>NW_022631022.1:16073150-16673150 GCF_010015895.1 Lontra canadensis
AGGAGGAGGAGGAGGAGGAGGAGGAGGAGGGGGAGGAGGAGGAAGGGGAAGGGGAAGAGGAAGGAGAAGGAGAAGAAGGAGGGGAGGAGGAGGAAGAGGAGGAGGAGGAGGGGAGGAGGAGGAGGAAGAGGAGAAGAAGAAAAGAAAAGGAAGGGAAGAAAGAAAGGAAAGAAGAGGTTTAAAAAAAAAACTTTTACATGTAATGTGATATCTTGGATTTTATCCTGAAACAGAAAAAACAAACAAACAAACAAACAAACAAAAAACAGTTGATGGAACAACTGGAGAATTCCAAATAAAGTCTGTATTTTAGCTGGTAATAATAGACTAGGTGTTAATTTCTTGGTTGTGCCACGTGTATCTCAGCTATAGATGATGCTAGCATCATGAGAAATTGAATAAGGGGCGAGGAAACTCTGTAATCTCTTTGCAACTTTTCTGTAAATCTAAAATCACTCCAGGATAAAGATTTATTGAAAAAAAAAAAAAAAAGCAAAGTGCATAGAACAAGGCCTGACCCAACGAATAGTGACTATTATTTCACTATTCCATTCTATTTTCACTGTGAGCGTCCACGGGCTGGTTTTCTCGGAGGGGGCATCCAACTGTTTGCACACAGAACCTTCTCTGGGGCTGGGCACCTGGAGGCTCCCCATGGCGACTCACCTTTTGGCCTTGTTATTCATTACTATCCCTTGCCTCTGCTTCTTATTACCAAAACCTTGACTTGATGTTATTTTATTTTCAGAGTTATTGTATCTAAGCTACCTATTGTAAGTCGGTTTAAAATTCTTTGGAACTAGTCAGGACATCAATAATTAAGAAAAACATTCCTAAATGAATTACTCTATTTTTCACCTGCTCCACACACATAAGCACACACTAGCTGAACCTCTATAATTACGGATCTTGGGAAGAGCGTGGGTTTAGAAGCAGAAGAGCTGTGTCCCAGCCCTGCTCCTGTGGACTGTGGGACAATGGGGGCAAGCCCCACATGGGTACTCTGGGGGCTGCAAGCCTCCCGTCCTTCCTGGAGCGTTCTGAGGATCTGTTAACATGATGCTCATGAAACCCTTGGCAGAACTCCATCTCCCTGACCGTTCTCTCCCTCTGCAGCAGAGACTTGGGGAGAAAATGTTCACCAATGGGAAATCCAGGTCTGGGACCAGAACCTGCCCAGTGGGACTCACGTCTCCTGGTCAACCACTTCTCACAATCACGTGTGGCCCCACAGCACCATATGGGACGGGCTGGTCCAGTTCCTTGTGGAGCTTCTGCCATTCTCCCAGGAAGTGGGCCTGAGGCCAGCTACCAGGACCTCTCACCCCCTTCTAGGTCTCCTGTCCGGGCCTGGCCAGCCCCACTGCACTGCCACATGACTGCATAGACCCTTGGAGAAAGGGTCTCCTCTCACTTCTGATTCCCTAGCAGGGATGCAGCCATCAGTATAACCCTGGGTTGGATATGACATGTGAATGTTTATCCCCTAGCAGGGATGCAGCCATCAGTATAACCCTGGGTAGGATATGACATGTGAATGTTTGTCTCTGGTTACAGGGGCTAGGGGAGCAAGGGGGCAAAGCACCTGCAAGACACCCTTAGGGAATTACCATCCTGAACCCCACATGCTTAGGCCCCTGTCAGAGGAAAGAGGGAGACACAGACATACCCCTCACTCATGCCTGGCCCAGGCTCATGCTCAGCACCCCCATTTGGAGTGAAAGGGGAGAGAGTGGGGGCGACTCAGAAGGGGGGAACTAAAGTTGAGGCCTTAATCCGTCCAAGCTGGTGAGCTCTCTGCTTCCCAAACCCAGGGCAAGGAGAACAGGTAAGGGAGGGAACAACCCGGCTGCTACCCAGCAGATCCCACCCACCCAACTCTTCACCCCTCATTTCTCTCCAGGTCAGTCCTCAAACATTTCAAATTCAGTTTCAGGGGTTGACATGGGAGAAATATGCCCTTCAAGAAAGAGCAAGTGGGGTGGGCTAAGGGGAAGTTTAGAACACAAACTTTGCATGGATATTCCAGAGGTGAGGGGCAAACAGAGTGATGAGTATTTACTGAGCATTTACTATGTGCCAAGAACTGCATGATCTCATTTAATTCGCAGGAAGATTCTGTGACGTCCAGTGTTTACACAGGGGGCAAATGAGATGCACAGGGGTAATGCACTTAACCTGAGGTCACATCACTCAAGAGTGGTGCCCTTAGCATCTTGAACCCAGTCAATCTGGCTCCAGAACTCACCTGTGTCCTTGGTCAAAATGTCACAGAAGCAGCTCGCAGGAATTCAGAGTGGTCCTGTTGGGGCAGCCTAGGGCAGAAATTCCAGATGGATAGAAATCAGCTGCCCCAGTCTGCTGTGAGTTCATTTCCACAGGGAGGGGGGAGGTGTCAAGAGGTGGGGGACGGGAGCGACCTCTGGTTCCTTTGAGGAGGCCCAGGAGTCAAGAAAGAACAGGCTAGAACAGGCTAGGTGGTCACTCAGCACCAAGCCAGCCGTCCAGGCAGCAGCACCGCATGCCCACCCCAGGAGGGACCCGTCACTGAAGTCATTCCCGCTCCGTAGCTCACGGCTTACCAGCACTGCCTGCGTACCGAGGCTCTTGGGCCAAGTCCTACCAGTATCCTAGGGGCCTCTGGGGTCCTCCCCCACCCAGGAGGCCCCTTGTCCAATTTCTGGGGAGGAGCCTCCCTTGCTGAGGCATCCCAAGGCGCACAGGCTGTGAAGGAGACCCCGTAGCTGGAGGGGTGCGGGACCCCTGGACTGTGTGTCCTACGGTGTTCCCACTGCCCAAGAGGCTTCTCTGATGGAGGGCTCGGTGGGGTGGCTTCTGTCTGCAGGCAAGTGGGAACATCTCAGAGAAATCGTCACACATAAACCACAGAGAGGACGCAAGAAACCCCATAGGTCCCCTGGAGGGGCACTCATCTTTTCTCCAAGAGTTTGGCTTCAGTTCTCTGACGTTTTTCTCTCTAGAAGACAGAGAACAAGTCTACGTGTTGTTTGTTGCAATCCTATTCAACACATGGAGAAACTGAGCCCTGATAATTAAGTGATGGCGAGTTCGGAAAAAGCTGGAGTGAAACACAGAAGCTCCCGGAGCAAACTCCTCCTGCTGGATGCCATGACCCAGCGCTCTGCCCTCGTGCCAGGGCTCTGTCTAGAAGTCTCTGTTGGCATGGAGTAGCCGAGAATTTGGCTGTGTGTCCACTCTAGTGAATGCTTGGTTTACACACCCTCAGCTTTATCCCAGAGCCTCGGGCTTCTGGACAGGGTGGGGTTGAGGGAATTCCAGGATCTTGACCTGGAAGGAATTCCAGGAGACTGGGCTGCCTCTTCCACTCCACCAGCCACTGGAGAAGGTTTGGGCGAGCCAAAGACTTGCCCAAATTTCCCTGTGAGGATCCCGGGAGCCACCTCTCTCCATCCCTTCCTCTCCCTCTCCCCCTTCACACCCCTGCACAGGCGGGGGCCGCCGGATTCCACAACATGGAAGTCATGGCCCATTTCATCCTGCTAAATGGCATTCTCCTAGGGTCACAGAATGTGAAATGCGAGAACTTGAAAGGATCTTATTGATGGTTATGACCAATGCCCTCTTTTAAGAGATGAGGAAGTTGAAGGTGGGGAGGTTGGGCGCCCAGCGAGTCAGCCCAGGGTCTGGGCTAGAAGCTGGACCCGCTCTCCTGGGCCCTGCTGCTCTACCCGAGCTCCCTTCCCACTTTCCACCACGGAGCCCCAGCGCCCTCACGGCAGGAACCGCAGGAAGCCTGTGGTCAGGTCAGGGCAAGAGTTAAGGACAAACCCGAATGCCAGCGGGGGGAGGAGGGGGTGGCAGAGCCCAAGGTCACGTCAGAGGGAGAGCCAAGCCAGGACCTGAGGGGTGATCACCACACGGATGATGATCGTCCTGCTGGCCCAGGATTTCTGGACATTCCAACTTCTTAAAAGAACATCTATAAAATACAATTTTGCAATGTAAAATATTCCAACTCATAAATATAGAAACAATTCGAGTTTAAAAATAAAACCCCCGAGGCTAACTTGTGACCAGCTGTAGAATCCAGCTCCAGCCCCTTTTTATAGATGAGGAACCCGAGACACAGAGCAGTGGCCCATCAGAGACCACACAGACACCACCGTCCAGGGAGGCTGAGTCATTTGTGGGGCGTCCCCCGTCCAGGCCACCGGTCCTGCCCCCCAATCATAAGACAGCATTCTCTGAGAGCACGCTGCCCCTACCTGGATCCCGGGCCCCACTCCTTGGGCTTT
Source organism: Lontra canadensis (assembly GCF_010015895.1). Lineage (NCBI taxonomy): Eukaryota > Metazoa > Chordata > Mammalia > Carnivora > Mustelidae > Lontra > Lontra canadensis. The sequence continues at coordinate 16,077,428 of NW_022631022.1, forward strand.
CTGTGATTGACCCTGAAGGACCCAACCCTTGGCCTTCTGTAAGGTTCTCCCCATGGTCCACATTCCCCAAATCTCTTTGAGTGTTTTTCCCTTGCCATGTCCCTTTAAGAGTCCAGAGTGGGCCGGAACATTCGGAGACCCTGCGGGAGGGTGGGAAAGGCTGAAGATTCCCTTCCCTTTGCCAAGCCCTTCCCACACACCATTCCCCTTGCCTGTGGACATTCTGCCCTTCGTGCTCTGGCTCAAAACAGCACAGCTGACACTCCAGAAAAAATCTCATAAAGCCGAATTAGGAGCACATCAGCAAAAGAGGAAAATGAGATCATGGCCACCCTGCCACCTTCCCTGGCTGGCTACGCCCGCCAGCAGGCCGTCTGTCGCCACGCCCTCCCTGACCCCTCCAGCATGTCCACTCCTGTGCCCAAGACAGGGACCTGGGGCAGTGAGGTGAGGAGGTGACACACAGGCTCGTAAAAACCACAGGAGAAAGTCAGGTGCTGAGATGAGCACTGAAGATAGCAAGGGTTTGCTGAGCTGTAAGACGGGGGTGGCCAAAGTAAACACCAGCTTATGCGAGAAAATGGGGCCTGAGCTTTCACAAAGAAACGATAGAATCGGTTTGGATAAAGGGCACGGGAGAGCACATTCAGGCGTCAGGCATCAGGGACATGGGACAGGGTGGGGCAGGTTGGGGCACAGAGCTGGCTCAGGGACCCCAGCCACCCCAGCTCGTGGGCCAGACCCCTGGCTGATCTGAGCTCTGTGTCTTCATCCACAGACGGACCCCATGTTTTCTTGCTCCTTGGACAGGAAATCTGTGCTCTCTCCTCCCAGCACCCAGCTTATGCCAAACATGCACACCCCTCGAATGAATGAGTGAGTGATAGAAGACAAACACCAACCCAATGAGAAAACTGAGAACTGATACCCAAATAAGATAATTCCATATTTTAAGGTTGTCAGACATTTTCCTATCAGCATTTGTGTTGTCCCCATAACAACCCTGGAGGCATAAAATATGGGTTTCACTAGTCCTGTCTGCCAGCTAAGGAAACTGAGGCATGAGTCATGGTAGGAGGGATCCAGGACTTACCTGAATGAACCCCATGGCTCTGCCTTTCCTGGGTCCCCCTCCTGGGGTTCTGCCTGCCTTGCAGCGAGGGTGCCCCCCATCCTACTGCTGGGGAGGCCTGCAGTCAGCCCGCAGGGTCTGCACCGGGTGGAAAAGTCTGGCAAAGCCAGGAGGCACGGGGGCCGCAGTCTGCCCAAAGACCTGAGCCTCACCTGTGTGTCTAGCACTTGCCAGAACAAAGCTGATACTTTGATTTCCATCTGAGTGACCCTGCAGGGGTCCTTCGACATGGCCTTTGTGAGAGTCTAGTGTTCCACTGCTCCAAGTTTGGGAAGTGTCGCTGCACACACCCACCTGTTTTCTGGGAGGTGAACGGGGGAGGCAGAGGACAAAAGCCTCAGTTTCTGCATCTTTCAAATGGGGATAGTCTGCTGATCCCATTATATTGTTGGGAGAATAAAAAGAGGTAACAGACGTCCGCAGACCCTCCCAGTCAACAAAGTCCTGACCCAGGTGTGCACACTTATACCGGAAAAAGTGTTATGTGATGTGGGATTTAAACAAAACGATTAATGGAAAAGCAAGCTTTCATTTGACCCAAGGATTCTCTGAGTTGCAAAATGACCCACAGGATTTCTTTCAGTTGCAAATCCCTGCTGGTCCCTGTCCTCCAGGCTGATGTAAAATAAGGGATAATTTGGAAACACGTGGATTGATCAGCGATTGTATAAGCGAAGTTCAGGTGTCGTATTCTGCAAATTCACTTCCATGCTCGCCAAGGTCCCGTCACCTTCTCTGGGGCCTCGGGCTGAGATCCCCATTGAGCCGTGCCTGGTAAACAAGGCCTGGTGCCTCCAACCTCTCCAACATTTCTCCCGCAGCCGCCCCGTGTGAGTGCCCACAGACTCAGTGACTCCTCCCCACACTCCCCGGCCAAGTTCATGCCCATCTCCTGCTGCCCGGGACTGACTCTTCCTATGGCAAAGACAGCGGGTTCCCGTCAAGAACCTGTTCTCCCCATGGCCTTTTGTAATAGAACTAAAGACTCTATTCCCCCAGGCCCCTTTTGCTGGAGGCGTTGTGGCCTTGAGCCCATGTTCTGCCAGTGAGATAGGAGGGGCGGTGGTGTGTGCAAGGTCTCGGTCATGCCCGGCCTTAATGGAAGCAGCGTTTCCTTAACCTTCGCTTATGATGGCAGGTGCTGGAGTGTCTTGGACCATAGGATAAAAGTTGCTGGTTGATAATAGTAGAGCAATAAAATGGATGGATCCTGGGTCTGCAACACCACGAAACTGCCCTATTAGGCCTGGACTGCTTCAGCTATTACTGCTGTCACATGAGGGGGAATGAATTCCCCTTGTGTTTCAGCCATCGTTATTTTGGCCTTGAGTTACGGCAGCTGAACCCTTCCCCTTTGCATGGCTACTTCCAGTCACTGTGCAAAACCCACCCAAAGGCCGCCACCCCAGGAAGTATCTCCCAATAATGCCAATGGCCTCTGGACCCACGTTCCACATCGCCTGTCCCAGAAGGTATTATCAAGCCCAGTGTTGCTGCACCCAATTCTATTTTATTTACTGTCCTTCGCTCCAGTGCAGAGTGAGGCAATGCCAGGAAGGCAGGCAAAGACAATTATAGGGCCTCCCCTTGTCATGGTTGGTTTGGTGTCCCTTCCATGGGCACCATGCCTTCCAGAGTCGTCTGCCTCTGCGGGGCAGGGCCAGGTCCCAGACCTCTGTCGCCACCCTTTGCGGCATGAAAGGCATAGCTGAGACTTGGGGGCTTGACATACGCGTTACCAGAAGAAATGGATGGGGAAGGAGGATGGGCCAGGACTGGTGGGGTGTGGCAGGGGACCGTCACGGCGCCGTGCCTTTAAATACAGCCTGATGTCAGAGAACTCTGTGACATGTAACCCAAGAAAAGGCGTGCTATAATCGGATCCTTCCGATGTGGAAAAACAAGGCAGGCTCCCTGCCGCTGCCATGGAGAGGCGACAAATGTTTGACCTCGGGTGTGAGGAAGACGGATTCTGGGCTGTCACAGGGAGAAACGCACACCTGTTCCAGCTGGAACCCAGTCAGCGCCAGCTAGCCACCTTCTGCAAGACCAGCTGGAGTCCTGGAAAAAGATGGATCATGCTAGCTCTTATACAATGAACCTGTTGAGCAGCTGCCCAAACTGGAAAAAACTGCCTCATTGAGGTAATGAGCTCCCAGACACTGGAGGCAATCAAGCCAGATAACCACTGGTGGGGATACTTTAAGGGGATTCCAGCTTTAGGTTGGTTAGGGGAGGAGATGACTCTGGGTGGCTTGAGGTTTTCTGATACTGTGATTTTTCAGGCTTCGGTGGGAACTGATTACATTGGTTGTATCTGGCATTTCTCCCTAGGAGCCCACCAAGGTGCCTCAGATTCTACCGTTAGAACTTCATTCATTGGAAGTCAGGCGTCACAGTCTTCAGGGCACGTCAGTTACAGAAAGGGATGCCACATAATGTTACCGGTATTGACTCTTCTTTGCCAATTGATTTAGCAGACCCTTCTCCCAGGTGCCTGGGGGTAGGGGTTACCGGGGCACTGGTCACCATAATAGAGGGCTCTGACCACCCAGAAGACAGAGTGTGCCTGCAGGGCCTGGGGGCAGGAGAGCTGAGGGTACACGAGAAAGTAGCGGCAGGAGTTGCACCATCAAACATGGCGTTCGGCTAATTCACAGCTCAGCCCAGGGTGATCCTGCCTGGTCCCAAAGCCCAGCATCTACACAATATCTTACACTTCCCAAAAAGAGCACTGGACTAGGAGTCTGGAGACCTGGCCAGTGGCATTGGCTGGGCCAGTCCCTGGCAGGGGGGTGTCTTGATTATGTTGCCACACCGCCCTGCAGAGCCCGACTCCCTCCACCACCAAAGAGGAGGCATGGGCTGTGTCTAAGGGACCCTCTCCAGGACGGGGTGTGGGGTCAGGACAAGGGTCCTCCCAACCTAGTTATGAAACTCAACTCTGCCTTTCCAGTTTTACTTGTAGCCTTGAGCAAATTACCTACACTTCCTGAGCCTCAGTCCCCATCTCTGTGAAATGGGAATAGTAATCTTGCTTTGAAGAATTATTAAGAAAATAAAATATAAGACACCTCGCTTGCAAAGTGACAGCGTGGGAGCTAACGACGGCCATTATTTATTATGTCATTTCATGAGTTAGCGCTCCAGTGAGATGCCGCAGGCTTGTCCATAAAGGGCAGGTGGGTCTGGGATTGAAACCCAGTTACCAGACTTTGTCCTCTCCACGCAAAAGCCAGTAGCCTCGGGCTCTTGCTGGCTTGGATACCGGCCCTCTTTCTTCTTTCTGGCAGCCCTGTTCAGAAGCCTCAGTAACAATGGGGTCTGTGTCCCAGAGCTGCAGGCATGGGAGGCCTGGGGTCCTCTCCCAACATCCTGTTGCCTCACTGGGCATACTCCCAAAGTAGCCTCTGCTGCTCGGGTCTCTGCCCCCTCAGGACTCGGGGCAGGGGGGCCGGCCTGGGACCAGCTGCAGAGGTTGCCATCCCCACCCGCACCCTTCCTCCTCTGCCCCTCTGCCCAGAGCAGGTCAGGCAGCTGCAGACTTGAAAGCCAGGTTGGCCACTAACTGCTGTGTGCCCTGAGGCTGGTTACCGCAGGTCTCTGAGGATCAGTTTCTTCATTTGTCAAATGGGCGTCGTTAGTGCCTGGCACATCGCAGGGCCTCAGTGGGGGAAGAAAGGTGACTGATCCCCACTCATGGAGGGCTTGTGAGGTGCCAGACAGACTTACCTATTTACACACACCGCCTTTCCTCTGTTATGACTACCCATCCTCCCCTTAGCTACACCAGCATGCATTTTTCTAGAAACAAGGACATTTTTTCATGCATCAACAAACTCAGGAAACTTGACAAGGATGTAAGACCACCCTCTAGAATGCAGTGTGCGTTCAAAACTTTAACAGTTTTGTCCCCATTATGGGAGCAGTTGTCCCCATCATGTCCTGTAAAGCAATGCTTTTCTGGTCTGAAATCCAATCCAGAATCAGATTTTGCTTTGACTGCAGGGTCTCCTTAGTCTGGAAGAGCTCCTGCACTTTTATATGTCTTTCATGACCTTGGCATCTGTGAGGCGCACAGGCCAGTTATTATGTAGCATGTCCCTGACATTGGCCTTGTCTGACCATGTCTCCTCATGATCAGACCCAGGTCCTGCGTTTTGGGCAGAAATATCACAGAAAAGTTGCCAAGTCCTTCCCAGGGCAGCTTATCAAGACACAACATCCACTCGCCCCCTGACGGGGACGTTTGTGCTCACTGACTTGGGGGTGAGGAGAGCACTTTCTCCACAGCACAGGCATTATATTTCCTATTCTTTGAGGAACATGATCTCATTTTAAGCCCAGGTTCTCGAGTCAAACAGAGCTGGGAACGTATCTCAGTGTCAACATTGACCAGCTATGTGGCCTTGATCAAATTAATTTCTCTGAACGTCTGAAACAAAGGTTGTACCCCTACATTTCAGGGTCATTTGCAGAAGCAGATGAGATTACGTATGCGAAGCCTTGGACACGGCTGGAGGAGGTTCCCGGGCGGACATCCGTGATGCTCACTGGGCATCTGCCCAAGGCTTAGGAGGGGACTGACAGAAGGAGCTTCTGGCAAAGAGCAGCAGAAGAACTTGGGGTCATGTGATACCCTGAGCTCAGAGGAGGCAGAGGAGGTTTCTGCTGAAGGCAGACCCTAGGGAACAAAAACAGACTAGTAAGGTGTGACCCATGGTTGTGAGCCAAGTGTGGACTTCAGGGTCCTGCCGATGTGGGTTTGTCGCCTATAATCTGCGTGAATTAGCTGTTTGTCCCAGGGTAAGTCCAGTAACCTGAGTTTCTGTTTCTCCCTCTGTGAAAGGAGGAATGAGGATAATACCAACCACATATTTCATTAAGTCATCAGGCTGGTGCGATTCATGTATGTAAGAAGCATGGCCCAGTTTCTGGCACATGGTTAGTGCTCAGAAACAAAGTGTTAGCACTGACCAGCCAGGCCAGGGTCCCAGTTCTAATGGGACTTCTTTAGAAATGCCTTCCCTGACCATATTCCCCCCCAGGAGAGAAACAGGCTTTCCCAAAATGTTCTTCTCACAGTTAGCGGGACCATAAACTAGGTATGACCTTCCTGCAGGATGTTTTGCCAAACAGGGATTTTGTTGCTCAACATTCTTAGCTGTCAACAGCAGAAGCCATTCGGCTAGCTTAAGCAGAAAGGGATTCATTAAGAAGAAGAGAGAGCTCCCAGAATCACCAGGAAGGGGGAGTACCTCATCTGAGGCTGGGCTTCCAAGGATATGTCCCAAAAGCACAAAGCGGAACTAGCTGCCATCGGAACTGTTGCTTCTGCCTTGATCAGAAAGGACTGGCCACCATGATTCATGGTTCCAGAACCATACGAGTTGTGTCCTGACCTGTGCTGGCAGAGACGCTCCATGCCACCTGCCCACCCCCGACGTAGCTCAGCCTTGAATCATGCTCACAGAAGTTCATCGCATTAGCAGAACCAAAATCACATCTAGAATGTGTGCTGTAAAGGAATCTTGATTTGTAGCTGTCTGATCCCTAGACGTACTAGAAGGAGGTGAAATATGTTTTGAACTAGCCAATCCACCAAACCAAGAACCATAAAAATGTTCAACTCTTTGACCTAGCAATTGCTATTCTAGGAATCCAACTGAAGTAAATAGTTATGAACAGCATTTTGTATAAGGTGGAAGGAAGGAAGGAAGGAAGGAAGGAAGGAAGGAAGGAAGGAAGGAAGGAAGGAAGGAAGGAAAGAGGGAGGGAATCCATAAAGAGGGGATTGGTTAGATAAATTTTGGAACATTCAAATGAAAGAAATTTTTGGCCAGTAAATATGAGGCATTTCAATAATTTTAGAAGTTCAATCACAAAGTATTAAGGAGAAAAGACAAAAGCCAAACTATATAGACAGCATGATCCCAGCCTATAAGAAGGGCACGCACATGCACATTATTGAAGGAAGTACCCGAAGATAGACTGGAACCACATGGGATTTTTTCTTGCTTACACTTTTCTAGATCAGCTACGTGCCCTACCAAGAATGTGTATCACTTCTTCCAATGAATAGTAGAGATTTAAAGATGATACAAACGAAATGAGGTCATCCTGACATGCGCATACCTGCCCTTGCCTTGTGCCGGGAAGTCTGCTGAGGCTGGGACTGGAGCCGGGTCAGAGGGGACAGCCAGGAAGAAGTGATCACAGTGGATAAGAGAGGACAAGGACCAAGTCTGGAGGATGGGCAGAGGCTACCTCTGATTTATCTGGCATGTAACTGGATGTCTATAAATATTTGTTCTATACCGTATGAAGAAATTGTCAAAGGGCTTGAAAGCAGCCAGTTCACACAAAAGGAATACAGACGACTTTGAAACAGATGAAAAGATATGCAGCCTTAATCATAATCAAAGAAATGCAAAATAAAACATGAGCTATTTTCACTTACCAGATTGGCAAAGATCACGTTTGCTGAGAACACGGGCTGGCTAGACTCTTGCTGGTGGGCTGTGCCCCGCCCTGACAGGGATGTGTAGCCTTACTCAGAGCGGAAAATGTGTGTGCCCTTTGACACGGCTGCTCTGCTTCTAGGAATTTGTTCTCAGAACTGTGCTTTGCTCATATGCAAAAGAGGAGTATACCAGGATTTTATAGCAGTGGTGCTTATCTTAGCAAAGACTGGAAGCCTCATCTTCAGTAAGGGTCTGACTACACCATGGGGCACTCAGACGATGGAACATTTGCTAAAAAGGAGTGATCTCAAAAAAAAGAGAGAGAGAGAATCTCAAAGATGTATTTATAAGTACTAAGTCGAGATGAAGAGTAAAGCATATACTATCCATTTTGTAAGGAAAAAACATGCACGTATATCATCTGATGTTATAGCACATTTCTGGTGTCTCCGCGGAGAGAGACTGAGGTAATGAGGGTTGAGCTAGACCCAGTATTCATTGTTTATACTTGTGTACGTTTGTCAGTTACTTCTCATGTTCATGTTTCATGTTCATACCCATTTCAACCACCAGTGTAACTTAAAAATAAATAAATACTCTTTGAATTAATAATTGGACTAGGAAGCCAGGGAGAGCCATTTGGGTGTGATGAAATGAGCCATAAGGAGCTACTGATGGTTCTTGTGTAGGGCAGTGCAGCAGACAAATGGTAGGTGGCAGGGAGGACCCGGAAAAATAGAAGGGAGAGGAGCTGGGAAGCTGGACCAGCCTGAGGCATATGTCACTAGGCAGGTGGACTGCACCCAGGGGACCTGGGGTGGGGATGGGTGGGCAGAGAAGGGTTACTCCATGGGGAGCCTCTTTCCACTCCCGTCCAGTTGGAGCCTGCTCTCACCCCACACACAGCCTCTGTACTCCTCCACTGGCTCTCACATCTCGGCCCGCACCGCTGCCTCCTCCTCACACATGCTCTGTGCTCGCCTCTTCCCAGAAGCACCCCAGAGAGCCCTGTGAGATAGATTACAAATGGACTTCTTCCTCATCCTAGCTCCCAATGAGGTTTTTGATGAATGTTATGTCCCAGGTTGAGGGTGAGGGGGGAACGGGAGGGTGGAGGGAGAGTGGGGTTGGAGGGGAAGGAAGAAACCTGTCCCACCTCGCTACACTCGAATAGGTGTACTTACTTTCAAATTAAATAGTTTTAAGTTATTTGCCATGGAGTAAAACAGATGCTCTGGGAGATACACTAAATGGATCCATTTGTCCTGTGGTCCCGGCTTCTCAACCTTGGCACTAATGACATTGTGGACTAGATGATTCTTTGTTGTGGGGACTCTGATGTGCATTGTAGGATATTTAGCAACACCCCTGACCCTGACCTAGACCTAGATGCCAGTTGCACCACCCCCTCCAGTTGCAACAAACAAAAATGTTCCCAGACTTTGCTGAATGTCCCCTGGAGGAAAAATGGTCCTAGTCAGGGCCACTGTTGCAGCTTCGTGTGCTCCCTAGTAGAATACTTTGCATTGGTGGAAGGGAGGGCATGGGGTCCCCTCTGTTGGTCTTCACCCAGAGTCCTAATGAGGAGTTTCTGGCATTATGGGGAAGGCAGGCAGCTGCTGGCTTGGGGCCTTATAAATCATAGCCCAGAGACAACCTCTACTTCACCACTTGTCCCCCTGAAAACACTAACCTGGAACCCCAGCCTGAATCATTTACGAAATTCTGAGATTCTCAACCTCCACATAACTAGATTCTTTTTGGTTCTTGGGTTTTTCACCCAGAACTACCAATAGTTCTGCTTCTTAGAGTCTTTTATTGTTAGGTCTACAAGGGCAATAAAAAGCCTCAAAGCATTTCCGGGACATCAAATAGCTCTTTTTAAATTAAAAAGAAGGAAAGGGGAGGGGGAGACCTCCAACCTTTGTATTTTGTTACACACTGAATTAGACACATGTGGAATATGTTTCCTTCTGGCTGGGCACTATTTTAAGACATAAGGAGGTTGTCCTTAAAATATTTCTCAGCCTTTTATGGCAGCCTAGTGTTGTAGGGGAATTCGTCTGTGTGTTGCCAACTGTATAGGATATAGTCCAGGATTCTGGGGGAGTCAGTTGGCCCACGAGGAGAAGGCCTGAGCAGCATGGCCCAGGACGTCCAAGAGTATGGATGTTGTACTGGGGCTGGAGTGGTCAGGGAGAATTTGAACGAAAGCAAAGCCTGAATATTTCTATGGTTCCCCACATTTTCTAGCATGAGATGTACTTCCAGCCCCCTGGTTCTTTGCTAAAGTTGTCCTCTCTGCCTAGAAAGCTTTGTCTCCTTTGTGTACTTACTGTCCTCCTTACTCGTCCAGCAGTACATGAAAATCTCCTTTTCCTCTTTCCCAATGAAATAATCAGATAAGTGAGCAAAGATATGTATAAATCTATGTACATGTGTGTGGTGGAAAAATATATGTATTTCATTGCAATGTGGTTTATGGTGATGAAAAAGTGGAAAATAAGCTAAAGTGTACAGTAATGGGGAATTCATTAAATAAATTACAGTATAGTCGTACAAAGATAAATCACTCTGTCATAAAGAATTGAAGACATAAATGACTGTTGACTTGATTACATGAAAAGAAGTTAAAAACAGCATATATGATCCTATTTTTTTAAAATGTGTTATACAAGGAGGATTCTGGGAAGAGGTGGAGTAGTAAGCACTGGAAATCTGTCTTCCCACTTAGACAACAATTGCAGAATATGTATAATATAACTATTTTGGAACTTTGGAGGCCACTGAAGGCTTGCAAGTTCTAGGGAAGGGTTGGATGATAATTTTGGTCAATTTCAGCTCTTAACTTAGTAGAAGGTAACCTTGGCTCATGCCCAGCCCCATGGCAGGCAGCTATGCACGTGTTCCAGGAGCAGCTTGTACACAGTTTGTGGGAGTCAGGGTGGGCATAAGCACCCTGTCCTCAGTCAAGCATCCTATATCCTGCAACACTGTCCTTCAAATATAAGAGAGAAATTATAACATTCCCAGATATACAAAGGATCCAAATACCAGGAATCTGTTCTGTCATTGCTAATCACTACTTCTGATCACAGAGTTGGACAACCATTGTCATTACATCTCCCCCCATTATTGCAAACCTCTTCCCTTCCAACTGAAGCAACTTCTAGGAACCTGGCACTTTTTTATCCTCCCTTTATTTTTCTTTCTCCCCTTTTGGTAAAAACTAAGGACATTAGACTCCCAGACTTTAAAGACTAGGACATTCAAAAGCAACTATGATTATGGGGGAAAGTAGAAAGTCACTGGGTGTACCCAGGTAAAGGCTCAGAAAAGACCAGAGAAAAGCTTAAGTTTGTGCCTCAGACTGACCCTTAGTACAGAGATAGCCTACCAGTCAAAACAAAAACAAAAAAAAAAAAAAAAAAAAAAAGCAAATCTGGGGCAGGGGATGGGGGCAGGGATCTGATTTCCAGAGTTACCACATTATTATAGTCAAATGTCCAGTTTTCAACAACAAAAATTCACAAAACATGCAAAGGAACAGGAAAGTATGGCTCATTGAGAGGAAAGAAAAAAAACAAGCCAACAGAACTATCATTGAGAAAGACCAGATGGTGGATTTATCAGACAAAGGCTTTGAAACGACAGTCTTAGAAATGCTCAAAAAACCAAAGTAAGTCAGGGGGAAAGTGTATCAAACTGTATGTACAAAATGGAAATATCAATAAAAAGAAAACCTAAAAAGAAGCCAAAAGGAAATTCTAAAGCTAAAAAGTACATTAGCTGAAATGCAAAATTCCCTAGAAGGCATATTTGGGCAGGTAGAAGAATCAATGAATTTAAAGATAGGACAATTGAAATTATTGAGTCTATGTAACAGAAATTAAAAATACTGAAGAAAAGTTAACAGATCCTCAGGTACCCTATCAAACACACTAACCTATGCATTGTGGGAATCCCAGAAGGAGAAGAGACAGAAAAAGGGGACAGACTATTTGAAGAAAAACAACCTGAAGCTTCTGAAGTTTGATGAAAGACATGAATATAAATATCTAAGAAGCTTAACAAACTCCAAGTAAGGTGAACTCAGAGACCCACATGACTACATATGGTAATAAAGGTATTGAAAAACAAAGACAGAGAATGCTGAAAGCAGTGAGAGAAGTAACTTCTCACACAAAGGATCTTTAATAAGATTATCATGGGTGCCTGGGTGGCTCAGTAGATTAAAGCCTCTGCCTTGGGCTCGGGTCATGATCTCAGGGACCTGGGATCAAGCCCTGCATCAGGTTCTCTGCTCAGCGGGGAGCCTGCTTCCTCCTTTCTCTCTGCCTGCCTCTCTGCCTACTTGTGATCTTTCTCTGTGTGTCAAATAAATAAATAAAACCTTAAAAAAAATAAGATTATCAGCATAGTTCTCATCAGAGACTTTGGAGGCCAGAGGCAATGGGCTGATGATATAGTCAAAGAGCTAAAAGGAAAAAAAATGTCAACCAAGAACCCTATACCCAGCAAAACTGTCCTTCAAAATGAGGGAGAAATTAAGACCTTCTCATTCTCAGGTACACAAACGTTGAGGGAGGGAGTTTGTTACTACTAGATCTGCCCTGCAAGAAGTGATCAAGGGAGTCCAGCAGGTTGAAATGAAAGGGCTCTGGATGATAATCCTAAACTGTGTAAAGAAACAAAGATCTCAGGGAAGATAAATACATTGACAATTATAAAAGCAGCTATTATTGTAACAACAATTTGTAACACCACTTTTGGTTTTCTACATGATTTAAGAGACTGAAACATTTTGTAAAGATTATTAGTCTAAAAGTAAATACTATTGTAACTTTGGTTCATAACTCCATATTATGTGTAAAGACTAATGCACTCAAAACAACTATCAGTTTACAATTTTGGATATACAATGTGTAAACGTCTTTATTTTGTGGTATCAATAACTGAAAGGAACAGCAGTGGAGTTACAAAGAAGCAGAGTTTGGTAGTTACTGAAGTTAATCTTGTATCAATTCAGATTAGAATACTACAACTTTAGGACATTAATGCAATCCCCATGTTAACCACAAAGAAAATAGGTATAGAATGTATACGAAAGGAAATCAGAAGATAATTAGAACATTTTACTACCAAAAAGTAAATAAACAGAAGACAGTAATGCAGGAAATGAGGAACAAGAAGCAGTATTAAGGGAGAAATTTATAGCTATAAATACTTATATTAGAAAAAGAAAAAACAACAATGGACACCTGGGTGGCTTAGTCAGTTAAGCAACCCACTTCAGCTCAGGTCATGGTCCCAGGGTCCTGGGATCGAGCCCCATATCAGGCAACCTGCTTTTCCCTCTCACCAGCCTGTGATCTCTCCTGCTCTCTCAAATAAATAAATTTTTTTAAAAAATTAAATTAAAAAAACATCAAATCAACAACCCAATTTACAACTGAAGGAACTAGGAAAAGAACTAAACCCAAAGCTAGTAGAAGGAAATAAATAAATAAATAAATAAATAAATAAATAAATAAATAATAAATAAATAAGATCAGAGCAGAGACCAACAAAATCAGGAATAGAGAAACAAGAGAGAAAAGTCAACAAAACCAAAAGTTGATTCTTCAAAGAGATCAACATTTAGGTAGACTAAGAAAAACAGACAGAAGACTCAAATTACTAAATCCAGAAAATAAAGTGGAAACATTATACCCAATACTATAGAAATAAAAAGGATTCTTGGCCAGCACTCTAAGCAATTATACACAAACAAATTGGATAACCTAGATGAAGTAAACAAATTCCCAGAAACACATGATCTACCAAGTCTGAATCACAAAGAAATAGAAAAATCTGAATAGACCTGTAACTATCAAAGGAATTAAATTAAGCTGAGAGGGAATCTAGATGCCCCTAGACCTGAGCCACACTAGCTGGTCCCTGGATGACAGACCATGAAACAGAGGCTTGGACCTCCGTCCATCTGCTCCCTGTCTGTGGGAGGGCTCCACCAAGCAGGCGGCACCCTCAACGCCTCTCCTCTCCAATCCCAGGATTGCACCCCACTTCCCCAGCCCAAGTGTTGTTACCCTGCCTACTCAAAGAATCAGCAGCCCCCTCTTGGGTGCGAAATGAGATGAAGCCATACATTTCCCCCTCCCAAGCCCTGGAGTTCCCTGTTATCAAGGGATGTAGTAGAGGTAAGCATGACCTTCTCCAGGTGCATCTTTCCTGTGGGGAAGAAAAGCATGTTAATGCCCATGGAACACCATGTAAGTAACCGGAGCTGTTGGTTCTGCTCCCTGCTCCTTCTGGAGGATCCCTGCTCTGCCTGATGGGAGCCCTGGCACGTAGCACCAGCTGGCAGAAATAGCATGGCTGGAGAAGGATAAAGTGCACCAACCAGCGCTGCCCAGGACCTCACCTGGGGAATTATAGAATCCTAGACGAACAGCTTGGAAGGACTCTTGCATCCAACTCTGTTATTGGACAGATAGGGAAAATGAGAGTCATAGAGGCCATGGCTCTCAGTGGCAGGACTGGGACTAGAATAAGACGTATTGGTCCCAGTGCAGAGTTTTGCTGTTTCTGTGAGATTTCTAGAATTCTAACTGATGTCAGAGAGGGTAAGTAATTTATTCAGTCACTGAGATAGTAAACTGAGATTATGGGATTTGAAACCAGGTCTATGACTCAGAAGACCACCGTTGTTCCATTAACTCACTATGGTGTGTGTGTCTATGTGTTTAGGCAGAAAAAGACCTGGTGACAGGGAAGATATTGAAGAGCTGATTGTCCACTTCTCAGTCTCATCTTTTAGCTTGCTCCACTTTCACCGACCATCCTCCCAGACCAGGTCAGGCTGTGCTGTCATACACCTGTCCTCAGAGTCCCTGGTATGTCCCTTCACAGCACTTACCATGGTGATTCCATTCCCCATGGCATTATTTGTTCAATATTTCTCTCCCTCTATACATTATGGCCTCATGTTGTATGATTGTGTCTTTCTTGGTCACCACCATATCCTCCTAAACCTAGCACAGTCTGTGCTCATGGTATTTATTGAAAAACTGGATGGATGGATGGATGGGTGGATGGATGGATGGATGGATGGATGGATGGATGGATGGATGGATGAATGGGTGGGTGGGTGGATGGGTGGATGGATGGATGGAAGCCCAAGTGGGTGGACAGATGAGTCTCAGCTGGCTGGAGACCTGAGATGTGCGGTGACTCAGGGCCCCAGGCTGGAGCTCTTGGTTGAGAATTGCAGCAGACCAGGACCGTATCTCTGTTTCCAAACCTCGCCTGTGCGGTGAGTCACCCAGTTTCTGAAAACCACATGCTTCTTTCCACAACGAGGCTGCCCAGAGGGGCCCTGAAGCCCCAGAGACTGTGAGGCAAACGTTGCTCACACGCACAATTCCTGTGGCCCCTTATCGGGGCTGTTTCTTTGATGTGTTCTCTGTGAGTCAGAGCTGCTATTTGCCTCAGCGCTGTTCCTGTTTCAGCAGCACGCTGACATTTTTAAAAGAAAAAAAGAAAATCGGAAGTGGCGGACTCCGTCTTTGGGCTAAGACTGCAGACAGCCCTTTGATTTGATTAGAAACCAAACTGGGGTAGAAAGGGGCAAAGACATCCAAGTGAAAATGGTGGGACCCTGTTGCCTCCACGGCCCACATGGCAGTTACTTATGAGACTAGCTAAGGATAACGTGCATTTTGCAACGTTCTGTTGCAATGGAGAGGAAGAAAACTGCGGTGTTTCAGTGACAGCGGCACTCTTGGGGCCTAAAGAAAGAAGCAGGAGCCCAACTCAGCTACTTTCTGCCTAGCTGAGCTCAGAAAAGTTATGACTCTCAGTCTGTTACACGGTAGAACTGGGTAGGCTGGTTTTGATCGTTTTGAGTATCACATAAGATTAGGGTCATAGGGGCACCTGGGTGGCTCAGTGGGTTAAAGCCTCTGCCTTTGGCTTCAGTCGTGATCCCAGAGTCCTGGGATCGAGCCCTGCATAGGGCTCTCTGCTCAGCAGGGAGCCTGCTTCCCCCTCTTTCTCTGCCTGCCTCTCTGCCTGCTTGTGATCTCTCTCTCTGTCAAATAAATAAATAAAATCTTTAAAAAAAAAAAAAGTTAGGGTCATGAATGTGCTCTGTGAACTGTACAATGGGGTGCCTCTGTGTGGGATGATTGGTGCCCCCATCCTCTGCGTTCTTTCCAGCATTTCTAGCAGCAACATTACATTGTTATTTCATTTCCCACGCATACACCTGTTATCTTCCCAACTAGACTGTGAGCCTCCATGATTAGGGACCCCGCCTTCTACACCTAGCATAGGCCGGGGTATACCATTGGTATCTCATGACTGTTTCTTTATTGTTTTGTTTTGGTTTTACTTTAGCTATACTTTTAAAAATTTTTTGTATTTTAATTCCAATTAGTTCCCATATGGGGTTGTATTAGTCTCAGGTGTCCCCTCTAGGGACACTTCTGAGCATGACCTGGTGCTCATCATGATAAGTACCCTCCCTAGTTTCTCATCCAGCCTTCAAGGGAGTCCTGAGAAAGGGAGTGGGGAAGCACAGGTCCATTAGCCTCCCATTCCACAGTCAAGCAAAGTGAGGCCCAGCAAGGCCCAGGGTCTCACTCACTCCAAGACAGAGCAATAAGTCACTGAAAAAGCCCAGCCTGAGAAATAGGCCCTGACCCTTGGCCCCTGAGTCTTTTCAGGAGGACACTCGTTCCACCAAAAGAGAATTTCCTACCATCAATGAAGAGGGAGATTTTATAAGTATTACTCAATTTACTCCTCATGCTGTCCTTGAAATGACCTACCATCACCCCCCTTTCATACACGAGGAAACTGAAGCTCTGGGAGGTGAAATGACCTGCCTAAGGTCGGCGGGGGAGGCGGCGTCCTGCTATCATTTCCCAATACCCGCCGCGCACATTCTAAGCATGCGGGCTGAGCCCAGTGTCTCCCCCTGCTCTCTGGTTCCCCCATTCACAGGAAGCTTGGGTCAACCACATCCTGCCACGTCCTTGCAGACAAGATAATGATCCCCACCACCACCATTCTCTGTCCCACCACAGCTCAGCCCAGCCCAGCCCGGCGAAGGCAGACGGACTTCCTTTCCTCTGTAGGCAACCGCTGAATGTCAGAGCTGAATGAGGCTGATTCTGGGCTCCCTGGAGCATCCTCCTTCAGAACCCTCCGGGCAAGGGGGCTTTGTGGGTGGTCCAGAATCCCCAAGCCATCCCTGCCATCCCAGACAATGGCTCCAAAGGCAGAGACCTAGGAATCTGCATTTTTCTGCAAGCCCCCTTAGTCATTCGATGAGTGCTCAAGTTTGGGAAACCACTGCTCTAACCCTCTCATTTTAAGAGAAGCAAACTGATTCCTGGAGAGGAGAGGTAACTTTGCCTCCCACCCTCGTAGTACGATATCTGGGGCCTCTTTGGCACGTTTGTTGAATCTGTTGCAAGAGACCCCCGAGTGCCCTTGGGTCCACCCCTGCCTTCCGGAAAGCAGCTTGGGACCCATCCCACCCAGCTCCGCATGAGCAAAGGGAATGATGCTTTGCAGAGAGTGGGAAAGACATCTAGAGACATCTGGAGAAGAAACTCGTCCTCTGAGGGCTGACGTCACCTTCTGAGACTGATCTGGAGGTGGCCTTCAGTGCCAGAGTGTTAACACTTGAGCCCAGAAGTAGGCAAACAACTTCCTGCAGGTCAAATCCGGCCCATCGTCTGTTTTTGTAAAGTTTTATTGAAAAGTAGCTATCGCCATTTGTTTATGTGTTGTTTATGGTGGCTTTTGAGCTACAGCGGCAGAGTAGAGCCTAAAACATTTACCATCTGGCCATTTACAGAAGAAGTTTGCCAGCCCCTGCATCAGCCCATCAATCAGCCAGCAAAGCCTCTTTCCTGAGGGCATTCCAGAAGGTCTCCAGTTCTCCCACGCTTGTACCCCAGCACCTGGCAACACCGTGCTTGGCACATTGTAGGTACCAAAAAAAAATTGTTGAATGAATAAACCATTGCAATAGACTATTTTAACTCTCCTTCTATAAGTGAGAAAGGCACAGCATCTTAGAAGAGGTAAGTATACACTCCAAGGTCTCTGCATTGGAGAGTGCTGAAATTAGAATTTATCTCAATCCATGTATGTTATTTTCTTGTAAACTCGAAGAAGGGATCAGGTAGAATGGGATCAGGTAGAAATCTACATAAATGGCGTCAATGGTAGATCTTTTTTTTTTTTTAAGATTTTATTTATTTATTTGACAGACAGAGATCACAAGTAGGCAGAGAGGCAGGCAGAGAGAGAGAGGAGTAAGGAGGCTCCCTGCCAAGCAGAGAGCCCAATGCGGGGCTCGATCCCAGGACCCTGGGATCATGACCTGAGCCAAATGCAGAGGCTTAACCCACTGAGCCACCCAGGTGTCCCAATGGTAAATCTTTTGAAATAAGGGATGGATGTGGGGTTGGGAGAGGTGGTAAGGTCCTGGGAATGAACAAAGGAGCCTCTGAAGGGATGAGAAGAACCTGTGCTGCTGGGAAAATTGATTACCTTGAGACTATATTAAGCTAATCGATCCTCCAGTGTCAGTCTCCATCTAGATCTGCTTTCTTCATAACTGAATGTAAGTAGCAGAGCATCTTCACCTGTGGGCAAAGGAAGGCTTGTCAAGAAGCACAGTAAAAGGAGATGAAATGAGTCAAGCACACTTACCAGAATACGATGCAAGACGAGCCAGGCTCTGGACTCAGAGGTGTTGAGTCACAGGGACATTCACAGAAAGCCTATACAGCCATTTAGCCATGGGGCTGTGGTGGACGTGTCCATCCCTGGCAGAGCCTAGCCTAGAGACCACGATGCTTCTCCCAGCTCTGAGGCTCTCACGCCAACTTGGGGCTTGAGTCAGCCCTGACTCCCTACCCTTCCCGTCCCCAAAGAGGCATCACAGTTACAGGACAGGCCTTCTTGAACCAGATACGTCCAGCTTGATCGGGGACACTTGGTCCAAACAGTCACAGAAAGTGGGGAACTGTGTTTGCCGTTTGGAATTCTTTGTTATCTTTCCCAAATAAACCACACCCACGGAACATCACTGACAATTTCTAGTCTCTGTCTCTTTAAAGCGGAGGGAGGACCAAAAGCTGAATGCCAAAAGATTCAACTTTCATAGGGATTTTCCCCCTCTAGCATTTACTATTATCTCCCTTGTAATGCGTTCACTGAGCGTTGTTTCATTACCGCATGTGTCGCTCTCTCCGAAGGGCTCCAGTTCGTGTGCAAAGAAACAACTCTTTTCCGCACTCATATTTCATTGCATCATGGAATAATTATTGCATTATTTCATTAGATTCATAGGTATCCCTCGAGCCCAAACACAAATAACACTTGAGAAGTCCGCACAGCTCAGCTGCTGGGAACAGATGAGCCCAGGAACACCAGAGAGTACCTGCCAGCGTGAGGGTTTGATGCATCCTGGGCATGTGGGGACAGTGCTTGCTGAGGGGCACGGACAGCCTCCAGCAATCTGGAGCGTTGGTTCCTTGAAACTATTGAAGAGGGCTCTAGGGTTTCAGCACGTAGGCTGCGGCCCGCTGTCACGTGCAGGGCATGCTGTCCTGCGTGAGCCCCACGTCCCTTCAAGGCGGGCTGAGAAGACTTTTATATAGGGAAAGTGAGGATCGGGGACATAGAGTGACTTTCTCAAGGATAAATGCCAAGGAATGATCTCTCTTCTGTGTCTGCGCTGCGGGATCCCGACGCAGAAAAGACATCCATTGTTCACGGGACCGAGGGGACAGCGTTGAGCCCCAGAGGATGGGCTCCGAGATCTCGAGGGCCTTCCGCTCACTGACAAAGGCCACAGGAAGGGCGCTCCCCATGCCCGACTCGGGTACCAAAGGTGGAACCCTATGGCTTCTCACCCGCACGGAGCCTCATGCTTCCTAATTCCTATTCCTCTCCCCACCTTTCCCCTAAACCTGGCTCTCCTGGGCTGTCACCTTTAGCCCCTTCTGCCACGTGGCCTGGGAAGGAGGAGCCAAGGGCACGAGGATGAGGCTGAAGCCCTTTGGAGGGACACGCCCCCCCGAAAGCCCCTACCTGGTGTCACCTTCCCTTCGACCCCATCTCTTCCTTCCAACTCCAGTCCTTCCCACACGGATGCACAGCACCCTGGCCTGACTCCCCAAGAGCTCTAGGGGAAACCCTAAACCTCAGAGTGAAAGGAAGGGGCTGATTTGCCCGAGGAAACGAGACACAAACAAGCCTGGGGTGAACCGCTGGGCCAAAGCTGTTTCTCCGGATTACTCACAGGGTTACCTACCGGCGCAAGGGCCCTCCCCCGGCTCCCCCTACAGCCCCGGGCTAATCTGGAAGGCATGGCCAGAGGATCTGGAAGGCATGGCCAGAGGAACAGGAGGTGAAGCAGGGGGATGGGGAAGGGGGTATTCGCCAAAGAAACCACCGCGACCTTCCGTTGGGTGGGGCCTCTCTTCACCTGCCACTGAACCACACTGCCCTTCAGCTCCCCTGCTTCCTGCCCCTGCTACTAGGTGATCTTCACAGGTTTGCTGGGGCGTGCAGGGCCCAGCCCCATCTTCGCTCTCAGGGGAAGGCGTCAAGGTTCCTGTGGCTTATTTCACAGCAAACACTTAATTAAAGCCTGTTTTCTGCCAGGTACATGATAACATCAACAAACCACTGGAGAGCACACTCACCTCGTCGAGGGCTGGGGCTTCCGTCTCTGGGGTTCGTTGCTGCATTTTCTAGGCCCTGCCTGCCAGTAAGCACAGGGACTCAGTGAGCCTACGCGGAATGAACGGAGGATACAAGACGGGGGGCAGAGGTCATACTGAGTGCAAAAATTCAGCATTCCCCGGGCCAGGAGAATGCGCCACGGGGTTTCTAATCGACTTTGGATCCTGGGCAGGCTTCTCGGCAGAAATGATGACCTGGCTGAGATCCAAGGGGTAAGTAGGAAGCAACAAAAGGGGAAAGGGGCGGTGTCAGGAAGAGCAGTACAGGCAGAGGGAACAGCATGGCTGAGGGTCTTGAGGCAGGAGGGAGCACAGCTCGTGAGGGTCTGCCCGAAACAGGTGTCTGGAGTGGGAGGATGGTTGGCAAGGGAGGGCTGGTTCAAGGTGACTCTGAAAAGGACAGCCAAGCAAGACTCATGGGCTGAGGAGAAGCCTCTAGCTTCCTCCTCAGAGGGATGAGGAGTCCCTAATTCATGGTCAGCAGGAACGGATGTGGTCACACTCGCACTGGCATCCTGGGTTGAAATGCCTCTCGTACGATACCTCTGGTTAGGGGGTGTTTGGGTGTGTGACAAGGAGCTAGCAGATTCCTCTCAGCTGCGGCCAAAGTTTAAACCAATGCGTTTCCAGTCCACTACGGGTCTACCGTCACGGCTACATAACATCTCTCATTTAACAAATACCAATGTTGCATCACCACGTCAGACGTCATTTGAAGTGCTTCAGAAATATTTACTCATTTAATCCTTACAAGGACCTGGTGACATTGGTGCTGTGATGATCGTGTTTGAAAGATGAGGAACCCGGGATGGGCAGTCAAATGGAGACAACAGATGGCAGCACCAGAGTATCCCTCCATGGCTGTGGGCCACAGAGGGTTCTGGAAGTCATGAGAGTTGACTAGCCTGGGAGCTGCCATGGGGTGGCTCAGGCAGAGGGGGTGTGATCGAGAGCCGGCCAGCTGTCAAGGGACCCGCAGTGCCAGTCACAGTAAGGTGGGGTCTTGACGACAGGAAGAAATGTAGGGCTACATCTGGGCCATGGTTACCATCCTGGCATCTCTCCACATAATCTTAGGGATCCCTTCACTTTCTCCACCATGGGACTGTACTTTGTGGATCCACATCTGCCTCTTTTGTGGTCAACTTCCTCATTTTAGCAGAACACTCCCTCTCTTAGCATCCTGAAACAGGAAAAATGGAAGGCAAATTTGGGAGAAATTTGTATTTTTAAAATGTCTTTAGAGGGTCACCCGGGTGGCTTGGGCAGTTAAGCACCCTTTGATTTCAGCTGAGATCGTGATCACAGGGTCATGGGATTGAGCCCTGCATGTGTCAGGCTTTACGCTCAATGGGAAGTTGAATGGAGATTTTCTCTCTCCCTCTGCCCCTCCCCCACAAATAAATAAATAAAGTCTTTAAGAAAATGTCTTTAGACCCTCTAATGGATTATTATTTTGCTGGATATAAACTCTACACCACAAATCACTTTTTTTTTTTCCAGAATTTTGAAAACATTGCTTCTTTGTCTAAAGTTTTCTGTGTTGTTACTGAAAAGCCCACACTTGATTAATAGTTGGGCTGGGTATAGAATTCTAGGGTGTAAATCAGCTTCCAAAACCATTGTTGAGAAATCCAGTGCCATCCTGTAAACTGATCCCTTGCACATGGCTTGTTTTTGTTCTCCATTTTTCATTTCTGGAAGCTTTTAATATCTTCCCTTTGTCCAATGTACGATGAAATTTCACAATAATGTGCCTTGATGTGGGTCTTTTCATCGTTTGCTGTGTGGAGTATGTGGTGATTTCAGTCAAGGAAACTCATGATTTTAGTTCTGAGAATTTTATTTTTGTATTATTTCCTTAAATATTGCCTCCCCTGTGTTTTCTCCATTTTCCTCTCTTTGGAGCTCTATTTGGATGCTGAATATCCTACACGGATCCTCCAATTTTTTTATCTTTCCTTCCTACTTTCAATCTGTTTATCTCTTTGTTTTACTTTCTGAGAGTCCTCTTTGTGTTCCAAATGTTGTGTTATTTAACATGGTTTTGGTCTGTTAATTTTAATTTTCAAGAGCTCTGTTTTATTCTCAGTTTGATCCCCTCACTTTCTTTTTACATTCTGTTTTGTTTTTTGGAACGCAAAATCTTCTCATCTCACTGAAGATATTACTTATAACTCTTTGAAGTCTATTCACATTTAAGATGGGTCACTAGGGGAGCCTGGCTGTCTTAGTCCATAGAGCGCATGACTCTTGATCTTGGAGGTCATGGGTTTGAGTCCCACGTTGGATGTAGAGATGACTTTAAAAACATTTAAAAATTTAAAAACGAAATCAATAAAAGTAAAATGGGTCACTAACGATCACATGAATGGGGCCTATCAGCTGGTGAAATTCACTACCAGGTTATTCTGTGGGGACCAAAGCATTTCACTGAGGGACCCCCAACCATGGGGAACAACCCCATTTCACACACGGAAAGAGAAAATAAGTAACTCACCCATGCTCACACTGGGGTACTGAGATTCAAACCAAGGATATCTCCCTCCAGAAACAGTGTTCAGCACCGCATACTACAGTCTTGAAGACCCTCATCAGGGACTCCTATAAGTGCTTTCTTTACACCAGCCCTTGCCCTGAGCCTCTAAAAACACTAAATCAACTTAATCCTCAGGACAGCCCTTTGAAGTAGGTACTATTAGTAGACCCGTTATTGAAGAGCTATCTGAGACACAGAGAAGCTCGACAACTTGTTCAAGATCACACAGCTGGTACGAGTTAGAGGCAGGACCCAATCTTTGGCAATCTGGCTCGGGGAATCCTCTCACTTAGCCTCCCACGGTCTCCAGGTTCCCCCTTGTAAAAGTGGCAATGTGGTTCCTAACTCACAGAGTTATTTTGAGGATGAAACAAGAGAACACATATGTAAGAAATGTGTACACAATAACCCCTCAGCAAATGTTATTTTTATTAAAAAACATTCCCCCCACTCCGAGGCTTTTAATTCCTTTAAAACCAGAAGCTACAGTTTGGGGATCCTTGAGGCTTCTCTTGGCTGTGAACTTCACGGTTCCAAGAGCTGGGCTGCCGTGTCGGGGGCCTCATGCAGAGGAGCATGATGGGGATGGAGCAGGGATGGTGGTGGGAGACATCAAGACCTCAAGGGATAGAGGAAGAAAAAAAAAAATCAGGAGGTAGGAGCCAGTGCAACAAATTCTGGACTGTTCCATTTCCCAACTTGGGCCCAGAGCATCACTCCTGTGTTCCCAAATAGCTGTGAAGTTCAAATAACAGACTCCAACTGACACATAAAAAGGAACACATGTAACCACTTACAGGCCAATTAATATTGGGGCGGGGAGAAAGCCACGGGGCGGGAGGCCACTGGGGTTGAAGTGAGCAGAATGAGGGCCATGCTTCCGGCCCTCCGGCTGAAATGGGCTATTATGTGTCATCAGGAAACTCAAGAAGGGGGGAAAAACAACCTCTGATCAAAGTCCCTTTTGTCAACTTCTAACAGATTAATAGATGACAGATTTTTCACTTAGAGCTCTATTGCAAGGTCAAGGGCAGTGAAATGGGGCTTGTTGGGACCTTTTTCTTCTTTGGTTCAGCTGCTAGGCTATAGAACTCATCATTCTGACAGCCTGGCTGCCTGAAATGGCTCTAAGAAGGTCTGCCTTCCCCCGGGTTTCCGTGCGGGAGAGCAGGGAGGGGGCCCTCCTTAGTACAGACAAGCGAGGCTTGTCTTCTGCCCATAGTGACTTCCCCACTCAGCCTCCTGCTGGAAGTCCTCTCTCCCTGCAGCCCCAAGCTTATCATGCCACTGCCCCCAATTCCCCAGTTATGGCCTCATGGTGGCCCTCCACAGACCCCAGAAGGAAGACACCTATAGGCCTGGCCTATAAGCCCCTTAAGGATTCAGCGTCACCCCCATTTCCTCAGGGAGCTTGTATTGGTCACACTGGATTACTCATGGCTCCCCAGATGTCCCTTGCCTTTTTACCTCCACATCTTGGCCTTCTCTACCACCATCTCTGTCTTCTTTGACATCCTACTAATCTATCAAGGCTGTGGCAGTGTCCCTTCCTTTGAGAAGCCCTCTCTGTCCCTCTGCCCTGCCCTTCTGGCCCAAGGAGAGACTATCCTGTGTGACCCTAGCCCTTTTAAACATGCAGCCATTGGCAGGTGCCTTACTATAGGACCGTTGTCTGCTCACAGGCTCATCATCCCTACTTAGCTGTCTGCAGAGACCACTGTGTGTCCTGCCTGGCATGGAGGAGGGGCTCCCTATTACATAGAGGTGGGTACATGCAGGGTAATTCACCAAGGTATGAGGGATTGTGGAGGAAGTCCCAAAGGTTACCCAAATAACACCCACCCTGACAGAATCTGTGACTTGCTTCTACCCAACAGACTAGGGAAAGGGCGGGCGATAGGATGTCACTTCCATGGTTAGGTTTTTATAAGACAAGGGTGATGGGCTTTCAATCACATGACTATGGAGCTTTATATAAAACTCCAGGCCAGAGTGAACGTTTCATCTCCCTGGCCTGATGAAGTCAGCAACCATGGCGAGATAGCCCATGTGGCAAGAAACTGGGGTAGATGGTTATTTCAAACTGGGACAGGGTTGGGGGGATGGGGAGGCTTCTAGGACCTAAGGGTGGCCTCCAGCTCCCAGCCAGCATAAACCAGGGACCTTGGCCACATGGCCATAAGGAAATGACTTTGGCTACAACCCCAGGGAACTTGGATGTGGATCTTTCCCCAGGTGAGCCTCCTGATGAGACTACAACCCAGCCGAGATCTTGGTTGTGGTTTTGCCGGCTCTCACACAGAGGACCCCACTGAGCCATACCTGGTCTCCTGACCAACAGAACCTGCGAGATGATAAATGTTTGTGTTGCATTAAGTGACTATGTTTGTGCTAACTTGTTACTCAGCAGTTAACAAACAGATGCAGAGATCATTCTTAAAGATGCCTTCTCTTGGGTATGGAATACCCAAGTAGTCATTGTGGAGAGTCCTGGGAGGCTTTACTGCTTAAAATTGATGCGTTTGCCAGAAATTCTTGCCAGCCAATTCATAGAAGACTCCAGAACAAGGGTCAGGCCCCAAGAGAGTGACCTAGGAAGATGAGAAGCCATAGGCAACAGGGAGAGAGCCCTGAGTCTGAAATCAGGTTCCAGGTGCCGGGCTCTGCAACCAGGCTTTGGACAAGGCAGCCGCCCGCCCGCCCCAATCCACAACCAACATTATGAAGAGTTCGGGCTCTGCACCTCCCTCCAGCTTTGGCATTCTGAGTCAAAGATGGTTCAGTTTTACCAAAGAACTCCATATTTTAGAATATATTCAATCTTTCACTGTTCACGCATGCAGAATAAGTTACTTCTACATTCCATAATTTTAGTATTGCTTACGATAAAAGATACATATTTACTAACTTGATTTAGAGAGAGAGAAGAGTGAGAGAGACATAAAATGAATTGGGGGAAGGCACAAAGAGCTATGCCAGAATCCCAGGCTAAAGTCGACATCTACCAGCCTCGCACATCCCATCCCCATCCCATATTTCCAATTAGGGAATATATTCCATATGCTTAGGGTAGTGCTAATCTTGCCCCTCTTCCCACCTATAGGGAGGGTCACCATGGCCCAGGTTTGGCCAGTCAGGGTACCCCAAGTCTCCGGCCACTCTATTAGGTTCCAAAAATAAACCCACACGCCAAGTAGGACTTGGCTGACTGAGCTGTTGGACAAGATTGTCCTTCTGCTGGAATGAACTCAGAGGATGCGATTTGGGGGACAGTTTAAGGTAAGAGCCTGGCTTGTAGTAAAAGCTGATCTGAGATCTAGAAAGGGAGCCTGGGGAACATTAAGCCCCTGATTCCAGCCATCTCCGAAACCATCTGCTCTCACTTAACCTGATAAATTATCTTTTTATTTAAAGTAGTTTGGGTTGGGTTTCTGCCACTCGTAACCAAAAGAATCTTAACTAATGTAGATGCTTATTTCAACCGAGCATATAATTTCGCCCGAGGTCTCTGGAAAGCCGAAACAGAAAGGGCACCGCGTGGGCCTCACGAAACTCTCCTTCTCTGATATCACAAACCCCGAGCACCGTGACAGAGAGCCTTTTCTCAAGGGCTCCAGACGTTTTCTCATGGTCTTTCACGCTGGTGGCCCAGACCAACCTCATCCACAGCTGCTTTAGAAATGACGCAGAAACATTCCTCATGTGGCTGGCTGCTTCTTGGACTGAACCTTGACAAAAGACAAAGCAACAGAAACCAAGCGTCAGTCGGCGTTCATGAGGACCTCCTGGGTTTTCACCGGGAGAGGCAAACGGGCCACGAGGCTTGGGGTCTGGGCCATGAATTGTCCCCAGGTCCCTCTCCATGGCCTCCTCAGGAGCCCCTCCCCATGCCGCTCTGAAGTTTGACTAATCCGTCAGCTCTCTGGTTGCAAGGTTGGTGTTTCCTTGCAAGGGACCACAAAGCCATATTACATTCAAAGTTAAATAAACAAACGTTTGAATCTGTGTTTTATTGGTTCCATACCATCTGCCATCTGGTTTGGGGGAGCAAGGAAAACTGTGGTTTTGTTGGTTTTGTGTGTGTGTTGTTGTTTTTGGTTTTTTTATTTTATTTTTTTTTTTCTTTTCCCTGTGAAAATTCTCTAAGGTTGAATGTTGGCAACAGTCCGGGCTGGTTAAAAGCCACCTAGTTTCCCACATCTTAACTCTCTGCTAAATGTTGGAGGCTGGTCTGGGCCCCCATCTGCTAAGCAGCCTGTTGTGTGAAAATGAGACCTATGCATATGCAGAGCTCCACAGCCTGGCTTCCAAGATCTAAAGAATTGTTATGAGTGAACCACAAGAAGTGCTTATTTAATGTTGACAAGCTGCACCCAGACCAAAGGCTAGAGCGGGGCATATGGAAAAGGAACAGAGAAAACCTGGTGTCTGAGCACCCCGGGCTGTCAGGAAAGGCAGCTCCACCTCTGAGCCCCTGGGTTGCTAGAAACGTTGAACTTGTAATGACTTGAAGGAGAAAATAGGCCCCAGACACTGGGTGGGAAATAGGCCCCAGCCTGCCTGGAATCTTTAATCTGGAAATTGCAATGGCTGGGGTAGGGGGGGCCCACTGCGCAGTGGCTTGGGGGGGGCACATTCCACGGTGGGGGTGGGGTGAGGACCAACCTCTCTGGGTGTCCTGTGGGCCCAGCTGTTTTTGGCCAGCAGAGCCTGAAGCTGCTTGAAAAGGGTGGGGAGATCCCTGGGGGACTAGTGGGGGACAGGGACCACAGATACAAAGCTGGGGGGAAAGTACTCTCAGAGCTTCGATTTCCATGACTTTTAAGGCAGGTCTTCAGCGTCCTCGCCTATAAAATAAAGACAGACTTTGACACGGGTCACAGAAGCCCATGCCACGGGGCCAGGCAAGGTAGTGAGAAAGAGTGAGAGTGGCTAGGTGGGGACCAAGGCAAACATGCTTTTGACCCAAGGGTGTCAGGGATGCGACCAGCTCCAGCGACGGTGGTCATGCGGGAACTCAGCCCAGTGTGGCCAGATTTCCCAAGTAAGGCCAGATTTTTCTTTTTCTTTTTTTTTTTTTTTTAATGTGAAAACACCCAGTGTTTCAATGCTGGCAGCTATCACAGTTCCTGAAAGGAAAATCCCATCAAATAAAACCTGTCTGCAGCCCACATAAAGCCCACAGGTCTCCAGTTGATGACCTCTATGGAAGAACTCAAGGAGACAGTCTTGGAAAAGCCTGGAACAAAGACCATGTCTTCCCTTGAGGAAGGGCAGGCCAGAAGGCTGGTTCAGGCCCACTGACCCTACTCTTGCCTGCACAGGCCCTGGATGACATGCAGGGATCCCTGGGCACTGGCTCCTCCAGGCTGGGTCCACAGAACCCGGGAAGGGCCCTTCCTAGGATGTCCGCCCTCACTAATCCTGAGTCTCTGCGCTGGTGAAATTTCAGTCCCAGACTTGCCATGCCTCCTGGGCCTTTAGTGACACAGTGACTGTTCTGGGCCACTCGAGCTCTGAGCTTCCCGGGTCTTTCTGCTTTGTCACTCATTGCTGGTGGAGAAATGTGTGCACGTGACGTTCCTGTTGCACGTACTCT
Source organism: Lontra canadensis (assembly GCF_010015895.1). Taxonomy (NCBI): domain Eukaryota; kingdom Metazoa; phylum Chordata; class Mammalia; order Carnivora; family Mustelidae; genus Lontra; species Lontra canadensis. The sequence continues at coordinate 16,105,938 of NW_022631022.1, forward strand.
GTCCCCACAGGTTGGTCCCCGCCCAGCCACCTTTTCAGAGCATCGCAAGTAAGCAAGATGGTGACCTGCACAAAGTGAGACAAGGCTATTTACTCTCTGGCCCAATGTCACCTCTCTTGGTACAATGCAAATGAGGCCTCACTGCCTCGGCAGTCAAAGAACTTTTAGTCTATGTTTTTTGGAGTTTTTTTGTGGTGTTTTCTTTCTAATTGAGATATGAAAAAGTCCTTTCACTTGGGTTCAGTTTAAGTCCCTGATAAACACAATTCGGATTTTTTTCGGTGATAAAATCTGCATACTGGTATTTTAAACCTTGTAGTCAAAGCAATGCAAAATCCTCTCTTTCCCCCCACCTTTTGGCTTAATGAACATCATTTGTCCAGTATGAAATCTTTATACTATATGTTCCATGAGTTGAAAATAAAGGTACATTAAATCTTGATAAGCTGTTCAAAAAAAAAAAAAAGAAAGGAGACCTCTTCTCCCGTCTGCCGCCATCTCATATGGCATCTTGGTCAGTCAGTCACTCCCCTGAGCCGCACTAGCCCCAACTGCCACATTACAAGAGGGCATACAAAACCCCTCCTGCTCTACCCACCTGCAGAGTGAGTATGTGGGGGGAGGAAAGGGTGAGAGTGTTGCTGGGAAGAAGGGAGGCAAACATGGCAAGAACTCCATAGCCAAAAACTCACAGACAGACAGATTCTATGCTACCTAGGCACAAAGACTGGAAGTCCACTTCTAGAAACAAGGACAGACAGTGAGCTCATGGGCGCAGAGGGTCCTTCCCTCTCTAAGTCCTGGAGCCTAGCACAACACTTACATGGAGTCTCTAGGGGTCCCTGTGGAATTCCCTCAGGTTGGAATCTGCTGGAATGGACTGACTTAGCATTTCACAGCCCTTCCATCCTCGTGAGCCGGTAGTTTGCCCCCTGAGATGTAGGAGGATGGGGAAGGCACTGTTGTTCTCCAAACAGAGCTGGCAAACCAAGGCCCGGCAAGGTGAGGCAGCTTGTCAAAGCTGGGTTGGTGGAGAACCACATCTAGATCCCAAGTCTCTCGCCTGTGGAAGAGAAATCTTCCCTTCTGAGCGGTGACCCTCAGTGATTCTCAAAGGATCACGGGGACAAACAGTCTAGAAAGGGAGGTGATCTCTGAAAGAAACTAGAGACAAAGAAGATAATTAACTTAGCTGATCTAGTGTCAAATCAGACTAAGACTTACACCCGATTCTAACACGGAGGTAACATCAGGCATCAAAGATGTAAGAAAATATATGAGAGTCGAAATTAACATGAAGTGAATTCTGTTGCTTAAGTGGTTTTATTTGCTATGGTTTGCACCATTATTTAATTTTTCAAGGGCAATATCCCCGTCCCCCTTCCACCTGTCCGTGAGCTCCCCATGAGCGCTCATTGTGGTATATGTCTGTCTGGAAGGATCCCAGAGCATCTCAGCGTGTTGGGCAGGTCTGAGTGTCCAGGGCGCCTCAGGTGAACATGAACCCCCTGTGGCAAGTGAACAGCAGGTCCCTAACACGCATGCACACTTGCACGCATGCACACACAGACGCACATACAGAGAGAGGAAACCACACTTGGTCTGGGCTGGCCCCAAGCTGAGGAAGACACTTCGAAGAGGGACTACACCCTCTGTAAATCAAGATGTGGGATTCAAACCACTTCCGCCTCCTACATTGTGTTAGGAACATCACATACCTGCTCTTGGAGCAAGGTCCCTCCCCACCCCCAGAGGGAAGAGTCACTACCCTATTGCCCGGAGCAAAAACCCACACTCAGAGGCCACGTGACTCACCCAAGGACATGGCTCCTAAAACACTGGGCCAGGAGAGGCATCTAGACCTGCTTCACCTCCCAGAAGAGGCTGCCTCCCCGGACCCCAGCCTTCAAGGACCCCTGGATGCTGAGGCCCATAGCTGCTGATCCAGGATGATGTCCAGGCCGCTACCCAGAATCGAATGCTGGGCCATTTCCTGCACTTTCATCTGCCCCATCAATTCCAGCTGAGTGTCCGGGACAATCCCCGCCAGGCCACCCATTTCCTGGGCTCGTTTCCCCAGAAGGAGGTTCTCTAACACCCTCTAAGTGCTGTGGTCTTTCATCTAGTTAGACAACCCCTTGGGGGTTAAGGTGAAATAACAAGGCCCAGACCTACATTTCAGAGAGCGTCCCACAAAATCTTTGGTTGATGGCCAACAAGGAGACCTCTTTAGGCAGAAGGCTTTTTCCACCTTTGAAGCTATACCACACCCCTTCCTGCTCCCTAACTCTCCCAGAAACGAAGGCAAGAGTCAGATTCTGGTGTCCTGGGTCCTTTGGGTAGCCACAGAAGTCCCTGAGCTCACTTAAATCTGAACCCTGCTCCACAGTGGGGGGAATATATGCAGCCTCTACTTGGTCATCTCCTGCCACGGGGAGCTCACTACCTCTCAGATAATCTTCTTGCCATTCAAACACCACTGAACAGTAGGATGTGCTTCCTCAGAAGAGCTGGCATCTGCCTTCCTGCTCATGAGCTCCCGCAGGAAAAAGACAAATGTCTCCTCAAACCTGCAGCCACATCTTGCAGCCAGGGCAACGATTTCTGGTCTTCGATGGACTATAATCTCTCTGTGTGCTTGGGTTAGTCACTCCTGTCCTTTCTGGCCTCCATGTCTCCTCTCTAAAACAGGAGGGCCTCTCCAGTCTGTGCTGGTGTCCATGCGGGGCCCAGCGTGGGCAAGGACTTGAGGCCCCCGGAAGCCAGCCCCAGGGAGACCACGAAAAGACCCCGCATGGCCTGGCTCCCCGTTTGTTGTGCTGTTTCCACCCATGGAGACAAGAGACCACCACAAGGATATAAACACAACCTAAGATGGGGAGGGACCCAATGCACCGCTAACATAGAAGTGACGGGAGATGGGGTCTAAGAGGTTTCAGTGGAGAAAGAGAGCTCATAGCACGGACCAGCACTGCAGGCCAGAAAGGGCTTCAACTGAGACATGAGAAACAAGGGACCATATCCCAGCTCTATCATCCAGCAGCTAGCTGACCTTGGGCGTGCTGCTTGACCTCCCGAGTCCTGCATCTCTTCCTCTGCTGATGAGACACAGTGGAACAGCTGATCTGCAGCTTAAGAAGTCAGAGAATCAATACAAAAGCATAGATGTGGGCCCAAAAACTAGCTCGGAGTTTGGTCAGTCTTAGTCAAGCTGTTCGTGACAAATGGCACCGTACAAACTCCAGTGAAGCTCGAAGAGGGTGGGGACCACGTGTTTGTCGTGGCGAAAGCCTGGTGTCTGGCCAGAGGAGGGGAGGGTTCAAGGGCTCAGGCAGCAGACACAAAGGACAGACTCCGGGTGTAGGATGCACCGTTGCTAACCGGGGCCCTAGGCACACCTTGGAACCTCTCCTGGTCACAGCTCCCTCGTCTGGCACACAAGGACAGTCTCTCCCACCATAAAGAGTTCCTGTCCAGCACAACAGCACATAGTAGGAGCTCGGCGACAGGCCACAGAGGTGGTAGGCGGCTCTACATGCATCTGCACAGAAGAAACACACCTTTATAAGACCCAGAATCTTCTTTAATTATTTAGCAACCTATAAGGAGCTTGATCCTGCATCGGGCTCAGAAACAGCTCTCTTCCTCTTTTTCTGTCTCTGTCTCTGTCTCTCTCAGACACACACACACACACACACAGACACACACACACACACATACACACACACACACACAATAAAAGAAAGAGAAAACCGCAGGCAGCCTGGGGTGTTCCCAGCCGTAGGAAAAACATGTGTGCAACAAGTACGCAATGCCATAAATCAAACTGTAGGATCCGAGTCTGAGCCGGGGTCCAACCTCCCACCCCAGCTGCGTCACGGGGTGGGCCACACTCTCTGTTTCTGCAGCCGGCCATGCCACAAGAAGTTGGCCTGCTCTTCCGGCTACTCCCAAGGTAGTTGACCCCTCTTAGGGAGCTCAAGAGTGCCCAGAATGGGAGGCAGAGAGGAGAAGCGTGGGCCATCGGGATGTTTGGCTGAGCCGAGCCAAGGAGATGGCTTTAAAACCTGCCTGTGGCAAGCTGCCTTGATTCCCAGAGCATTCATGTTGGAAGGGATTGTGGAAAGACACGGAGGTGTGCACACAAGAGCCCCTGGTGCAGGGAGGGGGCAGGGGTGGAGACAGATTTTGAGATGAGCCCCAGCCCCTCCTTGCCGGAGGACTCCAGCAAGTTTCATCCCAGAAAATGAGGGGCTTAGGTTACTAGACATCCTCCAGGAGCCTCTTCTGCAGTGAGATGTTGCTGAATTCCTCTGCTACCATTTAGCTAGTCTGCTTCTCACCAGGCTTCAATTCATTTCAAGAAAGCAGTAACTAAATGTTGATTGCACGCCAGGAACTTGTGCTCAGCACTGGTTGGGCCAAGGAGAAAAGACATGGTTCCTGTTTTGCTGCTGTCAAGGAGCTCACAGTCTTCTGAAGGGAAGCGTATATCTAATTAAGTAAATATGATCGAAGACCACACGATACTCGAGTAGCAATCCATTCCCCCGGGAAGACTGCGGGAAGTACCATAAAGGAAAGGGATAGCTGAGTGAACGTTTGAGAGTTAAGTAAGAACCTTCCAGAATCCTGAGGGCAGAGGGTAAGACAGGAACCAAATCAAGGGACGTGTCAGTGGATATGAAGAGTCATTCGTGGGGTTGCAACGTGGAGAGGGATGGAAGGACAGGAGACTGGAAAGGCTAGCTGGGGACAGAGTGTGGAAGAGCAGGTGTGAGAGCCAAAGAATTAGTTCTTTATCCTTCGGGTAATGGGGAGCCACTGAAGATGGCACTCCCAACAGGGGAGTGACAAAATCAGATCCGTAGTTTAGACCATCCATTTTGGCAGAAATATAGAACCCCCGTGTCAGCAAACAACAGCCTGTGAGCCAAATGTGGTCCACAGCTTGTTTTTGTATGGCCTGGGAGCTGAACATCTTTTTTTCCTACAACTTTACTCGGAAACAATTTGCATACCATATAATTCACTTACTTGAAGTACACAATTTAATGGCTTTTAGCGTACTCCCAGACTCCTGCAACCTTTACCATGGTCGATTTTGGACCATTTTCATCTCTTCAGGAAGAAACCCTACACCCTTTGACTAAAACCTCCCATTTCCCCCATCTCACCCCAGCCCTACTTTCTGTCTCTCTGGATTCACCCATTCTGGATATTTCCTGTAAATAGAACCTATGATCTATGACCCTTTGTGTCTGGCTTCTTTCACTTAGCGTAATGTTTTCAAGGTTCAGTGACGTTAGAGCCTTACTTTTCATGGCTTTTCTTGGCTAATTAATATCCCATTGAATGAACATATCGCATTTGGTTTCTCCAGTCATCAGCTGGTGGACATTTGGGTCGTTTCCCCCAAATTAAAAAGTGCAGCATAGACATGTGGCTCACGAAGCCTCAGTATCTACCATCCGGGTCCTCACAGACCTGACGCAGACCCCGCCTAACAAGGAAGCAAGACGTCAAGTCAGAAGCCCAACTCAGGGTTTCCGACAGTTTCCAAGTGACCATTTATGACAGTGGCTTCAACTACCCCTCATAGTTGGACACATATTTGGGGTGGTGAAATCCACGGGACTTGATTGGATGCTTTGGTGAAGGAGAGAGGTACTGAGGAAAACTCATTCATTTATCATCAAGAAACTGAAATTCGATGGTTAGAGTGAGAAGTCCACAGTGAAGTCACTGGCTGATGGCCAAGTTAAGCTAAGATCCGCCTCTCCTCTTGAATACAACACACGGACCTGTGTGATTTCTTCTTATCATCACCGGAGAGACAGACTCAGCCCTTCAAGGGTCCCGGATGAAGCAAGACAAGGAGTTTTCTCTGCAGTACTTGTCCCTGGTAACTGTGCCTTCCGAGCTCCTTCACCTTCTCTGAATTTCCAAAGAATCCCAAAGTCAGCTTGGCAAAGTAGGCTCTCCACTGTGCCTCAATATGCCTCTCCAGCCGCCGTCTCTCTCTGCTTCTTTCACATCCTTTGTTCCCCAAACTTACCATGCCCCTTTCCTGGGCTTTCCCCGGCATTGTCCTCCCCCACTCCCTTCTCCACCCAGAAAACTCCTGTTTACCCTTCAAAGCCCATTCAAATATTCTGCCTCCAGGAAGTCTCTCTTTCCAGCCCTTGTTCATAACATCGGCCACACTGAATGGCGACATTCTTGTTCTTGTGTCTTTCTCTTCCACCAGGCTGTGCCTTTTGTCTGCCTCTATGGGGCTACAGGGAGAGACTGGCCCACAGTCAGCCCCCTCTAAGTATTCGCTGAATGCGTGGGTGAGCGGACACACATTCTTTTCCTTCATCCTTCAATTTCAAGGGGAATTGCTTTCTTGAAGCCCCTCTGGGTCTTTCAGAGGAAGCCGCTCTCAGCCTCGCTGCTTTCCCTTCTATTGATCCCGGGATTTATGGCACTATTGTTTCCTTTTATTAGGCTGTAATGGCCTCCGTTAAAACATGTTACATGGAAATAGGCTAATTAAGTGTGTCAAATAAGTCATCATCCCACAGAGTGGCCAGCCCTCCCCGGCAGGGCAGCGCTGTGGTGACTCACAGTGGAGGGAGCCAGGCAGGACACAGGGAGAGCACATCCTCCTCACCCCTGTTTCTCAGAGCAGTGGAGGCCCCCCGCAAGCAAGAGGCTCCCCACTTTTCCCTGGGGCCCTCCTGGAGTCAGTGACTCTGTTCACCTGTGTGGGCTGGAGTTGACAGAGCCCACTCCGGGACACTTGCTTCCGACTCCTCTGCCTGTTCCTCGTCTAGGGGCTCGCGGGAAGGGGAAAACTTCTAGTAGCGGGCCTGATGATCAACTCTGGAGGGAAACCTGTTTCACCACCTCTGTCTAAAATACTTCCCAAATCTGTGCTTATTTTCAAGAAGGCTGGTTGACTGGAGATGCTCCAGAACTTGGATGGTAGGTGAGCGCCCACCTTTGGAGGAATTTCCAGCGGGCCCTTGGGCTGATACAGACTGGACTCCCAGACAGTGCTGTTTGCTCTTTTAGACAACACGGATATCATTTTGGGTTCTTCTTGTCCTGAGGGAATGGAGTATTTGACAAAATTCCCATGACAAATGGTCCCTCAAGGATAGGGGACATGAACCCATATAAAAAAAGTTTCAGTTTTGCTCCGCCCGTGGTGAAAGGCTCCTCCCTTGCTTGAATCCACTCTTCAAGGCCCAGTCAAGCCCCTTGTCTTCTTCTCCCTTGAACTTCATGAGCATGTCTCAAAATCTTAACCTTGTAGGATAATAGACTCTGTTCTCTAAGACACTTGGGGAACTCTGTGTGAACAACGTTACACAGGCCTATTTTCTGCAGAACTTCTCAGAGCTATCCGTGTGTTAAGGTGTATTATGGATCTTCAGGAAACCATGGCACGTCCCAACTATTTACTACCCCCCCCAAGTGTCAGGATCGTACATCCCTGTCCTTTGCTGTGTGCTTTTGCCATGCCTCCCCCTAGACTAGACCGTATATAGTTCCAGTTCCCACGGATGTTCACCTTGGCCATGTAACCCATGGAAGATGGGAAGAAGTGGGGGTCTCAGAGCTGAAATGGCCACAGACTTTGCAAGTGTCTACTAGTTTTCTCTCCCAGTTTTGCCCCTGCCATGAAAAGAGCACACCTCTAGCAACCACTCTCCCAGAATGCAGCTGAGGAGGAGACGAAAAAGCAACCCATAATCTGAGCCAGTGTTGCTCCACCCAACCTCTTCTGGCCAAGGAATGAGACAGTAGCTCTTAGCAGTCACAGCCTGCATCAGTTTCTTACTGCTGTTGTAACAAATGACCACAACCTGAGGGGCTTAGAGCACTGCCCATTTATTCTCTTACATCCACAATCTGTCTCCCTGGATGAAAGTCAAGATATTGACAGGGCCAGTTCCTTCTGGAGGGTCCAGGAAAGAACCCACCACCTTGCCTTTCACAGCCTCAAGGGGCTACCGATATCCTCTGGTTCAGGGCTCCTGTCTCAGTCTTCCAAACACATCACTCAACGTCTGCTTCTGTTACATGACCTCTCTTCCTCCTTACTCTGACCCTCCTATCTCCATCTTCCAGGGACCCTGTGACTACATTGGGCCCATGCGAATCATGCAGAATAGTCTTCCCATCTCAGGATGCTTAACAGAATCACATCTGCAGGGTCCTTTTCACCATAGGAGGCAGCATTCCTAGGTTCTGGAGATGAAGATGTGGATGTGTTCAGGTCCATGGTTCAGCTGACCTCATTGGCCATATATATGGTTTCCCCAAGTTTTTTGGAATTGGAACCCCTATTATCTGGTGTTTCTATTGCTAATTTGCAGTTATCACTAAACTGATATCCTGTTGCCTCCTGTGGGATTATCAATTTCTGCTGATCTTATTTGGTCCATCTCCTTGGCTTAGAGGTTCTCCTACTTTTCTAATCTATAAAAGAGGGATAACATCTGTCAGGGTTGAACTTATCAAATTCCAATTGGAAATAAGTTGGAAAGACATTAAGCGTGTCTGTACAGTGAGCAGCCATAATTTCTCCAATAGATGCCACTTGACTTCCTGGCCTGCCTGCCTTTGCCGGCACAGAGCGCGGGCTGCCGCTGTGGGCGGTTTGAGTGCTGGTTGGCTGATAGAGGGAAGGTCTCCCTGATAGCCACGTCTCTGCTCTCCATCCTCTCCCCTTCCTTCCACAATGTCAGGCATGCAGCAGGCACGGGCTTGGGTCTGTTTGTCTTGTCGTCCCAAAATATATGGAAGTCCCGGGATGGGGGGAGGTGGGCAGGAACTGTGTTGCATGAATAAATGAGCCTTATCACCTCTCAGTAGCTGTGTGTCTTTTGGAACGTTCCTTGTTTTCTCGGGGCTTCAGTTCCCCTACATGCTAACAGGAGACTAGATTCGGAGCCCTGTGGCCTCTCCCTGCTGGGTCCAAAGCCCTTGAGTCTGGGACTCTCCCTTTTCCCACCATTTTGCTCAGCACAGCCTTTGGACCTCCTTAGTACTGATTAAACATTCGGTGATTAGAACAGGGATGCCCTTCTATGTACCATCTTTTTCAGTTTTGCATTGTAATGGGTTTTTTAAACCAAAATACCCTTCAAAAGCCAAAAGAAAAATTGGCAAATGACCCAGACTCCAGGACAGACCACCAGGACCCAGTCACGATCATTGGGCCTTTCTGGAAACCTCAGATCCCCCCACGCGGAGCCAATGCTGCCCAAGTAAATGACACCAGTGGGTTCTGTGTCACAGCTTGCAAACGCATTGGAAAGCTCGAGTCCTGAAACACACAAAACCCTTCAGTCGTGACTGATCTCATGCTTGCTTCGAGAAAGCTCTATTTTCTGAGAGGAAGATGACCCAGAAAAGGGTTAAGCCCGAAAAGGTTCATTTCCTCTACACTGCCTGCTCTAGAATCTGGGATAATTCCTGCCATTAATATTTTAAGCAACTAATTTGACATTTTTCCATTTAATTAACTTGCATACATATGAGAACAGGGCTTTGAGAGTACCGTGACATTTAAACAAAGTCATTTAAGTTTTCCCATTTCTGGCGGAGTGCGGCTTTCTTCTTTGCCTTTTTCCTTTGTGCTCCGTTTCTGTTTTGCATTCCCGATTCTGATGCTGGCTTATTAGCTCAGAGAAGTGACCAAATTTCCCCAAGCCAGCGTCCCACAGCCTCAACCTAGGTGACGTGGGTGGGCCTGGAACTCTGGGCTGCGGCTCTTTTAAACCCAATCCTACTCTTTTCCAGGCCATTCTGCAAACGGCATTTCCATCAGAGCAGACTAGCGTCACAGGCTAATGTTTTCCTGTTGCCACACCAACCCCCGGTGGGAGTGGGGGAGGTGCGGCGGGAATGCAAAACATTTATCAAATGTAACCATCTCCACTGAAGAGCCGGGGTTTCAGGAGGCAAACAATAGCGGCGTGACGATTTTCCCTTCCAAATGACAAATAATTGCTGTCCTATCATCAAATGATTAAGAAATAAAGGAAAACAGACAAATGGAGTGTATCCATGGAGGGATGGTGCGGGGGTCCGGGGAGAGGCTCGCTCAATGTGCCGTAATTGAAAAATTGCACCCTAATTAGCTCCCACCCCGGAGGATTTGTGAGTTCTACGCGCGCCACCCCATTCGCAGCCCGCCAAGTCACAGAACTTGCAGCCATTAAAGTTTCCTGCTGGTTTCAGAAGGGGCTGGGCAGTCTCCAGACGCACCCAGAAAGCAAGGCTTTTTGGCTTGCCCAGCCCTCAAGAAGGAGTCATTACTTCATACTTTCATCTGCCATAATTAATCACAGATTCTCTCTGCCTATCAACAGCAACGGCTGCTCTCCCCAGATGAACCTGGGCACTCATGCCTCAGGCTTATTGGCGGTGGCCAGGCGAGCCCAGCTCACCCAGGGTCAAGGGAGCTGCATTCCCAGGATGCAAAATGGCACCCCCAATCCCAAGCGCCAGGGGAGAGAATGGGTCCTGCATTTGAAATGAAATCCCGTTGCAAACCAAGCTCAGGGGACTCTGGACGAATTTCACGTCTTCCTTTCCTCCCACGATCGGGATATTCTTTGGGGACTTCTAATGAGGCTGTCAGGAAGCATAGCCCTGTAAGAGAGGTGGGTCTCCATTCTTTTCCACTCCCTCCCCCTGGACCTGGGTTTAAATCCCAGCTCCACGACCTCATTAGCAGCATGACCTTGGGAAAGTGACTCGGTCTGTCTGAGCATGTGTCTCTCCAGTTATAAAATGGAGATCATAGTACCTACCTTTCAGAAGTAAGATGATGACCAGAGGGTGCCATGGCAAAGGTCTGGGTTACGGTTGCCACAGTTCCTGATTCCTATGTGGAAAGGGGGGATAATGATCTTACCTCCCCACTAGGATCTTACTGAGGAATTGAGTAGAGAATGCTTTATATGTGTGTAAAGTGCCTGACATAAAGTTGGGGACCAGTAAATATTTGAATTGAACTGAATCATACATAAATGGTTCATCCATTCATTTAATCCATCAGCTAATAGTTGTTAAATGATTACTTTTCGCCAGACAATTTGTTAGGCATAGGATATACACAGGGGAGTGAGACAAACTTGATTCGTGCCCTTGGGAGCTTACATTCTAGGGAGACAGCACAATGAAAAACAAATTTTTTAAAAAATGATATACAAGTTGTAAAAAGTTCTGTAAGAAAATAGACAAAAACAGGGCACCTGGGTGGCTCAGTGGGTTAAAGCCTCTGCCTTCGGCTCGGGTCATGATCCCAGGGGCCTGGGATCGAGCCCTGCATCAGGCTCCTTGCTCAGCAGGGAGCCTGCTTCTCTCTCTGCTTCTGCCTGCTGCTCTGCCTGCTTGTGTTCTCCCTCTCTCTCTCTCTCTGACCAATAAATAAATAAAAATAAAACCTTTAAAAAAAAGAAAATAGACAAGCACACAAATAAAAGCTAAGAGTTGGCAGTAATTTTTAAATGAAGACCGAGAGGTTAAAGACACAAGTTTGTAAGGAACGATAAGGAAAAGCATTCCAGCCTGGCGAAAAGCAGGATGAATCTTAACATATTCCAGGAACGGATAACCAGCCAGGAGTCAGGCGATGAAACACACAAGCCCAAATCTCAGTGATTTCAGACAATAAGAGTTTAGTCCTTCTTCTTGTCAGAACCAATCCGGTATTTGGTGGGTGGTCTTTAGCTCAGTTATTCAAAAATCCAAACTCCCCACTGTCCCCTAAGGTCTCAGTGGAGTTGTCCATTATATCCTCTGCTTGCAGCCAATAGCAAAAAGAAAAAGCTCTTGGACATTTGGGGGTCAAGGCCAGAGGTGGTGTGGGTCACTTGCACTCGTATACCATTGACTGGAGCTCAAAGATCTGGTCCTGCCTCCCTGCAGAGGAGCGCGGGGGACGGTGTGTAGCCACGTGTGCGGAAGGACAGTAACAGGTTGAGAGAACACACAGCAATGCCCCCCCACACACAAAGCGAGGAAGGAGAGATGGAAGTGGGGTTATTCAAGCCCATGAAACCAGGAGGAGAAGGGTGACGTCCATGCGGAGAGAATGAGAAGCCATTCCAAGGCATTCCTCACATGCCTGTTTAGATCTTACTCAGTAAGAATGGCAAGCCAGTCAAAATTAATGGCATGACCGAATTTACACCATAAGGAGACTTCTCCGGCTGTTATGAGGAGAAACATCTGAGGAGGGCAATACTGGTCCCTGGAAGGTGCCTTGGATTAAGGTGATGAAGAAGGGGATGGACAGAAAGTGACAGATTTGAGAAACTTCGGTCCCCATAGAACTGGCTTCAGCCTCACTGGGTAGCTGGAATGCAGGTGCCTGTTGGCCTGGGGCCATCATGGGAGGCGCCAAAAGATGAGAGAAGACATGAGAGCACTGGGTTGAGCAGCTGGCTGTGCAGCATGGAGGAGTTCCAGAAGTTTCCACCGGAACCAAAAGCTGATCTATCTCCTCAGCGCCCCTCTGGCCCAGTGTAGCCACAGACCCTCCACGTCCTGCTTCCATCACAGTGAGAGATGTCAACATTCAGCCAGCCTGGTTCCCACCGGTCCCAGGGCAGGCAGCTGGGGGCAGCTGGGATAGACAGGCAATCTGCAGAGTGTGACTGCTCACAGAGCACGGGCTTCAAGTGGTTCCGCTTAATCCTCCCAACTGGGCTGGGAGGATGGCCGGAGTTACTATTGACTCTCTATCTTACAGACCACGAAGCAGGCTCCTGTTGCTTCTGTTCCTCTATGAGTACGAGCAGCAGGTTCCAACACGTCTTCTGTTCGCTCGGGTGCAACGCAGCGGACTGCTCCAAGGGCAGGCTGTGTCTAGACACACACGAGGCTGAAAGAGAGTGAAGATCTGCCTTTCACGACCCCTACTTCCTGCCAGCATGGCAGTGGCCTCCTTCAACCGGATGCTCCCCAGTCAGCCCCATTGGACCCCTGCAGCCCATTCTGCGATGTCTTAGGACAGGTCACTGGCTTATGGACCTGGTGATCCAAACATTCGGCATCCTGAGCTACCCCAGACGTTGTGAAGCAGAATCCCAGAGACTATGGGAACCATTCGGCTGTGTTTTGAAATCTCCCCAAGTACAGTGACCCGGTGCTCAGATAAGAGTACTGTGGCATCATCAGCGGGGGTAACGGTAAGCTAGGCGGAGCCCGGGGAGAAGCTTATCACCTAGTGAACTGGCCACAGACCCAGGAGTAGATGATGCCTTTCTAGTTTCTAGTCTCTTCTCTTCAGGACTGTCCTGATGCCCTGAAGAGGTCACGGGGAAGTGCAGCCTCACCGGTGGTCTGAAAAGATCAGAGCAGGACAGGAACTTTAAGGTTATCTTTCCAACCCAGGGGTTCCCCAATTTCCAACTGCCCAGTGCTTTGGAATCACCAGAGGTGTTTGTCACAACTCGGGCTCCTGGCCTCCCTCTGTGCCTACTGCACCAGAAACTTGGGAGTTCATGTTTTCTAAAATATCCCTGGTGATTCTGTTATCAGCCATATTTGGAAACCACTGATCCAGACTTCCCATTTCACAGTCCATAAAACCGAGGCCCAGAGAGATGGAATTTTCCTATAACGACTTGGCCTGTAAGCCAAGTTTCCTGGCTCGGTCTCCAGCTTCTTCCACTAGCCCTCACTCATCAAAAAGCCCATCCACAGAAGGGGGCAGAGGAGGGGATGGTGGGCCAACAGCAGCAAGGGGGGCCATCGTGTTGAAAGAGCTGCCTCAGAGAGACATGGAATTAGCTGACTATGGCAGGTTTCCTTCCCCTGGTTATCGATGCCTCTTCTCCCTTCCCTTCCCGGTACTTCCCCCGCTCATCCAAACATGATCAATTACTCACAGGAATAAATTACGCACCCAGCCTACAATCTATTAAGTCATCGGTGTTGTGCTGGCTCAGGGAGCCAACAGGCAAGACGGGCTGTCTGTAGTGAAGGCCAGCAGAAGGGACCGTGTGGGCCCAGCGCTTGGAGGAGCCTTGAAACAGAAAAGCGCCCAACCCTCCGGCAATGGTTGAGCCGCCTGTGCCCCCAGAGATAAGATCGCAGGCCAAACTTGAAAAAAACATTTTTTGGAACAACTGCCCCTCGGCCTGAGGCTGCAGCTACATGGGCCGACCACCAGCCGCCCTCCCCAGCTCCCACAGCCCCAAGCCCTCAAGGAGGTCTAGCTCCGATCCAGGGATCCTGTTAATGTGGAGGAGGGCTGGGGGACCTGAAACTGCGTTTCTTGCAAACTTCTGGATAACATCAGCTCTGCTGGTCCAAAAAACAAGGCTCTGGCGAGCAGTGTGAGCAGAACTGGGTAGTCAGCCTCCTTGTTCATAAGTAGTTTCTTCTCCCAGCCGGCTCCTTCTGCATTTCCTCTGCCTGCAACATCTTTCCCTTCTGGAACCTGCTTAGAAAACTGTTTGCCGTGCACGGTCTGGCTTGGACACGCCTGCTTTCTCCAAGTCTTCCTTGACCTCCTGTGGCCCCCACACCCCGCTCACACTCCATCATGGCCATACTTACTCTCGTGGGAATAGTTCACACAACTTGTCACTCGATGGATGGCCTGGGAACTCCGTAAAAACTGCACCAACTCTTTCGTTTCTATGTGTCCAAGACTGATAGGGCTCTGCTTCACCACTGGGGCTCCATCGAGCCTGAGAACTTTTCAGAGATCCCCAAAAAAGTTTGAGACCGGAAAACAAAATGATTGGACCCAAAACACGAAGGAAAAACTTCGCAGTAGAAATTAATAAAATTTTAATGAAACATCTCCAAAACAAAATATTACATCAACCGCATTAATGGTTTCATTTAGTATTCATAAAAATTCATAAAAATTTCATTATACTTGGAAACGATGTGCCAGTTAGATTTTCTCACTTTGCAAGAATTCTTGAGTACCCTCATCACTGCTGAGAAATCAAAGACAGGCATAGATCGAATGAATTACTTGTAGCCAAATAATTTCAAACGTGAAGTTATAAAAATAATCTTTATTTTTCTTTACAGAAAAAAAAAATACACTTAATATGGAATATGGGTGAATTACACTATGTTTGATCTGTGTGAGTTGGAGCTTCCAAAGCAAGTGTGTCTAGGTCTTAGAAAGTCTGAAAACCGCCTTGACGTCTGGCCTGGGGGAAGCATGCCATAGATTTCTCCCAAATGAATGGATGCATAAATGGCAACCCAAAGTGGTTCTGAAAAGTATATAGGTGGGAAGAAGGGAAGAAAAACAGGCAAGAGAAATATATAAAACGTAAGCCAAACTTTTAAGACAACAGAGGAAGTCCTTGTTAGCCAGAAATCCCAGTCCCAACTGGATGACAGAGACAGGCGATATCGCCCCCTACTGGCTGGAGGAGTTGTCCACACACACGGGCTTCACTTATGGATGTGTCATTGCCACTTCTCCAACACCAAGAACATCAAAGCCCTTTGGATTTCCGTCAAAGAAGTCAGTGGTCCCTGAGGATCAGCCTCTGCCTCTCTCCAGGAAGGAGACTCGAGGGGAGCTGTACAGCTGACTTTGTGTCAGACATCCTGAAATGGATCCAAACCCATCTTGAACCTATTTCTACCTTCCTCCTGAACTACCTCTTGGCTAACGTATTCCATATGTTTCTTTCCCTGATGGATAATAGGCTTTGCTTTTATTTCAAAGGATATCATTGAAAAGTCTGGGGGACAGGGCTTTGTTCGAAGACAAACAAGATTTGGGGAGTTCTTCTGAGGAAACCATCAGAGATAAACAGGAAGATTTATACACAAGATGTTCATTACAGCATTATTTATAATAGTGAAGGAGCAGAAATGGCCTAAACTGCCAATAGCAAGGGGCTGGTTGAATAAATTAGGACCTCCCCACATAATAGAAGGCTACGCAGCCATTAACAGTCATGTTTTTGGAGATTATTTTATTTTATTTATTTTTTTTAAAGATTTTATTTATTTATTTATTTATTTATTTATTTATTTGAGAGAGAGAGAGCACAGAGGGAGAGGGAGAAGCAGACTCCCCACGGAGCAGGGAGCCTGACACAGGGCTCAATCCCAGAACCCCAAGATCATGACCTAAGCCTAAGTTAGATGCTTAACCCACTGAGCCACCCAGGTGCCCCTGAAGATTATTTTATAGAAGTATCCCACCTTTGGTGAACCCTTCAGAGGTACCAAACGGCATTGTCTGCACCTGATAGGCCTTCCAACAGCCCCATGAACAAAGTACACTGCTTGCGTTATCTCCGTGGGACATGCAGGGAAACTGAGGCATAGGCAAGCCAAGGTCGCAGCGCTAGGCTGGGCACTGCACTGGCCACTCCAGAGCTGCCCTGCAGCACGATGGACTGCAGGATGCTGCCTCCTTCTCACACAGATTGATGGGGAGTGGAAGCGAGGCGGTGGTTCCTTCCCAGATCTGCGGCCAGCTGTCACAAAGAAGGGCAGCAGATCAGGCTGAATCCTGAGGCGTGGTGGGGTCTTGACCAGGCAGCTTTCACAAGCAGTGACGACAGAGGAGGAAAGAGCCCAATGAGTGAAATCCCAGAGGTGGCAGCGTGGGGGTGGGTAGGGGTTAGCAAACATGGAGGGGGTAGGGATGGCTAGCATGTCAGGTGTGTTGTCACCACGCACTGAGAACAAACAAATACAGCACAGGGGATTGGGCTGAGGCACTGCAGTGTGTGCCAAAGCAGGGACAGTAAGCATTGAAACTGCAAGCTTTGGTGGGCCCGTCCACACACCGTGCTTAGTGCTTCTCCGGGACTCGTTAAATCCTGAGGACCAGTGCCTTTCTTTGAGCTATCATTATGCCCATTTCACAGGTGAGAAAACGGAGACCTGGCAAGATTTAAGTCATTTGCCTGCAATTTCGACCAGTAAGCGACAATGCTGGAGTTGAAGTGTGTGGTGCAGAGGCCACATGCTTGACCACTGGGCCACCTCCTCCCTCCCACGGGGACGGGCTGCCACACACAGGGATAGGAGCCCACATTCGTCCCCCCACAGCCCATGCTGCTTTCTGTTCCATCAGCTACAGCTGGACTCCCTTGTTATTCAGGGAATCCATTCTATAGGAAAATGAGGGCAGAGCCTCCTGGGTTTATGAGAACCCCTGGGAAGCCCAAGAGAGGGGAAAGAAAGATCCCTCCACATTTGGGGGAAAATCACCAAATGTTTCTGGTTCCTCAAGCTAATGCTGTGTGAAGTCCAAGAGGAATCTGAAACAAAGGAACACCGCAGGCTCACCCCAGAAATCCTGGGTGCCCTCCTCAGCCCCAGGCTACTGGCTCCTTCTTGGGTAGCCTCCAGCCCTAGGGCCTCGGCTGCGTCCTCCAAGAGTGGCCACCTCCTACCAGACCCCTGGGCCCTGAGCCTGCCTGCTCCCCAAGCCTGCAGCAGAAAGGCCCAGCCCCCCACACACACCCCCAAAACAAGCTCCTCTCAGATTCTTTCATGGTCGGTGTTCACCGTCCACAATAGCGAACATGGGGATTTTTCTGGGTTTCACTTTCTGGGTTTCTCCCTTCCTGAAGAGGTCAGTGGAGGTCTCTGTGGATTCTGGCTACTGTGTATCTGGAGAGCAGGCTCGCCCAAAAGCCCAGTGACTCACCCTACCCCCCCCCCCAGGGTAAGGGTCTCTGTAGAACAAACAGCCCTTGGGGACCAATCTAGAGCCAGCACCCCACTCACCCACAAGCACACCCCCCAACAGACCCACAGGAGTGGATTCTGGAGCCACGCTGTCTGGGAGACACTCCCTTTCTTAGCCACAGGCCCCCCTGCCCCAAGGTCACAAATCTGCCCCCCCGGGGCTTAGCCACAGGGCCTGCCCCTGAGACCAACGCCAGGAGGGAGATCCTGTCTTCTGCCTCTGCAGGGCGTTTGGCGGTAAGGAGCAGGAGTCGGGCAGCGGGGCACCCCTCTACCAGAGAGATCTGGCCCGAAGATGGAGAGAAGAAAGAGGAAGAACAACCGTGAGACAAGGAGAAGAGCCCTAGGCATGACTCCGTAGTTCCTGATTCTAGTTCCTCCAGGGCGGGGCTGAAGTTTTCACCCCTGGGTTTTGTGAAATATTGCCATATCCTTTCCCCAAGGTCATCATTTTGCTTGAGGGAAATGTCCCTGGCAGTCCGAGCAGCCTCAGCAAGAGCAGCCTCCACGAGGCCACCACAAGTGCCTTGCTCGTTGCATCTAGGATTTCTGCAGCCTGCCTCCCCCAGACCCACTCACAATTTGCCATATGGGTGGCCAAGCCTGATGAATCCTTGATCTCGTGCTTCTGAATCTTCAATAGTTCCCTGCTACATATAGGATAAAGTCCAAGTTCCCTAACACAGCATTCAAGTTCACTGTCAACCTACTGCAGCCTTTTCGCTCTCCATTTCAGATTCTGGGTCTTGGCTAGACAGAACTGCTCTTGGCCTCCCACTGCATGCCTTTGCTCATTCTGTTCCCTCTGCCTAGCCATCCCTTTCCTTGCATCTCTGCCTTGCTAACTTGCACTCTAACTTCCCAGGCTGGGCAAAAGGGGGCTTGTCCTCTGGGCTCCCCTGTGTCCTGGCCTCACTCAGCCTGCCAAAACTCAGACCAGACTGTGTGATAACTGGCTGCTTTCTTGTCTTTCCACCACACTGTGGACTCTAGAAAGGCCAAGATCACAACGTCTCTGCTCCCCGTACTGTGTTCCGTGTAAACTGGCTTCTATCCGCTCACACACCCCATCTTGTGGTGATTCCTTCCAGCCAAAGTTGAAGAGTTCCAGGAGAATGTTCAGGTCACCTGTCCCTATTTCAGAGAGAATGAAATTGAAGCCCAAAGAGGTTCATAGTGACCCCAGGTCACAGAGCTAGGCCTGAATTAGAAGCAGAACTTTCTGCTTCAAATCCCGCGCCTTTCCCACTACACCCACCGTTGACCTACCACTCTGGCCCTGCTCCATGTCAACGTCTAGGTAAGTTTCTTTCAATGTGTGTATCCCATTGGGGGCCATCAACTTTTCTGAGCTCCAAGAGGACTTCCATTGTGCACCCTGGGATCAGAATTTGAAATCAGGCTCCCGTGCTTCCCTGATGCCCTTGTGTGGGTGGGTTTCTCACCTCGATGTCTTTGTGTGCACTGTTCCTCCTGCCCAGGTTCCCCACGAGGACCCTGCTCCTCATCCCTGCTCCTTCATCAAGAGCCACATCGGGTGTCCCCTCTATCGGGAGCTTTCCAGAAGCCTTCCTGAGTTTGCTGCTCATTGCCTTCTTGCCTGCACCCATTGAACCTATCCATTTCTCTGGGACAATCCCTGGCAGCCAAGCAGAGCTTGGTCACTACCCATTTGCTCTTGTCTGTTTCCTCGTAGGCAGTGATCACTATATTATCCAGCTCCTAGCCCAGAACCTGACTTGTAGTAGGTGCTTAACTGAAGTGTGTTCAGGGGAAGAGGAGGGGAAAGGATGATGCTTACAAAGCATTTCACATTGAGAAAGCCCACTAGCCCCACGATGGGGGAATAAGACTTCACCCCATTTCTCCACAGCTTCTAACAGAGCTGGGAACACAGTAAAGAATCAGCTAGCATCTTCAGACCAAAGTTAATTCCACAACTTTCTTCTGCATTTGTGCTGATATTTACCAAGCAAGCATTGACTTACTGAATTTTCATAATAATGATAAGGGCCTCATAATTTTTTTTTTTTTAATTTTCTATGGAGGAGCCACCAGAATCAGCCCTGAATCCTGGGCCTTACCTGGCGACAGCCTATCCCCCAGCGCCTACCCCTATCTGAGGTCAGAGTCCGGCTACCGCGACACATGCTTGTCTGTCAGAGGCCTGTTTCTCCCCTCATGGTCCATACATAGTTAGGTGATCCTTATGGATACGGGGAATTCTTAGCCAACAAATGACCGTGCTCCCAAGTTCAGTGGCCCGGAGCAGATAGTTCAGACACCCTCTGCCTTGTCATTGCGTTCAGTGGCTCCGTCCCCTCCCAAGCCTCCCATCAAAGAGAAGGTCCCATGGCTTCCCAGTTCCTTGCAAGCCAGGGTGGAGTGTCCTCGCAGCTCCAATGTCAGCGGGTAGGCCGAGCCAGCACCACGTCTCGTTTGGCCTTACTTCTTTTTTTTTTTTTTTTTTAAGATTTTACCCAGTTATTTGACAGAGATCACAAGTAGGCAGGGAGGTAGGCAGAGAGAGAGGAAGGGAAGCAGGCTCCCTGCTGAGCAGAGAGCCCGATGCAGGGCTCGATCCCACGACCCTGAGACCATGACCTGAGCCGAAGGCAGAGGCTTAACCCACTGAGCCACCCAGGCACCCCAGTTTGGCCTTACTTCTTAATTAGGCACCCACAGTGCTACTCAGCTGGCCCTCTGCCCCTCCAGCTTCCAGGAGCATGGCCGTGCTGCTGAGACAACGGATCAGCAGCACGGAGCACTGCCCCCGAGTTCTGCGGGAGGGACAAAGATGGCGTCCTCGGGAGCACCCGCCATTGCCAGGTCAGCCCGGGGCTTGAGAAGCATGGCAGACTGGCACAAAGGGTTGAAGCCCAGAGCGGTGCAGCCACCCTTGGAGGACCCCTCCCCCAGCTTAAGTCCGGCTTTCCCCCGGCCCCCCACGAAGCAACAAAACAGCAATGTCCCAAGCATCCAACCACACCCCACCAACCCTCTCTGCCCAGCTTCCCCTTCGAGCTTACTGATCTCAGAGTTGCCCTTCCCGGATGGTGAAGGTGTCACATGACAGCTCAGAGGTGGCCATGCACCAGGAGCTTGCAGCCCTCCCTCACCACAGAAGCAACCTCTCCTCTCAGCTGCCTCTTCTCTCAAGAGGGGCCGCCAGCAGAGGGAGAGAGACTGGCCAGCTGAGACCTGAGCTGGAAGCCTGGCTGTGTCACCAAACTGCTGTGTTGGTTTGGGCAAGTAGCCCCATTCCTCTGGGCTTCAGGTGGCTCCCCTCCCAGGGAGGGGGTGGCTTCTATCCATTTCCTCTTTCCTTCCAGGCCTCTCGATAACCAGAACTACAGTTCTGCGGCAGGAATAAAGCTTAGGGAACTAACAGTAAAGTTCCTCCCTTTCTACTCTGCTCAAACCAACAATAAAAATAGCAATAATTCTATTTAGTAACTGTTCTCTCTGTGCCAGGCAACACTCTAGGCATGTTTCCTTACACAATCTCTTCTCATCTTCCCAGAAACACTGACAGGTGCACATTCCTATTGCTCCCATTTTAAAGATGGAAAATAAATTCTCCCAAAAATTCCGTGTTTCGTCCGTGGACACACAGCTGGAAACGGAGAGAAGTGCGATCTGAAATGGGGTGATTTATCTGCCAAACAAAGACATGTCAGAACTCCATTCTCTCCCCCCGACCAGCTCAGCTATTTCTTCCCCATAGAACATTTATAAAATTCGATCGCATCCTTGGGTGCAAAGAAAAATTTTTTAAAATTTAAATTAAAGGTCACAATCTCTTACTATAATCCAAAATTTTCAAATAAAAAATGGGGCTGAAAATATTCTTAACTACTGGGGAATTAATAAACATAGTTCTAGATAATCCATGGAACAATAGAAATATTAAAACGAAAACTAGGGGTACCTGGGTGGCTCAGTCAGTTAAGCATCCAACTCTTGGTTTTGGCTCAAGTCATGATCTCAGGGTCCTGGGATCAAGCTCTGCATTGGGCTCCAGGCTCAAGGAAGAGTCTGCTTAGGATTGTCTCCCCTCCTCTCTCCTTCTGTTCCTCTCTCATGCTCTCTCTAATAAATAAATAAATCTTAAAGAAAAAAAAGGGAAAATTAAAAACCATGTAGAAACAGATGAAAAGGAGAACATTTATTTCAAAACCTATGGGGACCCCCAAAAAAGCTCAACTCAGGGGAAATCAAGGCCTGAAATGCCTTCTTATTAAAGAAGAAAGACTAAAAATAAAGAAGCTAAATACACATCATAAGGAATTTTTAAAAAAATAAGTGAACCAAAAAAATACAAAATGGGAATTGATCAATAACTGAAATTAATGACACAGAACATAAGAGAAAGGAATACAAAATACACAGAACAGGTGCTTTGAAACCAGAGTTGGCAGGAGAGGTCACTGGTGTCTTGGAGCAGAACGAGGGGGGCCCTGCTCCATATGTGTCCCCCTCGTGCCCAACCCCACAGGTCAGAAGTGGGCTCCCGGTGCTCTGGTCCCCCCCCCCGGGTGGGAGTGGCTTCCTTCCACCTGGGCAGCGCATGGCATCGTCTGGCGGTCTGACTGCCCACCCGAGACTCCTTGAAGTGGAGTCGGGAGCACTTCCTCCCAGAAATAAAGCTCCTCCGTCTGGGCTTATTAGGCAAACGAGTCAGTTTTGTGTTTTCAGCAATGAAAGCTGCTGCGGTTTTGTTTTCTCTCTGTTGCCAGGAGTCAAGAGGAAGTCTGTGGTTAGACATCTTCGGGTGGAGACGTACACAAACACAGCGGCTAGAAATGAGCTCCTCGCACTCAGCCCGCCCTGCCTGGTGGAAGGAGGCTAATGCAACTGAACACACAGAGCAGGGGGAGGTGGGGAGAGACACCGAGGAACTCCCAGACCTGCAACACCCCTCACCCCTCCTCTAGTCCCCGGCCGGCCTCTGCTTCCCATTCTGACAGTGGGATCCTGTGGATCCATTTTCTCTTGCAAGGATGAGGCAACCCAGTTTGCCTTCTCTAGGTCCAGACACTGAATTTAAAAGATCCCCATGAACTGAGTGCCAGTCTCAGGAGCTTTCTGGATCTCCTGGCAGGTGCTGCGGCTGCCTGCACTGTGGGTCCCAGCCTCCCCCTCTTCTGCAACACAACCCTGGACTTGTTCCTATAAGCAGTTCAGGGCTATCTTCACTCTCGCTATACCTCACTCCCCACGCACAGAAACTGGAAGTGCCTCGGGAACCAAGGAGCGTGTGAACTGAGCTTGGCCCCACCGGCTAGCGCCAGGAATTGACGCATTCTGTTATTTGAAAATCCATCACTTCCAATCAAAAGATCTAGGTTCAGTTCTTGGATTTCCCCCCTTAACTTGCTATGAGCTCCTGGGTGGGACAAGTCTCCAAAAATCTCCCTGCCAACATCAGAATGGCAGCCCTTCTCCTCCAGAGGCTGTAATCATAAATTCAGAGATCTATGATAATATATGGTATGTGACAATCAACCCAGAGATTGTAATCTCTAAGCACTCAGGATGTCAAGGAGAACACTTTGTGCACGATAAAACACTGATGTCCTTATTATGGGGCTGTTATCATGATGACTTCGGTCTGTCTCGAGGCTGTGACTCGTCCCTCAGCTCGGTCCTCCTTGTGGTTGACACGTAAATGACAGATATGTTTCACATGCCTTCGTGACCACCGATCACCATTTGTCAACCTCATGGGAGCTGAGAACGTTGATTTCATGAGCAGGCATGAAAGGATATTGTTAGTGTTACCATATTTACCTGCTCATTAAGGGAGGCTATTTTATTTCCTAAGTTCTTCACTTTCTTAGTGATGAAAATTTATCCATTCAGCCACTTTCTTAAAAAAAAAAAAAAGGAAAAAGAAAAAGAAATGGACTCAGGGCTGGAGACTCTCAAGGTTGAATGGGACTTAAAAATCATCTGGTTCATCCTGCCCTCTCATCTTCATGCCCCGTCCCCTCAAAATCTGTGATGGACATCTAACCTCTACTTGCTTCCCTTAGAGACAAAGAGTTGGCTGCCGGGGCCATCCATTTCTCCTGTGAACACTGTCTGTGACAATACTCTTCCTCCAACAGCCTTGGCAGTTGCTAGGCTGTGTTCTTGGCAAGCCCCTAATGCTGTGCACACTTGACTGTGTAGGACGGCAACTGGCAGAGTCAGTGGGGGATGAAGAAGCCCATGGGAGGTGTGACCGAACCGGAAGTGCCATCTGAGCGGCATGAGGAGGGGGAGGGAAGGGGCCCATCAGCCACCCTTGGTGGCTCCAGAGGCAGCTTTTTCCTTCCTGCCATTAAAGAACTCAAGAATAGTGATTACTCCATTCATTCTGATGCTCTGAGCATTCGCTGGGACAGGCCGGGCAATGTGACAGGGACAACATTGAAATCTTGGGGGCTTCATATAATGGAAGCAGACTTCTTGCGGGTATAAGGTGCAGTGGGGGTTGGGAGCCCCTCCCCCATTTTCCACGCTGTTTGGAACACAGGACCTCCAAAGTCACTGTGCCAGAGAGGGAAGGAGGAGGTACATCAACTCTTTTTTTTTTTTTTGAGATTTTCTAATTTATTTGACAGAGAGAGAGACAGCGAGAGAGGGAACACAAGCAGGGGGAGTAGGAGAGGGAAAAGCAGGCTTCCCGCTGAGCAGGGAGCGTGATGCGGGGCTCGATCCCAGGACCCTGGGATCATGACCTGAACCAAAGGCAGATGCTTAACAACTGAGCTGCCCAGGCTCCCTGGTACATCAATTCTTAATTGCCTCATTCACAGCCTCTATTGGTCAGCACAAGCCACAGGCCCCAACCTGGCTACAGGAGAGGCAGGGAAGTGTCGGGGAGGGGCGCATGGATGTGTGGCAGATGCTGTCTCTCCAGCCTGCCTCCCACCAGTCCATCTCGGGGTATGCCATGTGAGAAAACGGGGTCAACCCTGTGAAGAAGAGGCGCCCAGGGCAATGGAAATGAGCCACACAGGTGAGGGGGACCTTTTGGGGCAGGGCCTCTGCCTGCTGCTGGTTACCCATCATCCTTCCCATTGCCATGTTTGCCACATACACCCTCTCCAAAACTGTGGTCCTGGCCTACTCTGCTTCTCCTTGGCCAGCTCCCATCAGAGCTCCATCTTGGCCATCCCAGGATCTGGGGAGGATGTGAAGGGGCGGACAAGGCTGGAGAGACCTGAGAAACGGGGGAACAACCTGGCTGGCTCCATCCGGCCCTGAGTCCCCCACTTTGTAGGGAGGCATTTGGGTCAGCAGTAAAGTGGAAAGAGAACTGAAAAAGAAAGAGGGGGAAGAGCAGGAGGGACAAGAAGTGTGACATGAAGACGCAGGAAGTCGAAAGCGATGGCATGTCCAATGAACTGGAAGCCGGGAGGCTTCGGGGAGCCTTGGGTGAGTGAAAGTTTCTAAAGAAGATTTGAAGCACAAGATAAGGAGATAGAGAAGCAGCAGGGACCTCATCCTTTTTCATCTCTTTGAGAGATGTGCAGGAAACCTGAAAACCCTCTTTCTTTTGCTTGCCGCATTGTGCGGCTTTGAATGTGACTTTGCGTAGAAACTGGGTCACGAGGAATCCCCACATTTATGCAGGTTATGTGAATAAAAAACCAAAGTGGACAGAGTAGTGTATTCCAAAGGCAGGTGAGGCGATTGCATTAAGGTCAAGACAGAGCTACAATTGCTCAGAAATATACGACTATGCTTCGGTGACGCCAGGGGACTGGGAGAGTGTAGAACCACAGCCAGGAGCCACTCCCACCCATGTCGCACCCCTGCCGCTGTGTCGGAGATCCTGGTGGGTTGCGAGCACCCCTTTTCCTGACAAAGTATCCCTGAACCCCAACTCCTGGAGGCAAACTCCAGGACTTGGGAGTGTCCCCTCCCTCCTCATTGTACCTTCACTTGTGGAGGCTACAGTGACATTAGCTTTGCTGGTTGCCACCTCCCCCTGTTGACTCATAGGAGACTTCCTGTCAACTAAAAACCCAGCATCTTTCACTTGTGCTGTTGACCCAGGTATCCCACATCCTGTGTGTGTCTGGTGGGTACTCCGAACCCCAGTGCAAGCAAAGGTGTCTACTGTCCTTTTTCTTGGTGTGCATTCATTTGGACCCAAGGTTTGTCTCTGCCCTGTTGAAGTCCTTTTCAAATCCTGGCCCTCACCTTCTGGGAGGAAACATCCATCCTTCCCGCTTTCCCACATGCCCCTCCACGACAAGGCAGTTCAAGGCCATGGGTGAATCAGTGCCTCAGGCTTTGGAGTCAGACCTATGTGGGTTCCAAATCTTATAACATCAATGGCTCTGGGAACCTGGGCAGGCCCCTCACTCTCTCCCGGTCTGTGAAAGGGGTAATGAATACAGCCTATCTTCCAGGGATACCATGAGTCGTAATTCTATTCTAGTTATTGGTAAGTGTTGAACAGGTTGTGGCCAAAGACGGGGTCCATTGACCTACCCCATCTAGGCTGCTCAGCCAGGCTCACATAGCCAGAGTCAACCATTGCACTTACAACATGGCTATGTTGGGGGAAAGAAGGCCAAGGCTGCATGAATTTTCAAAAGAAAACTGAAGATTTCTGAGACATTTCCTATCTACCTCTAGCATAGGATCCTCAAACCTGCAAGTCCGAATTCACTTTCTACCCTTCGAAAGCTACCCTGCTAGACAAGAGGCCCAAGGGGCTATTTGGTGCTTCCTACATGGTGCTTCCTAGCTACATCCGCTCTCCAAGGAAGAGGTCCAGCCACCTCGGCTTCAAGGGCTGCCTCTTCCCTTGGGACGCATGGCCACCCCACACCACCCTCTCCCCAGCCCCAGGAGCTCTCCCCGTGCTCAGCAAGAACCACCCCAGCAGCCAGCCTGCTCTCTGCCACAATTGAGGGTTTAAATTGTGGCTGCTCTGACCTTGACCTTCGGCCCCACTCTTGAACTGGCAAGGCAAGAAGAAAAGCACAGGACTTGGAGAAAGATACATCTAAATTCAAATTCTACTCTCTTTCACCAACTACTGGTCTCAGTCAATCTCCCACGCCTCTCTGATCAGATCAGCAGAACTGCAAATTGGGACCATTAACGGGACCATCCTCACTGGTGATCGGAATAGTGACAGAGCGGAACTGGCTCCTCCTGTGTCCTCAACCACCCTCCCCCACCATGCCCCTCTCTGCCTCAGTTCCTCCAAAATGTCACATTCTCTTTACTTCTAATTTTTCGCCTGCAGGGCACAGTGTAATGAGAAACGAAAATAGCCGGCCACCAGGACACCTGACTTGGAGTCCACCCAAACCACAACGTGACCAACAGGTCGCTTACGTGAATGGTGCCTCGGTTTCCTTATCTTTATAACGAGAGGACTGAGTTAGAGATGGATGACGTCAACCTCCAGATCGCACGCCTGCTGCATGCCCATCATGTTGCCACCTGTTAACGTGAGCTCAGTAGCTCCAACGAGGCCAGGAGAGGGAGCGGGCAAAGCACTCGGGAGCATGGGCTGTGGCGAAGGCTGCCCGACCTCATCCCCCTTCTCTCCCTTCGGCCGCTTTGTGATCCAACACCCGTGCCTCAGTTTCCCCTCTGCGATTAGGGTGGTTATGAAGATTAAATCAGATCCTTCACACAGGGGCTTCACCCAGGACCCAGCACACAAGAAGACCGGCATGAGTGGTTCCCCCAGCAGACGTGAGGGGGCATAAACCTGCTAAGGTACCCAGGGCAGGACTGTGCGGCTCTAAGACAGAATGCTGTCTGTACGGGACCATGGAGGGCCCTCTAGGAGCATCTCTGGTACTGACTCAGGAGCTGGTAGGCTGGCAGCCCGGTGCCTGGGAGGAAAGGATGTCCAGGGAGAGGTAGGAGTCTCTGAGGAGCTAAAGCTTCCTCCTACACATGGAAGACCACCAAGACCCCAGCAGGATGGGGATCCAGAGAGAAAACACCCACACACACACTCTACAGGAACCATTGCCTCTGCTCTGTCAGCTCCAAGGCTCCAGCCCAAAGCCCAGGGCTCCTGCAAACAAAACTCTGAATCAACAATTCCATCCACACACCTGCCTGGGTCCTGGCCTCTGCTGGGTGCTGTGATGGACACGTGGAAGAATTTTCTTCAATGCCATGTTCACTGAGCACTTGCTATGTGCCAGGTGCTATGCAAACCACTGGGACTTTAGAGACAAATAAACCAGGGTCACCAGATTCGTGTATGAGACTGGCTCATGGCCCATTGTAGACTAAAAGACGAGTCCAAGAAACTCTTAGCAGTACAGGGGTCAAAATCTGAGTCTTAGAGCCCTAAAGTGTCATCATCATGGGGACAGGGTAGGAAACAGCCTTTCCAGGCAGAAACAGCTTCTGTTCTGCACAGAGGAAAGAGACACCCTGGCCTACCTGCAGCGGGGTGGTGTGGAGGGCAGTGATGAAAGACAAGGCTAGGGACATAAGCTAAAAGTTTTGACCTTATCTCATGTCAATTGACAGACACTGAAAGGTGCTAATAAGGAGCACATGGAAAGAGAGTTTTGAATCAGATAGCTGGGAAGACTTCCAGGAGGAGGTGGCTTTTGAGCAGGTCCTTAAGCAATGGCCAGAACTTTGGAAAGTAGAGATGGCAATGAGTAAGGCAGTGAGTAAAGCAGGGCATGGAACAGCAGGCATGGGGCCATCTGGAGAACAGCCAGGCCAGAAAGAGATAGTGGGGAGATGTCACAAGAGATGAAGTGAGGCTGCATGGAGGGGCCCAGAAGGTCGGGGAAGGGAGAGAGCACTTTGGGCTGCTAAGGGTCAGAGGAAGCCTTATAAAGAAAATAAATCAGTCAGTGACTCAATCATCCCATGAGTTGGCCTTCAGTTGAACCATCAAGTTTATAGGTTTGTGTGACCATGGGTGCCACACCCAGGTGGGCGGCTTCTGCCCACCCCCACCCCATGTCCCCTGCTTCCGCCTTTTCACCACGCCTTCACCAAACCTACCCATCTGGATCCCACCTCTTTGGAACCCCACAAGGAGCTTCGGAGTTCATCTTCTGAGCTAATCAAAATCCTTGATCACATCTAACCTAAGCCCTTAATGTTCTATTTAAGAACACTGAAGCCCAGAGAGAGGGAGTGACTTATCCAAGGTCACACAGTGACACTTTCTAGCGTCAGAGCCAGAACTAGTGCCAGGAATCCCAAGGGCCCTTCCTCTTACACATCAGCCATCAGGGGATCAAGGGCTTCTCCAATCCAAAGATGTGTCTTTGATCCCAGAAACTTATTTCTCAGAAGTGAATTTCCTCATTAGGCACCAAAGGAATGACTGTAGGACAGCGATGCCTCAAGCAACATGACCAGTTCTGGAGAAATACCAGGACAGTGCAGTCCCACAGACAGACCAGCTGGGTAACCAGCCTCCTTCCTCAGATTCAAAGCTGGCCTGAGCACTAAGTGCAGAGTGAGGAGATATGAAGAGCTAAGAATTTCACCTGCTCTGTTTCAGTTTCCATAGAAACCTCATGGAAAAGCAGTATGAACCCCATCTCGCAGAAACGGCAGCCTCAAAGGGCCAAGAGGTGGCCCAAGGCACAATGGTGACAGCATCAGGGTCTGCTCTCCAGCCACTCCCCCCTTGCAAAAGGACACCATCCTAGCTGGCTCGCCCATCACTGACTCTCCCTTCAGGGCCTGGCCAGCCTCCCAGGGAACATCCATCCTTCGCCAGGTCAGTAACAGCCCATCAGAAAGCCCCTGTTTAATAAACCATGTGTGCTAAATTATTGAAGGCATAGGAAAGTGCCATGAAGATTCAGGTCAACGGGAGCAGGGAGGAGGTGGACGGTAAAGGAATATTAATTGAATGTCCATGAACTAGACAACATTTTGCGTTTTTTTATAGCAACCTTACACTAAGCCACGTCCTTTCGTTTTACTGATGAAGAAAACTAAGGCTCGGGGGGTTTATAGACTGCCAGGGACAAACAGCCAGAGTGGGGTCCCACTGGGGCCAGGCTGACTCGTTGGCCTGTGTTGTCCCCATGACGGGCTGGCCCAGGAGGAGCTGAGGGGATGGAGGGAAGGGGAGGGCCAGGGAGAAGCCAGAGGGCTGAGGTGGGGGTGAGGGACTGGTGGGTGTGATTTTTAGCAGTGCCTCAGTTTCCCTCATGAGCTTCACTTTCTCCTGACAATTGTTACCAACCCTACTGTGGCATGAAGTGGATCCTCAGGGGCAGGGAAGCAGGTAGCAAAGGAGAAAGTGAGCGACTGACCTCTCTTCTCCCTGTA
Source organism: Lontra canadensis (assembly GCF_010015895.1). Lineage (NCBI taxonomy): Eukaryota > Metazoa > Chordata > Mammalia > Carnivora > Mustelidae > Lontra > Lontra canadensis. The sequence continues at coordinate 16,135,944 of NW_022631022.1, forward strand.
TCCATTTCAGGCCTTAGGGCTTTAACGTATAAATGAGTAGGGATACAATTCAATCCATAACACTAACCAGGGAAGGAATTTAAAAACAACATCTTAGGAGGCCTCCCGCCTTTAGCATTCCTCTCTAGCAAACCTAGCAAAGGCTGCACCTTCCTCGCTCCACCTGAAAACCCTCAAAGAGTAGTTTTGCTCTCTGAAACCTTCCTGCAGAAGCCAGACCTGTGAGGCATTGGAGAGGCACAGGCCACTCCCTGTCTGCAGGGGAGAACACTGTCTGGGAGGCCCCATCCTCTAAGGTCCTCCCCCTGCTGAGGGAGCCTCCCCTACTCCTGCTTTACCTACCCACAGGGAAAAGTAGGTTCGCAGAGTCAAAAGTACATCAAGGCAAACCAATGAAGACGGCCAGCTTCATGGCAAACAGCTAAGACACTTCTGACAAATGACTTAACCTCTGAATTTCCCTTTCTCCGAATGGGCATTATGGCGATAACATGACGTGCTCCTTGGGATTTCCAGAATCCCCAGGAGAGATTGCATTCCCTACCCCTTCCTGTACCGGAAGCCTTTGCCTGTGACTTTGCAATTCTTCTCACAAAGAAATAGACTGTCTCATAAAGACTTGGAGTCTATCCCCCTCTTTGATTCAGAGTTAGGCCGTGTCACCTTTTGGCTGATGGGATGTCAGCAAATGTAAGGCACGCAGAGGCTTAGGGAAGAACTTGAGGGACTGGTGCCATTGCTTTCACACACCCACCCCCGCCCCGCCTCGTTGCCATGAGAATATGCCTGAGCTAACCTGGTAGAGCATGAGAAACCCGTGGAGTGCAGTCAAGTTGCCCCAGTCTTCCCAGAGGAGGCCAGCCAAGATCAACCAACAGCCATCTTATCCCCACACCTTTACAGAGCTCAGTAGAGGCCAGAGGGCACTCCCGGCTGACTCCATAAATTAAGGAGCTAAATTGTTTTCAGCTTATTGTTTTAAGCCCCTGAGTTTGGGCTGGCTTGCTACTCACTCCCGGCAATCGCTAGTGGACACCATCACAGGGTAGCATGTGACCAGTGCCCAGGGCGTGTTTACTCCCCCCATCGTCCCACGTGCCCCCATCCCTTCTGACGTACACCCAGTTCTCCTGGAGCTAGCCGGAAGCCGTCCATCGTGAATCTCATTGTTCCTCCCACCTCAGATTGATTACAGACGCTGACTGCTCAATTTTGATTAAATACTAAATCATAAGCTGCTTACAAAATGCCTGCAAAAAGCTGACATTTATGAAGTCCAATAAACTACTTGTAAGAACAGGAGTGCTAGATTGGGAGAAAAAAAAAAATAAAATCTTCATCCAAACAAACATCGGTTGACAGCAGACAGATGGTCAGAATCCCTTACTTGTAAACTAGAAAAATTAAGATTTGGCAAGGGTTGTCTGAAAATAACTAGCAAACATCAAAGTTTCCCCTTCTATGCTGGTGTTTTTCTGGGACCGACTTCAATATTTGCACAGGCTACTGCACGGAAAAGGTGTTGCAGGCCTCCGCGTCGCTGGCAAGGGAAGGCTAAGACATACCAGCAATGATTTATGGGAAAGGTTGCCAACATCCCAAAGAGTGAGTGCTTAACAGCCAGCAACTGCACATTCCCATAAACCTCCAGAACTCAACATCGGGCCTTCCCTTAATCTGCTGAGGTGGGAGGGAAAGGGAAGGCAGAATTTTCTAACTCGATTTTCCACTCGGATCAGCTTTCACAGGGGTGACTGTGAGTTAATCCTATGGGGCCTTCGGCGATCTTAATAGAAAAGGAATCCAGCCTTAAAACCACAGGCAGGGCTCTGCTCACCTTTGTGAAATCAAGGAATGCTGGTGCTAAAAGGGGGCTTTGGCTCAGGCCCAGACAAGACCCGTAGGTCCAGAAGAAATGCGGGCTCTGGCTGCCCTGATTCTCATTGTTTTCCTGGCCTCTCCACGACCTCCAAAGGGCTCAGAGGGGGAGAATGTGTGCCAATGAGTGGGACTCATGTGCTCCTTTGGCTGTGCATGGGAATCAGCATAGTTCCAAAGATGGCCCTTGTGCCACCCTTTGATGGCTCTGCCCCTGCTGCATCAGGTACGCGGCTGGCACACAAGCAGGTGACCTCACGCATCGCAGAATCCGGGGCCCCTGTTAGGAGAGCAGCATCACGTGGTGGAAAGATTGTAGACACAGGAAAACTGGGAAACCAGGAAACCCGGCCCCCAACCGTCTCCGCCTCCTTCTGGCTTCATGGGCGAGACCTTTAGACATGCTGAGCCTTGGGCTCCCCACCCTCCAACAAGGGGAAACCACGCGTACTTTGCAGGGTTATTGAAGGGTGATATGGACAAGACTCGAAAGAGAGAAACTCAGAAGCGCATCATGGTGATGTATGGTGAGTGCCATGACGAAGCTATGCCCGGGGGCATCACAGGAGCACACAGAACACCTGGTCTACTAGGAAATGATGCCTGAGCTGTCTTCAAGGTTGAATAAGAGTTAACCAGCAGAAAAGGATAGGAAAGAACATTCCAGAAAAAGACCAGGTGAGCAAATTATTGCCTCTCAGCTTCTGTTTGAACTCACAGTGGTTGGGGTTTGATGGGTATTCTGTTTGAACCCTTCAGGAACTCACAGCCTACCAAAGAACCCATTCCACCTAAGAAAGCTCAGGCCCTTGGAAAATCCTTTCTCACAGAGGGTCTCTCTATGGCTTCCACTTACTGATCTTGGTCTTTACCTCTCTGGGTAATAGAGTCCAGCCCTATTAGTTGTTGCTTGTACATCAGGGAGTGAAGTCTACACCACGTTTTCCTTACTGGTATCATGGCCCGCTGTTCCAGGAGACCAAGGTTCAGAGCCCCAGAGATGCTCGGTGAACCCACCTGGAGAATAGTGACCCTGGAATTGGAGCCGAATGTCAGGGTAGAGGGCCCAGCTCAGGGTGGAGGGTCTAGGGCTCAGCTCAGCTTCCACAGGCCCAAAAGAACCACAGTCTGAAGCCCAAAATGGCAAACAGAGGGCATGGCTTCTTGAGGTCATGGGCAAAGAGGAAGGGAGGCCATGAGGGAAGGCAGCTCACCCTGAACTTTCGGGCTCAGCTCCCAGCTGGGCCCTGAGAAGATCCCAGGGCAGACTCCGCTCAGAGAGCCGTGGGTGGGCCAGCCGTGGGTGGATGCGTGAGGAGGCCCGCCTGGCCTCATAGAGGGCTCTCCAAGCGCTGTCCTGGAGATGGAGAACGCAAACATGGAGATGGAGGACTTAAGGGGTCCTCGCAACAATGCCCAGCCCTAAAATGTCCCCCCATCCACCCGCTGCAGACTGGACTCCACCGGGAGTTATCCCTGTGTGCAATACGAGAACAGATCTCCCAAGCAGAGCCAACGAGGTACCTCCAGCCCCTCCTCAGACAATGGAAATGCCTCCCTCAGAGCACTTACCTCCTATGACAATAAGACGAGTTAATAGAAATAAAAGCACTCAGAGCGGCACCTGGCATGTAGCATTATATTAACAACATCATCATCATCATCATCATTATTAATATTATTATTAGTCCAAGTACTCAGTAAGTGAGTATAGCAATAAAATGAAATCAGATCTCCATTTTGATCAGTGCCGCAGTTTGCTTCTGTACCTGGTACCTGGAAAACCTGGTGAAAGCTAGAACTCTGTAGAAAAACAAGGTCTATCCTTACCTCCCAGGATGCTTGCCTCACTGTCAACTTGACATTCGCCAGCAGCAACTGCCTCTTCCTCACCTCCCCTGAGAGTTGCTCATAGTCACCGCGAGCGAGAGACGAGGGAGCAAAGCTGGACACCAGTGACTTCCCCTCAAATCCCAGCTCCACCCTCCAGGCGCTGCCCCTCCCCGGCCAAGCGACCACCGGTGGACACCGCCACGATATTTAAACACTTCCCTACCACGATTCACCTTCCAAATCCCCCAGTAACGTTCCCTAATTAATCACCCTGTGTACTGCATTCTAAATTAATTAAATTAAAAGTCATTAAATCCAGGAAATTGAAATTAGTCTAATTAGATTAGAGGCACATCCAGTGACTGTGGTGAGGGGTGTCATGTAAATTGGCCAATTTCAGGGTAGAAGAGATAAACTCTGATTACAGACATGCTGTGAAGAGGGAGAGGCGACCCTTCCAGAGAAGGCGCAGAGGTCAGAGCAACACCTTTAGCCACGAGAGTCACCGCCACAGCCGGAGCACTCCCCTGCACCCAGCCTGCCTAGTGAGTCCCCACAAAACCCTCTGAGCCTGGTGCTGGCATCTTCCCTGCCTCAGAGATGGGACAGCAGAGGTTGTGTGTGTGGAGGACCGTGGTAGAGGCCCACATGGCTTGACCCTGGGGCCCTGCTCGCCCTCTCCCGCGAGCCTCCCAGGTCAGTGTGCAGAAATGGCTCTGGGGGCTGGACAAAGGACAGCATTGGACGATGTCCCCATGCCCATGAGCCAGCCCGGTCTGGTACAGTCCAGTGCGACACCCCCTCTCAGACTTTTATCCTCTCGTGATGCGCACGGCGGGTAACATTCACGCGTCCACTACGCGCAAGGAGGTCTGGGCCAAATCGTGGCTGTCAAGAGCTGTGAGGCGTCCAAGACTTACCCTCCTCCCAAGCTAACAAGCTACCTCCCCAGACTCTGAAGATTCCTGGGTCAGAAACAAAAGACTTCATTCCTCACAGAAACAGCAAGAGCCAGAATGGGAGCATTTTCTGGCCTCGTTCCCCAAACCCCAGACCCCACAAGCAACATGGAAAGGACCAGATGGCGCTGCACACACGACGGGTTGCATTGCCGGAGAGAAACCCCAAGCTTAGGGAAAGGGAATGTCAGATAGGGAACAGCGAGACGGCCCGCCCCGCACTCCGGAGGGGGACGCTCTCCTGCAGCGCTGTTTGCTAGACAACATTCTTAAAAAGATAGCCCAGAATAAAGGCAGGCAAGGGCCTCTGCTCACAAAACAGGCAGAAATACCAAAGGCCTGCAGAGAATTTTCCCCCAACCACCTCCACCCCTTGTTTTTAGTCTCAGTTTCTGGCAAATTCTCCCTTGAGCGCACCACTCCACCAGTCGCACTGATTAACAAGACTGAGAGAATAGAACCAGTTCTGTCCTGTTTGTGTCAAGCGGCCTTGAGCTACGGCAACTACCATCAGGACTCCAGGCAGCAGGAGGAGACTGGCCTGTAGTACTGACCTCAGCCATGCCCTCCCTAGAGTCCTAGACCCAGCCACCTGAACAGAGGTCATAATAATCAGGGTCTACCTGAGAAAGCCAGGGGGATTCTGCCTTATGGTTCTGTACTGACCTTTCTACTTGGCCCAAGGCAGTGATCCAAGTAGACAGAATGTATTAGGAACTGCACAAACTCCACCGCACCTGCCAAGAGAAAGCATAGGGCAATTCCATGATTTAAAACAACCCGGTCAGTGAGCAGAGATTGACAGGAGTGCCCCCCAGAGCCCAGGGCCAGGGGAGGTCAACTCAAGCCGGGGACAAATCTCATGCCCCCTTTCCTAAGTGGAGGATAACTTGGTTGGGATAACTAGACATAGGTACATGCAAGTAACAAGTCTGTTTCTATCAAGGAAGCCCCTTCCAAGTAGCTTCAGTCATCTGGGGGTTCAGGGATGTACCCTTGGTGTCTACTTAGACACCTGAAGGTCTCCTAGGATGATGACCCTAAGGTATAGGTCACTGTGTTTTCGGAATGGACACACATTAGTATCTGACTTCTCCACACGAGAAATACAGTCCCTGGGGGGGGGGTGCATACAGAGCCCCCAGCAAGAGAGTAGTCTTTACAACTGTTGGGATACCCCAAGTGGAGTCCTCATCAGTCAGGGGACACCATTTGACAGTATTCCCAACGGCCCCTCAATGGGGGTTCAGCCATGGGGTCCCCCGTTCAGCTGCAGTCAGTCTAGTCTAGTCCTTGATTTAGGAGAGACTGCCTGAGGGCAGACGGTCACAGCTTGTTCTGTTGGCCCATTCCCCTAGCTGGGTGACGTTCGCGGCCCCTGGAAGGACTGAGCAACAGCAGGGAGAATGGGGCGGGGCAGACAGCAGAGAGGCTGACAGTGTGGGAGACGCCGGAGCTGGGGGCCATCCCTGCCTTCCCTATAGACTTCGCAGGAAGACAAAGGGGAAGGGGGACCAAATTATGGTCAGAACTCCCTGATGGGAAACAGCAGATCCAACAGACCATTAAATTTAAGGCCCTTCAAGAATTTGGGAGAATTGCCCTGGCGCATTTTCTTTTGCGATGTTCCAGGAGTTGGTTCAGAAAGAGGAATCCCATGAATGCCTCTCGCTCCCCAGTAGCTCACCTCTGAGGACAGATCTAAGGTACTTCCTCCCCAGTGGCTGGGTTGTTGCCCTTCTGCTGCCATTCCAGCGGGTAGAACGTCAGCCTTTTCCCAATAATCTCCTACTCATACTCCGTCCAGAAGGTTCGGGAGTAAGAGCAGCGAGAGCATTTTCATAAAACATATAGAGACCCATTACATCCCCCACTCTGGCCCATGTGGGCCACCGTAAGAGGACTCAGTGAGCCACGTTCTCATCTAGGTGGTCGCTATCCTAAGACTCCGAGAGCATGGCAACCCAACAAGGGAATCCAGGTGACCGAGCCAAAGTTAAATTTGAACCCCATAGATCTCCCTTTGGCCACCCTGGGGTTGCTGTTGGGAAAGAAAACCACATCCTGCCCGGGAATGGTCCAGAAGGAATCCTGAAGCTTCTGAAATAGATCCGAATAACCTCCCAGCCTCATCATTGCTCAGGAAGCAGCCAAGGAGAGAGGCTTCCTTTCTGGGTCAGCGGCATTCAATGACCAAACTGCCTGACTAAAGTATGCGGACCAGGGCCGGCCCAGTCAGCAAAGAGAGGAGCAGGGGGGAGGGTGGGAGGAAGACAAAAGGAGAGACCCAGCTCAGGCATAGCCACACACAACAGCATCTCCTGTATTCCCATTGAAAACACTGACATTCAGGTTACTTTCCAGTTTCCCCACAACAGAGGAAGGAACTCACTTTATGGGTTCAAAGGTCCATCCCAATCATTCCAACAGCACAGAGGGAACATTTGTCCTCAAGCAGAAAGCCTCTCCCTTTATCAAGACAGAAACCACTGGCTGTTTGGAGAGGACAGTTTTCCCATCTTCTACACATCCCGAGGTCCAGCCCCTCCCTAGTCCTCCTCACAGGCGGCTGGCATCCCACCAGCTCATTAGAAACAGCTCTACCCGGGGCCCCCAAAGGCACAGGAGAGCTTCCCAGGTGGCTGCTTAAACAGGATGCAAAGGTACTTTCTAGACTTTCCAGAGCTGGGTATACACAGCGTATCCTTCAAGGGAGGCTCCATGATATTAATTTTTACAGCTGAGTTGATAAGGATGAAGCAAGGGGGTAGGGGGGGGGGGAAATGAGGCTGCCTTCCCCGGGCAATCCCCTCACGGCTGATGTTAAGAAACAAGAGCTGTGTAATGAGGCAGCTCAGTGTGGGCATGAAGGTGTGCTGCCCCGGTGGGCCCTTCCAAAGCGAAGGGGCCATATCCCACCTGCCTCCTGCCCCCCCCCAGATGCGTCCCCCCCAGATGTCTCGCGTGGTGCCGGCTCGCTGGCGATTAGAACAAGGGGCCTCGGTGAGTCATGAAAGCCCGCGTGGGCGCCTGGCTTTGAAGACGCCAATGGGACATGACTGCGAGCAGGTTGAAGCAGGCGGGAGCAGTATGCCTCATCTCTATTAGCTCCCAGCCAACAATTAGCCTGACCTTTTCCTTGGAAATCATACCAACTGCAACTCCTCCTCTGCTGCTTTGCCTAATTTGTTTCGCTGCTGGGGGGGAAACAAGTCCTGGAGAAGAATTAAAGCAGTTGGTTTCTTGCGCCCATCAAAGGCAGGACTGGATGCTGCGTGGTGATTTTCAAGGCAATTCAGAATTAACTTCCAATTACCCAGAGCGGACTCCCTCCCTGCCTCTTGCTCACTCTCAGGCCCACTCGCTCGCTCGCCCTCTGCCTTCAGCCTGACTTTGTTCACAAAGCGGAACTATTCCCAGCCTCCCTGTGCTGGGCTTTCAAGCCAGTCCATGTTTTTCCACTTGGCCTGTTTTGGCCTCCAAAGGAGTCGATGAGGAGGCACAGAAACCGAGCACTTGTCCAAGGTGCCAATGTGCTCCCCGGCCAAAAGACTGGGTCTGGCACGTGGTGGCTGGAGATTGTAAGGCATCGGCCAGGTAGGGTGGCCTCCGGGGCCTGCCAGGACTCAGCATGTCATCCCTGAGTGTGCCCACCCCTCCCCAGGGAAGGAAGTGGTGAGGAAGGGAGGAAGGGCTGGCAGACTGTGCTAGAGTCGGCAGGGACGGGCATCCTTTAGGGGAAGCTCCCGTGGACCGCCCCCAGCCACTTGTGCTGGAGCCGCTTCTACAGGATGTTCTCTCTCACCGCCCCTGCCCTGCGGAGCTCACCTGCTCCCCTTTCCTGAGCATTCAGACCCACTGCCCCCCGTTCCTCAATCCCAGGCACGCGCAGCGAACGTCTACTTGTTGGGAGCTCTGGGGGTATAAGAACTCCACCTGCAGCCGGACAGCGAGCCGTCTCCATGAGGGAGACACGCCCCTCTTCCCCTGTCCTGTCTCCTCTCCTAAAAGTCAGCTTCGTGACCAAAGGGACTATACAGCCCTCGGGTGGCCCCCAGCGCGTAGCCCAAGCCCTCGGTGTCTTAGTCACAGAACCACATAAGTACTTGTAAATTGGATGATGGTTTCCTTCAAACGTGGTAAGCGCTTGTTTTTCCCCTTTAATGGCTGAAGGAAATACACATGTTAAGAACATTTCCAGCCTCATCTCTGTTCCTACTTGCCCCAAGGCTGTAGACAGAGTCACCGAATTTCCCCTCCACGTCAGACCAAATGACTGGACAGTTTCCGGTGCGATTAAAAATTCAGCAGTGAAGGGGCTTCTCTTTTCCCCCTGCTAACTGCCTCGCTTGGAGAAGCTGGGCCAAGCTATGAGCTTCTGAGTTCCTCCTGCCTGATGGTGAGTTTGGCTTTGCCATAACCAGGCCAGTGAGGTCCCAGACAACTCTGGGATCCTGAAGAAGGCCATGTAAGAACTGTCTTCAAAAGGACACACCCCACTACATGGTAAGGTTGTACAAAGGGAGCTTTGATCAGTTGCAAAGAGCCCCCAGGCTGCAAGAGATGGGGGCGGGGGGGGGGTGGTTGCTGGCCCTTTCAACCAGGCCAGACTGATGTCTCCACTAAGAATTTAACTAGGCAGGTCAGGGAAGGCCCAAGGATGTGACCTTGGAGCTGAGGCTTGAGTACAAGACCATGCCATGGCAGGTTCGGGGAAGGTCACTCCAGGCAGAGGGAACAGCTACCCTAAAGGTTCTGGGGCAAGACGAAGCTTGGTATGTGCAAGGAATCCAGCGGAAGCCACTGTGGCTAGAAGATGGTGGGCTAGGGAAAAACAGGTTGAGAAGGGGGCAAGAGTCTGTGTGGATCCCGCATCTCGTGATAGGAAGTTCAGGCTTTAAGTTCGACAAGAAGCAGTTAAAGTGCTTTACACAGGAGGGCGATATTTGGAGGTCATTCTGGCTGTGGTAGGAAGAATGGGTATCAGGGCACCTGGTGGGGGGTGGGTAGATGCCTGTGAGGAAGCTCTTTCAGTTGACGGGGGAAGGCTTGATGGCTCGGCCCAGAGAGATAAGGATGAGGAAAGTGGGCAGATTCTGGAGAAATGTTCAAAATGTAGCCATTACATTCTACGACATCCTGGGGTGTGGGAAGGAGGAAAAGGAAAGGACCAAGGGTGACTCCCACGTTGAGCAGTGGGGCTGGACAGCAGGGCTCCTTACCTGGGATAGGGACTACCCAGGGAGGTCTCTAGATAAGGCTTCTAGCTCACTGTAGGGAACCAGCAGGCGGTAGCCACTGCTACCTCCTCACTATTGTGGTGGCTACTGGGGCTCTCCAGATCCCCTCTTCAGAGCCAACACACCAGTCCTCACAGCTCGTCCCTCATCAGAACCCATCTTAGACCACAAGTGATCGGCCCTCTCATGGGGACGGGAGGCCAATGACCAGCTGAGGCGTGGACACAAAGCCCAGCCTTCTTACCTCAGCTGGAGACCATGGTGAAAGGCCATCCGACTCCAGAGCTCCCTGTAGGATGGGCTGGGGCCTCGTTCACAGCTCCCTCGTGGGTGTGCTTCCCCCTCTCCCCACTCCCAGCCGGGCTGACCTCCTCACCTCTTGATTTGTGCACACTTGCTGCCCAGCTTCTCACGCAGCCCTCTCAGAGCCAGAAAAATCTCGTCTAAGTCAACTAGTATTATCATCATTATTATTATTATCACGAGATCATGTCATGGGTCCCATCCAATTTGAAACCTCTTATGAGGAATTCTGAAATTGCCTCTCAGACTTCTCTGATGCCTACTAGCCGAAGACTCCCAGCCCGCACATCTCGGTTCACCACCAACACCCCATCCCTGGGAAAGAACTTCCTGTCCTAGATTTGCAAAGACAATACTCTGCCTTTGTCTGCAGAAGCAGATGCTGGGTCCTAGGCTGAGAAGGGGCAGGTACCCCGGGAACTCTGTGCACGATACACGGGATCACGGAAGCCCCTTGATAACCCAGGCTCACCCGCAGCCCCCCGCGGAGGGTGGGGAATATGAGGACAAGAGCACGATGGCCCCCTTTCCCGTTCCGCAGTCATGCATATACTGTGTTTGCAAAAAACGTGTTTTTTTCCGCACATGTGCGTGCATGTGTGATGCTCTCCTGCAACAGAACACACCCTGTGTTGTGGCCGGACAGACACTAGATCCCAGACACAAGGTGTAGGTTGTAACCTGTGCAAGTAAGTGCACCCCATCGAGAAGGCGGTGAGGGGCTGTAATCCAGAGCGCAATTTTCTGCCCAGCCAGACACCCTGGTGTGGTTCCCTTCTTCCTGGAGACATCACTTTCTAATTCTGCTCCCCAAACCCTGAGCCCTCACACAGGGCCAGTTCTGCCCAGAGCAGCTGTTTTTCTCTAATTTGCATAGAGACCACGGTAAACGGAAGCAAGGCGTCTGGGTTATTATACACTTGCCTCTCAGCTCCAAGTGCATCCTTCTCTTCCCTACCTGGGTGATGCTGGGCAGGAACTCTGCAAATCGCACCGGCCCTTAGCTGTCCACTTCCTGATGGACCCACTGCACTGCCATCGTCATGGGGGCGGGGGACTTGGTCTATCCCATGGACTTCCTCTTCCAGGTAGTACGGCCCTCAAGCCACAGGTCATTCTGGTTTACCTCTTTTCTGTCACAGCCTGAGAACGAGCCACAGCATGTGGCCCTCACAGGCTGCAGCCCCCGTCAGGCAGCACCCCCTCCTCTGGGTGTGAGCCTCCCAGCTCTGCAGCTTCTTCTCCCAACTCTGGGTTCTCACCACCCCCATCTCCTCCTTTGTTTCCCCCACCTCAGGGCACCAGCTGCCTTTTTGCAGTTACAATCTTTCATGTGTCCTCAGTGAGCACTCTGCCTTTCCAGTCCCTCAAGCCTTGTTGCATGGGTCTTTTACCGTAGCTTCCACGGGCACTGTTTCCTGGCTGACCACCGTGGAGGGCATAGGGAACAGTAACCTCCATCCCTTTGAGCCGCACATAATCAGATGCCCCGTTTCATTTTAGGTACTCGTTTATTCATTTGACAAATGTTTGTTTCTACTGTAATCCCTGTGTAGTCTATACATTATGAAGGATTTCATTTTATAGACACAGACACATATGTAAATGCTGTTGATACCTCTGGGATATGTACAGACATAACCAGGAGAACACATGGTAGGAGGACGGCTGCAACTCATTCACTCTGGGAATTAGAGGTACACGGTGGGGAGGAGTACTTTCCACATCACCTTCTGAGTTTTTTGAAAACAAGCCACTTCTTACTGTTCTACTTGAAAAGCTGATTACCACTCATGTGTTCAGTGCCGTCTGAGTGCCAGGCGGAGGGGAGGCCCTGCAGACAACCAGATGTCTTTACCTTCCGCGACTCTTTCCCTGCCCAGCCCAGGCTGACACCGCAAACCAGCACCGTTGCATATCTGAGCTTTCCCTTCTCATCTCAGAGTCAGGGAACATTCTCGGAAGATCAGAAGTTGATGGTGGGAACCCCAACAGCGGTAGCAGCCCCCAGACCGAGTAACTTCATTAAGCTAAGAGGGTGGTGAGGAGACAGACAGGTGGGAGGAAGGCTTTGCAATGTCTTGTGCACAGGGTGGAAAACCAAAAGCAAAGAAAATTTGAGTAGGAAGGGACCTCGGAGCTGGTAGAGAACACTTAAGCCGCAGCCCTGTGTGCAACCAGAAACTCATCATCCCTACCCCCTCACATAGGAACCATGCCGTATGAGCAGAACTGACCTCAGCCCCAGCTCTTGGGGCAGGCCTGACTGCTTCAAACCAACTGAGACCATCCTAAACCCTCTTCCATGGGGATTGGTTCTGGTAACTTAGACTTAAGCCCAACAGCTGGAAAACCTCTGCTTAACGACCATGAGAAGTGGCACTCTTTCCAGGGGCCATGCTCAAAATATTTAATAACCTCCAGATCAGACCCTGAGCCACTGGAATCAGCGTAGGCTCAATCAGAGCAAAACTGGATCGAAACCATCCATTTGGTAGCTGTGCTTAACACCTTTACATAACCCCGCCTCCCTCTCCCTGGTTGTGAAATCTGTGGCTGCAGTTGCTGCTGGCAGCCCTTTTGTGATCATGAGGCTAGCCACCCTGAAGATTAAAAAGACTACCCAGAGGAGGGCTGAATCAAGAGCCCTGGTCAGACTATGCCAAGGACCACAGTCCTTTATTGTTTCTGTCCTACTTGTGTGAAGTTTCTCCACCTCCAGACTGGTGGTTGGGTGAGGTGGTGGTTAGCTTTTGCATCCTCTCTATTCCCTCACTTTATCCATGGCTAAACTGAGATCCAGAGCTGGGAAACGCCTTGTTCAAACTCTTGCAGCACCAGGACCTCAATCTTTTGTCTGGCAGCCTGGCGTGCTTCTACTAAACCATAAAACCTCTTCTACCGCGCTGTCAGCAGCAACTGGGACTCAGTAAGTGTTTGTTGAATGAACTAATCACTGAACATGAATGGGCCAGAGGGAAGTGCTGGCAGGGGCAACAGGATAAGCAAGGGTTTGGAGTGAGGGAGGGATGACACGGAGGGGGACAACGAGGAGGAACACCCACAAGTTTATTCTATTTTAGTCACATGAACACATTTGCCATACAAAAGCCTTCATTAAACTCGAGGCTTTCTGTGGATAAATCTCTGCTTGCCACTATATCCAGAAACAGTAAATATCCAAAACACAGAAAGCCTTTTGAAGTTTATTACAAAAATAACTAAGAGGGCTCTGCAAAGATCCTGGCATGCCTGGTCCGATCAGGGACGTGTGGTTGGGTGGAGGGGTGGTCTCAGGGCTGTGCCCTTGTTCTCAGAACAGAGGGTTTAAAAAGCTGTCACAGTGCAATTAGAAAACATAGCTGTTCTAACCTCTGAATTTACATGCACTGAAGGAGCACAGGCCCTGTTCCTGGTCGGAGAGTGCAGGATGGACCATCAGAAAACCCTGGGCTCAGGAGCCTGGGTGGCTCAGTGGGTTAAAGCCTCTGCCTTCGGCTCAGGTCATGATCCCAAAGTCCTGGGACCGAGCCCCGCATCGGGCTCTCTGCTCAGCGGGGAGTCTGCTTCCCCCTCTCTCTCTGCCTGCTTCTCTGCCTACCTGTGATTTCTGTCTGTCAAATAAATAAATAAAATTTAAAAAAAAAGAAAACCCTGGGTTCAAGGCTGCCCGTCACTCTGGAGCTTTGTGATGTCATGAAAATGAACGGATTCTTCCTAGAACCTGAGTTTTCTTTGTACATAAAATAGAAATAATATAGGCCCACTATAATTGATCTCAGGGCCAGATAGTTCAACATTCAGCAATGTGGGATTCCAGGAAAAATATACGGTGCGTACAAATTGATTATGTAACACCGGTGTGTTCCGAGGAACACCCTGTAATCCAACACACTAATATTTCTATAGGAAAACAGATAAATATTTACAGTAAATAATGAAATAATACAGTAGGTAATTAAGACCATAAATTAACCTCACATCAATGTAGCCTGGCACTTACCAGGTGAGTTATAAAAATCTTTGGCTATCAGGACAGTTTGGAGTTTGGGAACTCAACTGAGATAAAGATCCCACCAGGGGGACCTGGGAGGCTCAGTCGGCTAATGTCTGCCTTCAGCTCAGGTCATGATCCCAGGGTTCTGGGATCGAGCCCCGCATCACGCTCCTTATTCAGTAGTGAGCCTGCTTTTCCCTCTGCCTGCTGCTCAGACACGCAGTGCGGGATCTCCTCCGAGCCCGGGCAAAGGGAACAGTACGTCCATGGGAATAGGTTCTAAAGCCGAATCTCTGGGCTACGCCATCCTGCACCTTCGCCTGCAGGGAGGGACTCAGCACCCAGTCCCTCGAGCCCCACCGCAAGCTTTAGAGGCAGAAAAGGAGCTTGAAACATGATGCCAGGACCCACTCCATCCTACGCCTCTCGCTAGCTCCACAGCCATTATGAACCTGAAGGAGAAGAACCCGCTTTCATTTCCTTCCAAAACACACTGGCTCTGCCCTTGGCCTTGCCCTCCCACTCTCCTGTAGCTAACAGCATGGCCGGTGCTGAGAGCAGAGAGATTACCCGCTCTGGTCCCAGGTACTGGGACTGTCCATCTGACAGGTGTGAAAAGCACCTTTTTGCTCTTCTGCTTTAGTCTACATTTCCCTGTTTTCTGTTCAGGTTGAGCACCTTTTGGACACAGGTGTGTTGCTCAGCCCTTTGCCACCTGCTCCCCGTTCAGTGGCCTGGGCCCCTTGGTTTCCCTGTGGACATGCAGCTCTCCTGGTGTATCTGACCAGCTGGAGTAGCACAGAACTCTTCCCTCCACTGTTTCGTACCCGATGCTTCTGTTCATCCGACCTGACAACTGGGCACTGGGCACGAATGCTTACAGAGTAATGCCCCAAGCTGCCATTCCCCCAGGGTGTCTGATGAGGCTACATGGAAGTGGCTAATGAGACCCATTTTAAGTTTGGGACCAGAGGTCCTCCATTACCCAGCAGGCCAGGTCAAGGATGGCACAGCCGAGGGAGTAGAGTTCCCTAGGGAACTGCAGCCTCACAAGCACAGTGCACGGTGCAGGGCAGACTGGAGAGCCCTTGGAGGAGGTCCTTCCACACTGTTCTTCAGGCCACTGCATGTGTGCTGGCTGAGAAGTCTCTGAACTCAGCACTGAGGTCACCCAGGCCCCCAGGTTAGACCCGTGAGTGGGCCCAGGACAAGCATGAGGCATGGGAGGCACCTAGAGGTGGGCGGGCTCTCCCTCGGGGGGCCAGCCTGCGCTTTGCACGACCTGGGAGAGCACACCCCAATGCAGAGTTCGAAGCCTGGGCCTTTGTTCACCAGCCTGGGGCCCAGAGCAGAAGGGACGGTCCCCTCGTCTGTGAGAAGCTGAGGAAGAAGTGCTGACTGGAGACACTCTCCCTCCTTTGTGGCTTTCTGAACCCGCATCTTGGCCCAGTCATTCTCAGCAAGCCCTGTGGTGTCTTTATAAAGCTCTGTGTCAGCCAGCAGGAAACAGAAACCAGCATACTTTTTGAAACAGAAAGGAATAGAGTACAAGATTAAAAACAAAGCAATACCCAGGAAAGGCTGGAGGGGCCCCCCCGGCCTCCAGGAATGTCTGCAGATACTGCTGAGCTGACTACAAAGGCAGCCGCTGCGTCTGGACCGGCTAGGAAGGTGGAGAATCAGGGACTCTGTGTGTTCAGTCCGGGGATCAGAAGCCAGGGTCACAAAGCCATTGCCACTGATTGTCTCCACTCCACTTAGACACAGAGACACGGCAGCCAGTGGGCCTGTCTCCCAACCTTGCTAACCCACAGACATGGGCTAAACGTGACAGGAAGCTGGCCTCACTTCTACTTTCAAAGCTCATCTCGATGGCAACTGACTGGCAGCACCAAACTCACTATTAGAACTCTAGCCGCAAGGGAGTCTGGGAAATTTGGGTGTTTTTTTTTCCCCTTTCATCCTTCCAAACTTTGGGGCTGAGGAAGGTACCCTAAAAGAAGAGGCCAGTGCCTATTCCCCAGGGAATTCCGGTATTAGCTGTTAGGGTAGTAAATGTCTTGCTTTGTTACATGTGTGTGTAAATTTATCTATGTAAATACATACTTTACATAGAGCCAAAAGCCATGTATCTCAGTGTCTTCGTCTATAGACAAACCATACCTAACCAGTTCTTTTGAGGACAATGGTTTAAATAGTGTGCAAATATTCAGATCTCCATAAAACTCCAAAATAGCTTGGCTTCTCCTCTCCAGTTCCCCTGCTTCCCTTTCCTTTTACCTCCGGCCCAGGTGGCCACACTACATGAGGTGTGAATCGACCGGCAAGGCGTAAATCAAAGGAGAAACCAACAGGACGGCTGTGCCTGCCTCCGTGTGTGGCCCCAGGAACGCAGAGGCTGTGTCTTATAAGGGCCATGAGGTCCAGCCTCTCCCTGGCCTGGGACTTGTGTTCTTTCTCGATAAGTCAGTTGGGATGGGGGTGGCAGATGTGTCAGTGGTCCACAGAAGGAAGGTGTAGAGTTCCACATCTTTCATCTACACTGCCCCAGACTCCTGCCTTCACACGTACATCTCTGCCAGGAGCTCTCAACCGCAGCACTACTGACATTTGGGCGCGAGAACTGGGCTGTCCCAGGTATCATGGGATATTCAGCAATGTCCCAGGCCTCTACCCACTTGATGATGGTAGCACTCATCATCCCCCATCCAGGACAACTAAAAATGTTTCCAGATATTGCCAAAAGTCCCCTGGGAAGCGAAACTTGCCCCCAGTTGAGAACCAGTGCTCCGGATGACACCTACTGTGTGTACAGAAATGTATATATACATACAAACAAATATTTCTATGTCCTTATTTTAAGTTGGCATCTGATATAAACTTTTCATTCAATCAGCATATGCACAAAACAGAAATGTAACATATTTTCTTCCTTTTCTCCTAAAAATTAATGTCATCTGTGATAATAGTGACATTTGTGGTGATTAAATAAATAGAAGCATCTTTCTGTGAAGTTGGCATTTACCTTACCCAGCAATGACAAGTGGCTTTGGAGATCATTCATTTATTTCACATGGTCCTTCCCACCATGACTCCTGGCTCCTTGAGCTCTGGGAAGCCAGATGGACAAATCCAGCATCCAACACCATGTATGTTTGTCTCTCTCCAGCCATGATATCCCAGAGATCCTTGTGCAAACCCTTCAAAAGAAGAAGACGATGACGACGACGACGACAACGATGACAAGTGGAAGCCCAGGGAATCCTCACTACACAAGGTTACTTTTTCTAAATCGACCCCAATTCAGTATATTAGCCAGGAAAGGCAAAACCATGGGGCAGTAACAAGTACCCATTTTATAGAGGTGGAAAGTTAAGACTTACAAAACTGAGGTGATTTCTCTACCCTGTGCAACCATTAAGTAGCAGAACTGGGATTAGAATTTGGGTGCCCTGACTCCAAAACCAGTTGTTCTTCCTGATCCCCTGAGAGAACTCTGGAAGCTTCAGGGAGCCAAGGATACCCGTGATACCACAGCAGAGTGATCGTGCTTCCCACACCTCTGGATGTTTCTTTAAGGGTGCCTCTGCCTCCAGAAAGATTAGGATTGTTACATCAGGAATGCGAGGTGTGAAGAGAAACAGTCAACTCTTTCCACTTCAAAACGGGTTTCTGGTACTCAGAGCAGAGACAAGTTCTTGGAAGCTAAGACTTGTGATTTGCAGGAACTGCTTTTAAGTTCTAAATGCCTAATTTTTAGTACCGGAAACAAAGCTCTGAAGGAAATGGGGCATAGGATGCAGATTGGAAAAAGGACAGATGGAAGCCAGACCGCCAGATACCTAGGGATACACAAGGTGGGTGGGGATGGGTGGGAAGCAGAGAGGAGAGCGGGACAGAGCTTCACCAAGGTGTGAGGCTGGGAGACGGAGGAGCCACATTCCCGAATCTTCTTGATGTTCAAATCTCAGTGGGAAAGGAAATAACAGAGCCAGAGCCTCTGACAAGTTTGAGGAATAAAAAAGGAGGAGCCTTTGGGTGAAAGCAAACTTTGGAGAAGTAAAACTATCCAGTGGAGGATCCCAAACGTGTGGACCCAGACTGGTACAGAAAACAGACGTGGAGACGTGGAGATGCCTGCAGAGAACATCAGGGCTAATTGGGAGGCAGAGACTCCAAGGGGACAGACAGCAATAGGAGAAGATGTCCTGTGGGATCAGATGAGGACACAGTTGTGTCCCAGCCCATGTCAACAAGGAGGGAACAACTGCCCAAAGACCAGACTAGATGGCAAATCTTAGTAGACACCAGGGGAAACAGATAGTGACAAGTGTGCCTTATCAGGGTAAGGATGCAGCAATGGATAACAGCTGGAATGGAGAACCGCATGTCCAGCAAATATCCAGAGACTCCTTCTGATTGGCCCAGCTGGTGTCACATGGCCAAGCCCACTGAACCAATCACTGTGGCCAGAGGAGGGCATGTTCCAATTGGTCGAGGCTTGCTTTGTACATCCACTCTCAGAGCTCTGACTGAGCCTCAACCAGACCTATGGACAAAAGTGAGGGAGGGTAGAAGCCTAAATAAAATCGGGGCTGTTATTAGATGGAGAAATGGGTCCTAGAGAGATGAATGAGTTCTATGAAAGAAGGTATTTGGGGGAAAAAAGCCTCAGGGGGATGCAGACACTATGGTTGCTTAGCAAGTCTGCATTCTCAGTGTCCTCCTTGGGCTCACACTATCCCTAAGGGGAGCAGGGGCTTTACTCTAGTTTCTACTGGAGCACTGAGACATGCAGTAGAGAAATAGATCTATCTGTCAGATCGGCCCAGATGAGACGTTGCATTCCTCCAGAGGCCGGCTTTCCCTGGAAGACAAGCCAGATGAGGACAGACTTATCCCGGGAGATTTGCAGACTCTGACACCAACCCGCCAGGACCTCACACAGGAAGGCTTTGGTTGGGAGACCAGGACGGGAGGCCTGTTTCAGTCAGGGCTGAAGCTGTCCTGTCTGATCTTGGGGAAGCCAGCTCTGTGACCCCAAGGGGAAAGAGAAAGGGCAGGGGAGCAGAGCCCATCTCTCAAGATGGCCTGGGCTCATGCTCATTGGTCACCTGGCCAGTATCCTAATCACAGAGGCTCACGGAGATGAGCAAGATTGCCCACGGACATATTACTCTTACTAGAACCATGACTTGAGCCCATAGTTATGGTTCTCTTTCCACAGCTGCTATTATCTGGGACATTGTCCAGCCACGGAGTATCAACCCTACTCAATTTTACGGAATGCTATAGGGATGTCCCCTCACCCCACACAGATGGGGAAAAGGAAGCTATGGCAGGCTGCCCAGTGTCACACAGCAGAGTAGTAGAGCCTGCTGGTCCCAGGAGAACCCAGGTCTTCTCCTGCTTGGCCCAGTGTTCTGTCCTCTGCCCCTGACTTGTCCAGCATCCCGGGACCTGCATCCTACATGGGCCAACCATCTAGGGTACTGGTCTGGAAGTAGACATGAAGCCACAAGTCAGGTGTTGACATCTCCATATCCCCATCACAGTGCCAGATCCCAGGGCTGACATGCACGTATCTGAATGTACTTCTTGGAAGAATGAACCCAGTCTCCATCCTCACAACCCCAAGTATGGTCTATGGACCAACAGCATTAGCATCACCTGGCCTCTTTAAGAAATGCAACATCTCAGGTCCTTCCCAGAAACCACATATTTATTTGGACAAGATCCCAGAGGATTCTTCTGCATTTTTCTGTTGGAGAAGTGCTGGTCGGCACACCTTCTTTTGAGCACTGAGACCTTTGCCAGCCTCCAAGGTTTCCGACTCACCGATGGTTCCTGCACTTTGCTGCTGCCATAAATATGCTCCCAGTGGCCCCCATGGGTTTACACTTGACGGTTGCCAAATACACCAGGCCCTTGGGGACATGAAGATGCTACTGACTTTCCAGTTTCCAAGGAAGTGAGTTTGCAAAGTCTTTTGTGGTCCTTTGTGGTCCATTGTGGTCCTTTGTGGCCATCAAAGGCCAGGAAAGGAGGGGCACAGAGGTGTCATGGATGTTCCTGCTGCTGATCCTCCCTCATCTTCTGACATGGAATGCCTGCTTGCCTTTCCCTGCAAATACTGGGTTTGTAAACAAACCCCCGTGTGGACATATCAGGGAAGTCTAGGCAGAAACCCTGCATTTGCCAGGACCTACATCTGGGTTTTTACAAAAGGCTACCCTCCTTGGAAGAGACCTGCTTCCCCACTTTTACTGTGGTTTTTCTCCCGAACTGCAATTTCGTTGTTGTTGTTTTTTTTTAAACAGATATCAGTCCCCAATTTTTGGTAAGTGGTAAAATCTTCATTTCTCTTCTCTTTCTTCCTTCTCCACTGAGTCTCTAATGACTGATACACAACAGCAGGTATCAGTCATATAAAATCTTGGAGAAAAAATATGAAAGAAAATAGAAAAGTTTTAATAGTCTCCCTGTTTAGCACAAAACTCTCAATGGTAGGAATACTTTTTTTTTTTTTTAAGTAGCAAGTCTTTTTTCTTTAAGATTTATTCACTAATTTATTTGACACAGAGAGAGAGCAAGAGAGGACAAGCAGGAGGAGCAGGAGAAGCCGGCTACCCACTGAGCAAGAGTCCAATGCGGGACTCGATCCCAGAACCCTGGGATCATGACTGGGGCTGAAGGCAGACGCTTAACTGACTGAGCCACTCGGGCGCCCTGATAGGAATGAATACTTACTTGTTCATTCCTCAACAAGGGACTATTCCCTCCGCACCGTGAGTCTGTGGAAGTATACGGATGTCTGTTGACACTACTTGGAGGGTAGGCCGGTGAAGTGGGTGGGAGGAGGCAGGCCCATGAAACCATATGTGCTATCATCAAAAAATTAAAATTAAAAAGAAAGCAAAGTACGGAGGCCCTCGTCATGTCTTTATTTTTTGTTGATGGGATTTAACATAAAATACTGCTGACCCAGCTGAAATCTTCCGAATCTGAAGTCGACATCAGATCCCCATGCACCATATTTTTGACTTGCAAATGCCTTCCAAGAATAGCAGGAGTGTCCTTATTAAGCCCGGCTTGTGATGCTTCCGTACCTCGTGCCGTCTGCTCCAGCACTGTATAATTCATGGACTTGCCTTATGAAGTTCGAGAGGGATCGAAACCATGACCAGCCCGTGAACTCAAGCTGACACTTCCATTATTTTAAAAGGAATACGGCGCAAGCTGACACCTGACCCCACAGCTCAGCCCCACCTGGCAGGGACGCCAAGCAGGCTTTACTTGAGCCAGGTCCCGAGACCGGCTGTCCACAGAGACTCTGGGGCCGTGGGATTCAGCGAAGGGACACATACCCCCCACTGATGCTGGGTCATGACTTGCCATCCCTGCGATCACGGCCAGCACAGAAAACCAGCCTGTGGGCCCGTGGTACGTGGAGGTGAATTTCGTTAATTTCAGCAAGAAAGGGCAAGCCCCGTCGTGATCATCATCACCATAGTTACCATACGTGAGCTCCGCAGCCTGCTGGGCCCTGGACCCATCATCTCCTTGAAGCCACACAGCAAAGTCAGATTTATTATCCCCTTTTACAGAGGAAGAAACGTCTCAGGTCCAGAAGCTGGCCTCAAGCCACATCGATGATGACCAGAAAAGCCTGGATTCACACACAGGTCTGCTGGGCTCCAATAAGAACCGATGTTCTTAGTCTCTGCTCCCCAAAAGGGGGTGCATAACTCCCAGGGCCTGACACGGCAATAGGCCCATGAGAAGAAAAGAACAAGATCATTTTTTACATTTTGAACTCTCACTTAAAACGTCTGTACTTGTGCATTTTCATCGTATACATAACATAGTATTACATTTGAACCTGCATAATGAGTAAACAAATACGTATGCATCTTTGGGTAGCTGGTAGTGAGGCCAGAATGCTTAGAATGGCTGCTCTTGGCTTCTCCCTGCACTGACCCCCTGCCCTGGGACTCCAAGAACAGACTCTAGGCAATCAGGCTGGCCCTTTCTCCTGAGGACCCTTTCTGAGACGCGGCAAGCTTCACTTCTCCGGCCTGCCCACTCCACTTGGCAAGCCAAGAGAGACCACTTTAGAAATCTTTAGAAAATAAAAACAAGTGGTCTCTCTTGGCTTGCCAAGTGAGACCAGTTGTTTTTATTTTCTAAAGATTTCTTTATTTAAGAGAGAGAGAGCACACAGAGGGAGAGGGAGAAACAGACTCCTCGCTGAGCAGGGAGCCCGACATGGGGCTCGATCCCAGGACCCTGAGATCACGACCTGAGCCGAAGGCAGAGGCTCAACCCACTGAGCTAATCAGGCACCCCCCACCCCCAAAGGCCACTTCTAATTTACAGTGTGACCTCCAGCCAGCCAGGGCACCACCCTGGGCCTCAGCTCCTCATCTGTTGGCCTTTATCATAGAGATGTACACTTACTACTGATTATTGCCCCCTAGGAGTTATGGTCTTGCGTTGGGAGACTGAGCTCCATTCCCAGGTGGAAATGTGACCCCTTTGTGCACTACTGATCCAACTTCAGGCCAGGGGGACACGCTCCTGCTGCTGTCCCTCCAGCCAGGGGTGTCATCTGGCCTGGGATGACCCCTGCCTCCAGGGCTCAAGAAGCTTCATCCGTGGACCTGGTCCTGCTGCAGCTTATGCAGGGGATCAAACAAGCTGAGTGTCGTGAACACCCCTGGACGGTCAGACAAACTTTCTAAATGAACCTCATATTCCTCTGCTTCTGCCGTCATTCATCCAGCCGGGCCAGATGACGGAGCCTCCCATTCCTGTAGAGGAGACCTACTGAGCCCCTCTAGGGCTAGGCACTGGGGTCCCAGCCCAAAAGAAAACCCACAGTCTCTGCAGGGAGGTTTCCAAAGTAAGCGGGGGAGACAGGAGCGAGAAACAATGGAATGAGATCATTTCCTCTGGATACCATAAAAAGGGACCACCTAGCCCTGGGAAATGGACGCCTGCCCCCAGATAAAAAGGAATGTCCTTCTTCAAGATCAGATTCGGAGCCTCAGCCGGGGGTATACAGATACAGATATGGAAGCTACAGTTCCAGAAAGACTCTCTGACCCCCTCCACACCTCTCTTCAGGTAAGATGTGAGTGCAAAGAAGAAAACCCACAGCTACCAACACTCCTGCCTCAGACACGCCCCAACTCCTCTCTGAGAGGTCGGCTTGGTTTGAGCACCCAAAGGAGCCCCTGCCACCTAAGACCAAGGGTGGGGGAACTAGCTGGAAGCCCAGACCGTGCAGATGGGCCCTGGCCATCACACTTCCTGATGGCTGGCTGACTTGACTATCTTTATCTCCTTCCCCCCACCCCCTCTTCCACCCTGCCTGGGGACTTGGCTGCCACCATCCTGGGGATGGAGATATGACCAGCCTCTGTCTGCAGCAAGTCTGCAGGGTGGTGCTCTGGTCCCCTTGGCAATACCCACTGTGCCCCCTATCCCCAGCCCCTGCTGTGAAGCCAGGAGACCATCTCCAGGGCTCCTCCTCAGCTCCGGGCAGGCCAGGGGGAGACCAGCACCTTCACTGAGTTCCCTGCCTCCCTCTGGGCATCTGGAGACCCCAGGGAGCCCAGTCTGGCTCTCAGAGTAAACAGCTGGGAAGCAGGACATGATC
This sequence comes from Lontra canadensis, assembly GCF_010015895.1. Classification (NCBI taxonomy): domain Eukaryota; kingdom Metazoa; phylum Chordata; class Mammalia; order Carnivora; family Mustelidae; genus Lontra; species Lontra canadensis. The sequence continues at coordinate 16,159,818 of NW_022631022.1, forward strand.
ACAGCTGCCACTACAGCTAGTGACACAAAGACAAACAGGTCCTTGGGTGCCCAGAGCTAGAACATGGGGAGCAGAGGAAGCAGGATTCCTCCAGGACTGGAAGGCCAGGTCATAGCAGGGAGTGGGGGACACACAGTGCACCCTGGGAGCTGATGAGAGCAGAAGCTGCTCTGTATTGGGCACCCGCTCTGTGCCATGCCACATGCTTGACACTCCCAGCTCATCACTCCCCCAGACGTCACGCGGTAAGCCCAGGACTCAGGGTTATGACCCCCACCATGTTAGAGATGAAGATGCTAAGGCTCTGAGAGGAAAACTGAGAACCCGAGGTCACAGTGCTAAGAAATGACAGATGAGCCATTTGAAGCCTGCCTGCCTGCTCCAGGGCCTGTGCCCCCTCTACCTTCTCAAGGCCTTGAGTCTTCGCTGACTCCCACTGGGGCCAGACCACGCATCCGCCACGGGATGCACACAGAAGGATAGAGTCTTGAGTCGGTGGGCTTAGAGCTGAGAGGCAGAGACATGCACCGAGAAATCAGTTCTGGAATAACAAACCATGGGGTTGACTAAGTGAGAAAAGCACATCAAACTTGGGAGTTAGCCCACTCAGGGTTTGGGCCTGAGCCTTCTGAACCTGAACCTGGGCACCCTCATCTGTAAAATGACTGGTCCCGAGGGACCCCATGAGCACCCGCGCAGTACTTGGCCACGAGTGGGCATCTCATGAATGTTTCCTTCCTTCTTTTTTTTTTCTGTCCCTCAAGATAAGTTCATTAAGACTTTGGAGAAGGAAGCACTCCGGCGGGCTTCCTGGAGGAGCTGACCCCTGCGCCACTCCCCCCCTCCACTGGACCTGTGGCATCTGATCTCAGTAGAGACGAAGGTGTTAAATTATTTGCCCAGTATGTAACTGTTTTGAGCTTCAGCTCCTCATCTGTGGAGCAAGGATAATTACGGTTACTTTATAAATAATCATGCACATGGAGGTACCAGCAGAGTGTCCTGGGAGAGAGCTAGGAGCCCAGAGACTGGCTTTCCAGGCCGAGATCTACCCCACCGTGACACAACCCTGGGCTGACTTCATTGTCTAATCTAAGAAACAAGGAATGTTAAGTCACTGGGTGAGTCGTGTGGCATCTCTGGGTCTCCTGCTTCCTCAGGAGTTCAGTGGCCTGCTTGTAGCTCTTTGAGGTTTCCTCTTATGTCTAGAATCCCCCAGGCTCCAGTTCTAAGCCAGGGCCCTCCCTGTCCCAATGGCCTCCCCACCCAACATAGGCCATCCAAGACCCTGCAGCCCTGGGGAACAGCATTCTGGTCCCAGGGTGGGAAAGGAAATGTTTCTGGGCCATCTCCTGTTCCCCCAGGGCCTTCGAGAAAATAAAAGTGGGGCGGGCGGCGGGGGACGAAGAGCAAAGAAGAAGTGTGCCTTGAAAACAAAATCACAGGACGTAAACTCACCCAGCTAGCTGAGGGCAGGGCAGCCCTATCACCTACAGAGGAAACTCAGGGCACTTCCTGCCTGTGCTCGGAGCAGGGCTGGCCAGGATGTTGGTGGAGACAAGCCCCAGGCGAGATAGAGTGCTCTGACCACGTGTCAGGTCGCACACAGGGGAGCAAACGTCTACTTCTGATCAATGGTGAAGAGCCAGTGGCAGGTGACAAACCAGATGAGGACCCACAGATGGGCCCCGGGCTCCTGAACATAGAAAGTCTCCCTACTCTTACATTTCCCGCTTCCAGGGTACATTTTCCTCAACAAGCCACCCTCACCCCACCCTCACTCTGTGGCCAGTTAAACCCCACCCTTCCTAGACCAGGATCTAGAACTCACACACCTTCAGTGGGGCTTTGGGATGGGTGGTCTGCCAAGGTTCAGGGCTCGGAGTGCTCAGCTCCAAGTCCCTGCTGTTGGCTGGGGCATTCCACTGAGTAGGGGGTGTAGAAAATGGCAGCAGAACCTCCCAGTCTCTAGAATGGAGCTCTGTTTTACGGGAAGATTCCCCCAGGGTCCCTCCCCATCAGCCCTCTCAGGGTGACCTTCCTCGGGAGGAGGGTTGGGCAGGAGGAGCCAGCGATAGGGCTACACACCCTAGCCTGACCCCAGCTCTCTCCCTCTCTCCCTTTCTTCCTTTCCACTGTCCCCTCCATACACACAAACTAAGCACCTACTGCACATCAGCCCCGTCTGGGGGACTACATATGTAGTGGTAAATGAGACTCAGCTATCTTGTGCTCTAACCCCACACTCTGACCCATTCTCCTCCTGAAGCAGGGGACCTAAGGAGGGCAAGAGCGGAAAGGGTTCCTCCACCTGTGAGCTGAATCACCACCCCAATTTCACAGATGTGGTCACTGAGGGCCAGGAAGGAACCCGGCTTGAGGTTGCCGTTCTTGAAAGCAAGCTTATGCCTTCCAGGACCGAGAGGGCCCCCTGGGGGTATATCGACTCCATGCAGTAGATGTCCCTGGGGCACCTGCTGGGCACGCAGCCCTGCATCAGCCTGCAGGGACATGTGGGGGAGTCAGGACTGACCCAGGGGTAGGAGGGTGCAAACACACACAGCTGCCTCCCTCCTCGGGCTGCTGCAGGGGCTGGGGAGGCTGACATAGAAGCCCAGGCTCCAATGCCAGCAGGGCTGTTCCAGCCAGACTTGAGGAATGCCCAGCCACTTCACGTTTTGGAGATCGTGAGGGTACTAGCTGCTTACTGTCCCCAACCCACATGTTGGCATGGAGCCAGGAGCTGATAGGACTGGAGGGGGGTGGGAGGAGTGTGCCTGCCCCTAAATCCTTGCTCCTAAGTTGACAAGAGTGAAAGATGGGGAGGATGGGACCCAAGACTCCTGTCTGAGCCACTGGCCTTTCATTCTCTAACCCTGCCTGGCTGTCCCACATCCAGCATCCTTCCTCCCCCAGCACCCTCACTTCTGCCCCATCCTGCACTCCAGTCATTCAGGGACCAAATGAACAGAACCGTAGCTGTGGAATTCCAGGACAGCAGAGCAGAAGAGGGGGTTGGGAACAGAGCAAGACTTGCAGGGTCATTCCTCACATGGTAGGAGTGATGGGGAGTGTCCTAGGGCTGAGGCCCAGAGAGGTGCCACACCTCGCCCAAAGTCACACAGCAAGAAGGGGCAGCGCTTGGCCTGGAGCCCGGGTCTGTACCATCATCTCAGACTTCGTCGACTCCTCCGAGTGGGTGGCCCCTGCTGGTTCCACTCCCTGCCTGGCTGTCCAGGCCTGCTGTTCCTACAGCTTGGAGAGAGAGCCTGCTGGGGTGGGGGTGGGGGGAATTGGTGCAGAGGAGAAAACAGAAAGTGCCAGCTGATTCATATTTCTAAATGTCATGTTATTCCAGGAGCGTCCTCGCTTTGCCACCACCTTCATCCACCAACACCCCCCCTCCCCGCTGTCTTGAAGGAGGAGCGGTCACGGGAGGCGGGGTACTGTGAGACCAGGGTCTGGGGGCTGCATCTCCACCCTGCCCCCTGGATGAGTGGAGGGGTGGGCACTGTGCTGGGAGCCTGGGAGCTTGAGTTCAAACTCCGGCGGTGGAATCGCGTGCCTGGGGCCCTAAGCCTGGCCCCACCTCCTTTGTAGATTTCCCTGTACAAAACGGGGAGGGGGGCTGTGCTTCCCAAGGCAGCAGCATATCAGATTTGCCTCAAAAGAAAACAAAACAAAACTGTCTCGGGCTGCACCCCCTAGAGATCCTGATGCAGTGAGTCAGAGGCGAGGCTGGGAGTCCATATTCTATCTGTGTTCCCTAACCCCTGCCCAGCCCGGTGGCTCTGTACATCCTGTCCCAGCAATGTGCTTCCATCCAGATTCTCATTCGTCTTCGGTATTTATTTACCTCCTCCGGAAGGCCCTCCCTGATTTACCCACCCCATCTGCCACCTCCAGGGCTCATCACTCCTGGCCCTGCCTTCGCACCCACACTCATCTTAGTGCTCCCAAAAGGCATTTAGTCATTTGTGCTTGTGTCTATGTGTGTGTCCTACGTGGGTTCGGGGAGGTAAACCTTCCACGCAGCATCAAAAAAGGAGCTCAGCCCTTGAGCCAGCAAGTCCCAAGCTTGTGGCCTCTGTGAACTCTCCCGAGGTGAAGTGTGCAACACTTAGCACAGGGCTTGGTGGAAAGGGGTGGTCAGAGGCCGCGACAGGACAGCTGGGTTCATGCCAGAAGGTTCCCAGGGGGCCCCTGACTTCTGGGGCGGCCATGGGAGATTTGGACACCTGCCGCCTGCTGTGTGCCTACAGGCAGAGGACTCAGGCAAGCGTGGGTCCTCCACAAAGAAGAGGTGCTGCTCAGAGTTCTCCAGAACCTTTCAAATGATGCCAGGTGCTGTCCTGTAGGAAATGGAATTCCCAGGAAAAGAATTCCCCACAAATGGTTCCATGGGAGGAGCAGGAAGGGAGGGGCTGCTGACAGAGGCACATAGGGTCAAGGGGACCCGAAGGCGGATCCCGAGGCTCTACAGTGCCAGGAGACACTGGAGCCCCACACCTAAAGAGGCAGGGGCAGATGACATTGCCAAACCCCAGTGGGAGCTAGAGTACTGGGAGAGGGGCTGCCCCCCAAGACTGCAGTCACAGAGGGTGGTGGCCATTCCCAGGGCCACAGCATCACAGCAGGGAGAAGCAACAGGGAAAAAGACCCATCTTTCTCCTCCCACCTTCCCATCTCATTCCGGTGCCTGCCATTGACCAAGCCCAGGCTGCAGCCAGAGGCACCAAGCAGTCCCTAGAGGTGCCCCACCACCACCCGGGGCTCAGAGAAGGGCAGAGAGAGTTTTGCTGGTTGTCGAGTGGGTAGGAGGCAAGGAGAGAATAATCAGCTACTCAGGCAGCCTGGCAATCTCCCAGCTCCTCCACACCCCCGCCCACCTTCTCCACTCCGCAAGGCTGTTGGGGGGATGTGCCTGACACAGCCATCGGAAGATGGGCTTTCAGCCGCTGCTGCCACGAGCACACAGGACGATGGCAGGAAGTCACCGCCCCACTTTGGGACCTGCTCCCCTCATCTGTAAACCCCAGGGGCTAAGCTAGCCAGCCCTTTCCAGTGCTGACCTGAGGTTTTCCTCCCCTGCCTTTTCTAGAATGGAGCCCTGCTCGGTGGCAGGAAAATGGGCTCAGAGAAGCAGGAAGCTTAGCAAATGGAAAATTAATTCTGGACGGTAAAGAGCAGAGGCTGTTGTTTGTGATGTATAACTTACTCTTTGTGTCAAACTGTGTACTGTGAATATCAGTGGGATGGCAAGAAAACCGAGATCTATTGCTTCGAGTTTAATCTGTTCCCCGCGTTGGAGCAGGGAGAGGGAGGGGGAGGAAGACTACCACTTTAATCACAGGCCCAACTCGAGATGTCAAGCTGCTCTCGGGCGTGTTAGTAAAACGGTGTTGTATTATGGGGCCTCCCAGACAGCGCCCCACACTGCAGCTCTATCTGCGGAGCCGTAAATTAGCACACCTACTTTACGCTCTTCAGGTAAAACCAATAATTTAGCTGAAAAACACACAAGCACGCACGCAGAGCTTGGGGAGGGAGATGCGCGGGGGGTGCAGGGGGCACTCAGGAGAGGGGGCCGCTCCCCTTGAGCAGGGAATAGCCAAAAACATGCAAACCAGGATGAAATGACACGTCGGCGGCTCCTCCTGTCATTAGTGCGTGGGCTCCTGGTGCACGCCCTGAAGCCGGCCCACCTTCCCTTCTACCTGTCCCGTGCCTCCCCCCCACCGGCACCCCTCTTCGCCGTGAACCGTAAATTACATGCTGACACCTTTAATTTGTGCAAAGTATGCCTGGCTGCGTCTAGCGTCAGCAGCCGGCTGCTATAATAAGGTCAATCTATATTCATTGTCGCAGCCCTTGACGTGCCAGATAACACAGGGAAGCAGCACTGTGGTGGCTTCTCCGGGCGGGGGCGGGGGGGGGCGGGGGTGCCCGCTGCCGCTCAGCACAGCCTGGCACCAGTTGGTTCATTACTTATGCATGGCATGAGCGATGTTATGATTTAGCTAATCACCATCAGGTATTCATCCCACTGCTGCTTGGAGACGGCCGCGGTGCACGCCGGCCTGCCTGAGCCAGGGAAGGAGCCCCCACGCCCCACCCCCGTGGACACCATGGAGATATCGCTCGGTGGGTCTGACTGTCCTTGCTGGGCCATGGCCCCTGGTAGTTTAAGATTCAGGACTATAGGGGCACCTGGGTGGCTCAGTGGGTTAAAACCTCTGTCTTCAGCTCAGGTCATGATCCCAGAGTCCTGGGATCGAGCCCCGCATTAGGCTCTCTGCTCAGCAGGGAGCCTGCTTCCTCCTCTCTCTCTCTCTGCCTACTTGTGATCTCTGTCTGTCAAATAAATAAATAAAATCTTAAAAAAAAAAAAAAAAAGAATCAGGACTATAGAGCCCCTAGCTGTCGGATGTTACTCCGGGAGGAGGGGGCGGGGGTGGATGTGGGGTGTCCCTGGATCCCAGGGTCCAACCAGGGGTGGGTGTCTCAGGGCTGGGTCACACAGCATGAGGCCAGGCATTGGAGTCCTAGGGTTCTGGATTCTAATCCCAGTTCTGCCTCTTGCAAGCTGTGAGAGCTTCAACAAGTCGCTTAACGTCTCTGGGTTGAATGGACCAATAATTCCAATCCTGATGCGGAGAGGGTAAGGAGACAAATACACGAATACAGTTGCTGGTGGGTCAGTCCATGGCAGCTCCCGTTACTCAGAGCCCTAGTGGGCCCATCACAGGGGCTGTTGGATGGATGTCTGCTTTCAGGTGGGGAATTCAGACCCCAAAGTTGGCTAAAGGATGGGGCTGGGGCCAGTGGCTGAGCCACTTGGACGAGACACTTCCCAGATCCTGAAATGTTTATGCTGAAGAAGATTCAATCACACTGAAGAAGCAGGAATCCACGGCTGGGGAGGGTCCCAGGGGCAGAAGTGAACCAAGCTCTGGGCTTCCAGCAGGCTGGAGGCAACAGATGAAGCACAGGCTTCTGGAGGGGAAAGGACATGCAGGGGGGCCAGCCAGACCCTTCCTGCTAACAGTGACTGACGGAAGACAGAAAGGAAATGGATCCATCCAAGGCAGTCTAGGCAGCTGGGGTCCTAGCAGGCTTCAGCCTTGGTAGTTTTGTCTGCTGCCCCTCAGAACAAACGACCATCAGTCTCCTGGGGGCCACCCTTGGGATGAGAGGGCACCCTCTCCCCTCTTCATGGCACAGTTAGGAGAGCGCAACATGGTTCCCTGCTTCGACCATAGCCAGGTGAGCCAAGGGAGGTACACAACTGAATTCAAAATCCTCCATCTGATCCTCGTTTTCCTTATTTACACAAGTGAGCCAATAGTGAGCCCAACAGCACACCCGCATGGTCCAGATGAGGATCCCTTTTCTCTCCAATCAACCAGCTTTGGGTCTAAGGAAGGGGGTCACCTAAGTCCTACTACAACACAAGCAGCCAGGCTAGACACTTTGGTGATCTGGAAACATGCAAGCTCATCCTACTGCCACGCCTTTGTCCTTGCTGCTCTGTTCCCCGGCAATACTCCTCCCTTCTCACTGTCCACAGACCCAGCCCATCCTCCCAGGTGCTGGTCAGATCCTGCTTCCTCCAAGAAGTCTTTTGTCACTCCTCAGTGTCAGGACTGTTCTCCTGCCCACAGCACCAACCACCCTTCCTGACTGTAAGTGGGCTCGTGATGCGTCCTCTAGTGATTTGGCCCCAGATAAAGAAAGAAGTGGTGGGAAGGTGAGCCATTCCACACAGGCTAAGCAGCGTTAGGCCCCTGTGGGTCTCCCCCACCCCCACATCTGTAAAATGGACAGGCAAAGGCGGTGTGGGGTTGTTCTTGGCGGCCCCAGGCATCACAGTCCTAGGCGAAGCTTCCAGTAAAGCTGGCTGGGAAGGGACTACAAGGGCGAGGCCAATGGGCATCTCCATGGAAACCAGTGCCCGTAGGTCGAATTTCCCCCATCTTGACAGGCTAGGGACTCCCAGTCCGAATTAATTTACTTTAAAGAATGCAAATGTTCTCTCCCAAGTAGGCTGGCGCCTCGAGGTTTCTTCCCAATGCCCAGTGCAGTCACCTGCCTTGTCCCACCTCTGGCCCATGCCCTCTGCTCCTGCCCTCAGGCCAGCACAGAGCTGCATCTCCACATACCTCCCCACACCTCACAGTGACCCACGCACCTGCGCCGCAAGCGCCTGCCAAGTCACAGAGCAGCTGGTGTTCAATCGCCCTCGAAATGCGCTGCATCTCTTACCAGCAAAACTTGGACAGAGTGGAGGGCGGGGCCTCCCCAGGCCAGCGGGGCCAACAACCTCCCACCACCACCTGCTGGGTTCGCCTGGCTGGGCACCCCTGCCCATCAGCGGCAGGTAAGGTGCAACCAACTGGAGAGCCACCTGACTGGCCCGGGGCTGCGCCCACACCCTCATCCCAAAACATCCTTATCATTCACTAGCTAGTGACCATGATTATGCCACTTTGCTGCTGAGGAACTAGAAGCAAGAAAGGTGTGGGGCTGGTGCATTCCTTCATAGAGCAGCATCTGAGCCCCACACAAAGACGGAGGTTTCCAGCAACCTATCCTCCGCACCAGGGACTCGGAGCCTGTCATCCCTAACACCCATTTCCGAACTTCTTGCCCTAACTATCTGTCCCACCACACACCACTTCCCCACCTGTTCCCCAAGAGAGACTGTTGTCTCTTCCGTATCCCACATGACCTAGGGCTGGGAGGTGAGGTGGATCCCCTCTAAGAAGTCCTCCCCCTCCAAATGCCCCAGCTCCTCTGAATTCCATGCCAACTGACATTACCTCACACCACCATCCTTGCGGCAGTGTCACCCACTATCCCCCCGGGGTCACACCCTGCATTCACAGCAGACTTAATGGGCCCCCTTGCCCGCTGGCTTTCTCTCCGCCCCCATTGGGTGACTTCACATCCATTTTGAGGATCCATCCAACAGGGGGACCTCTCCGTTCCTCCACCTGCCTGGCTCCAACCATCCTATCCACCCAGCAGCCATGGGCATCACACCCAGACCTTACCATCTACACAATACCCACTTCAAGCCCCCCATCTGGGACCCCCTGCTACCAGCTATTCTTCCAGACCACTCTCCCTCGGCCTCACTGAGCCCTCCAGCCACCAACTGCCACTGTCTCAGGATTAATACCCATCTGCTGTCCTCAGGTCCACCCTACACCACCGTCCTCCCTTCCTTCTGCACACTTAGACGCCATGCCCAAGCTCAGTGCCCTCCAGCCATGCGTCTACGTGATACCTGTACCCTTCCGAAGCACACCACTACAGAAAAAGCAAACTGACTTTCCTCTAAATTCACGGCCTCAAATTTCAAAGGAGCACTGCCGCGGAGCAGCTGCCTTGGCTGCCACAACGCCGTTCTCCCACATAGATGCCTTGTCCTTTCTCTTCTCCCCACACCCCTCACCACCCCCACCCTCAGGGGTCTCAGGCTTTGCTCAGAAGATAGTAGCAATCAGAACTCCCTCAACCTCCCATCGGGGAACCGGCACCCCTCCTGCACCTGCCCACGCCCCCCTCTGCTCCCTCCCTCCCAGGCCACTACTCTGCCCAAGGGTCCCTGTTCCACATGGGGTCTGGATCCCACCTCTCTCACTTGCTCCAAGACTGGATGTCTCCTCTTTCTGCACCCCATCTTCTCCCTGTCCCCCAGGTCACCCTGGACAGGATGCACATGGTATAATAAACAAGCTACATTCTTCGCCACACCTCTCCCTATCTCCCATCCTGGTTTTCCTGTTTCCCCTTCACTGCAGAATGTGCTGAAGAATGCTCACCAGCTCCTGTCTCCATCTCTCACTGGCCATTCGGTGCCCACCACTAGAGCCCCGCTCCCATGCCCCTGGCTGGGAACTGACAAGCAGTGGAGCATGGCTATTGGGCAAGAGCAGAAGGGAAGGGGAGCTCAGGGGCAAAGAAAAGACCCTCACTGGGAAGGGTTTCGGGCTCAATCAAAGACGTTGGACATGTCCCGTAGCCATCTTCAGATTTGTGTTTTAGAAAGGAAATTCTGGTGGCACTGGGTAGGAGACCGATTAGGAGGACATGGAAGAGGTGTAGAGGAGAAGTCAGGGAGGCCTGAGTTCGCCAGAGGGCAGAGACAGAGGAGGGATGTAGAATCACTATCAGGACTAAGGGGCCAAGCATGTCCATCGTCTGGTATGGAATACTCCTTACCCCCCATGCTTTCCCATCATGAAACATATTAGACTGGGTGACCCCGGATTGGTGACCGTCTCTCTCACCCTCCCCCAGCAGCAAGCACCCTGCTCTCAGCCCCACCACCACCTGCCCCTCGCAGCTGGCACGTGGTAGGTATACTCCATCAAGGAAAGGATGGACCACACAGAGGCAAGGCCGGCTGGGGGGGAGCAAAGGGCCGGGCTGTGGAGGTGTAAATGCCAACCTCAGAGCCCAGACTTTGTCCTGTCAATACCAAGGAGCCCCCCAGAGGGCTGCGAGTACAGCAGGGGCACAGCCAGCTCTGTGTGTGAGCTAAGCTCATCCGACAGCTGGGGAAGATGAATTGGAACAGGGCAAGACTAAAGGGGAAGACCCGTCTCCAGCCAGCTCGGACCCTCCGGGCAAGGAAAGATGAGGCCTGATCTTGGAAAGAGGACTAAAGAACGGCCAGCCTTAGAAATACCAAGAAGGGGGGAGCCTGGGTGGCTCAGTGGGTTAAGCCTCTGCCTTCGGCTCGGGTCATGATCCCAAGGTCCTGGGATGGAGCCCCGCATCAGGCTCTCTGCTCAGCGGGGAGCCTGCTTCTCCCCCCTCTCTCTGCCTGCCTCTCTGCCTACCTGTGATCTCTGTCTGTCAAATAAATAAATAAAATCTTTAAAAAAAAATAAAAGAAATACCAAGGAGGTAAGATTGGAGAGGCAGGATGATAAACGGAAATATAGTTAATCGGTTGGTGGCTGGGTAGATGGGGCAGTGGGTGGGGCGGGCGGTAATGAACTTCACAGGGGACGGGGGCCATGTTGAGTTTAAGCTCACCGTGGAGCATTCTAGGGAGAGATGCACTGATCTGGCAGCTAGATGTGCAGGTGGGATGCCTAGGGTGGGGAGGCCCAGGGCTAGAGATAGAGACTGGGGATCCCTCTGCCAGGTGAGGCAGTGACCGCAATGACATAAAGACCAGGGAGTCACCCGGAAACGTCATGCCAAGTTAAGAAGAGCGGCTACTCCAGGACGGAGCCATGGAGACTGCCTGCCTTTAAAGGTCAGTGGAGAGAAAGGACCCACAAAGAGACAGCCAGGGAAAGAAATCAGGACAGGGTGGTATCCCAGACACCAAGAAGGAAGGTTCAGGAAGGACTGGGGGTCATGGAGCTGGTAGCAGCCGCAGGTCTGGCTTTCACTGGTTTGGCTGCCAGAGGGTACCTGAAGACCTTGTGGAAGCACTGCCATCGAATCAGGGGTGGAGGGAGTCACATTGCTGTGGGCTGAGGAATACAGAGGCAGCTCGATTCATTAGTTAATAGCTTTGTGATCATCGTTACACCTCCTTCTTCCAAAAAGAAGCAATTTCTCAACTGTAAAATAGAGATGAATATAAATCAAAAGAGAAGCATAGGTGAAGGACCTAGGACGAGGGCAGACACACTGTGCTGGTCAAAACAGGTTAGGTGTATTTGCTTCTCATGTTGACAGGCATATAGCCAATAAAGCTGTTAGAACAAGAAATTAAAATTGACATGCCGACATATACACCAAAACACTGGAGCTGGGACTCGAACAGATCATCATATAACCGTGTCCCTAGAAGCCGAGTTTGCAATAGCCAAGAAAAGTGGGAGCCACCCAAGCACATCGACAAATGAATGGATAAACAAAATGTGGGACACACGTCCAGAGGAATAGCACTCAGCCTTACAAAGGAAGGAAATCCTGATCCAGGCTGTGACATAGAAGAACCTTGAAGGCATTATGCTAAGTGAAACAAGTCGGTTACAAAAGAGCTAAGAGCCTCTGGTTTCACTGGTAGCAGGTGCCTAGACTAGGCAAATTCATCGAGACAGAAAGTAGAATGGCCATAGTCAGGGGCTGGAGGTGGGTAGGGTAGGGAGTTCGTGTTTAATGGGCACAGAGTTTCAGTTGGGGAAGATAAAAAGAATTCTAGAGGAGGGTGCGGTTACTGGTTGCGAAATATGAAGGCACTTAACACCACGGAACCGTACGCTGAGAAATGGTTAAAATGGCAAGTTTCATGTTGCATATATTTTACCACAATAAAAAAAATGTACAAAGAGAAGAAGAATATAGATTATAGTGTGGGTTAATAAAATGACCGGGATTGAGCATTTCATTATGTTCTGAGCTTCTTGGTAACCAAGACATACGGGGAAACTTTTGAGGCTTGATGTTTAATAAATGGAAAAAGTTACGATGGCAAGAGATTTCAAGTCCACCCACCCCCAGCACCGGCCAGGACTGGGTCGGAGCAGGCATTTGTGTGAAAGAGTCTTAGGAGAAGCAATCATAGCATCAAAGACAAAGCAGAACACTGACAACGTTACAAAGACACATTCATCACAGAGCCATTTCTGGTGGTGAGTCTTGAAGAAACATGAGAGAAAAATCAATAAAACCTCACTCAAAAGGCCTTTCCAGTGGGAACGAAGTTAACAAGGTCTAGATGTGAAGATTTCCAAGATGGGACTTAGAATTCCCCAAGAACAAGTGTGTTCAACTTGGTGGTACCTGGAGGACTTCCAGGGGGAGGCATCCACGAGGCTGGTGCCAATCCGCCACCAAGCTCAGTGGAGGTGGGGGTATGAACACCAGCAGCGCAGAGCTGCTGTCTAAAGCCACGGGCGAGAGCGTGATGGCCAGGGGGAACATGGGAGTTCCAGGAAATGCTGCCCCATGATCACCCCCACTTCCCCAGGGCCCACCCAGGTATGGAGCAGCGGGCAGCAGCTGGCAGCACAGGAGGGGAGCAAGAGCTCATGTCCTCTGACTTTCTATCAGCATATGCCATTGTCCTGGGGCCCTTCTCTGCACCGGAGAAGGAACACAGTGCTGGACGTCAGAAGGCCTGGGTCAGAATCTCACATCAGCACTTCTGTTGTGCCCTCGGATGACTTACACATGCTCATGCAACCTCAGGATCTCTATCTGTAAGTGGTGACAATAATTTCGCAGTCCCTGTCTTCCCTGCAAGGTTATTGGGAGCAGGAGGGTGACTGAAGAGGGCTTTAGGCCATGCTGATCCATGGCTTCTCTCTCCCACTTCACCATCTCAAATAGATAGCACAAAGAAACAGTGCTCCACCCCCATGCAAAGGCTGCTACTCAGGACCCACCCCTACTGGGGCTATCAGCTGGGATGAGCCACAGGACAGCCGAATGCCGCCTGTAAACCACTGGATATGTTTGAGTGACCGTGTGTCCATGCCCCAGAGCTGATCCCACCTATCAAGGCAATGGGATGCCCTTTCACCAAGCAGGGGAAGCCAGGAGGCTGGCCAGGGGCATGGGAAGATGGTGCATAGTGCATGGGTTCAACCTGTGGCCATTCCACCCAAGGAAGCCTAGAAGCCGTGGGATGGTCATCAGCAGGTAGGGTGGACGTGGTGGACACAGTGGGACCCTTGCAAAGGGAATCCTGAAGCTAAAAGTAGTGAAGCCTTTAACAGTGAGATGACTGCTGGGCATTAAGAAGGGCCTGGGGAAGATCGGGGGTTCTGACACATGCCCAAATTCGCATGGCACCCAGTGGCCATGGGTGGGACCCTCCCCGTGTGCAGCCCAGGGTGTTTGACACGGGACAGTCTACAGAGCTCGGCCTTGCATGACACTGCGGGGACATGCTGGCAGGACCCCGTCAGACACATCAGCTCTTAAAACCACAGCCTGGATGGCTGTGCTCAGCAATCATGTGTTTAAAAAGCAATAAGACTAAATGCTTTTCCGTTTCCCCTTTGAGAGACCATGTATGATAAATGATAGGCAATTTCATGGTTGGAGTTTCAATTTCCGAAAATATTAGTGCTATTCCCCAAGCTCCACTTCCAAGATAAATTCTTTTTGGCAGCCTCCTCCATTGTCTCCTAATTCCCTGGTTCTGAATATGTTTGGAAGTCTGGTATAAATTTCATGGGCTCAGCCCCAGCATCCCACCCGGCCTGGTGTGCACTGGAAAGGGGTAATCCACCTGCCCTTTTGGCAGGTTCTTTCACATTTGCTTCAAGTCCCTGGGTATTTACAAAGTACCTCCAGGGTTCCCAGCCCTGTGCTAAGTGTTATTATGGTGGTTGTAAGGAAGCTACAATCAACCATTCAATCAACAAATACTAATGGTGCATCTGGTCTCTTCAAGCTCAAAGCAAGAACATTAACTTGCTGTCTAGTGCCCCTCTAACACCTTGTGCTGGTTCCACTGTCTCCATTTCATTGCTGGGAAAACTGAGGCTCAGGGCTAACCTCATAAAATAAGTGTGGACTACTCAGTAGACAGGGTGAGATGAGAGACAATGAACATTTACTGAGATCCTATGACAGTTCAGGCTCTGGGCTGAATGCTTATCCAACCCTCAGCATAGGAGGCTAAGTTGTTTCTCCTCCTAAAACTCAAAATAGGTGTTATTATTCCCATTCTATAGATATGGAAACTGAGGCCCAGAGGGGCCAAACAACTTACCCAGGGATTCTCATTCTACTGGACCACACTGCCTCGCCTGATGTCATGAGGCCAGATGGTGTCCCAACAGCCATCTTCAAACCATGAGAGGATCCCTGTTTAAAAACATCAAAACAATGAGCCAGTCAGTAGGAGACCAATCTTCCATTGCCCCTTTACCTCTCATTCCTCACTACCCTTTGCTTGTGCTAACCCTAGTTTCCCTCCTAAATTTCTCAGGCTGGTGTCCTCAGTGTGTCACCAACACCTAGGCCCATTACCGGCTTTCTCTCGTGCTGTCATCCTCTCTTCTCCACCAAATCCTCTCTATCATGGCTCAGCTTGGATCCACATAACCACCTCTTTTCTCTCTACCATTTACTCACCCTTTAGAGGGCCTTTCTCATGCCCAGGATAGCATCTCCTTCTCCCATAATCTCACAGATTCTTATCAAAAGACTAAGCACAAAGCAGGTATTCCAAAACCTTAAGGAAGACATTGAGGCAAGATTAAAATGAAATGGGGCAAAATGAGACTAGATCTCTCAGAATGAGCAAGGGGAAGGAACCGCAACAGAATGCAATAGAATAGAACCAAGAAGAAGAGTGTGGTTCAGATGGAAAGAAAGGGGGGGTGGAGAAAACAGAATAGACTGGAACAGCATGGAACAGAATAAAAGCGGATGGAGACAAGACAGTTAGAACTAGACCAGGACAGGCTGGAACAGAATTAACCAGGATGGAACAGAGGAGGTAGAACAGACTAGAATGGGGTAGAACAGACTAGAATGGGGTAGAACAGACTAGAATGGGGTAGAATAGGGTTCACCGGAAGAAAATGGAGTAGGAAAGACTCAAAGGGGTCTGAACAGAAGACAGTGCAGTAGGATAACAGCTACAGCCCACTGTTAGACAACTAAGGGAAACAAAATTCATTCCATCCATTCAACACATATTTATCAGGTGCTAACCTGGGCTAGGTAATAAAAAAAAAAAAAAAAAGAAAAAAAACAGACATCGTCCCTTCCCTCCCAGAACATACTGCCCAGTGAAAAAGGGGAAAAAATAAGACATACAGAAACATTAATAAATACATAATCACAAATTATGAATTTCCATGAAATACCATGAAAGAATGGGCAGGGGGCCAAGATGAAGAACAACAGGATGAAAGTAACAATATTAATAATAAGGAGGTCAGGAAAACTGAGACCTAAAATTGAGGAGGTACCCGAGACACTTGGAGAACTAGGAAAAAGCATTCTAGGCAGAGGGAAGAGTAAGTACAGAAGCCCAGAGGCAGGAAGGCATTTGGCCTGCTCTGGGAACTGAACACTCAGCGTGAACAGAGTTCAGGGTGCAAAGCCCAGGGTGACAGGACAGCTGGGGAAGAGACAGGCATAGGCCGATGTCATGGTGGGGGAAGGGGTTGGATTTCATCCTAAGTACAATAAGAAGCCTCTGAAGGGAGTTTCATACCTCCTCCTTGAGTGGTGTCAAGGAATGACTTAGGGCAGGGGGAGCAGCAGGCATTTTCTGAGGACATCCGGGTCATGAGGCTGGCGGCTTGGTGCAGAGGGACAGCCGCACCAGAGTGGGAGAGACGCAGCCGACTGGAGGAACATTCTGAAGGTAAGCCCAGACGCCAGACTTGCAGAGGTTTTGGACCTGGGGTGGGCAGAAAGGGGGATCTGAAGAAGCCGCTGGGGGTTGGCTTCTCTTTTCCGAGGTGAAGCTGGGAGATGTTCTGGGAAGGAAAAATCAAGTTTCCTTTGAGGAATCCTGGGGTTCAGATGCCTGGGTCATGTCCAGATAGAGATATCAAGTAGATCTGGACATACAGGCCTGGAGATCTGAGGAGAGCCTGAGCTGGAAATATCAACTGAGGAGTTGTCAGCATATAAATACTGTGAAAATCATATATGCAGGGGTGCAATGCAGAACTCTATCAAAGCACGTTCCGTGGGCTCCTGGCCCTGGAATCCCTCTGGGCGCTTGCTGGGCCCCCCCAGGGCCACCAAGACAGAGCCCTGGGGTGGGGCTCCGGAGCCCACATGTATAGCAGCCACCCTGGAGTGTTTGCATGCTAACACGTGCGAAACCCCGGTCTACAGACAGAAAAGAGGGCACTACCTCTCTCACTGAGAAACGTGGTCATTTGCCCCTGAAGAGGGAAAAGCCAGCAAAGGTGACAGAGAGGGAGTAGCCAGAGAGACAGGAAGAATCGGGGGAGGCTGGCGTCTCACCTAGACAAAACTAGATGAACTAGTTTCGGGGAGAGATGAGGGGATATCAGGACATGTGGTCAAGTGCGCCCCCCTCTGCTACACCGGGTAAGCACGGGACAGCCCCCACACCCCGTGTGGCAGGGCTCACGCCTCTGGGCAATGCTGGGCCCCAGTGGAGTGGGGTGAGAACTGAACGGGCCAGAGGAGGACACTTAGATGACAAAGTGGGGGAGTGGAATGGGCCATAGCAAGATCTGTTGCCAAATCAATGAACGTTTGGGGACAGATCAAATTTCACACGTGATTTTTATCCTCTCTGGTAGCCGCCCCAGGAGGCCTCTGGCTGAGGGAAGCAGACATGCTGGTGGTCAGGTGGTTCTCTCCAGGTCCCAAGATGGCTTCCTTTTCCCACCTTCCTCTCACAGGAGTCAGTATTCCTCTCCCACCCCTGAGAAATCACCCTGATGCCCCAGCTCCTTACCCCTTACCCCAGGCTTGTCCCAGCTGCTGTCTCTCCCCTCTCCAACCAGAGCCCTTAACAGGCCACAACCAACTGGTGTAGGAGCTGGAGGCCCCCTCCCCCCTGCACCCCCGGGGCCTCACCTCTAGGAGTGAGTTGCTGAGGCCGCCATTTCTTACACACACAAAACAGGGTGACAAGATGTCACTTCCTGGCATCCCAGGGGTCATCCTGACCATTGGCCAAGCTGCTGTCTGGTGGAGCCAGAGCCCTGAACCTCAACAGGGAGAGGTTATGGAATGGGCACCTTTTGAAAGACACGTTCAACTTTCACATTCATAAAACAGAAACTGGAAACCTATGGCTTTCATAACGCAAACCTCAAAAAGCAAGCCAGCAACATTTCCTTGTTGGTGAGGTTCCTGAAAACAAACAGAGATTTTCAACTGGGGACAAACCGCTGGGGGATCTTTCAGAATCCAAGTTGGTGAGATGTTTACGTTTTTCGAAAGGTTAAATATTATGGGAAGGCGGTGACAGGAGTGAGTCCCCCCCCCCACCCACCTCCACTGGCTTCCCCTAGGTCTGAATCCGATTTCTGTTACAAGTGTACTCCCCCAGCCCACGTCCAGGAAGGGCCACACACCTCGGAAGACCTGAGGAGCCCCTGTCATCCATCTGGAGGCAAATTCCTGGCAAGGAGCAGCTGGGAAAGACTTCACAGAAGTCCCTGAACCTCTCAAGAAGAATCTGCAGCAGCAGAGGGATTTTCCCCAGGAGAGCAAACGACAACAGAGCGCCTGTTTGTTTTCGATGCAGGAAGGAGCCGGAACATCTGCTCCAAGAAGCCACTTGAAAGATAATCAGGCAGCAATGTTGGCAAAACAGCTGTGTGGCAGGCAGGGAAGGGGGCGGCCAGGAGCTGGGAGGATGGGGGGTGTGGGAGGAGGGAAGCTAATGCTTGAGCTAGGCGGGCAGCCGCGGGCCCAGGACCACTGCCCAGGCTGGAAAAGCCCCGCCCCGGCCCCGCCCCCGGCCCGGCCCCGGCCCTGGCCCCGCCCCCCAGCGCTCAGGGCTCGCTCTCTCGCGGAGAGCAACTCACCGCGGTGGGGGACAGGGAGGAGGCGACGGGGACGCGGGCGGGGGTGGGGGGGACGTGTCGCTCTGCTGAGGTCCCGGATTGGATGGTCCTCCTGGAGAAATGCTGGGTTTGTTCCAGGTTTCCTGCAGGATTAAACTCAATTTATAGGATGAGCCTGACACTGTTGATTATTTCCTGCACCTGTGACCCTGGGAAGCCTCTAGGGTTAAAGAAACCTCAGGCTCGAGCCTTTTTGTTCCAGAAAAGGCCATTGCAATTCAGTACCATCCTTTCCCGCATGACTTAGACGGGACTCAACTCTGCCCCCTTGTTAACCTGTGACAGGGCAGACACAGATCCTCAGAATTCCCATTCTTTGTCTCGTAAATGAGTAGCAGCTACTAAATGAGTAGCTACTAAATTTCACGTGTGATTTTTATCCTCTCTGGTAGCAGCCCCAGAGGCCTGTGGCTAAGGAAAGCGGACATGCTGGTTGGTCAGTCGGTTCTCTCCAGGTCCCAGGATGGCTTCCTCTTCCCACCTTCCTCCCCCTGGAGTCAGTATCCCTCTCCCACCCCTGAGAAATCACCCTGATGCCCCAACTCCCTCTCTCAGGCTTGTCCTGTTTTGTACCCCCTGGTGAAATGGAATATTTTATCAACTAAACAGTTAAATTTCTTTCATCTGCCTCAGCCCCCACCAAGATGTGGAGCTCCCTCCACCAGAATACAGCCCTTCCTTAACTGCCCCTTGGGCTGGGCTCAGGGAAAAGCATTCTCCTATGCATTGTGTCTTTGAGTCAAGTCCATCCTGAATGAAGTCCGTGTTTGCTCCTCCGATCACCTCCTGCAGTCCAGCTTACTCAGTGCCTAAAGTGACACCACAGGAACCACTCTTTGGGACTAAGAAGACACGAAACCTCTGAAGACCGAGGATTCTATCTGCCACTCACCTAGTGGACAAAGAAGCAAGTCACTACTCAGTGAGCTCATACTGGGAATTGAGCTCTGCAGGTTTTGGCTTGACAACCTCTATGCCCAGGGCCAGGCAGGGTGGGGGTCCCTCAGCCCCAGTGCCTGCTCACTTTTCTTTCCAAAAAACTGTTCAAGTAACTCACAGAAAGGCAATAAAAAGAGAATGGAGAAACTCAAAACAGAGACAAGAAACAGAAGAAAAAAGATAATTCAAGATATATATATATAAATCTATTCTATTTCTATGTACTAGCAATGAACACATAGACAGCAATATGGTAAATACAATACCACCTGTAATTGCTCCCCCCCCAAGAAGGGATACTTAGAGTGTAAATAAAATAAGAGTTATAGGCTGAAACTATATAGTGTGGATGAAAGCAATCAAAGATAATAAATGGAGAAACATGCTGTATTCGTGGATAGGAAGACTCACCCTCATAAAATTGTCAATTCTTCCAAACTGATTACAGATTTAACACAATTCCTATCGAAATCCCAGCAAGGTTTTTTTGTAAACAAGACAATTCTAAAATGTATAGGAAAAGAAAAAAAAAATGAAAACAGCTAAGACAATGTTTAAAAAGAAGAGTAAAATGGGAGGAATCAAATTTCAGGCTTAGGTGCTCACTGTAATCAAGACTGGATGGCGATGGCAGAGGGATAGCCAGCCAGATCAATAGTACATGTCAGAGAACCCAGAAACAGACCCAAGTAAGTATGCTCAATTGATTTTGATGAAGGGGCAAAAGCAGTTCAATGCAGTAAAGGTAGCCTTTCCAAGGGCTGGTGTTGGAACCCACAGGCTTGCTGGGTCGGCTTTCAGACTCCCCTGTGTTTTTGGAGAACCCAAATAATGCATGAAGCGAAAAGAATATAAGAAACCCAAGGCGATTAAGTTGCTATACAAAATTAAGGGGCAGCTGGAAGAGGAGGAGGAAGAAGAGCGTGACGCAGACACACCTGATCTTGAGAAGAGAGTTGGTGGGAGAGCGTGAAGTGTGTTTAGATGGGGAGAGGCTATGGAGCTGCTACAGGGCTAAGAGGATGGAAGGAAAGACAATGGAATTTTAAGGAGGGTCAAAACGTGGATTTCCTTTAATGCCCTGTCAGAGATCCAGTAAAGACTGAAATGGGCTCTATTGTATTTTCTAATTTTTTAGAGATTTTATTTATTCATTTGAGCGAGAGAGTAAGTGAGAAGCGGGGCTGGGGAGTAGGGGCCGAGAGACAAGCAGGGGCAGGGAGCCCGTGGCGGGACTGGATCCTGGGACCCTGGGATCATGACCTAAGCCGAAGGCAGATGCTTGACCAACCAAGCCACCCAGGTGCCCTGTGTTTCTAGATTATGGTTTAACGTGATGGCACAGTGAGACTGGGCACTGTGGGGCCCCCTGACCTTATACCAGAGTTACGCATTCTTCTCACCTCCTTCTCCATCAGCTCTGCAGAGAAGTCACGCTGTGGAGCGGTGGACAACGCGGGCCACACCCCTCCAGGCTGGGTGTAGACCCTCAGAGGCACCTACCGGCAGAGGCACCTATCACGCTCCCATTCGGCTCTTTACAGTCCTTAAGGGTAGCACAAAGACATCCAGTTGGTGGTAGGGAACCCTTTCTTTGCAATGTTAGTGATTAAAAAGTGACACAACAGACGGGTTCTTTAGGAAGGCCAATCAGGTAGTGATGTGCAGAATAGGTTGATGAGGGGAGAGACTGAGCACATGCACAGGCTGCCCCCCAACACGGTGTCTGGGACAGAGTATGTTCTTAATATTTGATTGAGAGCTGGCCCAATATTTGCTGATGTGCACTAGGATAAAGGCAACAAAAATGGAAAAGAATTGACGGGTGTGAATGCAGGGCTCTTGGAGAGGACATGACCACCAGATCTCAGGCACTGGAACCTGGAGAGCCCTTTGGCTGCAGTAAGAAGGGAGGGAGACCAGGCATGGACAGATGACCACAGTGTGGGGTCCTCTGAGTGGGTGGTGCTGTTGGGCTAGCTGAGTAAAGCTATCCAGTGGGTGGGTAGACATGGGGGGCTGGGGATCCTTCCCACCGAGATGACTTCTGGAGCAAGGGAGACAGAATGAGAAAGTTCCTGGCAGACCACACAGCCCCTTTGCACTCTGTGAAGGGAGCAGGAGAAGTTTCCAGTCCTGCCATCACCCATGTGTCCTCGCTCCTCCTGTCCAGTCCCCAGGAGAACGAGACCCCTAGGAGGTCAAATACAAGGGTTCCTCACATCACATCTGTGCCCAGCTACAAAGCAAGTACCTCTGCACTGCTCCCTGACCCTCCTGTTCTCTAAGCTCAGGTACCCCAGCCCTGGACACCCCACCCTTCCCCATTCCTTCCCCCCTCTCTTTGTTCTCTCCCTCCTCTACTTCCCTCTGCTGCCTGCATTCTCCTCCCTCCTCCCCACCTCTGTTCTCGCCTTTAGCCTTTCGGCTTCTCTCTGCTTCTGCCCCCTTCTTTTCTGCTCTCTCTGTGCTCACACAAATTCCACAAGCACGCGTGAATTTTAAGAGACCAAGAACTAACTCAGGGAGACTCATGCAAAGGGCTCTAGCTGACTGGCATCCGCAGGCCTCCTTGGCCACCTTCAGTGGGTGATATATTACGGAAATACATTAAGGGGCCGTCCCGCTGACAGCAAGCTAAGGTACTATGTCAAGGTACCAGCCCTGGGATGATGTACGTCCCCCATAGATCAGGACACCATCGCTCTGATTACACTTCAGCACTGCATGTCGGAGCACCACGGGACTGTGATGGACGGTGGGGATCCATCACCAGCCGATGGCCCATTCCCAGCCCAACATTCATAGTCAGAGGTGTTTTAGGGGCCGTGCTGGGATACCTCCCAAGATGCACACACAGCAAAACTGGACTCTTTCCTTTCCACTGAAAGAAGTTTAGGGAGAGAAACACTTGTAGCGTATAACGTCAAAGTCAAGGGTTCGGGAATCAGACAGCCCTGCCTTCAAATCCCTAACTCCTCCACTTAAAAGCTATGTGACCTCGGGGCACATTTTCCTCCCTCCTGGAGGTCATTGTCTTGTATATAAAATGGGGGCGATGATACTGTCCTCCCAGGATTCGAGTGAAGCTCCAATAACATAATATGGGTAAAACATGCAGCACAGGTTCAAGGCCCTAGGACCACCCCTCTACCCCCTGACCTGTTCAGGGTGCACACAGCAGCTGCAACCCCCAGTCTCCTACACATACTCTTCACCGGCACCCCCTTTCCCTTCACCTCCCTCCTTCCATCCCTGATGGCTCCGTGGCCAGCGGGGCAGGTCCCCAAGGACACCCATCTCAGGTCAGCCATCCAGCCTGGCTTTCAGGATTGCCCATCAATCCTCTCCCCACTCATTTTTCATTCAGTTGGTAGGTGTCGAGCACCCACTAGGTTCCAGACCCTGTTCTAGGCACTGAGGACACAGAAGTGAATGAAACAAATGAAAATGCCTGAGTTACGAGTCAACTCCCTTGCGTCCATCAAGTAATCTGTCTGTCTTGGGGCAGGGGCCCTGCCTGAGGGCCCTGTGAGCACAGCCTTGACCCAGACAGACTAGGAGACGACTGTGACTTTTAACCATGCAAGGAGAATGGCATCATGACAGCTTTCTCGGGGACCGTGGCTCTTCTTCCCTCCTCTGATCCCGAGCTGCTGAAGCCCAGAGAGGGATGGTGAGTTACCTAAGGTCACACAGGGGGGTAAGGTTGAGTCAGGGCTGGAACTCAACCTCCTCAGAACGTTCAAGTTTACCTTTAGATCTTAATTGCGCAGCATCCCACTTCCTTGTCTTGCAGGTAAAGGAGCCCCTGGATTCCTGTCCTTAGGCAAATTCCACCTCCCTGGAGAGAGAAGCTACAGGTGCATGAAGAATTAGAACTTACATCACGCTAACATGGGATACCTCATTCATCCTCGCATGGCCCCGGGGCGTGGCGGTGCGGCGGTGGGGGGTGGGTGGCAAGCATTATGATTCCATTTTATAGGTGGGAGGACTGAGGGCAGGAAATCAGGTCACAGACTATGTCAATTTGTCCTCTTCTGCACACTGCGTACAGAGGAGTAGAAAACCGAGTCACTGCATACAACACACACACACACACAGCTTCATTTTTAATATTTAACCATATTTTTAATATGGTAACCATATTCCTGTATTTTTAATTTTTTTTTTTTTAGGATTTTATTTATTATTTGACGGAGAGACACAGTGAGAGAGGGAACACAAGCAGGGGGAGTGGGAGAGGGACAAGCAGGCTCCCTGCTCGCAGGGAGCCTGTTGCAGGGCTCCATCCCCGGACCCTGGGATCATGACCTGAGCCGAAGGCAGACGCTTAACGGCTGAGCCACCCAGGCATCTTTAAAAATATTTTTTAAAGATTTGATTTACTTATTTGAGAGAGACAGAGGGAGATCATGAGCGCTGGAAGGGACAGAGGAAGAGGGACAAGCAGACTCCAGCTGGGATATGACATGAGCCAAAGTCAGATGCTCACCTGACTGAGCCACCAGGTGCCCCTTAAATATCGTTTGATATACGCTTTTCAAAAAAAAATGTATTCTACAACAGGGGCGCCTGGGTGGCTCAGTGGGTTAAGCCTCTGCCTTAGGCTCAGGTCATGATCTCAGGGTCCTGGGATCGAGCCCTGCGTTTGGGGGGGGGGGGGTACTGGCTCAGCGGGGAGTCTGCTTCTCCCTCTCTCTCTCTGCCTGCCTCTCTGCCTACCTGTGATCTCTGTCTGTCAAATAAATAAATAAAATCTTTAATAAAAAATGTGTTCTACAACATAAATACATGCTATTTATCAACACTTCGTTGTCATAGGTCTTAATGATTTCTAATATTCAGATCTGAATATTTCCTAGAAGTAGAGCAGTTGGATCAAAGCTACGAAAACTGAAATTCTTCTGGAAAGATTGTGCCAATTTATGTTCCAATTTCATCACCTGGTCGCTAACGTTTACGCAGCCAGCAACAGCAACATCCATCCCAACGATCAGACAGTTGAAATCAGAATCTTGTCTTATTTTGCATTTCTTTGGCAAATAGTAAAATGAAATATTTTTTTCATACATTAGCCATTTGTACGTCCTATTTCATGAATGTTCTTTGCTAAATTTTCTACTGAGACGTTAGCACTTTTTTTTTCTTTTAAGGTTTTGTAAAAGCTCTTTATACATCAAGGCCATTAACCTTTTTCCATATCTGTTGCAAATATTTTTCTCGATTTGTCGCTTCCTTTTTTACTTTTGCAGTTTCTTCTTAAATATATATCAGGAGGTTTAGGGTACGCAATTGCTTTTGTCATTTCTTCAATTGTTTTTGAGCTTAAATGGATGTCTCTAATTTAAATGTTCCCTTGTGTTTTCTTCTATTATTATGGGTTTCTTTTGTTTCATGCTCTAATTATTTGAAATTTCCTTTAGAAAAAGGTATAGATGACTGTCTCCCAAGTAGTCAGTTTTCTCAACACCCATTGTTAATCTGAGTCTTTCCTACTGATTTGTAATGCTTCCCTTGAACTCATGTTGCTTTTATGCCTGTAGTAAAGTTGGGTTTACAGTTATCCATTATGTCTTCTTGATGCCCGATGTTCCTGGAGCTGGTACCATTTACAGGGACAGGTGCTCTACCTTTAAAATAAAACTTAATATTGCTAAAGCAAGCCATGCCTCCTGTTCTTAAAAAGTACGTGAGCTATTGTTAGTTTGTTATTTTTTTCAGATTCATTTTAGAGTTGTCTTGTCAAATTACCAAATGTTTCCATTGAGATTCTTATTATATTTTTGCCAGATCAACATATTAATTCAGGAAAAATAAATGTCTTTTCATTGTTCCTTTTTCCCCCAAAGCCAGTTGTGTTCTCCACTTCCTTGAACGTTTTCTTACACAAAACGAATAAAGTTTTGTGGCTTTGTTCATGAAAGTTCCACACAATTCTCATGGAGAATCATTCAGAGGTACATTATGTTTTTGTTTGCTTTTATCTTCCTACGGGTTATGGCGGGTACACAAGGAATTGTTTTTTGTATATTCATCCAGGGAGGAGGATATATCTGTGTATTATCAGGGAAGAAAATATCCTCACCAGCAATGTTCCCAGTGATGAGTCACAGGAAACCCAGGGAGAGCAGAAGAAGAGCCGTTCCCTCCCACCAGAGACTCAGTCCACTTGTCACTCTGGACAGGGGAATAAGCAGCAGGCGTGGTGATGCCCAGGCCTCTGGCAAACTCTTAGAAGTGCTATACCCACATCTTCTTGTGCCTTTTAATCTCACAATGAGGCCAAAGGAAGCTGTTGGTGGATCAGGCTGTGTCTGAGTGTGAGTGGGGGACTGCGGGCCACATGTCCGGCCAGGAGAGCCTGCATGCACATAGGGGCTGCCTGAGTCCCGTCCCACCTGCCCTTGAACCATGCATGCTGAGAACAGGAGAGACACTCAGGGATCATGGGGCTCATGGGCTGGCCAGACACTGCCTCCTAGGAAGGGCTGCAGGAGGGAAAGAGTTTTTACCCCTGTGTACCACCCACAGTGGAAACGTTGGGTGCCCACCTGCGCCAGCCCTCTACTCCCGCCCACACCCGTTTTGGACTATGGAACTTTTGCTTCTGCGTTTTGCTGAAGTACATATTTATATGCTCTCATGAAAGAGTGTATTGAGCAGAGGAAATGGAAAACTTGGGGCCTGATTCACACTTACCAATATTCAGAAAGTCCCAGAACAGCCCCCATGGTGGGGATCCACCCACCCACGCAGCTGCCTCATGATGGACGTCCCAGTTTGCTAATGGTGGCCATGTGGATGACATAGCCATGGGGAAGCCCTGTGACATGGCCCTCCTTATTGTAGCCATGAAGGCTCAGATTTCAACAGAGCCTTGGACCCCAGATGTCAGTTACACAGAGGTTTCCAAGTGCTTTTTAAGCGATGGAAATCTTTTTTTGATTAGAAGCCCTTATGAAGCCCTAGTCACTAGAACAGATATAAATGGAACTGCCTTCAGTTGCATGGGGGGAAAAAGTCCTGAATCTCCCTACACAAGCATGCATGTGTGTGCGTGTGTGCGTGCATGCTGTCTCGCGCACACACACACACACACACACTTGGAATCAAGTGTGTCATCCTGTGAAGGCACCGGGGACATTTCTACACACTGCTAGGATGGTGCTGGACACAGACCTCTTTTTAAGGGTGGGGAACTGAGGCCCAAATGGAAAACAGCTCTGGGTGAACATCAAGCAGCATCTTAATGGTAGATGTAGGGCTGGAATCCTGGCTCTGCCTGTCATCCCAAGACCAGTGCAGAGACAGAAGGGCTGTGCTCATGGAGTTTAACTTGGGAGTCGGGGAGTGATGAAGAAGCACGACAAAGGGCTGTCAGGCTGTTCACTTGGATAGCGTGGTCTCGCCTGGAGACCTGCTCCTAATCACAACACTTGTAAGAATGCACTGGAGTCCTGAGTTACTCATGGAATCAATTAATCCAGGCGAGCTTGAGAGCCAAGGGTCGAGGCTCCAGCTTCTGCCCTGGGTCTCACTGTGCCAGGGACCTTGGGCCAACGACTGTCTGACTTGAGTTTGACTCATGATCTCCGGGATCCCTTCCAGCTTCCGTGCTCCACATCCAGGCAGTGCATGAAGCTTTCTGACCTACAGCTGATGCCAGAACTCCTTTAAGGAGCCAAAGGTCTCTATCTGGGGAGTGACCTCAAAGAGCAGATGAAGGAGTCTGAAGATGTGGGAGGGGGAGGAGCAAGGCCACTAAGGCCATTGCGGGGGGGGGGGGGGCAAGGCCATCCTACTCTGCGGAAAATGAAGAAAGAAATGGGATTGCTCAGAATGAGGAAAGAGAGAGAATCAGAGAAGGGGAGGAAGTTGGAGAGCAGAAGATGGTACAGAGCTGTAGATATCTGGAGTGGTGGGTTGGCCAAAGGGACACTTTAAGAATGGAAACACCTGCTGTTGAACTTGAAGTTGTTTTTGCAACGATGTGATGTAAATCCTTCCTTCATTCCCACCTCCATCCTACCCTATGTCTTCAAATCAGTCTGTCTCACTGATGAATGCTTTGTGCCAGTGAGCTTTTCCACGGAAAATGAGAAGAGACTGAGATGTCCCTCTGAGTGTGAGGAACCTGAGGCAGCAGGATCCAGAAGGCTATGTATCCCCTAAGAAGTCTCAGAAACCTCAGGGTCCCTAAGTCTCCACAGAGAAAGAACTTTCAATGGTCTAAGCTCATCTCACCTGGATCCAAGAGGCAGAGAGGCTCCCACGTAACACGTAAGCTGATTTCAGTCTTATAAAATACTTGTGTTATACCTATCACATGTCCAACCATGAGCTCTGGGCTGTAGGAACCCCGAGACACAAAAGCCAGGAGTCGTGACATTTCACTGTGTCTGATCAGGACCTCGGGAGCAGATTAAAGATTGAGGTTCCCCAATCTAATGCCATGCCTTTTGACTCAGCAGGACTTTGACAGACCCTGGGATGTGCTGACAACATGATCCCAGCCCTCAAGGAGCTTACAGTGTCATTGGCAACTTTAGTAACAAGATTCACTCTGGTCTTCCTCTGGTCACTATTGGTCAAAAGTGGTTCTTATTAGTTCCTGTTTGTCAAGAGTGCCCAGGCCCAGCAGAGAACAACCAGTCTCAACGGAGATCCATAAGTCTTCACCTCAGATCCCAGATGGCCAACATCACTGGCGGAGCAGCTCTTCTCTGCCACTGCGAGCCCAGGGGAATGCTGTCCCTTCTGGATGGAAAAGCATTGGCTTGAGTTCTAGAACATATAGTACACGCCTTGTTCTTGTGTCCCCAGTGTCCCAGCCTGTTTCCAAGACCTGACTCCTTTCCTACCAGGACCAATGATTCCTCCTGCCCTTCTCTGCCTCAGCTGGACCCTCTGGAGCACCCTTGGCTAGCCTGCCCTACAGCCCTTCTTCTAGGACTCCCCTCTGAACACAGTTTTGTTGCGGGGAATGCAACGGAGTATTGGAAGACGGTGAGAAGGATTTCTTTAATATAGCCAAGCATAGCTAGGGATGTGGGAGCCAGTCAGGGATCAAAGAAAGCATCAAGAGGTACACCCAGGAAGTCAGCCCAATGAAAGGGAGAGGGTTCTACAGGCTGGGTTGGGGCAGGCTTCTGAGGAGGTAAAATGGAATCACAATAGAAAAAAAAGAAAAAAGAAAGAAAGAAAGGAATCAGTTTCATTTGTGATACTATTCACTTACTCATTTGTGCAACAGACATGTGTTGAGGCCCTTCTGTACAAGGATAGAAGCATAAGTGAGCTCAACCTTTTTCTTAAGAAGCGTACCATCTACTACAGGATGGCATGGTCCTTGGTGGTTGACAAGACTCTGAGCATCAGAAGTTGGTAGAAAGGCCTTCCAGGCTGGGGGAACAGCGGGAGCCCAAGCAGGAAAGCAAGGTCCAAGAGCCAGTGGGCTGGGCAACTTGGATAGAAGAGAAGGACATGGAAATATGTTCTAATTCGAGATCTTTTCCTGTGCACTGAGGCGGGCCCAGGCCAGGTGTTGGGGACTTAGGGTGTATAAGGCAATCTCTGCCTTCCATTGCCAGGACATATACCATCATTCTAGAAAGTGCAAGGAGGCCACGCGATAGCCAGCTCTACTTCTCAAAGCGTTGTACACAATCAGCGTGGGTTACACAGCAGACCCAGGCAGCCTCATATCCCAGCAGAGGACAGGACAGCAACTGCTACAGGGACAGCCAGCAAGGAGGGCCCTAACCACCTAACAGGAGACAAAATTTGGCGAGGAGGAGATAACCTCCCTGTATCGTTGGTAAGTCCCTGGTTCTGCCTGAGAGAGGCAGAACCTTAAGGAAAAGAGCCCCAGAAAAACCAATAGTAGGGCTGGTGCTCTTGAAGACATGCTAACCAGAGTATACAGACATAAAACCCCTACAAAGGCAGGGGAGGGTAGAGTCCCAAAGCATATAGCTTGCCCTTGCCAAATGGCTCTGGTCAGAGCAGGTGGGGGGCCAGGTCCCCTCTCTGAGATTTATGTAGTGAAGCCTTCTCACGTCAGGGCTGGGGAATCATGGGCAGTTTTCTTTCTTTCTGGTTTGTTGCCCTTTTCTTGTTTTGTTTTGTTCTCAGTGAGGTGATGCTTTCTAGATGGTGATGCTTTCCTCCAAGGCAGGCAAGAAGGAAGTGAGCTTGTTGGTGGGGCAAGGGGCTTGGGAAGAAAATGCCTTTGCCTGGGAGTCAGGAAGTCTGGCCCCAACTCTGCTCCCACAAGCCATGTGACCTTGGGCAAGGCCCTTCCCCTCTCTGGGCCCACTCATCAGTTAGCCACTTTCCTCTCCATACTGGGCCAGGGTCCATAACTATAAGAATAAGAAATTATTACTTTTAAAGAAGTAGCAGCAGAGGGTGTGGGATGAGAGTTGGGGCTGCAGACAGAAGAGTTTCTGGGAGAGCCCCTGCTCTTTTGTCAGTGTAACCAGAAGCTGTTAGGCAATGGCTCTATAGCAGGAGTAAGTGCCAAGGGTGGTTCTAGAAACAAACTGTGTGGGGCGGTGTGGGCATTTCCTTTGGCTTAGGGATAGGGCTGGCTTTCTAGCGCCCACCAACACAGCCAGAGGCTGACATACAGCCTTTGGGGGTGGGGGGAGCCGGGAGCCTCCTAAGTGCTCTGGGAGGGGCTGAAGGAGGGAAAATCAGAGCTTGCCTTCAATGCCGGGAGAGGGAAGAAACAGGCTCCTGGGACTTTCTCTCCACCTCTTTGCCCGTGGATGGCTCAAATAAAACCCCTTTGGGGGTCCCCAGGGTCATTTACAGCTAGTGGAGCAGAACCTTCCCCAGGGGCTCGCCTTGGTCCTGCCCAGCCTTCAGAGCTCACTGACATTGACGAAGCCTGTTTCTTAGGCCCAAACCCATTGTGTGAATTAGATTCTTCTCAAAACAAAACATTCCTGGAGTCTGGACAAAGGTCAGGAATGTTTGCTTGCCTTTGAAAAGTCTCTCCATTGTTTCTCTCTGTTGCCTCGTTTTATGTCCGTGCCAGAGCCTGAAGCCTTGATCTCCTGTTCAGAGGGGGTCTGGGTGATGGCCAAGCCTGGTGGTGACCAACTGTCAGACCAGTGGGGCCGAGCCTCCACAAGTGACTTATTACACGGTCTCCTCCCCGTGGTCCATGTAGAACTTCAGACTGGGGGTCCAGAGGTAGGTGGCAGGGAGCTCAGCTGGCTGATGGACGCTCAGCTGATGGAAGGTCTCCAGAGAGGGAGGGGGGCGAGAGAGGAGAGGGAGAGATAGGGGAGGGAGAGGGAGGAGGAGGGGAGAGGAGAGGGAAGAGGAGAGGGAGGATGTAGGAGAGAAGGGCTGGAGGAGGGAGAAAAAGAGGGAATGGGGGAGGGACAGGGCAGGGGGAAGGAAGGGGGGCCATTTACTTCCCAAAGACTCAGTTTCTTCCCTTGTAAAAGGGGGGATACTGTCACCCTACATCAGGCTTGTGAGAGTTAGAAAGCATCACTTGGGTAAAAGTCCCAATACAAAGCTGGGACTCCAGAATATCAGAGGGGAGAGGGAGCTGCTTTGGCCCGGCATCCACCGCTGGTAACAGCCAGAGCCAAGAATGGAGCCCAGGGAGGTCTGAGTCCAAAGTCAGGACAGGCCACACCAAAACGCCACTCTCCAGGCTTCCTGGAGGCAATGTCACGGAGTCTGAGACTTACTCATGGTCTTTCCAAATAACTCGGTGACTTCCACCTCGAGGTGCTCAGAATTCCCCACAGACCCCAAATAATAACCCAGGGAAAACACCAGCTTAGGCTGGGATTCACCAGAGGAAATGACTTAGGGAAAGACCAGAGGAGGAGGCTGAGAGACCCGTGAACCCCAGGTATCTCTTCAGGGTGACACCACCTCAAAACTTCAAGCCCTAGAGGGTGCCCAGTCTTCCTCACCTGCCTCCCCACAGGTACACGCAAGGTCTCACATGGTTTTTGGAACCTTCTCGGTGTGGGTGCCGGAGCCCCCAGGCCTCGCTCTTATTGGCAGCCAGCAAGGGGACCCTACAGTCACCTGCGAGGCAGGGAGGCAGGGAGGCCAGGACCCCACTCTGGGGAGGCTGGGAGGTAGGATCCAGCTTTAGAGTCTGTCCTTTTGCAGCTCTGGTTTCTCTGAATATATGCATGAGGAGACAGGAGATTTCCCCATCAAGGTAGAAATTTACATAATTTGTAGATCTCCTAAGACACAACAACTATAGATTCTTTTAAAATGTGTGGTCCAGAAGATAAGGGCCCCTTGCCCTCCACTAAACAAAGAGATCAGAGGGACCCAAAAGCTGCCTAGGGTGGGGGCCAAGAGTAGATTAGCTGAGGGTATCTGTGTCCCAGGCACTGGTCCCCAGATCCGTCCGGTCTCAAACCACCCACAGCAGAAGCAGGACTTGCTCTCTTGCCAGAGAGCAAACTGGAATTCCCAGAGTATAAATGACTTGCCCCACGATACACCAGATTCCAGCTTAAGGCTGCTTACTGAGTGGAAAGCCGGGCATAGTCCCATTACTCTCTTCTGGGTCCCCCCCATAAAAAGAACCAATCTCTTCCCTCTCTGCCCAAGATCACAGTGCTCCTAAAATCTCCCAGATCCAAAGTCCTCAGCCAGCTAGGCACTTAATTAAACAGAGACTGAATGTCCTGGATTCACATTCAAGACCTGATTGAGGAGCAAGTGTTAGAGGTGATGATCAGGGATGGAGAAATTTTCAATGTGCAGATTAAAGTTGATCAAAACTGATGTCCCAGTTAGCAATCACCCATCAGCCTGGGCGCAGGGTGGGCACACAAGGTATACAGAAACGTGGCTCTGCCAATGCCTGACATCGGGGACACGTTTTCATCTCTCTGGGGCTTCCTTTCCCCATCTGCAAAATGGGAACAGTAAGCTGTCTTCTTACCGGTACTGTGAGAATTCGACGAGGCAAGTGTAAGGGCCAATTTAGCCAGAGCGATTCCATCCGGTTAAACAGTGATTTTGTTGTTTATGCAGTAAAACTTAAACTGACCCTGCCCCCCCACCCCAGGGGAACTTACTTAAAAACAAGTCCCAGAAACCAGTCTCAGGTAACAAAGCCCAAATACAAGGGTGGGTCAGACCAGGTGGAGGTATCCAATCAGTGGGGGCACATACTGTCTCCCTAGCTACCAAGGAGTATGGGCCCGGCCCTTTGGGCGCCTTTTGGGCGCCAATTCTGACCAAGGTGTTAGGCTGGTTCAGATGTCTACTAGGGTAAATTGTAATTCAATTGGCCACCCGTGTGTGACCTAGCATGACTGTACAGCTTTCTCTATGTGTTACAATCTCATTGGCCACCTGTGCGTGGCCAGACCCAACCACATGGCCCTTGCCCCTTAAAAGTTAGTCGGTAAGGCAGGGAGGGGTCGCCTCTTTGTAAGAGACGGCCCTGGCAGGTCTGTTTGATTCTTGATGCTTGGCGCGAAATAAAGTTTTGCTTGAGCTTCACTTTGTATCAGTCTCGTTCCTTTGATCACGGACCCAACAGCAATCACTATAAGCTGTTCAGGGCAGGGCAAGCTGGTGGTAAACGCTACTTAGCATCACTGTTGTTGCAAGGGAGGCTGGGAACTGATATTTATTAAGCCGCTCCTCGGCATCCCTGACCCCTGAAGACAACTTTCAATCCTTAATGGAATTAGTCCTCTCTCACTGTCTTCATTTTCCGGATGAGAACACTGAGGTTTGGGGACTCATCACACGATTATTCCCTGACAAAGTGGAGAGGCAGAGCTAGGTCTGTCTGATACTGGGACAGAGAAGAACCGATCGAGTCAAACAAACAGGTACTTTAAAAAAAAATTGTTTTTAAAGGTTTTATTTATTTGTTTTGAGAGAGAGAGACAGGAAGGAGCAGTGGAAGGGGCAGAGGAAGAGGGAGAAGCAGACTCCCCATTGAGCAAGGAACCCCATGTGGGGCTTGATCTCCGGGCTCTTGGATCACTACCTGAGTTGAAGGCGGACACTTAACCAACTGAGACACCCAGGCATCCCCAAACAGGTACTTTTGTTAGGACTGTTGGGACCTTAAACTCTCTAGTATATTCTGGACCAGGCTGTTCCATTGAACATTCTGTGATGATGGAAATGTTCTAACTTAATGTTGGTTAACACAGTAGGTCACCAGAAAGGTGGCTGGTATGACCAAGGAACAGAATTTTTAATGTAGTTCAATTTCAGTTAATTTAAATAGCCACCCATGGCTGGTGGCTGCTTTGTCAGACAGCACTAGCCTACACGATAGCTCTGGAACCCTCTTTAACCTTGCATCTAAGCCCCTCCCCTGCCCGTCCCAATGTCTCCCTGAGGGTGACTAGCTTGCTCAGGTCCCCCATGGTCTTGCACTCCCCACTCACATCCCACGTCAATCCCTGTCTCTGGTCCCTTGGTTCTGGTGACCCTCCCTGCCCCCCACCCTAGCTCCTCCCCCTGAGTGTGATGTCAGGTTCTCTTAACTCCTGTGCTCGTGTCTCCTTACATCTGCTGAAAACTCCCCAAGCCAGCTCCGGAACCTTCAGACTCTCCACCTTTACCTTAATATTCACACCCTCCCCCCAAAACCTACCAAGACCCCAAATCCAGAACCAGATGCCCTGGTGAGGGGCAAAAATGGGTGGAAGGAGAGCAAGGGGACAGACTGTTCAAAACAGATGCGGCCAAGAAACCCCAGGATATTTGGGTGTTTTTGTATGGGAAATACAAAAAGGTAGGGTGCCTGTTGGAGCTTACACGCTAAATGGGGGGACATGATACACTGAAAAGACCAGAGAGAGAGAGCGCCATGTCCTTGCAGCATAACTAAGAGGCATTATAGCTCCTCAAGGCCAAGGGTGCTCTCGGGGCTCAGAGAAGAAGGAGACCTCTCTGGGCTGCACTCATGACGGGGACTCCCAGGCGAAAGCGGAGGACTGCCCACCCTTTTCAGCCCGCAGCCCCTCCACCCAGCTTGCAACTCTGAGGGCTGCACGAAGGACATCTTTCCTCCATCTGCAAGCTGGGATTGGCCAAAAGGGAGCAGCAGGAGAGGGACAGCGGGAGGAGAGAGTGGGACTCTGTGTTCCTCTGGCTCCATCTCTGCCAGGTGCGGGCAGAGCCATGATCAGCTTCCTCGACTGAAGGCCATGACCTGTGCCAGGCACCCGCCCTGGCAGCCATAATTCCTTCGTGGTTCTCTTGCCGTTCTGCAGGTGGCTCTCCAGGCCACGCCCAGCCACTCCCTTAAACAGTGTCTTCCTCGCCCATTCTGAGCACCACCCTCGGCTTCTCCCCGAGGCCCCGCGGGTCCACGGTCTCTGCAGGGTCTTCCAGGATGCGTGGGATTGAGGCAGGCAGAGAAGGAACTCAGCAAAGCAGGAGAACCCCAGGGCAGAGAAGCAAGACAGAAGCGCCACAGTCTTGCTCTGAACGGAGACCAGTGGGCTGAGAAGGGGCTCTGGGTGGGGGGAGCTGGAGCTGAAGCTGGGGCTGAACCGTGGGTGCCTCCATTGGCAGGAGCTGGGACTGTGCACCTGGGAAATCAAGAGACCCATGTCAAACTGAGATGAGGCAGCATTTCAGGGGCCCTTGTGCCCTGATCGTTCCTATGGAACCAGTTGTGGCTATCACATAGGCAACTGGTTGTAAGAGTCTTATTAGCTAGGGCCACCTGGGTGGCTCAGTCAGTTAAGCATCTGCCTTCATTCAGCTCAGGTCCTGATCTCAGGGTCCTCAGATTGAGTCCTGCGTCCCTGAGCAGGAAGCTTGTTTCTCCCTCTCCCCATCTCCCCTGCTTGTGCTCTCTCTCTCTCTCAAATAAATAAATGAAATCTTAAAAAACAGAGAGAGAGAGTCTCCTGAGCTACCCAGTGACCACACAACCAGCTTTTAAACACACATGACACTACTGGTCGATAAACAAGGCTGTCCTTGAATAGACTTCTACTCCGGCTTTCACGACAATCAAGCGAGTAAAATTCACTCATATTCAAGTGTGTCTATCCTGGATCCAGTGACCTATGGAGTCATAGTTCTGTTTGCTAGACAGGAACATTCTAATCCTGCCTCTTCACATCTTATTGGTCAAGCAAACGCAATGACATATTGCATACTGCATAGTGTAGATATATCGTAGCGATCACTGTACTTGTCGATTTCCCCCTGCATAAATCAGATCTACTTTCGTTTGGGGAAAAAATGTTTCTAATACATATTTTATGCCAGATGCCATTTGAACAAAGTATGGCATGCCTCAAATGCTGAGTGCAATGACATTGGGGCTATTCTTTTTTTGGGGGGGACGCTATTCTTTGACAATACTTGGCAACTCCTAGTAAAGTGTATTGACCTCTGCTGCCTTTAGAACTGAGAGAATGTGGGCACCTCAGCTGGCTTCTTTACAAAGATGGAGCTGTCCGACTGGCCGTTGCTCCCTTAGCTGAAAAGCATATAGAATTCTTGAATGGAATCATGCATCTAGAACTATGCTGATGCCTTAAAAGATGGGTGGGAAAATTCTGACTATATTTCTCAGGAAAGGAAGGAGGGAGGGATAGAGGAATGGAGGGAGGGAGAAAGGAAGAAGAGAAGGAAGGAAGGAAGGAAGGAAGGAAGGAAGGAAGGGAGGGAGGGAGGGAGGGAGGGAGGGAGGGAGGAAGGAAGATTGTGGCGTCAAGTGATCCTGCCTATTTATTTCCCGAGTGTCGGGATGACAGTAATTTGATCTTCAGTAGTTTTTTTGTGTTGTTTTTTTTTTTTAGAAAAGAATTTTATATTGTTTATCCTTGTCTTCACAGGTCATTGATAACATTAATTACCTAAATAGACGCAACATTTCAGGGTTAAGTGTAACTGCTGACTTATTTGTACTTCTTTTCCACTACCTTAATGAATTCATGCGGATGAAAAGTCCACTGTGAAGCACAAGGAAGGTATCAGTGACCCATTAGAAGATCCCCCATTAAACTACTGCTTTGTGAATATCAGCAAGTGACACTGACAAAATTCAAAGTATCCATGTATTTGCATGGAATGGTACAGCGTGTCTATAGTGAGTTTCTGCAGACTGTTATCTGTTAATTTTATTTTTGACAATTTTTGCCCTGGTATCTTAAGCAGAACAGCCTTTCTCCAAATTAAAACCAATTAAAAGCTATTTAAGGAACATTCTGTGACAACAACGTTTAACAGAATTAACACCACTCACTGCAGAAACAAGGCAGCAAAACTTGCAAAACTTATCGATGATTTCGCTCACACCAAATCACAATGATGATGCTGGAAGTTTGCTTCCAATTTCCAAATTTGTCTGTGTTGACTGAGTATGGCTTGGTGCTGACATGTTTTATTTTAGAGTCTGAGTCTTAAAGTTTACTTATATAGGTTTTTTTGTTATATCGGGAAAGAATGGTAGTAATTAATAGTTTCTTCTTTTATTGTATGTGGGGAAGGCACGACACTAAATATCCACTTTGAATCTGTTTTTACAGATGATGCCATGGCGTTGAAGGGACTCTAAAATGGTTTTACCTGTGTACAGAAGAGCAAAAACGAAGGGTTGTTCTGAAGGGCCAAAGAGGGGAACTGAGAGCTCCATCTGTTCTAGGAACTAGACTGTGGATTTTTCTACATTATTAATTTTTATCTTCCCAACAACTTTGAAAGACAAAAATGTTTATCATCCTCTTTTGATAAGTGAGGGGGCCTTCACACCAGAAGGTGAAGTAACTTGCTCAAGGTCACGTAATGTGCCCAGACTCCAAACAGCTCTGAAACACTCATAAGGTCAAAGAGGGCTCTTTCCCATGAACCCAGGATCACGAGATGTTGCCGCCCACCTAATGACCATCTGGAACGGTGGAGCCAGGGGTCACTGAGGTAGAACTTGGCCTTCTGATGTGATCCGAGGGCACATTTGGCAACAGTCCAATCCCTGGCACAGCTCCACATGCTGCCCCATTTGAGTTGAGGGTGCTCGAAACATTAGCTCTCCCATTAGGCTTACAAATTAGCTGCTCAGAGGGCCAGCCTGGTACAGGGATGAGTGTGAGTCTCAGCTCTACCATATATAGACCTGGAACTAGGCACCCAAGCCCCACTGCACCTGCAAAAAATTTTTTTAAAGTGGAGAGCAGGGGTTGGAAATAATCTATCTGACATCAAAGGCTGTCTACAGGAATAAATTAAATAATTTGTGAAAAATCCTTGGAAAAAAAAGCATATACACAGAAGGTGCTTGACGATGGTGGTTGCATTAAAATGAAGCCTGGAGTGCAGGGCCATTGTCTGGGTTCAGAGTGTCACCTTAGATGCTTGCCGTTCAAATTGTGCTTCATAGATCGACAGCATTGGTAACCCCTGAGAGATTGCTGGAAATGCGGAATACGGGCTCTACCTCAGGCCTCCGGACTCAGAATCTGCTTTTTCAACACGGTTCAAGTGTACACATTCCAGTTTGAGAAGTACCACCTTAGGCCTCCTGCTGTGGCTTTCTAGGTCTCAACGGTCAGAGAGGGAAGTTAGCGTGGTTCACTGTTCAATTATTCCTTACCAAAAAATAGAATCCAAAGGGTCTTTGAAGGTCATCCAATCCAGAAGCGATTAATGCGCAACACAGGGGACTGCCATTCCCTTCCCAGCGACCAGGGCAGACATCAATAATCAATCACAATCATCGATAATCACTTGCAATCGATGAGGGAACATGTTCCCCGAGTGCAGAGGTAGCAGCCTCTTGCTCCAC
Source organism: Lontra canadensis (assembly GCF_010015895.1). NCBI lineage: Eukaryota > Metazoa > Chordata > Mammalia > Carnivora > Mustelidae > Lontra > Lontra canadensis. The sequence goes on from NW_022631022.1 coordinate 16,198,050, forward strand.
ATTGCACTCCAGAAGGGCACTCATTCTCTTAGAGTGAATATAGATTATGAAGACTACTTACAGTCCCCAACCCTTGCCAGGTGGTCTAACCCCTCTTATTTCATAGGGGGACACGATCTCCAGGTTAAGCTTGTTTTCCCAACATTCCATCCCATTTCATATGCTCCCCTACACAAGTGTTGAATAAATCACATGGCCACACTGATGAAAAAGAAACCGAATCCCATCAGGTTTAAATGACGTCCGCCTAAATGGAGAATCCTAATCCTCTGACTCAACTTTTCTCTTTCTGTCATGGTCCCCCTCTGTCCCACCATTGGTGTTGGAAACCTAGGGAAGAAAGTCTTGAAACCTCACAAAGAACCCAGGACACTGCTCTGACGCCAACACCGAGGTAGGAGGACATGAAAACGTTTTTGCCAAGCTCAGAGGCTTTGAATCGCACCCCTGTGGGCCCTGGCAGCCCCACCCTATCTCCTGCTGGGAGCCGGAGCTGGCATCTTCAGAAGGGCCGGCCTGCCGGGCCTCACGCCTGTGGCCCTCACCCAGTTTCTCAGCTGCCTGCCTCAAACACAATGAGTAGAATTCCAAAATAGGAGTGATATTTTGAACTTAATTTTTGTTCACATGTAATAGGAGACAGAGGCCCCTGCTAAGCTATTGTGCCAATTAGCCAGCGGGAAGCAGCCCATGTTTCTGGAAGGCAAATCATTAAGAACTGTAATACAGTGTAGGCCTCTAGACCGGCTGGACCCAATTTTAAGTGAAAATTAATGGCAAATTCTTGTAACCACATTAAGGGCCATTGTCGTTCATTTGAAATCGGTTAAACATGAAAACAGTATGAAAACCATCTTGAGTTTATGGAATATAAATATTTGTTCGTATTTTTTTTTTGCCAGTGCCCCGGAGAGACTCAGAGACGTTGGCAGATGTGGCGTTCTATAAACATGCTTATGAAGGGGGGTTGGGATAAGGAGCCTGATCTTATTGGGTCAAGCTACTTGTCAACTTTTCCATTTCCTCAGTCAGAAGATAATTAAACAGTAAGCAGATGTCAGGATCTAATTGGTTCAAGGAAAGATGGCTTGATGACTTACGGTGCTTATGATTTGTACATACTGTCTGCACACAGCCCTTGAGTTAGTACAAGAAGCAGAAAGTCACGCAGTTACTTTTCCTCACAGGGAGGCAGAGGCTCTCCCAGCAAATCCTTCTATCTGCAGACACTCTCCATATCAAGAAGCTGTCAAGAAAGTTCCTGAAACCATGCTCTGGGCCTCTCAGACTGGAGAGAAGCTTTGCCACTTTAGAAGAGAGGGGGAAAAAGGAGAGAGAGACAGATGGAGTAGAGAATGGGAAGTCGGGAGAGGACAGGAAGACAGAGATGAAGAAGGGGTGAGTAGAAAGACCGCGACAGATAAACGAAGTTTCATTGGAAGGTGGTGTCTAGGCGGGTTGGTGGCGGGGGGGGGGGGGCCAGTGGGTATGAATACGATGCAGCCAGCCGGGCATGGTCTTCCATCCCCTTCTCCCTGTGGGACCCTGGACCATTTGGGATGTCCTCAAATTCATCCCCATATCTGACATTTAGATATTGTAATCCCCACCCTGGATCTGTCACAGGCTTGTTGTGAGTGACTTTGAGAAACGTGAAGGTCCCCAAATCGTAAGCCTCTGGACAACTGCTTTAACGTCTCCCGAAAGAGCAGAGGAAATGGAGTGAAAGAGAGTGGAGAGGAGCTGAGGTCTGAGGTGGGGCGAGGGAGGACCGTTCTCTGTTTTTTTGTGTCAGGGTCTATGATCTGGGTCCCTCCCGTGGTGCCACGTGGAGTCCGACGTGTTGCCGAGTTCATTAAGGAAGTTCTTTCAGGCCCTAAAACAGACAGCCTTCCAATGGTGCGCGTGCGCGCACACACGCATACGCGTACGCACACGTACACGCGCACACCTGCATGCACATGCATACACTGGTGCATGCATGCGCACATGCGCTACTCTCTGAGGGACTGCAGCAGGTGTCCAAGGGAGCCAGGTGAGGACCGGGCTTGACAATCTCTCACTACGCTGTGTTTCAAACTTCAGTTCCACTAGTCCTCGGGTAAACATTTGCATAACTGCCTCTCCCTTCAGGATAAATCTCCCCGGAGGCCTGCTGACTCCCTCTTTCAAACTGACCTCCATTAGGGGACAGGCATGCCAGCGCAGCCAGTACACCTTAAACCCATCCTTCTTGTGTGGTTATGTATAAAATAGTCTGCTCCGAAGAACCCATTTACTGATGTGGGGTTCGCACTTACCCTACTGTCCCGTCAGAGACTACCTTACTGTGTGGCCTCAGACCAGCACGAAGCCTCTCTGGGCTTCTGTCTTCCCATCCGTGAAATGAAGTTGAACAGCTTGATCCTAAGAACCTTTCTACTGGTGACTTTCGAAGTGCTCACCCTTTACCCACTGGAAATCTAGGGTAGGAGGTATCATCTCTCTCCCCTTCCTCCGTCCCCACTCCCCGCCCCTGACTCTGCTGCTTGCCCTTTGCAGGGGACCTGCAGGGACTGGGTCGAGGACTCCTTTGCCCTCTGGCTTGCCTAAGGCCTGAGCCAACAAGGGCAAGCTACAGCAGATCAGAAACAGGAGGCTGATGTCTGGGTGTGTTTACCTGACTTCTCCTTGGGAGCCCTCACCATGCTGACTGCGCCTCCCCCCGGAAGGTTCCAGTGCCTGGATCTTCTCTTTGGACTCTCTCCTTGCAGGTTGCCTAACAGTTTCTTCCCCTTCTTTCTTCGGGACTTGGGGTGGTAACAGCTCTACTGTGACTAACCCCAGATACTGTGATATCCCTTGTGGTTCTCCCACTTCCAGACATCACTTTAGCAAGTGGGCCCTTGTAAACAAACTCTCCTTGGTGGGGGTCAGTCAGAGAATAAACAGGTCCAATGGGGCTGGGGGTTGGGCATGAGCAGAAGGATCAGGAAGACCTCCAAGGGAAGAGGCAGGCCTTTGCAAGTTTGCACTGAAGCCTGTCTGAGGGACAAGAAGTTCAGATGGACTACAACGGAGTGGGAGAGGGCATTCTAGGTAAGACAGTGGTGAGGAGGCTGCCATGATGCTTGTCTGTCTGGAGGGAAGAACTTGGTAGGGAAGGAACAAGGGTCACAGTTGGAAAGCCAATGAAGCCTCAGTCTCAGCGACCTGAAGGGGACCAAAGCCTGGGATTTTGTTCTAGGGGAAATGAGAGACTGAATGGTTCTGGAGCAGGGGAATGGCCTGATCACACAGAACCATTTGAGGCACGTTAATCTAGCAGTGGGGAGGAGACAGTAGGCCACCAATGGGGTAGCCCTGCACAAAGGGCAGGGAGGGTGACGCCGAGTGGGACTCCCTTACCTGGTATTTCTCCTAGCGGTGGTGGGGGAGGGGCCAAGGCAGTGCCAGCGTTACCCCCGGAGCCATCTCACACCCATGCCAGCCTCAAAAGAGCAGAGAGTGAAGTGCACCGCATCCTGAAGATGTAAGAGAAAACACATTCTTGGAAGAGATCTCCTCTCAAAGACGTCCGCCCACAACCCCCAGAATAAGGGGTAGGCAATCTGCTTCTCCTGGCATCTGATTCAAAATGCTCCTGAGGCCAAGAGGACCTAAAAGAATACCTCTGCTCGTGTGTGCAAGAACAGCCTAACAGGGGACCATCTGTTTCAGGATGGGCTCAATGTGGGGGCAGAAACAGTAGCCCCCAAAGGGGTGCTATTTTTGTTTCCAGGAAAGTATCCTGTGAATATCCCCAGCCACCGACTGGAGATCTCTCTTTAGCTCTCTGCTTTGTTCTTTGCTAAGCCGACCCCCCCCCCAGGAGATGGGGGGTCACTCTCTGGGAGGTTCTCTGTCACTGATATCTGGGTGTGCACATGTTTGGGGGTGGAAGGAGTCCAGGGGCTCTGATCACCTGAGAGAGTGCAGACCCCATAAGCAACAGTAAGGGTAAAGGGAGACAGATTCAAGAGACAGAGACCACTCAAACTGCCTACAAAAATTTCTTCTCAGGATTGGCCCTATATCTTCTCCTTGAAAAGATTTCTTTGAGTCCCAGATGGACCTGGAAAGGGATCCTCCTTCCCTGGGGTGGGCCACACAGCCTGCCCTAAGGTCTACTTCCCTGACCACCCCCTGGTAATGTCAGGGTTATCACAGTGCTCCAAGGGAGGCACAGTGGTTGTGTGGATAAAGAAAGGAGGGGGCCACATCCAAGCTCTGGAACATTCTAATATTTAGAGGTCCGCTGAAAGAGACAGAACCAGCAAAGAAGGAGAGATCTGTGAGTTAGAAGGAGAACGAGAAAGTGAGTGTCATAAAAACCAGGAGGGAGAAAGGCAGAGGACATGGTCAGATAGCTCAGATGCTCCTGGAGAGTGGGGGGATGGGTATCAGGATGACAATTATGGATGTCCTCGATGATCTGGACAAAACTAGTTTCAGAGGAGTGAAGGAAACAGAAGACTGGCTTCTGCACCTCACCTACCTTCTGAGGTAGATAGGCTTATCTTCACTTTGTAGATAAGGAAACTGATGCTGAGAGATAAACTGACTCACTCAAAGCCTGTTACCTGTCAGATGGGTACCCTACTGCCTATGATCATGGGGTCATGAAGGCTGTTGGAGACGCAGTTGACAGGGACACTGGTGGTGTTGACAATGATATCAGTGGTGATGCTGGCGTTGATGCTGTTGGTGATGTAGATGACGATGGTGATGGTGAGAGTGGCGTTGTTGGTGGTTGTGTGAATGGACAAGTTGATAAAGACGATGAAGCAAAAAAAAAATGGTCTGTAGAATCAGACAGATCCAGATCTATATCCCAGCTGCTCAGGGACACATAAGCTTTTCAACCTTTGAGCCTGTGTCCTAGCTGTAAAGTGGAGATTATATTGCCTACTCAGAGGGCCGTTCTAAGAATGACATGGATGGGGAGCACCTTGAGGCCCCTGGCTCCTGGTAGGCCCTCACGATATCTTTGTTTCATTCATTTGCTCTCTGGGCAAACTTAGGGAGTGCAGTGGACCTCACTCTGTGAGCCAGACTCATCCCTCCCAGTCGAACTGCTTTCCCCAACTAAAGTCGACTCTATTCTCGAGATCAGTCATGGCCATCTTGGGAACCAGCTGTTCCCCAGGGTCACCCTTTGGTGCCCACGCCCTGCTCTGGAAATGCTGTCCTGCCAGGAGCCCCACTCTCAGATCTGCCCCACCCCAACCCCGAGAGGATGAATGCCCAAGAGACCCTAAAAAGAAGAGGATGGGAGAGGAGTAAACACTTACTGAGCACTATTATGTGCTCAGCTGTCTGGTCTCATTCAGGTGGGAAAGAGGAAGTACAGGCTTGAGTTGGGCTCTGGAATCAGAAGTGCCTGAAACAAAGCACCTCGCTTCCTTGACATCTACTCAAATAAAACCTTCTTCATGAGCCTACCCTGACCATCCATCCATATAGCACCCCCACCCATACGAAGGTGCCTATCACCCTAATCCTGCTCAGGTTTACCCATCCCCTTTCTAACCTGCTACAGTTTTTCTGTGTATTAGTTTATCTGTCTTCCACCAAATTGTAAGTTCCAAAGGGCAGAGACCATGACCTCTTTTGTTCACTGATGCATCCCTAACACCTAAAACAGTGGTGGCTCCTAGGAAGCGCTCCCTACACGTTTGCAGAGTGAAGTAGTAGTAATGCAAACAGCAGATTACCCAGCTCTGTCAGGTTCCAAAACCCTCCGGAGCCCCTTGCAGACAACAAGTTCAGGTTCGTCCCGGGGTCACAGCCCCTCACCTCATCCCACCCCGTCATTTCCAGAAACCCTTCTTTGAAGTCTCCCTCTTAGATCAATTCATTTATTCATGACAGGGCCGGGAGGCTATTTGAGGAATACAGAATGTTCCCTGGACTCCAGAAGGTACCAGGCCCAGCTCCAGCACCTTGTCTGAGGAGAGGAGCACGTGCTATGAGATAAAGCAAGCAGAGACGCTGGCCTGGCCCACCCCGGCCTGGCTGGAGGGAAGCCCTTGCCGTTTAAACACTCCTCAGTCAATATCAGGTCCAAGGGCCAGAAGGCAGGTCTACCCCGTGTTTGCTCCGAGGGGTCCACCTACTGGGAAAACGCAGGTAAGTCAAACAAGGCTATTTGTTCTCCCCATACAGCAAACAAAAAAACAGGACGAGTCCTCCTCCAGGGCCTCCCTGCTGGACCCGAGAGGCATAACTCAAGTAATGGGAAGACAAATATTTTCTCGGAGAAAATGATAAAACTTGAGGCAGGAAAAGCAAACACTGTCTTCAAAAGGGCAGCTGGGGAGTTGGTGTGGAGCTGCCCCAGGAGCCATTAGGGAAGATTCCAGAAGTGGTAAGCACTTGGCCTGCGGGCTCCTGGTTTAGAGGGACGGGCTGAGGGAAGTGGGCGCTTTGCTCAAAGCTGCGAGCACGTCGGGCTCAGGGTGCTGTTATTTATCACCCCACCTAGAACTGTCAGCATTAGGAAGGCAGAGAGAATTCAGAAGACATGGTCCCAGACAGGCCAGAGCATGAGCCGAGAGCCAGACATGCTGGGTTTGAATCCTGTTTCTCATTCACTCATTCATCCGTTTGGCCAATCAGTCAGCCCTTGCACACACATGCACCGAGCGCCAACCGTGCGCCAGACTCTGGCTGGTGCTGTGTGGTTTGAGTAAGCCCTTGATCACGTCGGAGCCTCCGTGTTCTCCTCCATGAGGCTGGGGGACTGGGGCATTGATACCCCCAACTTGCATCCCCCACTGAGGGTTAGCCCAAGGGCATTTCCAGATTTGCACCTGCCTGCAGCCAAAGTGATCTGGGGGAAGCCCGCAGGCAGAGAAGCAGAGACAAGTGGGCGCTGTCCCTGGGTTCCGGGAACAGTTGCAGTACAACTCAGGGCAGAAGGAAGCCCACAAATTCGCTAGAATCACCATTGACCCCACATTGCCAATCAGTGGCCTCCTCCCTGTGTGTTTCTTACAGCTTCCCACTGTGCTGCTATGCTGGCCCCCACCTGCCTCCTCCTCTCAGTGCCTGGTGAGACCACCCCGGTCAGTCTTCTTCCCACAGCTCTCTGTCTCTTCCTCCTTGGGCACGTTTGCTGACTTTTTCTGCTCTCGCCCTTAAGTGCCGAGCCCCCTGGAGTCTGCTGCTGATTCCCAGGCTTTGCCCCCACACTGATGAACCAGAGTCTCTAGGAACGGACCCCATGGAGCTGGTTAAAAGGATGTGCCTTTTAACCAACAACTAGCGTAGGGTCGGTAGATAAAACTCTGATGCCCAGAGGTACACCATATTTGAGACATACAAAATAATACTTGTTTATCCCAAGGGGATTCTAATGTACCATACAATTCAAGAATTTTTTTTTTCATTTATTTGAGAGAGAGAGAGAGAGAGCGCATGAGCAGGGGGACAGTTAGGGAGAGGGACAAGCAGACTCCACACTGAGCACAGAGCCTGACATGGGGCTCAGTCTCACAACCCCGAGATCATGACCTGAGCCTAAATCAAGAGTCACCCACATGGGGCGCCTGGGTGGCTCACTTGGTTAAGCAGCTGCCTTTGGCTCAGGTCATGATCCCAGGGTCCTGGGATCAAGCCACGCATTGGGCTCCCCACTCGGCGGAGAGCCTGCTTCTCCCCCTCCCTCTGCCTGCCTCTCTGCCTACTTGTGGTCTCTCTCCATCTCTCTGTCGAATGAATTAATGAATAAATAAGAGTCAGCCACTGAACTGACTGAGCCACCCAGGCATCCCAACAATATTTTTGTGTACTCTCCCCAAGTTACTTTATCCATGCCCCCAATTTTAATTACCAACTATATATGAGTGACTCGGATTTCTTTCTCATCCAGACCTCTCCCCTGAGTTCCAAAAATGGTGGCCCACTGGACATCTCAAATTCAATGTGTTCAAAATATAGCTCACTGTGTGCCACTTCCTCCCATACTACTCCCCAAATCTGCTCTTTCTTCTTTCTCCAGGTCAGTGTGTAGCCCCACCTCCCCCTTGTTGCCCAAGGGTTATCTCAACACTCCTTCCTCTCCACCACCCCTTCTTGATTTCAGCTCTGGTCATGATCTCAGGGCCCTGAGATCAAGCCCCACTTCAGGCTCCACAGTGGAGGGTGGGATAGAGTCCTGCATCATGCCCCTTGCTCAGCAGGGAGCCTGCTTCTCCCTCTGCCTGATGCTCCCCCTTCTTGTGTAGTCTCTCTCTCTCTCTCTCTCTCTCTCTCTGACAAACAAATAAGTAAATCTTAAAAAAAAAAAAAATATATATATATAGTGCCTTTCCCCAACTTTTTTTTTCTTTGCCAAACTCCTATTCATACAGCAAAACCCAACTCAGGTATAACTTCCTCCAGAAAGCCTTCCCTAACTCCCCACTCCAAAAGAGTTAATGAGAGCCCACTCTAACCTCATAAAACCTTTATTCCTCAACCAAGTTCTCACTGTTGCAGTGGAATGGGAACTCGCAGGTGCCCCTACCAGACTCTGAGCTCTTGAAGACTGGAACAGTGTGCTTTTGAATCCCCAAGACCTAGGAGATACTCCATACATGTCTGTTAACTTAGAGCAAATAAAAATTTCTCCCAGTTCCAGCGTGCTATGATTGTATGCCGCTGGTTCATAGGGCTTTCTCCAAATCCACTCCGCTCTTACAAAGAAGTAGAAAGACAATTATTTTTCTTTTCCATTGCTAGTTCCTGTTAATTCAGTCAAGATAAATACAAATTAATAGGCACTCATTTGTCATGTGGATTTAATAATCCAAAATTACATTTGTCTTGGCCCAGAGTGTTAGTACATCTCATAATATTTGCAATTTACTGAGAAAAATTTAGGATCCAGTGTCGTCTCTCCCGCTTAAATGAATACACACACACACACACACACACTCACACACACAAATACTGGCCTGGGGTCTGCAGGAACTAGGAAAGGAAGACAGAACAAAACTATGGACTCTGAGAATTCCTGAAGAAGTGTCACCCAGACCAGGACACTGCTGCTGACCCGCAAAGTGTCCCCGGCCCTCCCAGTCAAAGCTACTCGGGGAAAAGATGATGAAGCCCATGGCAAATTGTCATGGGAAGGATGTAACTTCCTCTTTAGCTCCATTTCTAGATAGTACATCTCCAAGCTCCACTCCCTTCTAGGGAAGTCTGGTCATTGACCTAGAAAGCCACCTGCAAGGTGGAAGGAAAGAGGTAAAGGTCCTTTGCTTAGCACTTTACTCCCACAATCCTCTACCACTTGCCAAGATTCTCCAGGCTGATAAGAAGCTCGTCTCCCTCCTTCTGTTTTATGCTCTCAGGAGCCTCTCGTGACCCACCCCTGCCAGGCAGAGACAGAAGAGACACGGCCGACATGGTCCCCAGTAGGGTGACAGTGTCACCACATACAGCACAGTTCGGTGTCGCAGTTGAACAAAGCATTCCACTGCTTAAAAAGCTTTAGGACTACAGGATGGAAACAGACAACTCGAGCGTTTGCATTTACTTCTCAAGCAAGAAGTATCTCAGAAGGAAAGTGCCAGTGTGTAGTCTGTAGTCTGTCCCCACAGCCCTCTGTGTCCATTCATGCTTGAAGGGATTTCTATCAATTCTAGAGAGTGACCGGGCAGCAAGGACAAAAGTCCCTTATAAGGAAGTGGGACAAGAGTCCTCATGGTTTGGGAAATAGAGCAGAGGGATGGAAAGCGTGCAGATGGGACCTCAGACCCCAGCTTCAGCACACAGCAGCCCCGCTGGACCGTCTGTCGGTCCACCTTGGCCTCTCCCCACCTTGGCATCCTGCCAGCCTCTTCTGCAGGCTGGGGTTCCCAGCCTCCCCTTCGGCACAGGGTCCCAGCCTGGATTCCGCCCATGAGACTCGCCTATGATCTCTAGAAGGCTAAAGAGCAAGAGACCATCCTTCTCCAGAGGTGGCTGGAGACAGACCCTCAGGCAGATGGGAAGTTTGTCCACCTCTGGCCAGCACCTGCCCTCCCCTGCTCACAGCCGCTGGCTTCCTGAGGTTCTACACGGGTCCAGGGGAGTTTCAGAGAACTATGTTTTGGAACCTGCGGGCTGGCCTTCAGCAATGACTTCCTGACCTTCACTCACTCTCCACCCTTCCTGCAGCTGCAAAGGCGCTAATTCCCTGAATTCACACCCTTGGCACTTGGAGCACGTAGGATCTGGGGCTGACTAGCACGGCCGCTCTGCAAACCTTAGGCAAGCCACCTTACTTCTCAAAGGCAAAACGAGGAGATTGACACCTGTCCCATGAAGTCCTTGTGCAGACTTGAGCCAAGAATTCCTGGCTAGCACCTGGCCGGCCTCCTTCTCCTCTCCTCCCAGGCCTCCCATGTCTCTGCCCCACTTCTCTGCCACCCCTCACCCTGGATAGGCCATTTTATTGTATGGCCCGTTCTTTGTGAGTATCAGTGAGACCTACCTGGGTGCAGCTCAGCAGACCGTTCAGAGGACTATGGGTAATAAAAGGGAAGAGATGGACCTGGAAGGAATGAGGAGCAAATACAGAAAGGAGGGTGAGCGTGTAGGGGCGGTTCCCGGCATCCTGGGTAGGGGGAGGCCAGAGCGCAGAGGATGGCCTGCCTGAAGACAGAGGGGTCCTGGGTACTGCCCATGTGCCCACGGAGCAGGGGCTGCTGTTGAAGGCAGGCAGTCCCCACCAAATGGCTTCATTCTCCCCACAGGGTGAGAGGCTGGACTTCACACTTGGCCTTCTTCGGAAATACTGGTGAGGACTGCATGTCTGCTTCTCGGGTGAGGCTGTGTGTTCAGGAGGGCAGGGCCCTGACTGGCTTACTCAGTGTGTAGTAGTGCCCAAGGTGATGGGTCCTGGGATGGGGGCAGGGGGTGATGAGAGATAGAGCTCCCAACTCATGAGAGGAGGACCAGGCATCCCAATGAGCTCCTGGGAGTGGGGGTTCCCTGCAGGTGATGGTGATGCCAGGGGTTAGTGGGGACAAGCTGGCGGCAGAAGTGAAGAAGGCAGACCTCGGATTTCATCATACAGAGGTAGTGGGAGACAAGCAGGGACAAGAGATGAGGGTATGGGCCCAAGCATCGAAGTATGGCTCCTGCTATCTAGACTGAGATAGGAGGAAGCTGCTGGGCAAGAGGAAAAGAAAAGTGTTGAAAACCTCAGGGACTTGACGGGGAGACTTAGGTACAGGGTGGGAGGGGACTGGAGGTGACAGGTCGTGGCTGGGGGAGGCTGCTGTCGGGTTGAATTCCAAAGAGAACCGCAACCGAGTATGACAAGTTCCAGTGGCCCCCAACCTGGCCAATCCCCAGAAGTTCAGACCCAGTTTCTGCATCTCATTTCTGGAGCCTCTGGGACCCGGGAATCTCTGTTTTAAAGCTCCCCAAATGGCACCTGGGATCAGCCATCTCTGGGAATCCCTAGTATGGGGGGGTGGGTAGAAGCGAGGTTACAACTACAGCAGTGTTGGTCATCAGATCTGAAAAGGCGTGGGAGGTACATGAGGGGTGGCTGAGGGAGGTGTCATTTAGGAGGACACCGATGTCCCCAGGACAATGGCAGGCCTTGTGTGAGGAGGAAGACTGTGAGCAGGTGCCAAGGCCCTGGATGAATCTGGAGGTGTGATCTCACGGGGTGGTGGCCATGAGGCCATGTCTTGTCTGGCTGAGCCTCAGGCATCCCTGGGACAGCGCCACATGTGTTGGGGATGGAGCTGAGGAAAGAGCAAAGCCCAGCCTCCAGAACAGCCTTCAGAGCCTCCTCTGGTCCCCCAGCACTTATGGTGTACTCCGTGCCCAGCCCTGTGCCGGACACCACAAAGCTGGAGAGAGGGAAGCACTGTGCCTCCCACATCAGGACCCTGACATCTTGGGCAGAGGCGCTGGTGTGTCTCCTGCCCACGCCTGGGACTATTTCAGTTCCAGTAAGAATCAGGGTGTTGGCCAGGGGCTTCGAGGAGTTTTAGCAAGGGACATTTTGTAGCACTATGGACAGTTGAGGGCCAGTGGCAAGTGTGACACCAAGGCTCCCAGAGCCGCAGCCCCTACCCTGCCCTGGACCCGTCTCACATCTGACACTGCATCACGGGCACTTTCAGATGCATCTGGAAACAGTGCTCTCGTCACAGACAGGGTGGACCCCTCAAGCAGCCGCAGCAGCAAAGGGCAGGGACAGGCGGCAGACTAGGCAGGACAGAAAGATCTAGAAAGATACCACATGGTGACTGCGACATGATGCGGCACTCTGGGGGGGGACTCTCCAAAGTACCGAAGAAGATTTTGCCCCAGTCCTGCCCAAGCAGCTGGAGAGAAGAATATGTGCGTGCAGAGTGGGGGCCTCCCCTGTACAAGCTGTCTGGTGAGGGCCCGGGACACTAGGATCACACATGCACGGTCTACCTCACAATCACCTGCCCGCTTCTCCAGAATGCAGATTCTTGGGCTCCTCCCCAGACCAGCTGTATCAGAAGCTCTGGCAATACTGCCAAGAAATGTGCGCATTCTTTTAAAGTAGGCTCCATGCCCAACATGGGGCTCAAACTCTGCACCCCGGAGATCCAGAGTCTCATGCTCTCCTTCCTGAGCCAGGCAGGTGCCCCAGAAATCTGCATTTTAAACAAATTCCAAAGGGGGCCTCGTCACTCTACCAATATTTCCCACACCCTACCTTCCTATCACCCCCGAAGAAAGTATCAGCAGGCCCATTATACAGATGAGGAAACCAAAACTCAGTGAGGTTAAGTCACTGGCCTGATATCTTATGGCGGAGTTCAAAGCCAGGTCTTTTGATTTCATGGCCTCTGATGTTCTTTCAATTGCTCTCCTCCCTCAGAGAGGGATGATGTGATTGGCAGCCCGAGAGGTGGGGTCATCAGAGGCTGCCTGGGTGGGGAGCTGCTCTGAGGCTGGCGCTGAGCTGGCCAGGACTGGGCAGGGGAGAGGTGAAGGGCATGGAAGACGGCCATTGCTGGAGCGTCTGTGACACTGAGCACAGGGCTGTTGCCACACACCCAGTCTGGCTCACTGAGGCCCCATGACAGCCCTTCGGGCTCCATGTTCCTATTCTCCCATGGCAGCTGGGACAATTTGAGCTCGAGAAGGTTAGGTCACCTTAGGGGAACGTGGCCAGTCAGTGGGGGAACTTGGACTAAAGAGGCCGGGGAGGCTCTGACTGGGCTGAGCCGGGCCCTGAGACACTCCCCAGGTTCTCCAATTACAGACCCCATTTCCCCATGTGTCCCCACAAATGGGGCGGCTTCATAAGGAGCGTGTCCAATCTCTGGGCCTTTGAGCCTTGGGTCCAATCATACAAAGCAGCCCCTAGCCAAATCATGAAATCAGGCAGCCAGTCTGAAGAGTTTCCGAAGACGCCCATTGCTCTGTGGGACATTCGTATGCAACTGCTTCCTTTGGGAAGCAGTATATGGGCCAGATTTCTCTATCCAGCCCTACCTAAGGGACAGAGGTGCAAGGAAGGACAGAGGGGATCGGGGAGATGCCAAATAGTGTGAGGCATGGAGAGGTGTGTGTTAACTCTGGAAAAAGAAAAAACAAAACAAAACCTCACTGCCTTTCTACAGCTGCTTAAACACGCCCGGGCTGCCCACCTCCGCCAGCCCGCGTCCCTCCTTCCTGATGATAAGCACATTCCCTTCCTTCTCACCATCTGAGCCCACAGGAGCCCTCCCTCCTCCTGAGACGCAACCTCCTGGGGCCAAAGCCGTTGGCTACCATGGTCAGGGTGCCTCATCATCCCAGCCACTCAGGGATGGGCTCCGCTTCTGGTCCCATGACAGCAAAAGGGACCAACGTGCAGGCAGGGAAATGCACTGAAAGCCCACTTATCCCCGGCGTCACCATTTTAATTGGTCATCCGCCCCCGCCAGGGCATCTCGAGAGAGCCCAGACTGGAGAGGAAGGCTGCAGGCGTCAGGATGTGGCCAGAGCTGTCCAGCAATGGGCTCTCCGGGCCATCATGCGGTCACAACATCAGGCCCAGAGGCAGACAGAGGGTCACACACACACGGGAGGCCCCTGCCACAAACAGGGCCTGCCCCAGGCTATAAACACTTTCTCTCTGGCACTCTGTCCCCAGCCACAAAGCACCCAGAGTGAGCCTGGATATGACCCTGCCGAGCTTGAGGCGGTATCCCCAAAGAGGCCTCTGTGGCCAGTACGCCCCTGCTGTCCTCCCCAGCATATGCCTTCCCACGGTGCCCAGGCTTGGCTGACTGCGGGAGCTGAGAGAGCACAGGACAACCCTGGGTGACGGAGAGGAAGACGGAGAGCCAGGGACAGATTGTTATAAATAGGCATGTGTGACTGAGAAGGTCACCAGCCAGAAATTCTCCGAGAGAGAGAGAGACAGACGAACGTCATCTGAGCATCTCACAACCTCTCTGTCTCAGGAGGGAGAGCCGGAGTGGGTTCCAAGATAAGGCCAGGGTGAGAAAGTGGCCACAGACACCTCCTCACACCACCCCAGGACCAGCAGCCCAAAAGGCTCTGGGATTGAAGAGTCACTATTACATTGCACTGATTTCCTAAAGAGGCTGCCTTTTCTTGGCACACCCAACACTGGCCAAGCCATGTGGAGAGCAAGAGGGTCAGGAGGCACAAGGAGACCCCTTGGGCCCCTCACCCCTTCAAACCTTCCTGCTCCCCAGCCTGACCCACAGCTGAACTAGTGCATGGCAGCTGAGGGAGAGGCCCCCCACGGAATATCCAGCCATTTCAAGAGACGTCTTTGACACGCCCGGCAAGGGGGTGTTCCTGGCATGTCATGGGTGGAGGCCAGGGATGTCACTCAGTGCTCGGCCATGCGCCCGGCCGTCGGTCACAGCAAAGGATCATCGGGCCCCCCTGGTTGACAGTGCTGAGGTGAGAAACCCTGGCCCAGCCCTTTCGTGCATCCCCTCCACCTCCAGACACCACCTCCTTTCCCCTTCATTTCTAAGGGCCCTGTCGAGGCAGCCAGAGCATACAAGTACTCATAGCTACGCAAATAGCAACTCCTTATTTGCCATGTTTGTTCAGCCAATATTGACTCTGCAGCCTAACACTGGGGCTATCCAGCCGGGGTTTTTCTCCATATTGTTTGAGCAGCATTGGAACAGCCTGTGATCACGGGTGGCAGAGCAGGAAACTGCACCTCCCTCCTAGGCACCCCCCTTCCCCCGGCCGCACCCCCTCCGTGGGACGCTCTGGGAAAGACAGAGGAACTTATGTGCTCGTGGAGTTAAGCGGACCCAAAGCCTGCTCCTCCGCTGAGCAAACATGCCGAGGTTCGAGAGGGAGCCTGCTCCCCGGCTAAGTCAACACTCCAGGGTAGCCGGAGGAGCTGAAAAAGGTTACACGGGGAGGCCATCCCCTGGGGTGGGGCCGGGGAATAATGCTGGTGAGGCGGCCCCAGGCTGTAAGCCAAACCCCTTGCTGCGATCTGCTGGAGGTGGTAGGTGGGGGAGGCCTGCAGGCACTGGGGTTCATTGGGCCTGGGTGACCAAGCCGTTAATCCATCCATCACCCAAGCCCCGGACAGGGGAGGGCCTCACATATGTGCGAGATGTTGCACCCATCAGGAACAGAAGCTTAGAGCCAGGGGGCCTTTGTGGGCAAGCTAATGCAGCCACCATGTTTTGATGATGAAGACCTAGAAAAGCAGCCTCCGTCATGGGGCTGGTCCTTGCTGTGAGAGAGCACAGCCACCGGGCGCGAGTTCAGAACGGAGAACTGCCCACTCCTCAGAACAGCACTCTCCCTGCCAGCTGGGCTCAAGTCCCTGCCACGGGAGCCAACATCGAACATGCTACCGTGAAAGGCTTTCAAACAGAGTCCCGGAGAGGGACAGTGACCTCCATTCATGTCTGGGGCAAGATGGGATGTCGGGTTCTTCCCGAGAGCCATCCCAGAGGGGCAGAGGGAACAAGGAACAGAGACCAGTGGCTGGGCCTGCACAAGCCACAGGGGTGATGGAAGGAAGGCGGGATGTCCTGCATTCCAGAGGGGGAACCCCAAAGCACAGAAGCACAGCTGTGAAGTAGGTGTGGAACCTAGACTCCCGATGGGCTCCGGTGAGGGTCACGAGCACAGCCACACTCCCCAGCCCAGGCGAGCAGCCCTGCAGTGAGACCAGGCCAGCCACAGAGCCTTCGGAGGAGACAAAACCACACGGAGTCCTTGGCCGGCTTTCCCTTGCCCACAGTAAAGCGAATCTCGGCTTAGCTGCAGGACTGGATCTGGGCCCATCGCATGTCTCTAGGTCAACATTAAACAAGTTGCCAGAATCATCGAGGCGGCATTCTAAAAATTAGCTCTGGCCAGCCCTAGTGGCCTGGGAGCACCAAAATGGTCATTTGCTGAAATTGGTCATTAACATTTCCTACTAACTGCTCTCTCCAAAGGCTTAGAAAATGAGGGGAGAACTCCTCAGAAATCAGCAGTTATGTAGGCCCTTATGACCTGGACTCAAAGCTTCAGAAGCTATTCATTTTTAAAAGTACATGGTGGGCATTTTCTACATGTGGTGGAACACTTTTATTCAATGCCAAGTCATTCCAGTCTTCCCCCACAGGAGACATGTTAGCCAACGTGCCTGCCGCACCTGTGCCCCCTTCCCTAAGAAGGCCTTCCCACCCACAAGAGTGGTCCCTGCGGCCATGTTTATGCACCTGAATGCACCCTGTTGCAACAGAGACGGACGCCTGACTGAGGAGATGCACCCATTGGCTGCCCATTGGCCAATCAGATTCCACCTGGGAATTTAGGTTTAAACTCTTGGTGTTGGGTCCATGATCTGAGAGATCATGTCTCCATGGAGGTGAACATTTTTAGTCCTAGAGAGGGCCAGTCTTCACAGAAAAGACAGAAACAGACCTCCTGAGAGAGAATGAGATTTAAAAAAATAACAAAACAAAACAAATCACAAGGCCCCAGAGAAGGAGGGACACAGAGCACAGGCAAGCAGTTGTCTGGGTCTCTGATAACTTTCCAGTAGTGTCACCCTGAGCCTCTCCTGCACACCGATTGTCAACCCTGCCCTTGGATTCAATGAGACTCCTCATAGCCTTCCAACAAATTCATTATTGTTATTATCAAGAGCTATGTTTATAGTTCTGTTTCTTGCATCAAACAGTTATTGAACAAGACACCTATTAAGAAATCACCCCTTTGGAGGCATCTGGGTGGTTCAGATGGTTAAGCATCTGCCTTGGGCTCAGGTCATGATCTTGGGGTCCTGGGATTGAATTCCATGTCAGGCTTCCAGCTCCACGGGGAGTCTGCTTCTCTCTCTCCTTCTGCTTGTGCTCTTTCTATTCCTCTCTCTCTCTCTCTCTATCTCTCTCTCACAAATAAATAAATAAAATCTTCAAAAAAAGAAGAACGAAAGAAAGATAAATAAATCACCTGTTTTCTGGACTGGATAGCTCACCCCCTCTTCTTCCTCACCCTTAGATCTTACTTGACTCCTTCCTTCCCTGGTATTTCCATGTCTTCCAAATTTAGTGCTTCCTTTCAGTGCTTCCGTAATAATAGCCAGCAGGATGGCTCAGGGATCAGCAGATGAGTACTCTGTGTAGCCTAGACTCCACATTCCACTCAGTGGTTTGCTTGCTTAGCCTACTTCAATGGAGGCCATGAGCCCATCTGTCAATAATTAGTCATTCAACAAACATCCATCAAGTTATGTTCCAACCCCAGCAAACATATGTCAAAAAAACAAACTAACTTTAAAAGACCACAGAGAAAAGGCAAGCACGTTTTTTCTAGGTTCCTGTCACAATAGAGGACCAATTCTGATGTGTCACCAGCCCTAACACAGCCAGGAGCCACCGGTTACAGCAGCAACCCAGTCAGAAGAAGTGTGGAGACAGGTACAGCCTTTACTTTACTAACTACGGAGGGGTAGTAGCTAACTGTTGCTTATGAAGGAAAATAAACCACCCCTTTCCCCCAGTGAATCCCCAAGAGAAATGGAAGGGTAGTTGGACCACCTACAATATCAGAGCTTCCCTGAAGGGCCTGCAATGGTCCAGACTCCGGGCACAGGATACCGGGAGGGCATTCATCTCATCTCATCCCATCCCCTGGGTGATAAGGCATCTCCTGCGTGATAGGGAAACACCTCCCCCATCCCTATACGCTGCAGTACTGTCCTGCTTCTCAATTTGATTCTCAAATTCTCAATTTGATTCTCAATCCTGCTTATCATTGTCCTGCTACAATAATAATAATATAACCACTAACTTAGTTAAGATTAACTTTGTAGGGGCACCTGGGTGGCTCAGTGGGTTAAGTGGCTGCCTTCGGCTCGAGTCATGATCTCAGGGTCCTGGGATCGAGCCCCGCATCGGGCTCTCTGCTCCGCAGGGAGCCTGCTTTCTCCTCTCTCTACCTGCCTCTCTGCCTACTTGTGATCTCTGTCTGTCAAATAAATAAATAAAAAATCTTTAAAAGATTAACTTTGTAAAACCATCTAATGAATCTCTCTACCTTGCCGTTAATGCAATCAACAGTTCTCTCTTTCTCTCTCTCTCTCTCTTTCTATAAAATCTTCACAGTTAGTTTCTTATTTGCATTTTACTTTCCACAGGTAATATTTTTACATTGACATGACCCATGACCCTAGCATACACATCAGGTTGTAATTTACTGTTTGTTCTTATCTGCCACTTCTCTATGGGTAAGCAATATCTCTCAAGCTCCCATTCCCTGTGCCTGACCTCTGACCCCACTCAAAGCTCGGTCCAGTTGTTACAGCATGGAATGCCCACTTTTCCCCTGCTTCTCCTTGGTGCCTCTGCCGCAAAGGCTTCTGCCCTCACAGTGGGGCCTCACTGCAGCTCCCAGGGTTCAACAGCAGCTGGGAAGACCCTTTCCCCCAGGCGTGGCCACCCTAGCTGTAGACCACTGCTCCCTCCAAGGTGTCCCACACACATCCTGTCACCCACTCTGCCCGCCACAGTCCACTGCCTTCCCAGGTACCGACATACCAGGTATCAGTCTTTCCAGGGACTGAGCTCTCTTTTCCATCCTTGAACATCAGACCTAGCACAAAACATAACACACAGCAGATGTTGAAAATATTAAGCGGAAGAATGAGCGAGGTAAAGAACTAATGCTTTGTGATGAACAAATGGACCCTACGGGCCCAGCTTCCTCCTGCCCCTGCTTCCCTTCCATCCATAGCTCTCCGCCAGGACCCTGGAACCTGCACATGCGAGAAGGACCAGGCTGCAGTGATTGGGGGCTGGTTCGGTTAATGTCTTGCCGGAGAAAACCAGCCCAGGACTTTCCCCACCGTTTCCTGTTCCCTCCCACTCATTCCTATCCCAGCTCTGGCTTCCCTTCCCATCTTGCCCAGAATTCTTCCCACCACATTTGGGCCTTTCCATTCTCTTCACTTAAAATAGTTTTGAGCATCCGCTGTGACCCAGATGCAGAGAAAAATCAGAGAGAATCCCTGCCCTCCAAGAGCTCATAGGCTGGTGGGGCATAGCCTGGATATATACAATAATACTGTCTGGAGTGGAGGTTAGGGACCTGAGTTATAGAGCACTAGATGCACTTCTGGTCATTCCCATGAGTGACTGGTGCTCTGTGCTGTGCTCAGGTCCCTGAGGGGCCAGCGACATGGTCTGATGTTCTCGTCCAGAGGTGTTCCTTCGGGTGAAGCATTGCCCTCTTCCTACATCTGCCTTCAACGGTGAATCCTCAGCCCCACAGGGGACCCCAGGCAGGCCCTGAGACTTGGGGATCTGAAGCTCTCCTTCCTCTCTGGGATGGTTAGGGCTCCAAGAAAGTATAAGCTTTCTGGGAGTCGAGGCAATAGTAGGCAGGTGAGAGAGACACAGAAAGGGGGCCTGGAGGCTCCAGTGACTCACCCACAGGCAGGCTCATCTTGCGGGGAAGAAGGGGGCGGCGGGGATCAAGGCACTGGCTGACATATCCAGGTCTCGGTGCCCCTCCCTCACCTTATGACCTCGTGCCCTGAAGAATGTCAGAGGCCTCATTCCCAGCCGTCAACCAATCTTCTGATCTGTAAGGGAACCTGGACCCCTCTAATCTGACCCGCTCGGTTTACAGCTAGAGAAACTGAGCCCAGAGAAAAGCAAAAGGACCGAGTCTCTCTTTCCCTTTAATTTTGCATTGGCTCCTGTTTTGCAAAGTGACATTGGGATACGTTTATCTCTTGTGATCAAATAACTCCATTTCTGAGAAGCTCCTCTAAGGAAATAACCCTTAGCACAGGAAAAGCTTTGGGCACAAAGGTGCTTATTTCAACACCATTCCAACTAAGAATGCCAGAAGAGGGGGCAGGCCAAGTAATTCCCATGGTGGAAAACAGGTTGCTACATCTCCACTGAAAAACTGTAATTCAGTCCAGCCTTTAAGAAATGGGAAGCTTCTATTATGATATCGGAGGGGAGGAAAAGACACAGATTTTTATATGAGCTTAACTATGTGAGAAAAGCAGCTGAACGAAACCAAGACTGAAAAAATTGATTTGCTTGTGTGTTTGACTTGGTCCCTTGTATATTTTTTAGTAACTGTTATAGGTAGTAAGATATGAGAGAATCTCCTCTAAGAGACTTTCAGATTGGAAAAAAATTTCAATTATATCTTTAAATGATGGTATTGGGGAGCCAATTTGTAGGGAAAGGAAAAGTAGTTCCTAGCAGCCTGGGCAGCTAAAGTTGCTTCTCGTAATTATTACGAAGACCATTGTCAGAGCCAGCCTTTCCCTACATGATCCTGTAGGACCCCCTTCTAGACACCAGGTATTCACTAGGGTGTATTCATTTATTCCAAGAGAATTTACTAATACAAGCACTATACCAGCCGCTGAAAACACAGGAGTAAATAAGGCAGAGAGGGTCCTGCCTCTGTTCTAAGGAGGGAGGCATTAAAAGAGTCTGCATTTAACTAGCATCAACTATGATAACAGCCACAAAGAATGTCTATCAATTGGGATTAAGTTTGACTGCCAGGAATAGAAATCCAAGTATAGTGAGGAAAATGAGTGAGGGTTCTATCTCTTACATAAAACAACTTCAAATGTGGGCAGCCCAGCCTAGAGTGATGGCTTCCACGAAGCCTTCAGGGGCCCAGACTATTGCTATGCTTCTGCTCGAACATAAAAACATCCTTAATATCCTTTTTTTTTTTTAAAGATTGTATTTATTTATGAGAGAGAGACAGAGCATGAGCAGGGGGTAGGGGCAGCAGGCAGAGGGAGAAGCAGGCTCCCCACTGAGCAAGGAAGGCGATTCGATTCGGGACTCATCCCAGAACCCTGGGATCATGACCTGAGCTGAAGGCAGATGCTTAACCCATTGAGCCTCCTAGGTGCCTCCATCCTTGATACCCTTAACAGGAAGGACTAAGACAGCTGCTAGAGCTCCAGCCATTACTTCTGTGTTCCAGGCAAAATGAAGGAAAGGTGCAAAGAGCAAAATGCAAAGAGAAAAAATAGCTCTTTCTCAATTTTTCAGTAGCCTTACTCAGCAACTTGCTAGCCGTCAGGAAGGCTGTAAGAGATAGTCTTTTAACTGTACACATTGCTTCCCCGTTAAATCGGGAGTTGATAAAAGAAGAAGGTAATCATGTATATCAGGAAGGAATGAGCAGTCCCTACCCTAGACGATGTTACTAGAGCAGAACACAGAGGGATCCAACCAGGTGAAGGCAGGGGCTCAAGGCCATAACATTTAAGTCGGGACCTAAAGGATACACAGAAGCCCAATAAGCAAAAAGGTTGGGGAAGAGTCCCGGGCAGAGGACCCAGAGCTCAATCCAAGAGGACAACGCTGGTGAAAATTCAGTGAGTCCGCAGGGAGAACACTGAAGTGAGCAGGAGAAGTAGCTTCGGGTCCTCACTCTGCAGGAACATCACATCCCCTCCCGAGCCTCTCGGGCTGTAAAGTGAGCAGTCTGCACTCAGATCCTGTGAAATATTTAGTAGGGCCTCCGCTAGGTTACACAGGGCCAGGGAGGGGGCACCCCGCTCTGTGCCTTAGCCCGATACTGTCAGGGCTTTGGGACAAGGAGGACAGAGGAAGCCCCCGAGGTTTGAAAGCTGGAAGGGGAGCACTGGACCCAGGGAAGAAACCCAGACCCACCCCACCCCCACCCCCTGGAGGGTTCAGGGGAGTTCACATCCGTGCACCAGCAGCCTCCCGTCGACCCTGGGACACTCAGATGCAGAAGGACAGGCCCCTGCAGGGGTGGACCTAGTGGTAGCAGGCAGGAGAGATAAAGCAACTTGTCTGCATGACGTGTCACCACGGGTGGCCTCTGCCACTGAGAGTTCTCTGAAAACCCCCAGTCTCTGCTGGGGGCTGTGTGACTCCAGTCAGGCCCCACTTGGGGCTCAGTTTCCTCATCAGCACAATGGGGTCACGTGGTTCTGCCAAGGGTCAGCAATCCAGCTCCCTCGCCCGGGGCTGGCGACTTGTTACATTTTCATGACAGCCCAGCCAGGTGCCCTGAGCCCTGGGTTAGGGACAGGTCTTGACCCACGTCCCTCTCGGCTCTTCCCACTGCTGCGGCCTGACTCGCAAAGATCCAGAAAAGTTCATTCCCTGGGCCCTGGTGGACACTGCCCCCCATCTCTCCCCACCCTACTTCACTGCCGAGCTTGTGGAGCAGGGCGGGGAGTGTGGGGCCCGGCCACGGCTTGTGGGCAGGGGGCAGGAAGACACCAAAGGAGGCCCTTCACGTTATTACTATTCAGGTCAAAACACCTCCCTGTGTTTAAATAATTACAATCCATAATTAGTTGCCATCACAGTGGAGCAAGCCCGCTGTGGTTTCAAAATCACAGTGACTGCTTTATTTAGCTAAAACGACCGCAGCCGGGACCACTGGATCCTCTGTCAAACAAACATCTCAGCTCTGGTTTCCCAGCGTTCTCGTAGCCAGCCTCCCTCACAGCCCTACACGCACACGCCCACCCCACCCACTGCCCGCCCCGGACTCTTCACACCCATCCCTGAACTCTTCTGTAGCTTGTCCTTCTTCTTCTTTGCTTCTCTAAACCCTGTCCATTCCTTTAAAGCCAAGCTGGGGCCTCCTCCTTCAGGAAGGCTGCCCTGACTACTGCAGCGCCATCAGCTTCTCTGGCCTCTCTACTCCCACTGCTTCTCTGTGCGACTGGCTCATTAGCATCTGTGTGTGTCATCTGAGAAGAGAGAAGGAAGGGAAAGTAGATTGTGGAACAGGAGGGAGAAAGATGGGCCACAGCACGGGTCCCGTTACCTTCTCCTGTGCTCTAGAAAAAAGGGAGCTAGGATGGGTGGGAGGGAGAGGAGGATGGATCCGGGTCAGAGGGTCCTTCCTGCTTGGGTTTAGAGGGTCTCAGCAAGACTAAAGCCCTATCTTCCTGAGGACTGGGGAGGAGAGGCTGGAGATGGAGCCCAGAACACAGCTAGGTTCTCTCCTAGTGATGGGGATCTATGTCAGCGCTTTCCTATCGGCTCTGCAAGGCACATGCCACTGAAGTGTGGTCGGGGAGCCAAAGGGTCTCAGCCCACCTCCTGGTGTCTAAGCCTCCTTCTCTGACAAAAGTCATGTTGAACCGGCTTCCACTCCAACATTCTCTGGTTCCACAAAACATTTTTAAGACGGAGTGAGGGAGGGAAACACAAGTTCATACCTTGTCCATTTACTTTCTATAGGTTTTGTTTCTTATATTTTTATGTCTAGTGCCATAGAGGCAGGAGGGAGGGGTCAGTGCAGAACTCACTCAGCAGCCCCCTAAAGTAGCTTCAGTCCAGGAAGTGGGTGACGAGTGTGGGGTGCCTATGAGAAGAGGACTAGGGCCACCCCTTCCCCAGAGGGCCCCCTTCTGCCACACCCAGTCATGCTGGACAAGCCAGAGAAAGAAGGTACAAGCAGGTACAAGCAGGAGCTTGCCCAGGTTTGAGCAGTCCTGCTCCCTGAGGGGCCAGGCGACCTCAGGGCCCTGCCAGGACAAGGGAGCTTCTTCACCCAGACTGCCTGGTCCCGAGCCAGCCATAATCTCGACAGCAGACGGGGCTGGTGGAGGTCCTCCTTGCAACCTTCATTTGCTTGGGCTGTAAGCCCCACCCTCTCCACGTAGCTGCCCACCCCCACTCCCCAGAGCTATTGCTGTCCTCGGAGAGCCTCCACACCTGACATTCGGTGTCGCCCAGGCTCACCTCACGGGACGTTTGCTGATTGATGGACTCCAGCCTGGAGCAGAGGCAAAGACCTGAACTGTGGACTGACCCAGGAGGAAAGGGAATTGGGCTCTACTGAGGAATAGCAGAACGGGTCCAAAAGAGAGGAGTCGGACAGACAGTCATTCTTTCCTAGCCTACTGGCCCCCCTCCCCAGCCCTGCCATTCATTCATCTGTGCAGGACATATTTACCCAGCACCAGCCATGTGGCAGGCACAGCGCAAAATGCTGGCCCGCAGCGGTGAACACGACGCACTCTCTGACTTCATAGTGTTTATAGACCAGTCAAAAGGGCAGACCTTGAACAAATAATTACACAATGAATTCATTAACTGGTGTTATAACTGATGCTTTGAAAAATTAATAAGCACAGGTGTTAAGAAAGAACAATTTCCAGGAGGAGCTTGCTTGTGGGAAGGTCACGGGAAGTTCACAGGAGTGATCTTTCAGCTAAGACCTAAAGATGGTCTTTAGTGGGGAGGTAGGAAAGGGCCAAAGCCCGTGCAAAGGTCCTGGGACAGGAAGGCACATAGAATGTTCCAGAAATCTAGAGAGTCGGCGTGGTTGGTGCTCAGAGCCATTCGGGGAAGAGGGGGTATAATGAGGCAGGAGTAGCAGCAGGACTTCCGGGCCAGCAAAGAATCTAGCCTGGGCAGGTAGAGGAGGCCATGAGAAACTTCAGCAAAGACAGAGCTCTATACTTTTTCACCTTGACCGTGGCAATTTCTTTCCTGCCATCCCTCTTCTAAAGGACTACAAATCTCAGGACTTGCTTTTGCTACCCAGAATTCATGCCATATTAACATCCTACATCTGCACAACTCCAAGAATGATTACAGCATTGTCCCGCCCATTATCTCTTCTCATACTCACAAAAACCTCATCAGCTAGGTGTTTTCAGCCCCGCTTTGCAAATGAAGTCATTAAGACTCAGGGAAATTAATTAACCTGCCCAGAGGTCACCTGCACAGTGTTCTTCTGTTCAGGGTATATGGCAGCCTGATGAAAAGGCAAAGAAGAGGAAAAATTAGCATTCACTAGGTACACGTATGCAAATAGGTACAAATAGAAGTGAAGCCTACTAAGAAGGACAATCTAGCAGTAAAGAATATCGTGCATTCCAAAGCCTGTAAAAGTATCTGGGACGAATCTGATTTTCAAAATTGCCTACTGATGGCTACAAGTATAGGTATGGGTATAAGCATAGATACATATACAGATAACATACATAGAAAACCAAGAGTTGGAATAACCGATGTTTTTCTCCCATAACTCGAGATCTTAAACTGCTCATTTTGGGTAGCTGGCAAATTTTATGGCTATATGTGCAGGCAACAAGATGGTTCCAAACTATAATTCAGATTCCACAGTTTCATAAATAAGTAAGGAAAAGGATCGTTCTTTCAGTTAGAAATGCTCACTGTTTCCATGTCCATTACAACTTCAATTAAAATGGTAAATGATAATAACAAGAGCATGAATCCTAGATCCCAAACTCAGGTTTGGAAAAGTATCACTTCCTTCCGGTTCTCAAATGACCCCACTGCGAGGTCTGGAGCGCCCCCACCTCCCCCCGACTGCAATAGGGATCCACTCTCATTGAGTACGTCCAAAAGCAGACAGAGGATAAGCTTACATGAAGACAGCAGACAGAAACTACATCCGAAGAGAACACCCACCTAGAAAGCAGAGCAGGAGAGTCAGGGGCAGGGATGGGGGCGGGGCAAGCCTAGCCCTTCCATATAAAATATTGAGTGCTAGAGTCAGGCTCCACATTAGAAATTTGACACTCAGGCAGAATTCTGCTGCCAGACTGCAGTGCAAAGCCACAGGGAAAGTGAAATTTGAAAAAACGAATCCTCAGTCCTACAGCAAATTAGTCATTCAGTGAATTGATCATTTGGCAAATTGGCTTTTAGCAAATTGATTTTGGGTTGTCTGGGCTTGCTCCTGGAAGGCCGTCCACCAGCCAGTGGAGTATGTGGAGCCTAGTGGGCGAGATCACAGCTCCCAGGGAGCAGGCCTGCTCTGCTCCCAGGAGAGAGACCCCCAGGCCTGGCGAAGGCCCGGTGAGGAGATGCCATGTCAGGGATTGCCCGGAAGCCTGGCTGTGTTTTGGGCAGCCTTAGGTCTGGGTCCATGGGAAACCCCTCTGCCGCCGGAGTCAGCTGTGCACGAAGACCCTCAGGGTGGAGGAGGGGAACAAATGCATGTTCTGTTCCAGAAGCTGCGATGGGGTCTCTCCACTGAGAAGTGAGAGAGGACTCACCTCTGATCCTATGAAGAGAGTAGCAGCCAAGACCTTCTCGACTCACGGTACCTCCAGCCCCAGCAGCTGGCTTCCTTTGTCATCACTTCCTGGGTTCGAGAGTTTGATGACAGGGGAAGAACGACCAATCCACCCTGGGATGAGAGGCTGGACCATGGGCAGGACCCTCCCCAGACCAAATGTCTTTCTCTCCCACGAGCCTTGAGTGCCGACAATTCACATTAGGCCTCAGCCAATTTACAAATGGTAGCATGCTGTGGACCTTCAAGTCATTTATAGGTAGTTAAACCTCAAAGCTGAACCTGTAAAACCCAATGATCTCCTGCACCTTTGTAATCTTCTGCCATGCTGCCCAAATCTGAGCATCCGCATGAATGCCCACTGAGGGATGAGTATGCCTGTGTGGGGTCCTGCACTTGAACTATACCCACTTTGGCCCTCCAGATTCACGGCAGGTGGAGGGCTGGCAGAATTGCCAAAAAAGACACTCATACTTGAGGGGCACCATCCAATCAACTTCTTGCCTGCCTACTTTTTGCAGCCAGAGCACACACTCTCCAACTTCCTCCTACGCTCATGTTTCATGGTTCTGACACCCAGAATCGTCTGGGTTACAACCTTCATGAGTTGTAACAGAATAGAGTCGTGACAAGAGATCAGCCAATCCTGACCAGCAAGCCAGACGTTCAGTGATCACTTCGATCCGCAGAACGGTAAGTTGGCGGGACCCATCTCTGGCTGTCACGCTGAGTAGACGTGGCACCAAGGGGTCCCCAAGAAGGGGGGAGTAGGAAGGAGCTCAGAAAGGTGGTCTGATGATTTTGATGATAATGAACCGGTGTCTGGGGAAGAGGAGGAGGAGGAGCAGGAGCCTTTATAATATTTTAAAGCAGCTTCACTTCATCTTCATAAAGCAGAGAGAAGAGGGATTAAGAACCCCATGTTGCTGGTGGGGAACTTGAGTCTCATTAAGGTTAAGCACCTAATCCCAGTTCACCCACCCGATCTGAGCACAGATCTTGCATATCCAGGAGCCAGCTGATGGCCATGTGCTGCCCTGGGACTCTCTCCCATGCACACCTTTGCCCCTCCCAATTGCCACCAAATAACAGGTTGGGGCAGCCTCTGGGGTCCAGAGGACAAAGCAGAAAAACAAGCCTTGACCCTACTCAGTACAAACTTCCCCACCAGAATGGAGAGAGCGGGAGTTCCCAGCACCACAAATCTATGGAGCTAGTGAGTTGTCAGGACTGGTGGCCCCCCCGGGCTCCGACACCCTCCGACCCATCAGGCCCAGCCTTTCCTTTCCCTGCAGGCAGTGCAGGGCAGGGGTCACTAGGCTCAAAGGCAGGCTCCTCTCGCAATGTCTGCGCACTTGCTCTGCCCCGAGCACTCAGTATTTTGTAATTACAGCCTCTACTGAGCGCTTTGTCACCTTTTGCTGAATTAATGTGTGCATGCACGAATGAGTGAATGATTGAAGAAAACTCTAGCATTTATGTGTGTGTGCATGTGTGTGTGTGTAGCACTTCTACTTTTCATATCACCTCTTTATCCACTAGTCCATCTTATCCTCGGGATACCCCTATGAATGCAGTACTGGAATCCCTGCTTCACAGATGGAGAAACTGAGGCCCAGAGAGATGACTGCCTCACGTGAGGTAATGGCGGAGCTCAGGCCAGAATCCTAGCCCCAGGCTCCTACTTGAGTGCTCCTACTTGAGTGCTCCTTCTGGTCTGGGTAGGCTCTCCAGGAGAGGAGATTTACCCCCCGAAGCCCAGCAAGTCAGAGGCTCCCTCGACGCCCAGCTCACCACCAGAGGCGCAGACAACGCTGAAGCTACAGGATAAACCCCCAGAGGAAAGAGCTGTCACCCCTTGGGCAGGGAGCACTCATGACTTTCCAAACAGGCCTCCACACCTCTCCCGAGTTAGCTCATCATTTCCAGATTTGGATAAGGACTGGAAACCCCCCTTCGGGACCTTTCTGAGGGTGACTCACTCTGGGGGCAGGGAGGTGGGAGAGGTGAGGCACTCAGATCTCGAATCTCACCAGTCTTCGTGACAAACAAGTGTCTTCTTTGACCTCACAATCGTTCATTCAACACATTTTCCCGACCACGTGTTATTCAGAGCACTGAATATCTGGCACCATGCTCAGATCTGTGCAGGTAGGAGGGACTCGGCAGCCTGCCCCTCACAGGTCAGCACACAGTCCATGACCTCGCCCCTCATGCCGCTGTCATCCCTGTGGCCGAGGGTGCCAGTGACCTTCCTGCTGCTGCCCAACCCCAGGCTTGTGTGCCTCATCTGGGCAACCCTTGGAAATAGCAACCACCAGTTCTTCACTACTGTGCCCTTGACCTCCACCATGCCTCTCCTCCCCCACTGCTCACTCCTTTCCCTTCCTCTCCCACCCACTCTTGAAACGCGGGGGCTCCCAGGAGTTCTCTTGTAGGCTTTTTTCTCTGTCTTCCTCTATTTACCCCCCTTTTAATCACCTCATCTATAGCACAGGGGAGCAAACACTACCCAAATTAATTAATTCCCCAAACTACATGAACTGCTTATGGACCCTTTCTTCTGGAGGGCTCACGGGCCTCCAACATACCCACCCCTGACTCACCCTCACGGCACACATCCACCCTGCTCCTCCTCTCCCCGATTCTGGCCTGGCCTCAGTGGCTGCAAGCAGGCAACCCCTGGAGCGAGGACCCTGGCAGTCAGCCTCCCCTCCCCACTCTCCTAATCTCCACATCCAAATGGTCATCCCATCGGATCACTTCTCCCCACATAGTGTCTCAGAACCGTTACCCTACTCCTGCCACTACCCAGCTTAATTGGCCTCCTCATTCTCTTCTTCTGAACTGGAGAAATGACCCCAGGCCGTCCGTGACCAGGTCCCACCTTCTTCCCAGGACCCTCTCTACTCACCTGCGTCTCTACTCCAACAGCAGTGAACATTTCCAATCCCACAAGGGGCCCTGCCCTCTCCCCCTGCCAGCTTTTGTGTTTTTCTTTCCTAGAAAGTTCTCTCCCACCACTCTGGGCACCCCACCTAGGGAATTTTACAGCCTCTCCTTCAACACCTAACTCAAACCTCACCTTGTCAGAGAGCCCGTCCCCTCCTCACCTCTCCCAGGCTAGACCAAGCTCCCCCCAACTCACCAGATGCACCCATATGGGCCAGCATGGGCCATTGTCACAGCACTCACCGCCCTGAATTACAACCTTATTTATAAGTGTCGTACCCCCTAAACTTGGGCCCTTCAAGGACTGTCATCTGTTGCTTTTTCTCTGTGCGTCCAGCCCCTGGCAACATCCTGCCCGTGGCCAACCTTGGTGAATGGCTAAAAGAATGGGTAGTGTGGGTCGGTGAACTTGACGGAATACGGGATGGAACCTGACAGTACCAACAAGTCAGGAGGAGGGAAAACACTGAGCATGCCTCTGCCAGGCCCTAAGGAGTTCACAACCAGCTCGAGAGAGACGGGACTCTCAAAACACGTCACAAACCAGAATGGCTTACAATGAGCTCTGTGATACCCTTACTCCCTCTGGAGCTCAAAGGGACAGGAGCAGCGGGGGAGCTGAAGAAGGATGGGGAAGCAGCCCTCCTCTGTGCTCCCAGCCTGCCTCCCAGGATCTGAGCAGACAAAGGTCAAAGGCTTGAGGGAGACACTGCTTCTCCAGTGAGATCACACCTTCCAGACCTCCTGGGTTCTTGTGGGAGAAAGCTTGGTGCCATCTTTTTGCCAAGGAGCCTTGCTCACTGGTGAGGGTGGGAGAAGGGGCAGCAAAGCATTCCAAGCAGAAGGTGGACATCCCCAACCCCCCACTCCACCCTCAAGACGCCAGCTTGGAGTCCATTGGCTAGATGATCTGGAAGACTTTCTGACTAGGGATCCAGACATCAGGCCAGACCTCCTTGCCAAGTGGGAAGGACCAGCGCCCAGAGGCCGGGAACAGCACCGAGAGAAGGCAGGGAGGGCAGGCGGGAGATCAGGCACCATTACGTCTTCTGTTTGACTCTGGGCCTGCTAAGGTTACATGGACCTACTTGACTTGACCTTGGTCTTTATGTGATCCAGGCAAGTGTAAATACTGAGGCGTACGCCAACACTAAAGGAAAGCAAGCCCATGTAAGCATCTAGCAAGACTGCACATCCAGCTAGTGACCCCCGGGGGCCCCTTCCCCAGGGCCAGGCTGCCTCCTGGGTCCGAGCGGTGAAACCTGCTCCTGAAAGCACAGGATATAATGCTGAGAAGGGCTCCAAGCTCAGCCAGCCCCAGCTCCCCATCGACAGAAGCTGAGGTCCAAGGAGGGAAAGGGACCTGGAGGAGAATCACACAGCTGCCCAACTCCCAAGACAAAGCTCTCCAAGCCTACGAAGTTCCTGGACCCCACACCCTCGCTGTTCTGTAGATCTAGGAAACGCTGCTGTTGGCCCCACCCCCTCCAGCTTCCACCCCACCCCCCACCGAGAAGAGAAACAGGGCTGCATTTCAGCATCTCAGATCCAAGCAGCAGGCTGAACAGCCAGGGCAGAATGGTGGAATTTGAGGCCTCAGCAGCCGAAGGCTTGGGGAAGGCCCAAGAACCCCCGGCTCTGTGCAGGTTCTGTGTATCAGTGCCCTTTACATTCAGTGCTGGCCCCCGGCCTACCCTCCCAGCCTCACTCTGGGTATGACCATGACACCGAAGACAGAGCCAGGCCAAGAGGGAAGCAGCCAGAGGAAGGCCTGCTCTTTAGAGGCCCCGGTGGGGCCCTGGCTCCCGGCCCCAGTCTCTCGGAAGCCCCCCGAGGGTGAGTCTGCAGCCTGCAAACACTCGCCCACAACCAGTGACGTGGCACAGAGACAGGCCCTGAGCTCTGTCCCTGCTTGAGGCCCCAACACCCCTCCTGCCGTGCTGGCTCCTCCAACATGGAGAGATGGCCCCATGGTGGGGAGAGTGGAGACAGGCCTCTGGTGCCCTCTGCTGTTCTGCACTCCTGGCCCACAGCCTGAGGGACGGCACTGAGGCTGGCGGCAGAGACCGGGGGAATGCCACCGGGGCATGGGTTTGCCGCACCATGTCTGTGCCTCTGTCTCCTTTCCAGAAGGATCTAGAACAAATGCCCTGCTCGCACCCCAGGAAGGGCAGTCAGCATGCACTAGGGTAAGTCATGGTAACCAACAACCACCAGAGTGAAATAGCTTGCAATGGGGAAGCTTTATGTCTTGGACGTGATTTCTCTGGGGCTGGTGCTCCACGTTCCCTCTCCCCAGGGTCCAGGCTGAGCAAGCAGCACCATCTTGAATCTGGCTGTCTCAGGGCAAGAGCCAGAAGGGTCTCGGATGGGCCCTGAAAACTTGCCCTCACAACTCACTGGCCCCACGCAGCGCAAGGGGCCTGCACATGCAGTCCTACCAGGGGCCCAGCACTCAGGGAGCGAGAAATAATTCGAGAGCAGCATTCATGACTGCTAATGGTTAGTTGGCTCTTGGGGTCACCAAACACGCAGCTCATTCTCTCTCCCTCCACCAAGCAAAGTACACTCACTCCTCCCCAAGGAATACAGCCCCAGGGTCTCAGGTGGTGTGTGGGGCTCTCCGAATCAGTGATCAGGATCAATGAGGGGCAGCGATCCCTTTATCGTGTACAGACGAGGCTCCTCTTGATCCAGAGACCAACAACCTAGGGATTAAAGTCACCTGCCTCCCGAACATTCCATATTTGATGATATAACAAGTAGAAGATAACATCAATGAATACTCCAAGTGAGAAAGAGGAAAAACGGGAGACACACCTCAGCAGGGCACCCCTCCACAGGGATCCTCACATGCCACTGGGCAGACATTTTAAAGGTCCCTGCCTGGGATGGGGTCGTCTTCCTCCACCAGGCAGACTGGAGCTCTCCCTGGGGTATCTCTCTTCTTGGTTCTGTGCACCTCTGCTCCTTGTCACCCAAGTTTCTCCCTACTCAGAACCCGAGGTGTTTGTTAACCCTGTAATGACCATGCCATGTCCGAGTTCTAGCACGACCACAACTGCAACATCCCTTGGGTCTCAGTTCAAATTCCAGAGACAGAGAGAGTGCGGGCGAGGAGGGAAGGAAGGAGGGAGTCTCTCTCCTGATCGCTGAGGTTCTACCATTTAGGACCAGGCATACAAGTCCTAGCCACCATCCAGCTTACGAATGGCCCATTCCAAAGGGAGCACAGTGCCTGCACACTCTGGATTGCACTGGAGGCAGGTGGGAAGGCCAGGAACACATGTTTTCTCTGAAACAAATTTCATGGAGTTGCTTCTGTACAGTCCTGAAGAAGGCACACAATTTGGAGTGAGAAAGTAAGGTTTGGCTTGCTACCACCACAGACCACTTGCCTTCTTTATTTGTGTAAGTCTGTTTCCTCATCTGTAAGTGAGGATGATAATCTCCATCCTTACCCCCTCTCCTTTACTCCCCCCTTTTGGCCCTTCAGGCCCTGGATAAAACCAACTCCCCATCCCAGTTACCTGAGCTGGATCACAACATCCCAGGCTTACCGGCTGCCTCTCCCAGGAACGTTTGCACTTGTATGAAGAACTCTTGGAGACTGAATAACCAAAGGAACAAATCTCTAATGGTGAAATGTAAAGTAGTAAGAGAGACCTAAAGGGAAATATTTCAGTAGAAGGAAAGAAGGAGACACAGAGCACTCAAGATCCACCTAGATAAGAATCCTACTCTCTATGGCTGACTTTTTTTTTCCTCCTTCATGGGAGAAATGACTCAAAGCCTATCTTGAATGACAACTCTTGTTACCAGAATCCTCGGGTCATTTTTAGTGGTAAACTGGCTCTTGAGAGATGTGTGTGGGTGTGGTGCCCGCATAGGTATGCACCCTGTCCCCATGCCCCATGTTCTCTCACTTCTGCCCAAAGGTGACTCAGGCCTAGTTTTGATGATGGCAAGACTATTACAGCCCACGGTTCTTGACCGCAGAGAATGAGAGTGCTGGGTTTTCCCTTGGAAAGCTCTGCCCTCCTCCCCACCCCTGCCCTACCTCTTTAGTCCCTGGTCTGTGACGATCTGAAGATGACCTGGGTTGGATGTCATCTTGCCCTGTTTCTGAACCAGAAGTCCCAGGCCAGGAATGATTTGCACTATCTGTGTGTCCTTGCACTAGTGGCCCCTACACAGGATTTGGTAAAGAGCTAGCTTTTACCCCAAGCAACAGCACGGACTCCTCTGCCCACCTTTGGAGCCATTGCCCACATGGCCACCCTCCAGCCTCACTGCCCACTGCCCCAGCACCCTCCTCCTGGGACCCTCATCTGTCCCATCCTGGTCCAGTCCCTGAGCCTTAAGCAGACAATCCCCCTTGTTCCCACCCATCCTCACTGCCTAACCCTAATCCTGATCCTTAATCCAATCCTCGACCTCTGCCGTTAGGAGCAGACTGCTTACACTCTCTGGACTATGACCTCCCTGTAACATGAGATCAGAGAAAGCAAAACTCCCCAGTTCTAGATCCCTCCTTTTCCCTGTCCCCTTTAAGGTGCATCAAAAACAACAATGGCTAGAGGTCCCTGGGTGGCTCATTCGGTTTAGCATCCGACTCTCAATTTCAGTTCAGATCATGATCTCAGGGTCGTGAGATGGAGCCCCACATAGGGCTCCATGCTGGGCATGGTATCTGCTTGAGATTCTCTTCCTTCCTCCCCCTCTGCCCCTCCCCCAACTCATGCGCACGTGTGTGCACGTACACTCAAATAAATATTTTTTAAAATAGCTAATTTAGGTGCTTTACAGTGCTTTACAGTCTATACAACATGGCTACATTTATTATTTCATTTAAAACCACTGATATCCCCCCTAAGGGGCAGTTGTTTTACAGAGGTAGAAACTGAGGTTCAGAGGTGTTAAGTGACTTGTCTAAGGTCACACAGCTAGTTTAAAAAGTTGGGGGAGGCATTAAAACCCAGGTATCCAGACCATGTTTTCCTTCCACTTCGTCCAATGATGTGTCTCCCATACCCTCTGGCTGATGGGTACAATCCTTATTCCCCAGGCAGAGCACTTCCCATGCCAGAGTCAGCAAGAATAGACTTAGGGCATAAGTCTTTCCTGGGCCCAGGAACAGAGGGGCAAAGAGCATCAGCACAGAATGGGCTGCCTTGGATCTAAGTGACCTGAAGAAAAGAAAAACTGATTTTAGAGCTCATCACATCCTCCTCTATCAGTGGCCTGGACCTCTTTGGAGCAGCAAGGCTGGTTCTAATTTGTAAGGCCAGACTAAACGGGGCCTGTGCTCTCCCAGCAATGGACCGGCGCCTGCAAGTCTCCTCCCAGCGCTCCTTCCCCAGCTCTCCACAGCTGCTGCCCAGGATCAGAAGTGAGTCGCAACCTTTCTTCATCTCAATTTCTCTTTCTGTAAAACAGGAATGATCACCACTGTCCTGCCACCATTCTCTAGGAGGAGGAATGGAGGAGAGGACAAGAGGGCATGAGCTGGTCTCTTTATAGAGGTGATATTTGAATAAGAGGCACCTGGATGGCTCAGCCAGTTAAGCGTTTGCCTCTTCATTTCAGTTCAGGTCATGATCTCAGGGTCATGGGATGGAGCCAAGCATCGGGCTCCATACTCAGCGGGGAGTCTGCTTGGATTCTCCCTCTCCCTCTGCCCCTCCCCCTGCTCTCTCTCTCTAAAATAAAATAAATAAATCTTAAAAAAAAAAAAAAAGGTAAGAGTAAGAGGGTCCAAAATGCTACCTGATAAAAGGACTCCAGAGAAGTCAATTCCCTGGCAATTTTGGAGAACTTAATTTTCTAGATCATTAGAATCCCCTTTGATTTCAAATCTTGTGACCATGAACCCATCTACTGTTCCTGAGAGAGAGCCTCACTGGGCCCGAGACTGGAGATGACTCTGCGAGTGTGTGTCATGCTGGGCTGCAGAGCTCCACTGTCTAGGGCCTGGACCAGGGGCAACTGCAGCACATGGCGTCACATGGACCTGGAGCCCAGATGGACTCAGAAGTGGCATCTTCGAACAAATCCCCTGAGAGTTGCTTACATTAGTTTCTTTGGGTTCTTTCTGAAAGAGGTCAAGTATATAAAAATCCCAGTTACATAGGAGCTGTAATTCATCTTATCATGGCATAGAAAGGTGCACTGAAATAAAATGTATGTGAATAACAGTGTGTGTGTGTGTGTGTGTGTGTGTGTGTGTGTGTGTGTGTGTGTGTAGATAGAGAGAGAGAGAGA
Source organism: Lontra canadensis (assembly GCF_010015895.1). NCBI lineage: Eukaryota > Metazoa > Chordata > Mammalia > Carnivora > Mustelidae > Lontra > Lontra canadensis. Next base: position 16,233,792 of record NW_022631022.1, read on the forward strand.
TTTTAGGAATTGCTGGCAGTACACTTGTACTGCCAGTACAATTGTAGGGTACACTAGCAGGCTGGAAATTTATGTAAGAGTTAATGCTGAGTTAATGTGAGTTCCACAGGGCAGCAGGATGGAAACTCAAGCAGCATTCCTACAGGGAAGTCCTGCTGAGGATTCCCTCTTCATTGGAAAACTTAATCTTTGGTCTTATGCCCTTTGACTGACTGGATGAGGCCCACCATGACATAGAGACTAATCTGCTTTACTTAAAGTCTACAGATCTGAATGTCCATCACATCTAATACCTTCACAGCAACATCTAGACTGGTTGGTGTTTGACCAACCCCCTGGCCATAGCCCAGTCAAGTTGGCATATAAATTAACCATGATGTCACCCTCCCTCACCTTTGTGTGCCCACCTGGCCCTCAGAGGTAGTCAATCCTGAGCAGATACACAACAAGGAGTCCTGCTGGTGCCTTGATGTGTCTTGATTTCTCTCTTATTTTTCTCACCTTTCCATTTTTAGTAACCCAGTCTCCTGGGCAAAGCCTGAGCCCCATTCAGTGCCACCCAAACTCACACCTCGACCATGTTTGGTGAGTGCTAGGAAAAGGGGATGAACCTGAACTTGACTCCTGGCCCTACCACTCAGGGGTCCTGGGTGAGAGGTTGAATCCCTCCGAGTGTGAGTTCTGCATGTGCAAAGGAGGGGGCGCTGCGTGCTGTGCCCAGTGCAGGGTTTCATCAGGCTGGATGGGACAACGCGTGCGTCTGCCATAAAAGATACAACCATCATCTTCATAATGATTATTTTATTGCTTCTTTGCACACAATTAAAACTCACTAATTCAGACCTATCAGAGAGGGCAGTCAATGGCTGGAAAGTCCACATTAAAAAATAATTTAAAAATAATGTCGTTTTATTACTTTAAAATATATTACTCAATCCCAGCTAATAAAGTGTTGTACAGCGAGCCCTTGGGGGCCTTACGTTAATGAACAAATAAGAACAATTTGAGGTTAGTCTATCAATTATTGGTGTGGAAAAGGGAGTTTTCGAAAGTACTTGAAAATGCCTCCAAAGAGTGTATTATCCTCTGTAGATTAAGTGTTTCCCCCGCAATCAACTTAATGCATTTTATTAATTCAATAGCTTCTCACCACCTTGAGTGCTCCAGGCAATTCGGTGTAGAGCTGACCAGACGTCCTACGAATTCTGACGTGCTGGTAACTGAGTGTAAGATGCTCCGTCAAGTTAGGGCAAGACCTGTTTTTATGCTATCTCCCTTTCTTAGAAGCCTGTATCGGGGGGACCATCTCGGCTTGCAGTCCCCAGAGGTGGGACTGTTTCTGTCCAATAGCAGATGCTGGACTTAGGAGCGTGGGCTCTGGACTGATACAAACCTGGGTTCAAATCCCACCTCTGGTTCTTTTAAGCTGTGTGTCCTTAGGCAAGCCACTGACCCTTTCTGAGGCACAGTAAAGACAAAGACTTTCATCACAAGGTAGCTGTGAGATTAAATTAGTTGTCACTAATTTATCAAAAGTAGCTTAAAGATGTGACCTGGTACCTGAGAACGTCCTCATACAGAGGACAAATCTAGAGATGCATCAAGAGGTCACAGGCACGGTCCCGGAGAGGCTCCAGGGGTAGGGAATGCTGGAAGTATTTTTCTGGGTGCCAGGCCAGTCCTCGGGAGAGTGATGAAAGTTACCTGCAGACAGACGATCTCAGGACGGGAGCCCAGGAATTGTCATTACTATTATTAGCAACAAAAATGACAATTTATATTTTACAAGAGCTCTCCAGCTTCTCTCAAAAGCTCTGCTGAGACAAAGTATATTTGACGGAGGTTATGCCAGGACACAGTTTTTGTCTGCTCCTTGTAGGCCTTCCGAGTCTGGTTTGGGCTCGCTCACCAGAAGCCCATGCACAAAATGAGCCCAGCCCCTACAAAAAGGGGCACCTGCCTGAGTGTGAGGTGCAGGGTAATTTTCCACTGTGCCTCCACTGTGCCTCTGGGTAGAGAGCCCCAGAGAAAGGGGGCATCTTATGGGAGCCCCTGGGAGCTCATCATGCACCGTTAGTAAGCATTTCCTCTGTGGAGGGCCTAGAGCTTCAGTGTGGCCTTACTTTGCCCTCAGGGATGTCTGCCAGTGAGGCTGGACTATTGCCTTCACCCCCAGTTTCTTGGAGGAGGAGGGTCTCCCTGGAGGTCACAGAGCTGGTAAGTGCTGGTGCAAGGATATGAAGGTACCCTCGGTACCTGCAGCTCGATTCCACCAAGGCTCCTGCCCTTCCATGGCACCCCTGGCGTGAATTTTGTCACCCTGCTTTGAACAACCCACTCTTAGATCTGCCTCCACCGCCCTTCCTTGAATTCCAGCCACAGGCGGACCCATGTAGCTCTCCTGGAGGACAGACTGGGACTTGTCTGAGTCTGTCAATACCATGGGGGCCAGCACCAGGCCTGCACCTGAACAAGGCATTTAACACATAGTCATGTTGATGAAATTCTGAAGAATTTCCCAGAGGGCCATTGGAGGAACTTTGTACCTATCTGTCTCTTTTAGGTGACCCCACTCTAAACACGGCTACTTATAAGTAGATGGAGGGGCTGTTACCAGCTGGGGCAACCCCAGAGACGGGTGACATTGCCCCAGTCTCCTCCAGGCTTGGCACCACATCTCAGGAAAGGATGAGACAGGAGCTGAGCCTCCCAACATGGCCGACTGGAGGCAACCCAAGGGCACGTCTGCTCCTGGCAACAAGAAAGCCCAAATACAGGCCCCTTCCTGAGGGAGTAGGAGCTGCTTGAGAAAGAGGGTGTGATGGCAACTGACTTCACCACACCTCAGCCCCTGACTGTGACCACCCCCCTGACCAGGGCCCCTAACCCATGCAGCCTGACCACAGCTGGCAAATCAGCAGCATAAGGAGAAAGACGGACACCCAGGGGGGATCATTTTTGAACTCACTCCTCCTCCAAGCAACAAAATTATTTTCTGTAAAAATCATGATATGCAATGAAAAACAGTATTACATGTGCTCTAGACAGGCCCATTGTCATTTCTTCAGAATTCTCCATAACTACTCATGATTTCCAAAGTGTTACATACTCTTAATACATCCAGACATTGTTTCAACCGCCTCCTCTTTTGTTCTTCCCCCTTTCTTTGCTGAGCTCCACTGAATTCAGGTCATTTCCGGTTGGTACAGGTGCCACTTGAAGTTTCTTTATAATCTCAGAATGATTAGGAACCAGCGGCCAGTTTCACGATACTACAAGACATCGCAAGTCACTTCAAGTCCCTACAGGACAAAAAAGCACCACTATCTTAAAACGTGTTTACACACACCCCGTAGCTTGAACTTTGATCCTTTGGTTACAGTCTGATAGAATAATAACTTATGTAAATAATTATCCAGTGAACTCACAAGAGGGTTTTACTAAGACTAAAACGTCAGCAAAGGATACCAATTATTGATAAAAATCCTTTTCTGGAGTTTGTTCTTTTGAAAACAATTAAAAAATAAGTTTCCACTTGAAACACATCATTCAGATTCAGTTAACTCTTTTCAAGCATGAGCTAAAATACGCACTCGCTATGGGATGCCTGGGTGGCTCCATAGGTAAACTGTCTGCCTTCAGCTCAGGTCACAATCTCTCAGGATCCTGGGATCGAGCCCCACATCGGGGAGACGACTACTCCCTCTACCTGCTGCTCCCCCTGCTTGTGCTCTCTCCCTCCCTGACAGATAAACAAATAAAAGCTTAAAAAATAAAATAAAATCCACACTCACTAAACAAAAATGTTACATCTCACAGAGCGCCCTCTTTGGTCATTTCAGATTTTAAACAAAACTCAACTCCCATGGTTACCCAGCGTGGCAGCGTGCAAGAAGTCAGGTTACATCTTGCATCTTTATGATCGCTCCGCTATCGTGGCATCAAATCTACTTTCTTAAGCTCAGGTACGTGTGCTACCACGGGGCGGGAGGGACACACAACTCCGTAACTGGAAGTTCTCCAAATTAACATCACTGTACAATAAAATGTTTATTAAAGCAGTGGTAATAGGGAGGCTTATATGCTCAGACTTGTTATTACTGTCAGGAACCCCCACTCACTTACACCTTAGGCCAAGGAAAGATTTTTCACAGAGAATTTTATTGCTGACATTGTGTATAATCGCCAGGGCGAGGTGACAATCAAAGCAAACCGAATTTGGTTTTTTTCAGTCAAACTTGGGTTTTTTTCGAACTCCTCTACACATGCTGATCCCCTGCATTTGAGGCCTGTGCTCATCACCCCATGCTTCGTACACAGCCTGAGATACCCTCACAGCCCCCTGAGGTGTCTTTCAGAGCTGGCCGCCTGGACATGCTATCCATTTCTCTGGCGCAGATGATGAGAAGCATGGACTGACTCTGATACCTTATTGCTTTGGCACCAGGAGCCACATTTATAGCTTACAGAGTGGGGCCTTATGGCATTTTAAGTTCGCCTCTCAATGTCGATGTAATGTCTCAGTCTTCAACTTACTGTTTGAAAGTTCTCAAAATGGCCTCCCTTGCCCCCTAATGAACCAGCAGTATCTTACCCTATAAATTTGGTCTTCCATGTTGGTGGCATTAGGTAGGGCCCCCAACCTCCAGTTCACCACAGTCCCCACCACTCCCTAAGCCTTGCCTCTGGAGCCTCTCTCCTTCCTATTTACTTTCCACTTAACGTCTAAAAGCATCTGAATTTTCAATCCATATGTGTTTTCTTGCCAGCCAAGTCAAGCCCAGCTGAGAGAAACTCAGTCCCGCATCGTCTGGAGAAGCGGTGGTATGGTCTGCGAAGAGGGACACTGTGTATTCAGCACTGTTCCAGGCCCTTTGGAATCTTCTCATTCTTTTTTAAGATTTTATTTTTAAGTAATCTTTACAGCCAACGTGGGGCTCGAACTCACAACCCCAAGATCAAGAGTCCCACACCCTACTAACAGAGCCCGCCAGGCGCCCCAGCATCTTCTCATTGAACCCTCACTAACCTGACGAGAAAAGCAGAGGCACTATTCTATAACCGAGAAGCAAGCGGCTCTGAGGGGTTCAGTGTGCCAACCCATGTCACAGAGATTCTGGGCAGCAGAGCCAGGGTGGAAACCCACGTGGGTCTGGAGGCTGCTCTGATCCTGAAGTGAGGGGGAAGCATGCTGGAGTTCTCCCCAAGGAAAGGGGGATGCCCTAGGTAAGCGATGTCTTCTATTCCTCCTGCCCCCCCACCCGGCTCTATATACAGACCCCCCCCAGATGCCCCCTGGAGGCCTGCCAATGCCTGCCCCGAGGCCACACCACAGAGATCTGTGCAGTCTCTCAGACCCTGTCCTCAGAGCAACATGTACTAGGTTTCATGCTCAGCTGTCACGGTCTTGAAATTCTCCATAATTCTTGAACAAGGGGTCATACTACCACCACCTAGACTACAAGTGACAGTGGTAAGATGGCCCAACCAGCACCAGGCTCCCCCATGCACGGTGCCATTGGTGCCATGCACCCAGAGGACACCTTGCACCCAGCAAAGCCTTCTGGGAGTCGCCACCCACAGACCCCAGCTCTCCCTTCCAGACACTCTGCAGCCAGAGCCCTCGGGCTTCACTGATACCTAATCAGCCGAGCTTTGCGCTGGACAGTCACCGCGGCAACCAGAGGTTGGTCTCTGCCGCTGAGAGAGTCAGCAAGTATTTTTCAAGTCCTGTGGTAGAACTCTGACGGAGAATCAGTGACTTTGCTGGACAGTCTAGTTTTTAAGTATTTTTAGTAATCAATACCCTAAAAGAAGGGGGAAGTCATATTTGTTAAGTCATGAGGTAGACACAACAGTAAGATTGTACAAACATAGACCTTGACCACAGAGACCTTTGGGCTTGAATCCCAGTACCACCCCAACTAGCCCTGTGACGTTACACAAACCACTCTCCTCTCTTGGCCTCAGTTTCTCCTTTACAACAGAACAATTCTCCTCCCTGCCCAGCTCTCAGGGCTCTTTAAGGATGAAATGAGCTAATGTGTAACAAAGAGCTTTGTTGACTGTGCAAATGTTAGATTGTTCTTTCAATAAACATTTATTAAGCGTTTACTCTGAGCCAAAGCCTGAGTTAGGCATCAGAGTCTCTCAAATGTAAACCTCCCAGGCTCCCTGGGATTCATTCTTTTTTTTCCCCTCAACTAAGGTGATGTTCACATGACATAAAATTAACCATTTGAAAGAGAACAACTGAGGAGCACTTAGTGCATTCACAATATTGTGAACCAACCTACTAAGTCAGAATCTGTGAAAAAACTGTACCCCCCTAAATATCAGCCTCTTTTTAGGGTATGTTCTCCCTCGCGAACATTTTGTCCTTCTTCAGAGCTGATTTCCTGGGTTTGATAATGGCCTGATGTCCCTCTGGTCACCTGCGATGCCAAACCAACCCCCGGATCCAACCTCCATCTTCACAACTTGAGACCCACTTTCTTCTACCAGCCCTAGGGAAACCAGAGCCCCGAGCCTGCCATTTTTAATGACGCCAGGGCTGGATGAGCAGGTAATCACCATGCATTTCAGTAAATTACCTCCATAAAGGAGCGATCGTGTTTGTTCGTGTGCCCTTCCTTCCTGGAATCAGCTCCCTGCCTGCCAACATTGCCTCTTCCCAGCAGCCTGTGCGTTTGGCGAATGTCCGCCTTGTCAGGCTGGGGGAGAGTCAGGTGCAGGGGGAAGGGGCGGTGTTTGGGCAAATATTGGACTTGGCCACACTTGCTGTCCATATCAGGAACCCGATTGGTGTTATTGATTGACAGATGTGGGGACCAACTGTTTGGAAAGCTGAGCCCCCTCGGATTGGGGTAGGTGTTTCGGCAAACAGCCCTAATACTGGGCAAACAGGCCTGTTGGAAGAAGTGCCTGGCATGTTAGCAGAGCAAACCAAGCGCTGAGCAAACAGCTTAAAAGAATGTGGCCACCTCCATGTAACCTCAACTGAGGTATTGATCCCACCAGAGGCGGGAGAGGGGCTGAGCAGGGAACAGAGAGATCCACACCCCAGCAGAATGTAAATGTTATCTTTAAGCTGCGGCTGTCAGGGCCCTAATGGGCATCTGTTTGGAATTTGTCTTCTTGCAAATCTTTAAATCCAGGTCAGGGCCACACACAGAATTCAATAACAACTTTTCAGAGAGATCGGATCCTGGGACTGATTTCATTTTTCCTAAGTCCCACTGGGACCTTCTGTTCCTCCTGGAGGTAGCAGCCTTGGATGGAAACTTTCTAGGTACAAGGCCCAAGCTAGAAAGAGGCAAGTCTCCTGAACGTGAGTCAGAGGAGAAGAAAATCTGAAATCAAGGTGCTTTCTTTGATCCTGAGCTGTCCATACAGGAGAGCTTGTTGGTGGAAAGAATCCCGGAATCCGGGCCAAGTAACCCGGTGTTGCTGCGGCTGTTGGTTCCTCTTGGATGGCCTTCGTTCCTCACCTCCCTGGGCCTCAGCTTCTGCCTCTGCCAAGAGGAGCGCACAGTCTGCTGGGCATATGCAAAGCCTCGGGCCAGAAAGCTCACCCGGGCTGGGAGAATGCTCTGTAGCCAGAAGGCGCTGCCCCCGGGTCAGAAGTTGGGCAGTTTGCTGGAATGCCCCTCCGGGGCCCAAGACCCTCCAACATCACCCCGTGGCCATGGCCGTGGCTGTGGCATGGACCACGGCCACGGCTACCCACTGTTGTTCCAGGCGAGTGACTGCACGGAAGACAGAGGAGGGAATATGTGATGTTTGTAAATTCCTTGAAAAGTCTAAAAACCACGCCTGCTTGCCTTTTGGTATTTCTGGAAAAGAACAGAATGAGCTATACTTGCTCCTCACCACTCCAGATGAGGTAAGAGGGCTGTGACCGGAGAGCACCACTGGTCTGCAACTTCTCCTCGAGAAAAGCCACAGGAAAAAGAAGCCCTTCTCCCCTGGCCTCCCACCGCCTTCCCCAGCCTGGCCCAGTCCCTTGGTCATGCAGGTAGAGGCCAGGCACAGGAAGGAGTAACTCAGCCACACTGCAACCGCCGCCCCCGCCCCCAGAAACGAAGGGGCACACCCGTGCTGAGTGCTGACCCATTCGGAAGACTGAGGCCTGTCTCCCGCAGGGGCCCTGAGCAGTGAGGGTAATCGAGGCTGTTACCGGGCATTGCAACTTATAAGAAGAGAGAGAGAATATAAACCCTTTCGGTCATCTCCAACTTTGGGTATCTGGTTTCACCGTGATAAGAAGAATCGAAGAAGGCTGTGGCTCGGAGAAGGAGCATTCCCAATTTTTTTTTTTTTTTAAAGATTTTATTTATTTATTTGACAGAGAGAGATCACAAGTAGGCAGAGAGGCAGGCAGAGAGAGAGGAAGAAGCAGGCTCCCCACTGAGCAGAGAGCCCGATGCGGGGCTCGATCCCAGGACCCTGGGATCATGACCTGAGCCGAAGGCAGCGGCTTAACCCGCTGAGCCACCCAGGCGCCCCGGAGCATTCCCAATTTTAATGGCCTTTTAAACAGGCACCGAACGGAAGGAGGTCGGCGAGGAGTCAAGAGTGTGGGCTAGAAATCCCCGCTCGGCCACCTGCTAGCTGTGTGAGCGTGGGCAAGTTACTGCGTTCTCTGAGCTTCAGCACTCCTCCCTGTTAAACGGAAATAATAGTACAAGGGATGAAATAAGGTACTGTGTCTCAGCCCTTCGGCACTGCCCCTCACCCACGGTAAGCCCTCAATAAATAGTAAGGACTCATTATCATCTCTGTGACATGGGCAGGACAGACCCTAGCACGAGCTGTCATTGCCAGTATGAGGCTGTGGGAGATGCCCCTGTCCCCAGTGAGGACATCCACCAGCCTGGCCTAGAAAACCTACCATCAGGCTGAGGTCAGCATGGAGGTTTTACCACAAAGTGGAGAAACGCATTGTTTTTAAGAGCATGGCCCTGGAGATTTTCTCGGGCTGCCTTCTTCCATAGGCACATCCCGGCTTTCTGCAGCGAGAAGGCTATAAGGACAAAGCACCCCTCCCCGCCCCCCATCGCAGAGATGGTCTATTGCCCTCTGCTTACAGATCGGGCAGAGGAAACCGTAGGACAGGAAAGAAGTGACTTGCCTTCGGTCACACAGTAGGTCAGACAGGGAGGGAGGAAGCCACCTGTGACACTAAGGAAATGGGCAGAGGAGGATGGGACTTCGAGGTAGAAGCACTGGCAAGCGAAAGCCAGCCTCCAAAGAGAAGGGGGTAGTGACCTACTTCACCCCCGCCAAGTTATTGATCCATTAGGGCTTCTCTACTGCAATTAGAAAGAGCTAGGTAAATTGTACCTGTGTTGACACCCTTGCTCTCAACCTCATGATTAACAAACATACCCTCTGTGAAAGGACTATCTCAACAAAGAGCATCTCAAAACCATCTGTTCTGGGGACAAGAGAGCAAATACAAGGACGAGGACACATGACATGGGGGTCGTCGAGGAGGGCAGGTACGGAGAGGTAACTGTATTTCTTCAATCCGCATGGCCTCACATCTGGACCAGCACAGAGTATCTCCCCCTCCCCCCTTAAAGAAAGGGATTTTAGCCAAGGTCACGCATTTGGCCTGTGTCCCCTGTCCCCTGCGGCTGTCCTGCCTCCTGGGCCTTCCAGGGGGTGCCCCACTGATCTCGCTGCCCCCACAGAGCACAGGCAGAGCCCCCCCTTCCCCGGCTCTCCCCTCAGCTCCAAGAGAGTGACACGGAGGCTCACTGTCATGAGCCAAAAAGAGTAAAAATTAAAAACGAGGAAGCTTGTTCAGTAAAACCACTGCTGTTTTCAAGGGTCAGGAGAGGATGCCCTCGGTGGCCTGAAGGGAAGAAAACAGGGCACATGCGCACCACCACCACCTTCCCTGGTCACTCTTAGGTTCCATACTTGGCTCCCACAGCTGTCGAACAACATCCTCCTTTCCTGCAAGCGAAGACGGGGCCGCTCTGCAGACCTGGAGGAGATTCTATCTGGGGCGGGAGCGGTACAGTGCCTGCTACTGGACCAGGCTTCCCAGGTAGAACGCTCGGGAGGCAGGAGCCGGGTGAGCATGAACTTAGTTCATGCTCAATTCAGAACAGCTCAGAGTGTGCCTCCAACCCTTTCTGAATCCACACTGGGGCACGGAAGCCCAGAAAGCCCTTATCAAAAACACCTGCTAGAGGTGCCTGGGTGGCTCAGTGGGTTGGGACCTCTGCCTTCGGCTCAGGTCATGATCCCGGGGTCCTGGGATGGGCTCTCTGCTCCACGGGGAGCCTGCCTCCTCCTCTCTCTCTGCCTGCCTCTCTGACTACTTGTGATCTCTGTCTGTCAAATAAATGAATAAAATCTTTAAAAAAAAAAAAAAAAGGCACCTGTTAGCCTTACCTGCTGAGAAACTCCACCCCCACCCTCCCCCAACTCCCTGCACTTGGAAGGCTTAGTCAGGAGGCAGTAAAAGGATTGGCCCCCATTCTGCTGCTTGTCCGTCTCCCCACCCATGCCCCACTCCCCCCACTCCCGATGCTGCTGTAAAGGCAGGCCCTCAGAACCAGGGAAGCTGTTCCCTCCTGGGTTCCCACTTTCTCACCCCATTGCAATGCTCCTAATTACCAACTGTTTACAGGGAAGACAATGAGCCGGAGTCCCCTGATGGAAGAGTTAATTACTACAAGCCAGGAAGAGAGAGCTGTTTGTAAGCTGACCCCATCCACCTGGACCTGTGGTAGCTAGCACTGTTTGGGTAACACGTAGGTTGGAGCAGTGTTTTCACTGGAGAAGCAGCAGCTAATTACAATGATAATGTGAACAACGCAGACTCGCTGAGTGACGCTAAGCTCCATTACTGACCCACCCCGAAAACACTCCTCCACGTGGTACCCAGGTGTGGCCCATTATGCTAAGATCACAGTCTCCCAATCAGACTTTACAGGTCCCTGAGAACCTTGATCTTTGAGATGAGTAAATGAGTAAACACAAATACACCCGGACCGGACCATGACTGGCCTCCTGGGTCACTGAGGCCCTGAACTCAGAAGGGGCCCCCACGTGGTTTCATGCTTGGTTGTCACTCTCTTGACATAATTTCTGAACAGGGGCCCCCAGCATTTTCGTTTTGCACAGGGACCTGAAATTATGTCACCAGTCTTGCACCAACCTCAAAGAAAAAAACAAGCAGTGCTAATAGAAAGTGAGACTCAGGGGGGCGCCTGGGTGGCTCAGTGGGTTAAAGCCTCTTCCTTCGGCTCAGGTCATGATCCCAGGGTCCTGGGATGGAGCCCCACATCGGGCTCTCTGCTCAGCGGGGAGCCTGCTTCTCCTCCCCCTCTCTGCCTACTTGTGATCTCTGTTGTCAAATAAATAAATAATAATAAAAATCTTTAAAAAAAAAAAAGTGAGACTCAGGAATCCATACATCAACCCCCTTTGCCCTCATTTGAGTCAAAATGTCCCATTCTTTTAAAATTCTGAGGAAGAGAAAGTCTGAGCTGCAGAACTTTTTTTTTTTTTTTTAGGAAAGTATTTTATTACATGAGAACCCCCTTCTGAGTAGGCCAGACCCTGTCCTCGCCTCTCAGCCCGCCCCTGAGGGAAAAGCACCTTGCTGACGGGCTGTGACTGCAATCCCAGGCTGGGGAGGGTCCCAGCTCAGCCCTGAGACAGCAGGAGGATTGGAGTCCATGCCCCAGTTAGCTCCTTCAGAAAGGCAAATGGGATTGGGAAGGGGTAAGGAAGGGATGCGGGGCAAAGTCAGCCATTCCCAGCCTGCTTCTCAGTTGTTTGAAAATATTTCCCCAGAGAGGGTCTCTATGGCAAGAATAAGATTCAGAAACTCTGGATCAAATAATATTCTGAATGACAGGACTTGTCAGAACCTTTAAAAAGTTACAAGAATCGTAACTCTCCAATCCTGTGCTGACAGGGCTTCTTCCAAAGCTTGTTTGACTCCATTGATCTAACAACACAGTCGCTTAGGGGAGTGGTCACTATCAGACCCATAGAACCTAAACTTTAGGGCCTCCCACCTAGGTCATTGCAAGGCTCTGGAAACACCCTAACAAAATGTTCACCAGTTATATCCATCACCCCACAAAGTAACGTTTGCAGAACATTTGTGTAGCATTTACAGAAGTAAGATACTTCCCTATATCCATATCCTTAAAGGGAGACCCTAAAATTCTGACTTTTGGACCCCACAAAATGTGTATCCTTCTCTGTACCCATCTCCCCATCTGGAGGCCCCACCCTTACATCCCGCCAAACACCTTAAAATGTACTCACGTCCTCATTTAATATCATTTATAAACTAACTTGAAGAATGGAGTCGGAGATAGCATAATGTCATTTGTTTAGTAGACTTCTAATTAAACATTCTTTCATATTGGTTTTGCTCTGTTGCAAGGAATGTTAATTTCAGAGGCAACGTTTAAAATTTCCATGTTGTGCTCACTGTCTTAGACCCTGGGGATGCTCCCGGTCCCTGAGCACCTGGTCTACACTGCAAAATGCCAGAAACGGTGCCCCGCTCACCATCCTCTACGGTTCCAGAAACACTATGCTAGGTTATCTGCATGGGTGTCTCCACTTCAGGGGAAACGTCTACCTGACGTCTCATTCAGACTAAAGAGGGATCGGGGTGGTGGGGAGAGAAAGAGTCTGGGTTATGGAAATTGAACTTTTATTATCATCGAGAAACAGCGGGTTTCCTTGAACTGGGTTAACAAGGTGTTATCTAATGAGACCTGAGGGGCTGCTTTAATTTAGGACAAGATTGTTGTGCAATTAGCTTATCAACTCTGTATATGTAAATGAAGGCTTTTAAAGTCCTTGAAAACGGCTCCTGCTCTTAAGTAATTGAACTGTTTCCCAGGATGCTCTTCACTCTCCCCTGCCTGGACACTTCTTTTAATTAAGCATTAGTGTGCAAAGCGCCGTGCCTAGGGGTTGAAAAGGAGAAAGAGCCAGTCCCCTGCCCTCCATCTGCCTATTGTCTAATTAGGAGTTGGCCACCTTTCCCCGAGGAGGGCTGGATGGCAAATGTTTTCTGCTTTGCAGACTATCTCTAGTCCCAGAACCCAGCTCTGCCCTCCCGGCACCAAAGGAGCCAGAGACCGTGAGCAGATGAATGAGTGCGGCCATGATCTACAAAACCTTCACTTACAAGAAACACCCAGGCTATAGTGTGCCCACCCCAGATCTAATGAGAGAGACAAATGTGTAATTTACTACGCGAAGGTACAAATGCAGGTCTGTGCTAGCCGAGGACTGTAGAGTTCGGACGGAGGGAAGAAGCAACTGCTTGCCACGGGGAAGACAGAGGCTTTCCCTGTGTCTGAGCCTATGGAGACACTTCCTTTTGGCTGAGCCTGTGATGCTTCCCCAACTGCTTTGTTCTTACCTGATTTTCCTCCCCAGCAAGGCTGGAGCTCCTGAGGCCTGATGTTTTCTTCTGTCGTTCACGGGGCTGAGCTAAACTGGGTGCCTACGTCCTGCCTGCAAATTCTGAGTCAGCATCCAGGCAAATGAGGTTAATGTTGGAAAGAGCGAAACACGGACACCAGGCTTCCCCACCCCAGCCAGGCTTCAAATAACCATTCTTGTTTGGGAAACCACCTTGCCTTTGAGGGGAATTAAACAATGTAATCTCCTGCACGCACCGGTCCCCTCTGCTCTGACTCCTTTATTGTTCTTCCAGACACTTTCTCTTTGCATTTCCAATATCCAAATGCTGCCTAGTTTACTGTGACTTGTTTGCTCAAGGCTGGGCAAATACAAGAACAAAGGAGGCTGTGAGCCTCCGCAAGGGCTTTGCTATCACCTGCTCTCATCCTGAGCTTAGCAGCCTTCAGCACCCCATCCCCTAAACAGGCCTCGGGCCAAGGTTCTTTGAGATGCAGCAGCTATAAAGATGGGACAGGAGACACCGGGCTTTCAGACTCCTGATAGCTTATCTCTAACTCCACCAGGAACTGGGTAATGGTGACCCACTGGCAATAGGAGCACGTAAATGAATGACTCATCCCGGAAAATGCATGGAGCTGATAACAAGAAAACCTAGGCATTTCCAAGTCCCAGGTCTTACCAAGAGATGGATCTTAGGGGGCTTAGCCCGGGCAACATCTCCACTAGCCTATCTCCACAGCTTCTCCAAATTCATACGTAATCTCCCTGTGAGTGCATCATTCTGGCCATGCCACTGGACCATGCTCTGAGTCCCCCACTGCCTGGTTATGCCTGGTGTCCGCCCAGTGGGAGGCAATGCTCATGAGTCCCCCCAACACGTGTGACTCTCCAGGAAGCCAGACGAAGTCAAACCAGAGAACGCTGGAACCAAAATGGAACTCCTGAGTATTTCCAATGCAAGTAGCACCTGCAAGCACCCCGCCCCTCCCTACCGAGTTAGAGACCCCAGCTGCAGTTTTTCTCATCTGCAAATGAGAAACTACCTCTGAGCTGCCACACCCCATCCCCACCTTCTCACCCAGCACAGCTCCTGACGGACAGGGAGTCCCTCTGTGGTCTAACCCTGGACCGGGCGATCAGTGTTCTACAGAGAAATCTCCCTGCCTGGATTACCCTCCTACTTCTTCTTCCCCTACCTAGGGTTTACCCAGCCTTCAAGATCTGGCTCCAGGCTGCCTCTTCCAGGAAGTCTTCCCCCATCAACCAAGCTCTGCCAACACCCCCCCACCCCAGAGACCCAACCCGGCTTTTAGGCAGGCTCACACAAAGTCAAATTTAATAACACCCTGTCCAATCTCACAGTCTCAGCACTCCACATGTGTTCATTATCTCCCCAGAGCGTGTAAGTTCGTTGGCTAGAAACCATGCCTTCACTTTTAACCCCCTAAGCTCAATTGCACAAGGCTAGATAAATAGCAGGTGATATAAATTGCTGTTGCTGATATAAATTCTAAGGATATAAAAAAGGGTACAAGCCCAGCTGCCTCCTCTTTTAAAAGGAGACATAGTGAGGGTGCCTGGGTGGCTCAGTGGATTAAAGCCTCTGCCTTCGGCTTAGGTCATGATCCCAGCGTCCTTGGTCATGATCCCAGGGTCCTTGAATTGAGCCCCCCATCGGGCTCTCTGCTC
Source organism: Lontra canadensis (assembly GCF_010015895.1). Taxonomy (NCBI): domain Eukaryota; kingdom Metazoa; phylum Chordata; class Mammalia; order Carnivora; family Mustelidae; genus Lontra; species Lontra canadensis. The sequence goes on from NW_022631022.1 coordinate 16,248,906, forward strand.
AGCAGGGAGACTTGTTCCCGCCCCCACCCCCGCCTGCCTCTCTGCCTACTTGTGATCTCTGTCTGTCAAATAAATAAAATCTTTAAAAAAAATAAAAGGAGACATAGCCATAGTAGCAACCAATTCCTGTGAGCCATTGCATATCTGAAAAAGACTCACCACATTCATGATCTCAATTAATCAGCAACCCCGGGGCGATATGTGGAATCCCTCCCACAATGTGCAGATGCGGACACCAAGGGCCACTGAGAATCTTTGATTTGCCTGCAAGCACAACTCGCTCGTAAGTGGCAGAGCCGTGATTTGAACCCAGGTCTTAGGACACCAAGCCTTTTTTTTTTTTTTTTTCTTCTCCAGCATATGGTCTGTGAGCCTTGAAAGCCAAGAGCTGGTCCAAGGGGTGGCTGGCAGTTTTGCTACAGAGAAAACTGCAACCATCGGAAAATATATAACTTGTCCACACGGAGATGCAGGGACCACAGAGAAGGTAAGTTTCCGCCAGACCTCGAAGAAGCAATGGAATTTGGACAAAAAGGCAGGAGAGAAAAGGGGCATGAACGGGAGCAAGCAAAAGGCATTGGAGAGATGGGGGGGCACGGAAAACCACGTGGAGGAGGTATAAGCAGAAGGCAGTCTGAGGAGAGGAATATCATGCCAAACTAGAAGCGAGTCTTAAGCCTCAAGCGGGAGACTGTGAAGACAGTGTAAGCAGAGATGGGGGTAGGGGGTGTTTGGGAGACTTCCCCCTGGGCCCCCGCCCCCCGCAGGACTCCATGAGAGACCAGACGGAGATGAAGAGCAAACAAGAGTAAATCAAGGTCATTCCAAGCCCCCCAAGCCAGAGAGCCTGCTAAAATGTAGGTGTCATTAATCGACATGGGGGTGGCGAAAATTGCTGCTGATTTAAACTGGGAAGGAAACAGGCAGTATCACACAATGTCAAATTTAATAATATGCTGTCGCTGCGCACTATCTCATTATTCCACACATGTTCATTATCTCCCCAGATTGTGCGCTAGCTGGCTTTTGGAAACTATGTCTTCTTTTTTAACTTCTGCAGCTCCTCGTGCAGGGCTGAGCAGAGAGCCGCGGCCCAAGAAATACCAGTGGCTGTATATTTTAACGCCACGAACGGGGGCCTGAACCCCAGGGTCGCCGCAGAGGCATTTCAGAGAGACAGACAATGCAATATTTTCTTGAAAGTATTTTTGCAGTAGCAGCTAGATGTGTCCAACAGCGCCCGATAACAAAATGCTGCCCCTCGAGGTAATGAGCGTCCTGTCACTCAAGGCATCCAAGCAGAAACCAGACAATCGTCAGAGTCTCCATGGAAGGAATCCCTGCCTCGGGAGGGAAACCAGACAGCAGCTCATAAAGCCCCTGCTCCATCTCTCAGACGCTATGGTTCTAAAATGCTGTGAATTCGATCTCCCATTTCCTTGGCATGTCCCATTCAGAAATAGCCAGACTGACTTAAAAAAAGAAATCTCCATGCCTCCTTCTATTTCCTTCAGACCCTTTAAATGTCAAGTTCCAGACCATGGTTCTGCCATGCCGGGCGGCTGGATACCAAACCCATGAGGGCTAGGTTTAGAATAGCATGCCCGGCGTGGCCAATGGAGGGGGGGTCTGACTTCATGCATTCCTAACACACGTCTATTTTTACAGCCATGAAACACAACGCCTCCCTTCGCTGTTCACATCAATATCACACAGGGACGCTGACACAGGGCCATCTGTCCCCGCAGACGTGTTCTTTCGGGAGGGGAGGCAGAGAGAACCGGAGAGAAATAGATATGCATTTTTGTTCTAAGTCTGAAAATTGATTTGGGATATGAGAGCTCCCAGACTCGAGCTGGGCAGGGACGCTGTTTGCCAATCCATGTTGGGAATAGAGCATCTTATTTTTTTGCCTCCTTCTGAAGTTTAACTCAGTCTGTCAGTCCACCCACACACTCATTCATTCATTCACTCCCTCGTTCATTTGCCTGAGGCGTGCCAGCTCTAGGCCACACATCCTTTCCCCATGCTGGACTCTTCTGGAAGCCCCTGATGCGAGAGGGCATGGAGGTGGGGAGGACTTGTGACTGGGAGGGTGGACAGATGAGGCAAGTCCTTTCCGAGCACCTCTACTACATCCAGGGCTGTGCCCAAACTGAAACTTGGCCAGGTGGAGCTTTCCCCCCTGAAACCAGTCATTGCCCTGAGGCACGAGATGAGGCAGACTTGAGAGCCAAAGGGGGGGATGTCATGTGTGCTGGAGCAAAACCAAAATAGTTGCCAGCAAAATGGGGGCTCGAGATCAGTGTGGCTGTGGACCCCCAAACCTGGCCTGAGTCAGCTCTTCTGGAAGAGCCCCACACTCTAGGGGAGGAGATGGAGGAATTAATCTAAAGAGCCGGGGCACCTGGGTGGTTCAGTTGGTTGAGCGTCTGACTCTTGACTTCAGCTCAGGTCATGATCTTGGGTGGTGGGATTAAGCCCCATGTCAAGCTCTGCCCTCAGTGGAGAGTCTGCTGGAGATCTCTCTCTCTCTCTCTCTCTCTCTCTCTCTCCGTCTCCCTCCCTCCCTCACCACCTCCCCCACTCTCTCAAAGAAATAAGTCAATCTTTTAACAAAATATATTAAAGAGCCACACAGGAAGGCTGTCCATCAGGGGCTTGTTATGGACTCTGGTTCCCCAAGTTTTTAAGGGCCCATTGCACTTTCCTATTTCCCTCCTCTGATAACATATCCAGTTTTCCTGCTCCCCCATCCCTGCTGGTCCTGATGGACCTGCTGGTCATGCGACTCCATCATCTCTAGGTAACAGTGCAGTCCAGGCCCCCGGGAGTCAGATCACCCCTCTGAAACTCCAGACGGTGATTAATTCAGGGAGGCACACGTGATTCTGACACGGCCAACTACAGGCAGTCCTGGGGCTTTTCTGCCAGAGCTCACAGGGAAAATGACCTCTCTCGATTGCTATTGTTAGTTTGAGAGAATATGAATCTGAAACTGCCAGTTGCCATTTTGGCTGCTCCATGGAAAGGATCCTGGCAAAGGACAAAGCAAGTCAGAAACGACACAAGAAGAGAGAGAGACAGTTGTGATGCCTTCAAATGACCCCTGGTTCTACCAGTCAGAAGCCAACCCCTGGACCGCCCGTTTATGAGAGCCAATGATTTCTTTTTTCCCTTCTTCCTCAAATTAATTTTGCTTTGAACCCTATCCTCCAGCCTTCCTGAATTTCTGAATTTTTTATATGCCAACGAATGGGACAAACCCAGAAAAGTTGGATAAATTCTCAGAGACATACAATCTTCCAAGACCAAATCAGGAAGAAATAGAAAATCTGAACAGGTCAATCACTAATAATGAAGCTGAATCAGTAATTACAACAGTCCCAACAAACAAAAGTCCAGGACCAGATGGCGGCACAGGTGAGTTCTACCAAATATTCAAAGAAGAGTTCATTCCTATCCTTTGCAAACTATTACCAAAAAAATTGAAGAGGAAGGAATGCTTCCAAGCTCATTCTACAAGGCCAGCATTACTGATACCTAAACCAGACAAATACTACAAAAGAAAGAAAATAATAAACCAATATCCCTAAGGAACATAGGTGCAAAAATCCTTAATATTAGCTAACCACGTTCAACAATACATGAAAAGGAGCATACGCCATGATAATTGGGATTTATTCTAGAGATTCAAGGATGGTTCAATATCTGTGAGTCAACATGATAAAGCACATTAACAAAATTAAAGATAAAAATCACATGATCATCTCAATAAATGCAGAAAAAAATTTGACAAACCTCAATATCCATTCATGATAAAAACTCCCAAGAAATTAGGTCTAGAGGGATGTACCTTAATACAATAAAGGCCATGTATAACAGATTTACTGCTAACATCATACTCAATGATGAAAAACTGAATGTTCTTCCCCTAGGGTCAGGAAGAAGACAAGGATGACCACTCTTGCTGCTTTTATTCAACATAATACTGGAACTCCTAGCCACAGCAATCAAACAAGAAAAAAATAAAAGTCATCCAAATTGGAAAGGAAGAAGATAAACTGTCACTATTCAAGATGACATGATACCGTATACAGAAAACCATAAAACCTCCACTCAAAAACTATTAGAACCAATAAATTAATTCAGTAAAATTTTAGGATCAAAATCAATATACAGAGAAATCTGTTGTTTCTATACATTAATAACAAACCATCAGAAAGAGCAAATAAGAAAGCAATCCCATTTACAGATGTATCAAAATGAATAGAATATCTAGGGGGCGCCTGCGTGGCTCAGTTGGTTAGTGTCTGCTTCAGCTCAGGTCATGATCCTGGAGTCCCGGGATCAAGTCCCACATCCAGCTCCTTACTCAGTAGAGAGTCTCCTTCTCCCTGTGCCCCTCAGCCTGCTCATGTTCTCTCTCTCTCTGTCTCTCAAATAAATAAATAAAACCTTTTTTAAAAAAGTTTAATTTTTTTAAAAAAGGAATATCTAGGAATAAATTTAACTGAGAAGGTGAAAGACCTTATGCTGCAGACTTGAAGACAGTGATGAAAGAAACTGAAGATGACACAAAGGGAAAGATATTCTATACTTATGGATTGGAAAAATTAATATTGTTAAAATATCTATACTACCTACAGCAATCTACTGATTCAATACAATCCCTATGAAAATTCCAACAGCATTTTCCACATAAGACTTAAAAAGTAGTTTTTATCCTAAAATTTGTATGGAACTGCAAAAGACCCCAAATAGCCAAAGCAACCTTGAGAAAGAAAAACAAGACTGGAGGTATTGTACTCCCAGATTTCAAACAACACTACAAAGTTATAGTAATCAAAACAGTGTGGTACCGGCACAAATCCAGGTACATAGATCAGTGGAACAGAAATAAACCCGGACTTATATGGAAAGAAGGAGGCAAGAATCTACCATGGGAAAAAGACCATCTCTTCAGTACGTGGTGTTGAGACAACTGGACAGCTACCTGCGAAAGAATGAGCCTGGACCACTTTCATACTCCACATACAATAACAACCTCCAAATGGGTTGAAGACTTAAGTATAAGACCCAAAACTAGGGATGCCTGGGTGGCTCAGTCAGATAAGCTGCTGCCTTCGGCTCAGGTCATGATTCCAGGGTCATGGGATCGAGTCCCACATCGGGCTCCCTGCTCCAGGGAACCTGCTTCTCCTTTTAGTTGCTGCTCCCCCTGTTTGTGTGCTCACGGTCTCTCTCTCTCTCTCTCTCTCTGACAAATAAATACATAAATTTAAAAAAAAAAAAAGAACTAAAACTATAAGCTCTTAGAAGAAAACATGGGCAGGGATTGGTCTTAGGAATATTTGTTTGGATCTGTCTCCTCAGGCAAGGACCACAAAAGCAAAAATAAAACAATGGGACTACATTAAATTAAAAGAACATCTATGCAGTGATGGAAACCATCAACGAAACAAAAAACAACCTAAGTAATGGAAAAAGATATTTGCAAATGCCATTATCTGAGGAAGGGTTAACACCCAAAATAGAAAAAGAACTCATAAAACTCAGTTTGATTAAAAATGGGCAGAGGACCTGAATGAACGTTTTTTTTCTTTTTTCAAAGAAGACATACAGATGGCCAACAGGCACACTGGAATATTACTCTGCCATAAACAGGAACGAGCTCTTGCCATTTCTAGCGACACGGATGGACCTAGAGGGTGTTATGTGAGGTGAAATAAGTCAGTCAGAGAAAGACAAATACCATCTGATTTCACGTATGTGTGGAATCTAAAACAAAAACAAAACAAACAAAGAAACCCAACAGAAACAGACTCATAGGTACAGAGAACAAACTGACGGTTGTCAGAGGGGAGGGGGATGGCGGATGAACAAACTAGGTGAATGCGATTAAGAAGTGCCAAGTCTCAGCTACAAAATAAATAACACACGGATCTAATACACAGCATAAGGAGTATAGTCAATGCTATTGTAACAACTTTGCCTGGTGGCAGATGGTAACTAGAATCACTGTGGTGACCATTTCCTAATGTGTATACATATCAAATACAGTACCTTGTACACCTGAAACTAACACACTATCGTATGTCAATTATTCTTCCATTGAAAAAAGAAACACCATAAAAAAAATAATTTAAAAATAAAAAGGAAAAAATCCTTGGCCAGAGCAATTCAATCTCCCGGGGTCCAGAACATCCAAGTGGCCCCCATCATCTGGAGGTTGCTAAAGGACTCTGAATAAAACAGACATCCAGCACCAGCAGTTCATTTTCTTAACAAAGATTGGAGCAAGCAGAGAAATGACACTGCAAAAATCTTTTTTACACACAATGATAGGAAAAAAATAAGAGAAAATGAATTTCTGTCACTTCAGTCGACAGATTGAAGCTCTCCAGTGGCCTGGTTAAACGTAATTGCACGTGTGGCAGTGGCTCACGCAGCCAGGTCAGGGTAGCAGGACTCCCCTTGGCGAGAGGAGGGTCAGCTTGCGCCAGGGGTCCCCAGGTGCCTGCCAGCCCCGGCCAGTGTCTAGGGTGCTTGGATTCACCAGAGACAGTGCACTGGGAAATCCTTCGGGGTCGGTTTGGAGACGCTGGCTGCTGGTGTGGACGGTCTTCTCCCAACAGCACTGAGGGAGTCTGAACCCCATTCCAGGGCCTATGAAGAGGGAGATCCACTCCTCTCCCTAGCTAGTGGTCAGACAAATCATACCCAGCTCCTCCGTTATGGATGGATCAACACTGCCTCGCTACACTACGCACACAATCAAAACTTGTACAAGCGCATTCTATGACGCGGCAACTTCCGTCTGGGGCTGTGCAGGTTCTCTCTCGCTGTGGAACAGACTGCCCCAAAAGGTAGTGGCTTAGAACAACAACAGACCTCCATCGGGTCCATTTCTGTGGGCCAGGAACTTGGCGGCATCACGGTATGCTTCTGGCTGACGTGTGTTTTCAGTCAAGATGTCAACTGGGGGCTCAGTCATCTGAAGGCTCGACTGAGGCCGAGGGACCCATGTGCCAGGTGGCTCATTCACCCAGATGACGAGTGGGTGCCAGGTACTGACAGGAAGCCCACTTCCCACCACCCAGACCTGGAGCCAAAGGACTGGCTGGGCCCTCACTGGCAGCTACCCAGGCCTCCAGCCCACAGGGCTTCTCACCGGGATCTCAGGCTGACGTGGGCCAGGATTTCACTGTGGCAGCACACAGGGAGGCAGGGAACGGGAACACTCTGAGCAGAGGCAGTGACATGGAGGACACGTCCCCCCTCTGACAGAATAGTGTGCAGTGGGTAAAAAAATTAAATGTACACTTGGCCACACGGACACATCTGAAAACATGGGGCCGTGTAAAAAAGACAACAACAACAAAAATCGTGAACTACGAATGAGTTCTCTTGTATGGTCCCATTTACAACAGTTAGATATATGCACACAAAACAACAAAGCACCATGCACAAGAACACATACAAACAAGATGTGCGTTAAGCCTAGTGGAATGGCTGTCTGTGGGGGCAGGATGGGAACGGAGAAGAGAACTGGGATCACAGGGAACACATAAGTCAACAAAAGCATAGGGCCTTCTGGAGACCTGTAATCCTGGGGCACCATGACCTGAGAATCCACACCTGGCATCCACACACCCTTGGCCAAGGAAACAGACATCTCCCCATACAGCTGGGCCTCCTGCAGGGACAGTACCCACCACACAGTTTCCTTTGGAGTAGCTGCTTTGTTATTTCTTGGTAGTGGTGGTGGTGGTTGGTTGGTTTGATTTTTCAGCCAAGCCTGTGTCTCCAACCCACCTTCTCTCTCGAATTCCAGACTCCCGTGCCAACTACCTGGGCTTTGCACAGACTGAACTCATCACCTGTCCTCCAATTCATCTGCCCTCCTATACCTTCTCTCTCTCGGAAGATGCTCCCCTGTCCACTCAGCCATCCCACCCAAAACCGTAACTCGTCCATCCCTCTGCCCTTCCTTTCAGCCCTACATCTGTCGGGATACCTTAAGCTTAATAGAGCAAGCTCTCCTGTCTGCAAGTGGAGGCATGAATGATGCTTGCCTCTGTGTCCATGAAGACACGTTCAGTGGCAGGTAACAAACAGCACAAAGTTGTTGGAGTAAAACCTAGCAAACACATCACCAGGCCCTGATTTCTTCTTCTTGTTCTTCTTGTTCTTCTTGTTCTTCTTCTTCTTCTTGTTCTTCTTCTTCTTCTTCTTCCTCTTCCTCTTCCTCTTCTTCTTCCTCTTCTTCTTCTTCTTCCTCTTCCTCTTCTTCCTCCTCTTCTTCCTCTTCTTCTTCCTCTTCCTCTTCTTCTTTTTTTTAAAAGATTTTATTTATTAGAGAGAGAGTACACAAGCAAGGGGGAAGTGGCAGGCAGAGGGAGAAGCAGGCTCTCCGCTGAACACAAAGCCCAACTCGGGGCTCAATCCCAGGACCCTGAGATCATGACCTGAATCAAAGGCAGACACTTAACCAACTCGGCCACCCAGGCGCCCCACCAGGTCCTGATTCCTATCTTCAGGCTCAACACTGCCCTTCACCTTAGGGAGGCATCACCTATCCATGGCTCCCAGAGAGACTCTCCTTCCAGGGTCACCAGCTGGAAGTAGGAACTCCTGGTCCTATATCCTGTCAGCTTGACATCCTGGAGGGAAAGGTAAGATCTTATCCCCAGGCACCACTGGCTCTCCTTGGATCCTGTGACCATCCCTGTACCAAACACCTTGGCCCGGGAAATGCTCTGAGGGGTGCGCTATGTGCCCGGCCCAGAGAGTATTCCCAGAAAACGTAGCCATCACTGCCACCCGCATCAGCATCACCATTGTTAACTTCTGGGTAAGCACTTGACTAGAAGGATGTTTTAAAAAGCAAGAAATTCCAAACATTAGTCGCACCAGGTAATCTAAGCCCTTATCGTCCTTAAGAGCTCTTAGCAGCTTTAGACAATGGTCAGCAGGCACCACCCATGATTTTCCCTTGCTTCTGTAAATTAAAAAGCTACAGGTCACAAATTTCTAACAAGTACATACAGAGCCCATCCTCATTTTAAATTTAAAACACTGTGTTAACCCAAGTCTCTGGGAGAGGAAATATTCCAATTTGTCCCAATTCCTGCACTTTTCCAGTTGGTCCCACAGACACAACCCAGGGGCTTTTCTGATTCTTCACATCTCTTCAGAGTCCAATCTTGCCATCTCAACTAAAATGTGAGCTCCTAGGGACCCGAGAGCCTGTCTACAGCTCCCCCAGGCTCCTCTTAACAGCGTCTTAGGGTGAAGACTCAGCCGGCCGGCCGGCCAGCCGTCTGACTCACAGCGCAGCCTGGATCCCGCTAGTTGGCAGAATTCCTGTCTGTCTGCGCAGCCCACACACCCCCAGCCCCACTGCCAACCCGGGCTTAGGCTCCAGCCATTAGAGACTCCGTTTGTGTCATTAACGGGAACGTCGGCAACAGCTGCCTGCAGCAGGTGCAAAGCCCAGCAGAGCCCGACTCCGGAGAGAAATCTTTTGCTCATTCAAGCCAGCTGTAGAGACAGTGAAGACAAGTGGGAGGGGTAACCGTTCTTTCTGAAAGGCAGCACAGGACTGGGAAAGTTTGGTCCGGGCCGTTTTCATCATTGACTCAATCAGTCAGATGGCCAGCTGGTTGACCACCCAGTCACACAGAGCCAAATGCCCCTCGTCATGGGGACTGGGAGAGTCCCACCTGCTCCTCTCACTTCCAAGAGCCCTGGCCCTACCTCCAAATCCAGACTTCCCTCCTTCCCGGGCAGGGGAGCAGACAAGTGGGAGAGAAGAAAAGGGACCAGCATTTAGAGCCTCCAGCCATGCATGGCCTTCCGAGTCCCTGGCACCTGGGATGTCTGAAAGACATTCAGAAGCCTGGCCTCCACCCCAGACCTCCTGAGTCAGCATCCGTAACACTCTCCCGCAGGGGATTCATGGGCACAGGCAAGTCTGAGAAGCCCTGATTCGGAGACTCAGGCATTCATTCAATCATTCAAAAAAATTTTTACGACGTATCTGTGATGTACCTGCCACTGTTTTAGGCATGGGTGCGGGGGCACAGTACACCAATGACAAGAGAAGACATCCCAGCTCTCATGGGACTTGCTTCCTCATGGAGAGAAACACACAACAAAGGTGATAAAACACATAAAGCAGTAGGCTAGTGGGTGACAACTTCTAAGGGTACAAACTAAGTGGGGAAGAGGACAGAGACTGTGCAGGGGAGGGGGGAGCGGCAGGTATAAAACAGGAAGCTTCCCTGCACAGTGGCCTGGGAGTGAAGACCCAGGAGGAAGTGAGACCGAGGGGAGGGCTGGAGGGAGGAGGCCCCACAGCCTCCAGTTGCCCAGGACAGAGGGAATTCCTGGGGCATGGGACTTGCAGTTTGACACCCGAGAAAATCCACTGCAAAGAGGAACGCTGGTTACCATGGAAGGAGAGCAAGGACAGACAGTAGGTGAGCCCAGGAGAGGGGCCTGGGGCTCTTCGATCATGGTGTGGGCCTCTGCCCAGCAACATAGCATCCTGGGGAGGGGGCGGTTGTTAGGAATGAAGATGCCCAGGCCCCACCCCAAAGCTCCTCAATCAGAATCTGCATTTTCATCAGGTCCCCGGGGAGGTCCTGGGGCATATAAGCTCCTTCCAGACCCTTGTGATGGCTTCGACACCTCCTCTGAGCAAGACGGGAGACCACCACAGATGGCACGATCTAACACTTACCAGGCTGCTGGGCTGAAAAGAGATGGAGAGTAGAGCCATCCTCGGGCGCCACTAAGGAGGGCCTGAGATTACCCTGCCCAGCAAGGGGAGAGGCTGCAGAGAGGATGGAAACCAATTCTCAGAGGAGATAAGCCCGACAGATGCTTTCTACAGCTGGCTTTCTCTTAACCTCACCTTGTATTTCTTGCACCAATCTCCTTCCTTCCACCAACATTTCTGGGGGCCTGGTTTACGGAAGTCCCCATGCTAAAGGAATGAGACCTAGTTGCTGAGACCAGCCATTGTGGGCCCCTCTCTCTGACCAAGAAAACCCGGGGCTCCAGGATCCAGGGTAGGAAACATTCAGTCTGGGTGGGGGCAGGGGTTCAGGGCAAGGTTCCCCTGAAGGACTCATCCTCCCCACAGAGCTAAATCTCAGGGAGTCTGAGCCCTCCCCAAGTCATTCCTCCTACAGGCGAACAGGGTCAGTACGCACACCCCAGGCCAGCTACTTACACGGGCTCTGTTCAGAGCTTGGGTGCGTGTGCGCTAAGGTGTCGGCTGGGCCTGGGATGCAGTCAGGAGTGGGATAAGATGTTCTCTCTCTCTCTCTGGTGCAAAATTCCAAGGAGCTGACAATTTTGAATAGGAACCTGCATGGGGGTTTTAGGCATGGGGGCAGGGGCACAGTACACAGGTCATTATGGAGATAATGTGTGTCCAGATAGGCAGAGAAACCTATTTTATTTAACAGCTCATTAGTGTGAGTTATGACTTTTTAATATTTAGACATATTTTTGGGGGCCTCCATCTGTGTGCCCTTGCCCTGGGCCTCACAAACATTCTGGCCAGGCCTGTGGCAGAGCGCCGACCCTGCACTTCTCCTCGGAATGTTCTGCCCCTCCCCCACCTTTTCTATCTGAACCTGAAATGCATACAAGACCCACGTGGCAATCTTCTGCATTTTTTTCTTTTTTTTTTTTCTTTTGTTTGCTCTCTATCGTATGTATCCTTTCAGCTGGTGCCTGAAGCCTTCTTTTCTGGAAGAAACCATCTCTCTGTGGTTTAGGTGGGGCTGAGCTCCTAGGAGCTAGATGGTTGGAAAGATTTTCTCCTTATCATGGCAAGACAAGCCAGCATGGAGAGAAGAAAGCATCACCAGGACATGGTGTGGGAGGGGGACAGAGCCCAAGGAATTCTTTGCCAGCTCCTGGATCCAGCTACGCCTGATCCTAGACCATCTTTACACTTTACAATTCCCTAAGCTGTTAAATGCATCTTTTTGAGCAAGCGGGTTGGAACTGGATTCCTGTTACTAGGAACTGAAAGAGCCTGTACAGTAATCCCAATTCACAGAACCACAGATGTCAAAGCCTACAGAGGCCTTAGAAACCACTTGATTGACTTCTGCTCTTCCACGTGTAACAAATCTGACACTCAGGAGGGAGAAATTGTGCTATTCACACAGTGAACGGGGGTCACAGTGGAGCCTGAAACACAGATCTCTTTGCTCCTGGGCCATGACTCCATGTTTCCTCTTTATGTGACCTTCTCCAGCCTGTGCAGGCCAGACCTGCACCCCACCTTCCCTTCCGAGTCCCCACACCATCTGGTTCTTCCCCAGCTTTTATATTATCACTCCATTGGCTCTGGTGGGTGCTGATCCAAATTGAAACCGTAAACCCCTTGAGGGAAGGACGCTGGCCGCCCCTCAAGGCGAAGTCCCGCTCCCGGCACATGGCAGGGGCTGAACCTGCCCTGCTAACTTACCAGCCGGAGGCCTTGATGCCTGGTTGACTAAATGGAGGCCCCTTTTCCAGCCAATGCACCCTCTCAGGGTGTTTCTCGCAGGCAGGCATTCTTTTCTCTGCCAGCAATTTCCCGGGCCATTAGCAGGAGCTGCAACCGGAGGCAGGAAGGCTACGTTGCTTTTTTTTTTTTTTTCTCCATTTCCTTTTGTTTTCAATTTTCTGCCCATGGAGGATTTCTCCCCCCTCCCTTCCTGAACAGCCCAAGTTGCTAAATTGCACATCGCCAGCAACTCCTGTGAGTTTCGTCCTTAAGTGTTACATTTCTGGAAGAGCTACTCCACACGCGGCACTTCTCTGCGGGAGGGGGCCGGACAGGCACGCTAAAATTACATTTCCATTTCGGTTCCTATGTTTTTAAGCTGTTATTTTAGCATTTCTGACTAGTTCACAGTTGACACCTACTGATGGAAAATTAAATGAAACTTGGCCAAGAACAAGCCTTGCCTCTCCTCCCCAGGCTGAGAACTAGCTCCTTTTTAAAACGAGCCGCAGCTGTGGAGGGCAGAGAGCCGCCCTGATTTGGAAATTTGAGATCTGCTCCACAGCCCCGGCTCTGTGCTCCCCCAGCCCCTGGACCCGGGGTGAATCACTGAGCCTTCTGACCCTCATTTGTCTCCTCTGTAAATGGGTGCGTTCTCATCTGTAAATTCTACCTACAGAAGCCAGAGTTATGGTGAGGTTCTAGATTATGTAAAAATACTGGGCCATCCGCGGACAACTTGAAAACTGTACCGTGAAAACTCTTGACACATAGTAGGTGCTAAGTAAATCTTAGTTATTTTTTGGTCTTAGTCCTTTTCTCTTAGCCATCCAATATTCTTTGTGTCAGTTTGTCTTGGTTAACTATGCAATTTAATATGAGAATTACAAGATACCTCTCCCTCCCGGGTAACAGATCAGGCCACGCCCCCAAACAGAGGTTGTACCAAGGCCCTGGAGTAGATCTCAGTTCAGCCCTTCCAGCAGCAGCCTATTGTCCTGGGGATGCGGCCTAAACTCCAGGACACCATGCGTGGTGTGAAGCGGCTCCCACCTTCCTCTTCCCCTCCAGCCATATCTCCATCTGGAACCTTTGGTGATGGACTTCCATCTGCCCGATAGATGCTTTCCCTGGCTAGGTCCTCTTCAAACTGCTGGACAGAGTTTTCTAGATTCTGTCTCTGGGCTCCCACTGCGCCCTATGCCTTCCCCCTCAGGCCAGCATTAACGGTCTTGTCCCCCTAGACTGTAAGCCAGGAGGGCATGGACTGTATCCTGTTCAACTTTTATCCACAATGCTTAGCATAGAGCAGGAGCTCCGAAAATATCTCCTCAAAGTCTAAGAGGATTAATCAACACATATAAAATAAATACGAGGAAGATTCCATACCTAAAGATAAATTCTCCCTCCAGGGGATATATAAAGTCAATGCAATTACAAACCCATATTCTACTAGGGTCTTTATGAAACCTGAAATGCTAATTCTAAAATTTGTCTAAAGAGTAAATTCATGAGAATAAACAAGATAAGCTTGAAAGCCTGCTCTGAAAAATATCAAGATCCATCATGAAGCTGTATCAATTAGGACAGTTCATGGTAGTAGAAGAATAGACCAACAGATGGAAGGGTCAGACGAAAGAGCCCAGGTATCAGGAATCAGCCAGGATGGGCTATGCTGTGATAGCCTCCAAATCTCAGGGACTTAACACAGGAAAGGCTGATTTCTGGCTCAGGGCACACTCCCATTGCCCGATGGTTGGGAGGCTCTGTTCATTGAAATCACACGGGAACCAGCTCAGAGCAGCCACCACCTCAAACATTGCCATAGAAGGTCTGGGCTCAGACTGAAAAGTCTTGCATTAGCTCTTACAGTCTTGGTCCTGAAGTGACCCGATCCCTTCTGCTCACAACTCAGGCTAGAACTAGTCCTGAGGCCCCACCCAACCCCAACAGTACAGAGGGAGCGAAACCCTACCATCTGCTAGGAAGCGAGGAGAACCAAAAGGGCATCGTAGTGAAGGGCATGAGGACTACACACTACTTTCACCAGTTAGTTCACGCCCCTACTCCCTGAAAAAGTCTTTTTTTAATTATTAAAAAAAAGGAGAACATTTTTTTATAATCTTAAGGAAAATGCTTTCCTCTTCAAGGTGTGAAACTCAGAAGCTTTAAGAGCAAAGAATGACAGATTTAATCGCATGAAAAAATATAAAAATTTTGCATAACACAATAATCTATAAATGAAGATAAAGGATAAGTGACAGACCAGAGGAATATTTGTGCCATCATACATAACTGACAAAGGGTTAATATCCACAGTATACAAAGAGCTCTTGGAAATCAATAAGAGGAATCAATATGTAGAATACACATCACATGATCATCTTGTTTAGAGGGTTGGGAGAAATAGACATACTCCTATATTTATTGTTAAAAGCATAAACTGACTTTTCGTCTTTTTTGAGAATATTTTGAAAATACCTATCAACATGTTAAATGCACATACATTTCATGCAGCAATAGTCCTCCTATAAAATATCTGTAAATATATTCACACAATGTTATCTCATACAAAATGTTCCTTACAAACATGTAGGTACCATGTTGGTCATTACAGAATATTAGTAATGGTTAAAAAAAAAGGATTGCTTTTAAAAAGAAAAAAAGATGACCACGATACATTTGTTGTTTGGGGTTTGAGGTTCCCATTGGTCACTCCTCCTGTCCTCTGATTTCTCACATATTTATAATGAATCCTAAGAACCAAGTAAGATCAGTTTTATTGATGATGAAGTGGGATAAGAGGACTCAGTGGAGTGTCAAACCACATCCCATGAACCCAGACCTGACTGTTCACCAGTTGGAAATCAATACCAGGTTTTTTTTAATCCTATAATTACAGTACTAATTCTTCTGGAATCTTTAAGCATGGAAAGAACAGGGCTCCAGAGGCCACTTAGCCTTGGTATGAAATCACATAATTGATGAGCCACCTAGGGTCACCACCGAGCAGGTGGCAGAGCCGGGATTAAAAGTCCAATCTGACAGCAGGGCTGGTGTTTCCACCAAAAGCCTTCCTCCGTGCCGCAGATCAGGTTCCTGTGGTAAGCCGGACCTCCAGGGAACCCCACTCCCGGGATCAAGTCTTCGGTATCACCTCTCCAAACTAATCTCCAAACTTTAACATCACTGTTTGGACCTGCCCACTGTCACCTCGGCTCTTTCTCTAAGAACTAAAGCCAAAAAGGTCCCTCCGTGCCTTTCTTGTCCCTTTAGGGAAAGGGCAGCATGTTCCCAGAGCTATGGAATGGCACAAGGCAAGCGCTTCCCTGGAGTCTGTGAGGACCCTCTGACTCCACCCCGTGCTCCCCTCCCCCACCTGTCCCCACCAGCCTCCCCCACCCGCCTCCTCTCTTAGGAAGCTCAGAATCTCACTTGGACTCCAACAGCAGAACGTTCCCTCATTCAAAGTATAGCATCCATTTTCCACTCCCAACCCCCTCCCAACATTTTTGTCTTTCTTCTGCTTAGTGGGCTTCAATCCCCGGCCGCCTTGTGTTTCATGGTACCTCCGTGTAGCCCAGGCAGCCTGGCCAGCACACCCATCTTCTTCTTCTTTTTTTTTTTTTTTTTAAGATTTTATTTATTTATTTGACAGACAGAGATCACAAGTAGGCAGAGAGGCAGGCAGAGAGAGAGAGGGAAGCAGACTCCCTGCTGAGCAGAGAGCCTGATATGGGACTCGATCTCAGGACCCTGAGATCATGACCTGAGCCGAAGGCAGAGGCTTAACCCACTGAGCCACCCAGGTGCCCATTACGCCCATCTTCTTAAGACCTGGGAAGTTCAGTTCTTTTGCCTCGATTTTCCAGTCTGCACAGTGGGAGTGGGTAGTCCCAGGGTCTCTCCTGCAGGTTCATCCCAAAGATTAAATGAGATAATGCATGTCCTGTACCCTGTAGCCTCATGGGTTTCTTGACAAAAGTGGGAAAGCTGTACATATATGTGATGCCTTTTCTCACCTCATCCTCATGGTGAGCTGGACATTTGCATAGTTTTCTCTTTGGTAACTTTGGAGCCCTGGCACTCTTTGCAGTGTCCTAAGGGAGGTGGGAGGACGGGGCAGGGGAGCAGCCAGGAGGCAACTGAGACCCCCAGGGCAGGAGAGGAGTCCCTGGAGGAAGATTGGAAAAATGGCAAAGGAGAACTTTCTGGGCTCCGATATTGCTGAATCACATCCCAGACCCTGCTCCTCAAAGCTGTTCCCCAGGGCCTGCCCAAATCTAGCCATGTGCCAAAAGTCAGTCTACCTGGCCAGTTAGCCATGTCCACCCAACGGATGGCTAGCCCACTCCCTGCACCCCACAGCGCGGCTTTGTGAGAAGCTGGGGTCTCAGGCGCCCGACTGACTGTCTGCTTCCCCGTTAAGTGCTGAGTGTCTTCCTGCCTCTGTAGCCCCACCAGGTTCAGCCTGGTGCCTGGGACAGAGCGAAGACTGAAAGTGTTTGCTGACATGAGATTTTCCGGGCTCACCGCTTTCCTGGGGGGCCGGTCCTAGCGTCCCACAGAGAAGTGGGGTATTAATCGTATGAATCTGCTGCGCACAAGAAGAAGAGGAGAGAGGGACAGGACTGGACCATGGGTGACTCGGAAATTCCTACGCAGAAAGGTGGAGGGGCACTCCGTGTTCAAACCGATCCTGGAGCCGCATGATCCAGCAAGCCCATGGCTTTGACTTAGATGGCATGTGTTTTCGGGGTGGCTTGGAGGGCAATGGACAGGACGGATGAGGCTGGAGTCTCCAACCTTCCCCCCAGCAACCCCCCCCCGCCCCCGTCGCCGGCTCACCCACCTGAAATGCACTCCTTCCCTGCTAAATGTGAAAACAGCCTCGCCCTAGCAGGGACCCTCACTTTATTTCTGACAACAAGCCTCAGCCCACGATGGCCAACTGAGCCTTGTCTTGGTCCCGTCTATGCAGGGTGACCTTGGCGACCCCACTTAACTCCCTGGGCTTCAATTTCCCCAGCCATAAATGGAGCTCAACCTCTGTGCCCCACTTCCCTGGATCTCCAGTGAAGCCCACGAATCCTGCAGCCCACCTCCTTGGAGGCATCCGCAAGAAAGGGAGCAGTTTAGAACCGGAGCCCTAGTCTAGGGCATCAGGGACCCGGGACTGCGCTGTCCCCATGTACTGCAGGGGCTGCAGCTGGGGATTACGGGGCCACCTCCAGAGGCCGCCGCCGGTGGCACCGCCTGCCCGAAAGGCCCCACTCTTGCCAGAATATTAACACTCAGGATCCATTTGTGTGTTACTCATGATTGCGACCATGGTTCCAAAAGGATTATGCAGCATGCATATTTATGAGACAAGCCCAGACAAAGACTACCACATTTTAAAAGATGCAATTATCTCTAAAAAGTTCAGCTTTATTTTCATGCTAATGAATACAATATTTTTAAGCAAACCTAATTGGTTTGCCTGGGCTCCCATAAAAGCTCTCAACTCATTAGAGCTCCGAGGTCCCCTTCAAAAGGGGCTTTAGAGGGAGCTGGGGGGCTAAGGAGGGGCTGGGGCTCAGGCAGCGCTCTTTTCAGAACTTTTCAGTCGCGCCTGCTGCCGCCCTCTGGCCCCATCCCCTGCCCGAGCCCTCAGGCTGGGTGACCAGTAAGGCCTTTCAGGAGGGGCCACCCCAAGAGTCTCACCCTGGGAATGTGAGAGCATCAGGGGAAACTGAGGGCCAAAAGGAATGTCCTCCCTTCTCTCTGCAGAGGAAGTGAGGTAGTGTCCCCCTTACCTGCTCTTGTGCCCCCCCCGCACCCCCTATACCCCCCTCACACTCATACACCACTGTCACAAAAGCTCTGGCTCCCTGGTGGATGCTGGAATTCTACCCTGAACCAGGAGCTTCTAGCAAGTCACAGGCCAGGGCTTTGGGACAGGGCTTCCCTACGCTCATCCCAGATGCAGATGCCCCCTGTGCTCTGACGTCTGCGCATTTGCCCTGATTTCACCTTCTACATGGGATGCCCTCTTCCGTTCTATTTTTGGCATGACTTGCCTTTGTAAAGTACATTTTACAAAGGAGAAAACTGAGGCTCAGAGCCACAAAGTGAGTTTGTGCCAGCCTGCAGTCTCTAGATGTTCTCCATGACAAGTCGGACACAGGGCGTTCTGTGACAAGGGGCTATCCTCCTTCCTGCCCGAGTCTGGGCCCTGCTTCCCTCCCGTCTCAGCCACCTCCCTGCAATGTGAGCTGGGTCTTTCCCTTACATGCCTAGACCTCCCCATCCCCCTGATTCTTGGCCCCTGGGCACTGGGTACAGCTGTGTGGTCCATGCACTGTGCAATACCAGGGGGTGATGTCCTTTATGAATGGTACCCCCTGGAGCTGTGCAGCACTAGGCCCTATTCAGCATCCGTATCCTCCCCCCCAGCTTCCTGCAGGGCCATTTGGAGATCTTGGGCCTACAAGTTGCACAGGAAAGATTTGCAGTCCCCTTAACCACCTCCCAGAGCCTGAAATCCAGGCACCTGGTCAAAAGACAACAGTGTTCAAGAAATGACCAGCAGGCTCACACTGGGGCAAAGAGGAGCGTTGGAGCAAAGAAAATGTGGCCGTAGACCACATTTTCCGTAGACCAGAGCGATAAAAAATGTGGCCAGGGCTAAGCTATAGCCTGGAGGTGAGGACAGGAGGGTACCAGGCCTGGGATAACCCACTAGGCTTTGTGCCTCCATTTTCCCCATTCTGTAAATGGGGAAGTTTGGCCTGCTTACCTCTTAGGTCCCACCCAGCACAGGCATCTTTTGATTCTACAGCAGATTTTCCCAGAGAGTCAATTAAAGAAACAGAAACTAGAGTCCAACTGAAAAGTCAGAAGGAAGAGCATCTGGGTGGCTCAGTCAGCTGAGCTTCTGCTGAGGTCATGATCTCAGGGTCATGAGATGGAGCCCTGAATTGAGCTCCGTGCTGGGCGTGGTGCCTGCCCAAGATTCTTTCTCTCCCTCTCCCTCTGCCTCTCCCTAGCTCGTGCTCAAATTCTGTCTCTTTCTCAAGATTTAAAAAAAAAAAAAAAGGGAAGGAAGGAAGGGAAATAAAGAGAAGAGAGAGGAAGGCAGGAAGGAAAGAAAAAGAAAAGGTGGAGGAAGATCCTATAGATGTGCTATTTGGGCTGTGATTCCATTCACCCATCTCTGCTCCTGGCTGGGGACACACTTCTCGAGTCAGGCTCTGGGGTCACAGGGAGAAGGCTCAGAGGTCAGCCAAGCAAGCAGGAGAAGCATCTGGAGCGAGGATGTCATTGGCTGAACCTTAAAACCTAAGCCAGCTAACCAGAGAGGAGGGGAAAGTTATTCCAGAAAGGGCTGGGTGGCCCCAGCAGCAAGGGGTCCCCGGAAGTAATGGGGAGCACCAGGCCAGGGATGCAGGCCAGCTGCTGAAGAGGGGACAGCAGAAGGGAGGCCTCAGTGGCGGGCCTGTGGTTTAGAAACCACCAGACCATGTTCCCTTGTCATCCTCATACCCACCTGAGGAAGGAACGACAGTTTCTTCTTGTACAGGAGAGTAAAGGAAGACTGAACAGGAGGTCGCCAGTCTGAAGCTGTCCAGCATGGGGCAGGGCCAGAGCGGGGCCCAAGACCTCCATCCCTTGATGCCCAATCTGGTTTCCACTGTCACTGAACTACCTGAGGCCAGATTTGCAGGGCCTTGAATAATAAGATCAAGACTCGTGATAGTAGCTTATGGGCAAGAGGGGGCCCCCAAGAGTCTTTGAGCAGAGGAATTACCGGCAATGAGCCTAGGAGGCTGGAGGGTGGTGAGGGAAATGGAGGCAGGGCCTACTTAGGAGGAATATTTAGATTAAGTGAAAGGGTTGGTCTGGGGCCCTCTGAGGGTTTGTCTTGGAGAAGCCGAGTTACAAGTGGTTGTCCGCTGGGCCTCCAGTGGGGTGTGGGGTGGGGGGGCAATACCGCAAGGCTGTGGGGACTGAACTCCGGCCAGGGGATGACACTGCAGGACACAACCTAAGCTCAGAGCCAAACCCCTACCCCCTAGGCTTTACTCCTGCCTAATTGGCTTAGATTTATCAAAGTAATTTTTAAGGGGGAATTTTATATGAAGGTAATTATGCTCAGCTGAACTAATTTTATTAAACAATGCTGCCTTAATGACAAACAAATCTGTTATTAATTTGTAACCAAGCAGCTATTCCATTCAATTTGTGGCATCAGTAATGAGCCCTGTGGCCGGAACAGCCCAGAAGCACCCCTTTCCGAGGAAGGCAGCACAGCCAGGAGGCCAGAAGCCCGGCCCTGGCCCCCCGCTCTGCCGTAGACACATGTGGGAGCCCCACCGCACCCTCTCTCCCTGGGCTGTGGCTCTCTGCCGAATAGAGCTAGGGAACCGCCCAGAGGGACTGCCCTGTCACAGCTCAGGGACGGAGACTCTGGATGGATGCTCGTGCTTCCTGTGTTTTCCTCATCTGTAAAATGGGGAGAAGGACAATGCCTCCCTCCTGGGGCGACTGTGAGAGTTAATTAGTACGTGCTCAGGCACGTAGGAGGCAGTATACAAACACTTCTTATTTTTATTAATATTCCCCATTTCAGGAATGTGGGCTGGGGACTGTGGGGAGCCTACAGCCGTGAATGGAATGGGTGAGAATTCCTGTTCCCTCTAATCATTAGCACCCCTTGATTCTGGGTTCCCTTGGACCCCCTTCTAGGAGGACGAGACATCACAGCAGCCCATGGAAAGAGACCAGAGAACGAGACTCTAGCTCCATCCCTGCCCTCGGGTGACTCTTGGGACTACCTTGGCCACATTGCCCTGCTGAGTTGCCAGCCCATCCTGGGGATGAGACAGGATCACCAGGGGGGCTCTCCGATATCCAGCACGGGTCAGGATCAGCTGGACAGCTTACAGTAGAATGCTTTCCTGGCCCCTGCCCCAAGTGACAGACTTGCTACCACAGATATCCCCCCAAATCTGTGCGCTCCAGGCTCCCTCTTGGGAATCCCTGCACTGCTGATGTCACTAGTCTTCAGAGCACCCTACACCCATTGCCTTTGTGGTCACATCAGCCAGTTTCCAAGCGAGGAAGGCACAGCTTCTCGAAGTAAAGGCACGTACACATTTAATGGTGAGTGGGAGGCAATCCGACAGACCCTACCACTTTATGATGCTCAGGGAGGGGCAGGGCTGGGGTGGGATGGTCTGTGCCGCTTGCCGTCACCTGGGGGGCCCTGAGCCCAGCTGCTGCAGGGACCCGCTGTGCTGAGGGCACAGAACCACCAACCACCTGAAAACCAACCGTTCAGCAAGAAGCTACTAATGTACCCTCCGTGCACAGGCACACAGACCGCTGCCCTCCCAAGCTCAAAAGCCCCCAGCCCATCATCGTGCCTGACTTCCTGCAATTAGGGGGAGGACTATTGTGTCTCCAGAAGGCCTTTCTGAGATCCTAGCATTCACATGTGCATGCACTGCTCAGCCCCTTAGCAAGGCCTGAATTTTGTCCAGAAATTTCTCCCGAGCTTGATTCTCCAGGGCTGCAAACCCACAGAGCCTGCTCCTCGCAGCCCCCTTCGGAGTGCGAATCCCGGCAAAGAGGACAGGCTGAGGTAGAAAGAACAACCGAGACTCCCACTAGACCCTGCGTTGTCTAAAAACAAGAAGCCAACCCTAAGGAGTCACCCTCAGGAAGGGCATTAAGCCCCCCAAGGGGCCCAGCAGGGAGGAGGGAGAATTTCCCTCCAGGCTTCTTCACTTCTATCCATCCTTCGTGTCCACCTCAATTCCCACCTCCTACTAGAAGCCTTCATGTGCTTCTCGGCACTTCCCGTTCCCCCTCTCGCTGGGACTCTGCTGGCCAGTGAAATGTGACTGGAAACATCCGTATCCCTTCTAGGCAAAGGCAGCAAGCAGCTGATGGGTTTCCTCCTTTCATAACAAGTAACCAAATCCATAACAGTGAATTAAGAGCTCTTACTATCTCATGGAAGAAGAAATCACAAAATAAGCAACGCTGTGTTATCTCATGGTTCCAAGGTGGCTGTCTGAGCACCATGTACTCATCAGCTATGGTTGTGTAACAAATGACCCCAAAACTTAGCAGCTTAAAACAACTATAAACAGTTCGGATCTCACACCATTTCTGTAGATTGGAAATTCTGGAGCAGCCTGGCAGCAGAGGGCTGGGGGAAGGAGTTCTGCCGCGTGTTCTGTCATGAGGGCGTGGTCAACATGCCAGCCAGGGCTGCAATCAACTGAAAGTCTTGGCTCGAGCTAGGGAGTGAGTTTCTAGAGCAGCTCCGTCACATGCTGGGCAAGCCGGGCGTGGTTGTTGGTGGGAGGCCTCTGTTCCTCCCCTCAGGGGTCCCTCCTCAGGCTGCTTGAGTATCCTCAGAACATGGCAGCTGGCCTCCACCAGCGTGAGCCATCTCTGAGAACAACGCTGAAGGATGCATGTCTTTTTTTGACCTATCTTTGAAAGGCGCACCTCTTCACTTCTGTCACATTCTTTTCCTTAGAATCAGGCCCACAGTCAAGCAGAGAAGATCAGAAGCTCCCTATTTGGGAGGGAGGAAAGCTGAGGCCTTGGTGGACATTTAAAAAATAAAAATTTAAAAAAAAAAAAAAAGAGGCACCTGGGTGGCTCAGTGGGTTAAGCCTCTGCCTTTGGCTCAGGTCACCATCTCAGGTCCTGGGATCGAGCTCCACATCAGGCTCTCTGCTCAGCACGGAGCCTGCTTCCCCCTCCCCCTCTGCCTGCCTCTCTGCCTACTTGTGATCTCTCTGTCTCTGTGTCAAATAAATAAATAAGATCTTTAAAAAACAAAAGAACAAACAAAACAAAACAGAAAAAACACCACTAATACTGTCCGGGCTGGAAAACAGAAGGAAGGAAAAAGGAGACCCTGAAACAGTGAGTAATCCACACACAGGAACCCAGATCACTTTATTACGTGCTTTTCATACCACCTGAAGTGAATCACTTTCAGGATCTGCCCCGAGGAAGGAGTTTGTTCTTGGGGTGGCATAGGTCCAGTCAGGGACCTGATGGGGCGTCCCCGATCAGCCACGCCTGATCCCCAACCCCCAACCACGAGACTTGCCTGTGCAACCCTGAGCAAGGCCAGTCGCCCTCTCTGAGCCTTCTTCTCGGGCTCTGGATGAAAGGAGCGCCAGCTTCCCAGGTTCCCAAGACTGACTGAGCACACTCCGTGATCTCTGAGCATTCCGCGCCATGGCCCTTGCCCTGGCTTTTGGGTGACGCCAGATCCCACCAGAGGCTTTTTGTCCCCGCGTTCTGCCCATCTAATTTCCAACACACGGTGCTCAGGCACAGCAAGAAGAACCAGGCACAGAGGCCAAATCCCCAGCCTAGAAACAGTGGTGCCATTGTCAACGCCTCCGGCGACAGCATCCCCACCCAGCCGAGGAAGCCTCATTCCCAGCCCCGCTTAACAACGCGCAGCCTGATTTAATGTGAACAGCTGATCTCATTGCTTCCATAGCAAGTTTAATTTGCTGGGGAAGCGAGTTAGTGAAGTTCTAATAACACAAAGCCACAAATAATACCGAAGAGAGTTTGCATTATGATAACTTTCCAATTAAAATGGATTAATGGAGGAGAAACAGCAGCAGCAGTGTCTAGACAACATATTACTAAATCCTTGGAGAGGGAGATGGAAGGGAGTTAGGGGGAACACGAGGAAGCCAAAGGCAGGAGTTGGAGGCACCCTGGGGCGGTGTGTCGGGAGGTACCCAGTGTGGGCCGCTTACCACGGGCGTCCCATCTGCTACAGAGCACATGCTTTCCAGCATTTGGGGGAACCAGCCCTGTAGGACCCCAAGGCCTTTGGGCTCTGGACCTCTTTAATTAAAACGCAAATCATGCCTTCAGGTTCCCCCGGGGCTGACTGGCCTGCAGCTACCTGAGAGCCAAGGAGGAAGGCCCCAGCAGGGAGTCCGGAGACCAGCACAGACAGAGGGAAAGGTCTGGACTCCTCTGCAGGATGCAAAACGGTCCCTCCCCATCTGTACCAGTGACCTTGACCCCTGACCACCACCCAGTGATCCAGGTGAGTCCACTCAGAGCCTCTCTCCTGGGAATCTGAACATGAGACCCGAGAGAGCCAGGGCCAGCGTGGGATGGGAGGTGGGGCTCGTTCCTGCAGACGCTTCTCGTGGAGAAGGCCCCAGGCCCTGCCCTCCGGAGCCCAGCCAGTCAAGTCTCTTGCCATCCTGTGAGGCGCCCCAGGGTCCACGTCCTTCCCCTTTGCTTAAGCTGACTAGCCGTTTTCTGTTGCCTGTAAACAAAAGAAGTTTAACAAATCTATCATTTCTTCTCTGTGGGACCAAGGGGAAGTCACTGCACCCCTCCGAGCCTGTGTTCTCGAAGATGGGGGTGCATGTATAGCTAGCTTGCGAGGTCGGGGGCTCTGCCCACTTGGGTACGGTGATGTGTTAGGGGTAGATCTCCATTTAGGTCTCTCTCGGGTCTGGAGTTGGGGGTTTTTGTAAGTGGGTCCTGAAGAGGTTGGCTGGACATTCCTGGGGCAGGAAGACCAGGAAACCCGAGGACCATAATTTTACCAGCATCACAGTCTCACGGGGCATAACCATGAGCAACTCAACATCACACTGAGGCTCCTTCCAGAAATCCCCAATGCTCCCCGCCTCTGCCTGGGAAGGCTCTGATTTCCTGCAAAGCCCAAGAGGCCCTGAGCCAGGCCCTCGTGGGCCAAGTGCTGGCCATGTGCTGCCCCCTGCAGGTCTTCATTCTTATCAGATAGGCGAAGAAAACGCCGGAGCAAGTACAACCCCCACACACAGTGTTCAGCAAACACAGACCTCCAGTTTTATCTCATGCTCCCAGATCCCTCCCTGTCTGCAGATGGGTATGGAACTACCACCAAAGACACATTATTCTGGAGATAAAGGAAAATATGAGACAAGGAGGGACCAAGGATAAAAGGATCACCACTTCCTTCATACTCAACAACACTCCGCTTCATCCCATTTACACACACACACACACGCACACACAACTGTGTCCAGGGCAGCCTTGAGGAGAAGGAAGAGGGGGTCATGTTCATGCTGTGGGTCATGAGTCATCTCATTATCTCATTGTTGTCATGATCTTTCAGGCAGGAAATACCAATCCCCAT
This sequence comes from Lontra canadensis, assembly GCF_010015895.1. Taxonomy (NCBI): domain Eukaryota; kingdom Metazoa; phylum Chordata; class Mammalia; order Carnivora; family Mustelidae; genus Lontra; species Lontra canadensis. The sequence goes on from NW_022631022.1 coordinate 16,274,606, forward strand.
TTTACAGATGATAAAACTGAGGGTCAGAAATAGTTCACTTGCCCAAGGTCAAGAAGTTCCTAAGTATAAAGTCTGTTTGAGTCCAAAGATTTCCCTCTTCACCAATGCTCTTTAACCTTTTTTTGAAAGTAGAAACTGCGTCCCCAAATGAAATCCCATGCCCGGGACATAAAAGGAATACTAAAAGCAAAGCTCTCTAGTTGAGCTGGGTGGCGATCATCTAGAAGGAGAGAGATGGCTTGTCCAGCATGACCCATACAACCTCTCATGGCTATGCCCTCCCCTGTCCTGGAGCAGTCCTTGGACACAGATGCTGAGACCCTGTCGGGTTTAGGGGAGAACTGCTGCTTCCCTCCCAGGCACGTTTTATTGGAGGCTGGAGATCAAACCAACAACATTTTCCTATTAACTGACAAGAAAGAGCTCCAGCTTTGGGGATCTGGGTGGAAATTCTGGTTCTGCCATTTATTAGCTGTGCAATTTTCTCAGCTAACCAGAGCCTTCCCAGGATACCACAATCCAGAGCCAGCCAGTAGAAATCTCATGCAAGCCACACATGTAATTTAAAATTTTCTAGCAGCCACATTAAAGAGAAGGTAAAAAGGTAAGCCAGTATGACTCATATTTCTCTTTACCCCACTATATTCAAAACATTATTACATCAACATGTAATCAATATAAAAAATTATTAATGAGCTATTTCACACCCTTTTCTGTACTGAGTCTTTAAAATTCCATGCATACTTTACACGTTCAGTGCATCTCAATTCCGACTTTCAATTTACATTGGAAATCCTTGATCTTTATTTAGATTTCATAAAATTTATAGTTGAAGAAGTAAATTCACATAGCCAAGTTGTTCCAAACATGCTTAAAAGTTTTCCAATAACTGGATTGACTAACAGTTTTTAAATAGAAATTAAAGTTAAATAAAATTGGTTTGGCTGGCAAGAAACAGAGACCCTCTCAAAATATCTTCCTATAATGGTCTGGGAGTGGGAAGGCTTCAGAAAGCTGTCGCAGGGACACAAGGATAGGAATTAAAGTCCAGCCGAGCCTCAGAGGCCCCCCTTGAGTGGAAGGACAGAGCCAGGCAGGCCCAGCTGAGCCTGTGCTGTCAATACCAGGGGGGCCACAGATCCCCAGAGGCCTCTGACCGCTTCTCCGGGAATCTCTAGGGCTTCCTTCCTGGGGCTCAGTTTCCCCAGTGAGTACTGCTGTCATAGGAAACATTCACATCCACATTGCCTAGAGAATATTTGTAGAAAAGACTACTTTTAGAGAATGAGCTCTTCCCCTGATTGTCTAGTTCCCTTTTTTTTAATTCAGCCCTTAAAAACTGATAAAATGGGGCACCCGGGTAGCTCAGTCAGTTGGGCATCCGCCTTTGGCTCAGGTCATGATCCTAGAGACCTGGGATTGAGTCCCACATAGGGCTCCCTGCTCAGTAGGGAGTCCACTTCTTCCTCTCCTCTCATGCTCTCACTCCTCTCACTGGTGCTCTTGCCTGCTCTCTCTCCCTTTCAAATAAATAAAACCTTGAAAAAAAAAATCCCTGTGATAAAATACATAGCACAAAATTTACCATTTTCACCACGTTCACAAGTACAGTTCTGGGGCAGTAAGTACATTCACGTTGTCCTACCATGCCCACCATCCATCTCCAGAGCTCCTCTACCTTCCCCAACTGAAACGCTGTCCCCAGTCAGCAACAGCTCCCCATCCCTCACCCATTAGTCCCTGGCCGCCGCCATCTTACTTCCTGTTTCTGTGGATTTACGTCTTCCAGGTACCTCGTTCAGATAAAATCATTTAATATTTGTGGAACTCTTTTCATGACTGATTTATTTGACTTAATATGATGTCTTCGAGGTTCATCCATGTCGTAGCACGTGTCTGAATTTCCTGCTTTTCCAAGGCTGAGTAATATTTCTGGTACTGATAGCCTAGGCTTTGTTTATCCATTTATCCCTCTACGAACCCTTGGGTTGTTTCACTTTCAGCTCTTGTGATTAGTGCTCCTAAACACGTGGGTATACAAATATCTCTTCCAGACCTGGCTTTCACTTTCTCGGGGGTCCATACCCAGAGCGAAAATGCATACGGTAATTACATGTTTGATTTTTTGAGGAGCCACCACACCACTTTCCTCAGCAGCTGCGCCATTTTACATTCCCACCAGTAATGCAGAAGGGCTCCGATTTCCCCGCACCCTTGCCAACGGTTGTTATTTTCTGAGTTGCTGGGGTTTTTGTGTTTTGTTTTGTTTTTTATAATAGCCATCCTAATGAGTATGTAGTGGTATCTCATTGTAGTTTTGATTTGCATTTTCCTACTGATTAGTGATGTTGAATATCTTTTCATGTGTTTATCAGACGTTTGTGTATCTTCTTTGAAGAAATGTCTGTTCTAGTCCTGTGCCCATTTTTAAATCAGGGTGTTTTGCTGTTGTTGCTGAGTTGTCAAAACTCTTTATATATTCTGGATATCAGTCTTAATCAGGTATATATGATTTGCAAATATTTCCTCCCATTCCATGGACTGCCTTTTCACTCTGTCAATCATGTCCATTGACGCACAAGATTTTTTTAATTTTGATGGTGCCACCTTCTCTATTTTTTCTCTCCTGCCTGTACTTTTGGTGTCATATGCAAGAAACCTTTGCCAAATCAATGTCTTGAAGCTTTTTTCTTCTATTTTCTTCCCAGAGTCTCATAGTTTTAGATTTTACATTTAGGTCTCTAATCTATTTTAATTTTTGTCTATGGTATACGGGAAAGTCTCAACTTCATTTTCTTGTCCATGTGGATATCTAGTTTTCCCAGGGTTGTATGTCTAAAAGACTGTGTTTTCCCCCATTCAGTGGTCTTGGCACCCTTGGTGGAAACCTCTGGAAGGGGCAAAGGGTGCACTGAAAGGCCAGTCCTCTGGTTGGAGGACAGGCTCCACTGTGATGCTTGCGGCACCCTGCACAGCCTCTTTGCCTGTCTCCTCCCCTGTAAACAAGGCAGGGAGGACTTGATCATCTGTAGGGCTCTTCGAGGAAGTCAGAGGTCAGGGAGGCAAAGAGAGTGTGACTGTGGCAGGAGTGAGGCTCTGAGCCTCTGCTAAGGAAACTCTCCATGATTTTCTACAACTCATCACGTCGTTCTCCAACCCTTGTGGCTTTAAAGCAGCGATAAATTACTTGAACTAAAATTATTAGAATAATAACCCCTTACTCTGCCGCATGTAAAGGACTGTCACATCCATGGCTCAGTTTACAAATGAGGAAATGGAATCCCATGGAGGGGGTGTGACTCACCCCCTAGCTAGGCTAATAAATAGTGTCGCTGGTCTCCATTAAAATGAATCCCAGTTCAGCTGCCTAAAGGGCTGTGTGTCCACCCTTGGGCAATGAGGCAGTTAGGAGAAAGGGGAAATAGACAGAAGGAGAGAGAAAGAAAAAAATTAAGAAATTTGAATCATCCATTGATTTAATACAGTTAATTTTCCAAAAGGTCTAAAGGAAATGGAAAATCAAAAGGTGGACCCGAGATGTAATAAAATAATGCACAACTATTTATGATAGTCCTGATCTGGTCCAAAAGGAAAGCCCAGTGACACCCTCGATGGCCATTCCAGCCCTGAGCCCCTCTGCCTCTCTGTGCCAAAGCATTTAGCTTACAAGTGAACCCAAGCTCACCCCTTCCCTAGCTGCTCTTTATCTGGCTGATAACTTCCCCCAGGCCACACCCAAACTCCAGCATTGCCTTTCTGGGTAAAATGCTAGAACCCGGGCTCCTGCGTGGCTCAGTGGGTTAAGCCTCTGCCTTTGGCTCAGGTCATGATCTCAGGGTCCTGGGATCAAGCCCCGCATCGGGCTCTCTGCTCAGCGGGGAACCTGCTTCCCCCTCTCTCTCTGCCTGCCTCTCTGCCTACTTGTGATTTCTCTGTCAAATAAATAAATAAAATCTTCAAAAAAAAAAAATGCTAGAACCACAAGGTGACAGGTAAGGCTATAGATAGTAAACCTAAGTCGGCACCATATGGGAAAAGTAGAGACAGAGATTATGGGAGAGAGACAGAAAGATAAGGAAATAGGAAGAGACGAAGACTAACACAAAAATCTTTATTTTCAAACAACATTTTTTTTTAATTTTTTAGTTACATTAAGTTAGTCAACATACAGTGTGTTATTAGTTTCAGGGGTAGAATTTAGTGATTCATTAGTTGTGTAGAACACCCAATGCTCATTCCCTCAAGGGTCCTCCTCCGTGCCTATCACCCAGTCAACCATTCCCTATCCCCTCTCCCCTCCAGCAACCCTTAGTTTGTTTCCTAGAGTTAAGAGTCTCTTATGGTTTTTTAACAAGGGTGCCAAGAACATTCAGCAGGGAAAAGAAGAGTCTCTTCCACACATGTTTCCAGGACAACTGGATATCCATGTGGAGAAGAGTGAGGGTGGGCCCTTCCCTTCCTCCATGCTCAAAACTTAACGCAAATGGGTCCACAACCTAAAAATAAGAGCTAAAACTTCATAAAACTAGCAGAAGAACAAAGAGGGGTAAATCTTCATGACATTAGATTTGCCAATGAGCTCTTAGGCTTGACACTAGAAGCACAAGCAACAAAAGAAAAAACTGATAAACCAGGCTTCACAAAAATTAAAATTCTTGTGCATCGGAGAATATTAGCAAATGATAAAAAGACAACCTAAAGAGTGGGAGAAAATATTTGCAAATCTTATGTCTGATAAGTATCTAGAGTCTATAAAGAACTCTTACAACGCAACAACAAAAAGACGAAAAGCCCACCTCATAAAAGGTCAAAGGATTTGAATAGACATTTCTCCAACAACGGTATACAAATGGGGGCACCTGGGTGGCTCAGTCGGTTAAGCATCTGCCTTCGGCTCAGTTCATGATCTCAGCGTCCTGGGATCGAGGCCCTCATTGGACTTCTTGCTCAGCAGGGAGCCTGCTTCTCCCTCTGCCTGCTCCTTCCCCAGCTTGTGCTCTCTCTCTCTCTCATAAGCAAATGAAATCTTAAAAAAAAAAAAAAAAAAAGGTACACAAGTAGCCAATAAGCCCATGAAAAAATGTTCAGTAGTATTGGTCATTAAGAAAAGGCAAATCAAAACCACAATGAGATACCACTTTTCACTCACTGTGATGGCTGTAATCAAAAGTATAACAAGGGCAGGGATTAAGGCATACACTTGTCATGGTGACAGACGAGTGATGTATGGGTGTGTTGAATCACTGTATTGTACGCCTGAAACTAATAAAACACTATATGTTTTATATATATATATATATATATATGTATATATATATATATATATATATATAATATGTGTATATAACAAGTGTAGTGAAGATGTGAGGAATAAGACCTCTCCTAACATTGCTGGGACGGGAAAAGGGTATGTTTAATGGCACAGCGCCTGGGGACAACAGTCTGGCACTTCCTCAGCAAGTTCAACGTAAAATTATTACACAATCCGGGGATTCAGCTCCTCGGTGTAGACCCAAGAGAAATGGAAACATAGTAACCTGTACACAAACGCTCATAGCAACATTGGCCACAATAGCCACAAGGTAGAAACCACCCAAATGCCCATCCAAAGATGAATTGATAAAGCAATGTTAAGTAGCCATACAGTAGACTGTGACGTCGCTGTCACCAGGAGTGAAATGCTGATGACAATTTGGATGAACCTCAGAAACATTATGGCAAGTGTAAGAAGCCAGGCACGACAGGGCACAGATTTTCTGATTCCTTTTATATGAAATACCCAAAATAGGCAAATCCATAGAGACAGAGAGTGGATGAGTGATCGCCAAGGGGGCGGGGGGAGGGGGAGCAGGGAGGGAGGACATCCTGAGAACAGGGTGTTCTGCTGGGAACAGGAGGGGCTAGAAAACTTTGGAAACTGCAAAGAAGTGAGAGATTCATGACATTGTGAGTGCACAAAACGCCCCTGAATGGTACACATTAAAATAGGTAAGTGTGTGTTGAATGTCACCTCTGTTTTTTAAAAAGTGACAGAGAAAAATAGTGAGGCCAAGCCAATGACAGGGACCTGGAGAGAGGGATTGAGAGGGAAGAGACGGAGCAATCAGGAAAAGCTGCAGGCCATTACAAGAAATTTATTAGTTCTGTTCGGTCAGCGGGTTGCTGGCTAAATTTAATATGGATCTATATACAAAGAAAATGCCTTATTCTACATAATGAATATTTAATCATGCATGGGTCGGCCAATTTCACAGAAGTAATTAAAAGCAGTCTTTTGTTTATTGCTCAAAAATGATAGCGACCCGCTGACCGGAGCTACAGACATAGTGACATATTGAAAACGTTACCTACTGACATATGTTATTAAAGAGGAATTAGAGGTTGCTTTCTTCCTCTCCCCTTAGAAGCTAATCATTCCTAGGCCCTCCCTTCTGCTCACATGCAGAGCAAAGTTCCAAGGGGAGGCCACCTCCCAGATGAGGCTAGAGAGCTCGACCAGCACCCCTTGATCTACAACCTACCCCCAAATCCGTAAATTGAAACAGATGAACTGGATATTGAGACCCCAGAAAGGAAACACGCCGTGATGTGTGTTCTCTGCAGAAAGTTCTCCCCACTGTCCTCTCAATCTGGCCAGTTGTAGATTCCTGTCAAATCCTCTCCTGTGACCCTGGTCATGGTGCCCTGTTTCCCTGGTTTGGCTCTCCACTGCCATGCAGTCTCGTTCTTCCTATTCCCAACTAACGGTGACTCCACCTGGAGCTGTGGATCAAGGCACCATCTGTGGCTCCTGCTGTCTGTGTTCCTCCTTCCTTCCACCTGTTCATGGGCACCAGCTGACTGTTACTGCATCAGGGCTCTTGCACTCCAACGACAATGATCATGACTCATTTAAGCCAGAAAGAACCTAGGAGGACACTGGGGATCTCACAGAATCAAAGGGAAGGATGAGGAGGTCAGCCAATAAAGGGCAGAGCTAGAGTCATGCATGCAGGGGCTTCAGCAAGGACACCACTGTTGGCACCCGCACCTCTGGCCACTCACCACCATCCAAGGCTGTCTATATCTTCTCTAAATGTGCTCACCTCCTGGTATCAGCCTCCGGACTCCCAGTTCTAGGTAGGAGTGTCCAACAGACAGAGTCTGGTCTTCTTCTGCAACCTCATCACCACTGTCCAGGGAGAAGGGAGTCTGGACACTTCACTTCCATAGCCAGAGGCAGGACGCTCCCTTTCCAGACACACTGCCTGCCTCACAGCTATGCCAACATTTCCTCCATACCCACCCAGTGCTCTCCCATCACCCTGACTCTGCTCTTGCCTTCTCTCCCCTCAGAATGCCTCACCCCTACCTCTTCATAGCCAGTGATCATCCTTCAAATTACCCAATCAAATACCACCTCCTCTAGGAAGCCTTCCCTGATTGCCTCGGCTACCCCTCTGCCTCAATCTGGATAAGGTGCCATCCAAGCCTCTCAGTGCCTCCCATGCTCCTGGCTGGCCCTCCTCTATGAGACCATGAGTGTCTAGAAGACAGGATCCATGGCTTCTCTTATCCCCAAAGCCAAGACAGGGATGGTCTGTTGTGTATGAAGAAGACTTAAAAGGACAGAAACTGGCTCTGTGGAAACTAGGCCATGTACCTCTGTCTGCCTTCTGGCCACATCAGAGGTCAACCCAAAATCATACTGAAACTAGCTGGGTGGATTTCTGGTTTCCTTGGCCCATGAGCATCCCTGGGGAGCCTCCTTAAATTCAGATTCCTGGGTCCTACCTCCACAGATGCTGATGCAGAACTCTGGCGTGGGGCCTGGAATCAGCATTTTCACCAGAGTTCTTCCCTATAACTTGGACACAAGCGGTCCACAAATCACATCTGAGAAATCAGAGCACGTGGGTGACCACCCAAGAGTAAGGCTGGGCCTCACCACTGGGCTCTTCAATATATAGCAGGATAAATTGCTTCTACAAATGAGAATCAAATTCATGACACCATCGGCGCCTCTCATTGCTCACATCACGGCCGGTTCTAAATCCATGAGCTGTATCACCCAAGACCTGTGCTAAAACAACCACAACAACACAGTTGCCTAGGTGGGGGAATTTGTACCTGACCGTGACTTCTTTCTCTATGTACGGTTTTTTTACGGAAATATAATTTACATGTAATAAAATGCATAGGTTTTACACATGCAGTTTGATGGATTTTAACAAATGGATGAATTTTAACAGACGTTGACTCATGCGACCACCACCCCAATCAAGATGTAGAATAGTCAGCTCTTCTAGAAAGTTCTTTCTTTCCTTCCTAGTCAGCCCTCACCCCCACTGCTGCCCCCAGCAACCATTGTTCTGATTTCTATCGCTATAGGTTTAGGATGTTTGTGCTAATAGTGCCTGAAATGCAGGGATTTGCGTATACTCTTATGTTGGCTTTTCTCAGCCAGCGAAACGTGAGACTCGTGCGTGCTGTCACACGTATTTGGAGCTATTTGTTCCTTTATGTCTCTAGATGGTATTCCCTTGCCTGGATGCGTCACCATCAGTCCACCCTTCTTGTGGTTGATGGCGCCAGCATGGGTGGTACCCCACAGTGGGGAGGAGGGGGTCATTACGAATAAAGCTGCTATGGGTATTTCTGTACAGGTCTTTTCGTAAACACACGTTTTCTTTTCTCTGGGGTAAATACCTAGCAGAGAAATGGCTGCGTCACGCGGTCTATGTTAGACTTTATACACAACGCCAATCCGTGTTCCAAAACGGTTGCACCATTTTCCTCTCTTACCGTGGCGATGGATGAGAGTGGTGCTGCCTCTGCCTTCCCTCCAACACTTGGGTTGCCCATCTTCCCATCATGCTTTCAGTCATGTTAATTTGCGTTTCTCCCATTTGCAACAATGTGGCACACTTTTTCCTGTGCTCTTGGCCATTTGTATATCTTGTTTTGTGATGTATCTGTCCAGGTCCTTCACCTACTGCTCTATAATGAGGTCATTCGTCATTCTGTTATTGAGTTATAGGTGTTCTTTATATACCCTGGATATGGGTTCCTTGTCAGATACGTGTAAGGAAATAATTTCTCCCTGTCTATAGCTTGCCTTTTCATCTTCTTAATGATGTCTTTTGTAGAGCAGAAGTGTATTTTTTTTTATTTTATTGATTTATTTTATTTAAAGAGAACCCATGAGTGGAGAGTGGAGAAGGAGAGGGAGAGAGAGAATCCAAAGCAGTCTCCACTCTCAGTGCAGAGCCCAACATGAGGCTAGATCCCGTGACCCTGAGATCATGGCCTGAGCCGAATTGAAGAGGCAGACACTTAATAAAATAAGCCACCCAGGCACCCCAGAAGTGTTTGATTTTGATGGAGACCTAAGGCTCCATGTCTTTTCTTTTACGGTTAGTACTTTTTTTTTAGAGAGAAATTTTATTTTAAGTAATCTCTATGCCAACGTGGGGCTCGAACTCATAACTCCAAAATCAAGAGTCACGTGCTTTACCAAATGGGCCAGGCAGGAGCCCCTGGTTAGCACTTTCTTTTTGTCCTGAGGTTGTGAAGATTTTTTGCCCCATATTTTCTTCTAGAAGCTTCATGGTTTTAAACTTTGCATTCAGACTTGTGATCCATTTTAAAATAAGTTTTGTATGTGAGACGAGCTAAGAGGTCAAGGTGTATTTTTCCCCCTACAGATGTCCAGTTGTCCCAGCATCATTTGTTGAAAAACACTATCCCAGACCTATTGAATTACTTTGGTGCTTATACAAATCAATTCACTATATATAAGCATGGATCTATTTCTGGACTTTCTGTTCTGTTTAATCTCTTTGTTGATCTGTATACTAATGTTACACTGTTTCAATCCCTATATCTTATTGATGACTTTTTTTTTTAAGATTTTATTTATTTGAAAGAGAGAGAGCACGAGAAGGGGAGGGTCAGAGGGAGAAGCAGACTCCCTGCTGAGCAGAGAGCCTGATGCAGGACTCGATCCCAGGACTCCAGGATCATGACCTGAGCCGACGGCAGTCGCTTAACCAACTGAGCCACCCAGGTGTCCATTATTGATGACTTTAGAGTCCTGCTCTCTCTGACACCTTCTGCTCTTCTCTCCCCACTAACACACATTCTCCAGGCACATTCAGCTCAAGAGGCATTTTCCAAGGAAAGCAAAGGTGGTAAAAACTACTAGCTGTCCCCCAACACCCAATTCCTCCTGTTTCTGGAGAAATATAACCCCATGTTTTAGTGGCCACCTGGATTGGAGGCTAGATTCTGCAGCCTGTCTTACACCTGGCGAGATGTGATCTCATTGTATAAGTGGTGTTTGCAGCTTCCAAAGTGTGTCCTTAACACGAGAAGGTGCAACTTTCTCCTTTCTAGTGATGGGAATGCAGAGATAATGACTGGAGAGCTCCTAGACAGATTATTAAGCAATCTCGGAAATCAAGGCCAGGAAGAAAGAACAACAAAATGGAAGGAGCTTGAATCTCTGGCACCAGGGGTACCAGCCCTGAACCACATGCCTGCATCTGTTACATGGGAGAAAAATTAACTTCGTTCCTGTGTAAGCCCCTGGTATTTTGGGTTCAGTCACTCACAGGAAGGCCTCCTTTACAACTGACATGGGAAAGGATGGGAAAGATACAATGTTTATCAAGAACGTATGCACGAGTTTCTGTCCTATTCATTATTTCATTTTAAGTCATATTACACCCCCATGAGGCGGATATGATTATCCCCAAATAGAGGAAGAAATGAAGGTTCAGAGAGGTTGAGTGACTTCTCCATAGTCACACAGCTAGTGAGAAATAGAGTTGGAATTCCAGCCCAGAACTGCTCAGATAAACCCAGCCTCAATGCATGAGCTCCTGGTATGGATTCAAAACCCAAGACTGTCTTTTCTTATGCATCTGCATTGTCAACAGCTCCATCTTGTTTCCTCAGGGACCCAGAACAGCAACTCCCTGAAGCCAGGACCCATCTTAGGACACTCCCTTGCCCCAGCTGTAGCCACTAAGCATTTAATAAAAACTCGCGGCATGATTGATGACCTAAAAACCCGCGCTAAAAACCCATAAAGATGAAAGAAGGTGAGGGCCAGGGCTGGCCGACAATGTGAGCACCCCAGGGCACACTCACGACACTTTCATCTTGCCGGCCCTGAGACTTTCTGGTTTTAGTGTGTCTCTTATTACAGTGAGAAACAAAAAGAGAACCACACGATTGCCTTTTATCAACCAACATAAATGAGGACAGATTCCAAACTTCATTTCAAAGATCTTCGTGGCAGTGTCAGCTTCCGACCAATTAAATCTCACAAGATACCTTGGAGCCCGAGTGGGTCAGGCAAGGGTGAAACACCAGGAGGCTGAGGACATGGTCCTTTGAAAGAAGGTGGGAAGGAGGCATCCCCTGCCTGGGTCACCATGTTTCCGGTATAAATAGAAAGGCAGGCATGGTGTTCAGGCCTGAAAGAGAAGCTGGAAATGAAACGTCTCCACCAGAGGCCAAGCTCACTGTGACGAGCAGGGGCACTGATGTCTGGCCTCTGGACACGTGGGGCTGAGGCCCCAGCCACACAAGGAAATGTAGGATCTGGGACTGACACTACCATCCCCAGGTTGGGCTGGGGCCAACAGCCTCCAGATTTTTCCGTGCACCTCAACTACCGTGGCTGGGATAGGACTCTACGGTGCCTCGGTTTCCTCCTGGGCAAAGTCACCACTGAACATAAAAGATCAGGTAGAATGTTATCCCCAAACACCATGTATTTGCTGTTAACTATGTGCTCCACTGCCTAAGTAGTCCCGGGAACACTGCTTTCCATCTCTGAGCCTCTGTTTCCTTCCCTGTAAAATAGGGGAATAATACTAGGTTGCAGGGGTATTTCCAGAGGAAATTCGGGGCATAAAGCAGCTTCATTCATGGGCTTTCTGAAGGAAGTTTCAAGGGCCTATATCCTTTATAACCAGCAGGGCTGAATAGTATAGAACTGTGAAATCCAGGGGTGCCTGGGTGGCTCAGTGGATTAAGCTGCTGCCTTCGGCTCAGGTCATGATCTCAGGGTCCTGGGATCAAGCCCCGCATTGGGCTGTTTGCTCAGTGGCGAGCCTGCTTCTCTCTCTCTCTCTTTTTCTCTCTGCCTACTTGTGATCTTTCTCTGTCAAATAAATAAATAAAATCTGTAAAAAAAAGAAAAAAGAAAAAAAGAACTGTGAAAGCCAGTACAAATCTAGTAGTCCGTCCAGCCACAGCAAGTGGGTCTTCCCTTTAATTGTGAAACAACTAGCAGCCCCTGCCCCAAGCTTCAAGCCTGGGAGGCCAGGCCGGCCATGTCAGGAGAGAGTCGAGGGTTGTGAGCTCCCTATTGGCTTTGCTCCGTCCCAGGAGCTCGAGTCCTGGGCCCTGGCAAGGCCCTCCATCTGCAGCCCAGGCTCTGTGTGGGTCTGGGCCCTGTGCTTTCTAGGAGATGCCGATAGCCAATGATCCCAGTTTCAATGCCAGGAAGCGATGTTTTCTGTGTTCTTCCCATTTCCTTCCAGATGATAGTTAGCTCATCACTGGCCTTTGGACCCAAGCAACGCATGGGCCAGGAGCACACACTTTACAATCAGCTAAGTGTGTGGTCAGTCGCGCCCTCCCTCCTAAACCCTGGCAAGCACCCTACCAACAGCCCCGCAGGGAGAACCGAGCAGTTGTTCACAGGCTGACATCAGGCCCCAGGGAAGGTGAGCGGCTTGTCCAAGGCTAAACAGCTGAAAGGAGCAGAATCGTGGTTCTCGTTCACACACGTCCACACGCACCCAGGCGGCCTTGTTCCATGGCCTCCACAGTGTCCTCCAGGAAGCACTGCCAATGAGCCCAAGGTCTTCTCCTGGATGTTAGCAGAAAGCTCAGCACGTGTGATGTAAGAAACGTTCCGAAGATTTAGTCCCAAAATGGTTCAGGGGCAGGGTCTAGGGACTCTAGAGCCCCTGGGGCCACTGTGAGGACCCACGGAAACAGCTTGATAATGGCACACAGCCAGAGTTCAGTGGATGGCCTGCCCCACCCCTGCTCCCATTCCATAGTGACAGGAACTGCCTGTCATCTGTCACCAACCCATTCATCGCTAGGACCCAGTTCAAGGCTTGCAAGAGGCTTCTTTCTCGGACATTCCAGTCCACTTTGATCCCTTCTCTCCAGAACTGTCGTCACATTCCTGGCCTGGCCAGCAGCATGAGGTTTGACTCTTCCTCGTCTCCCAAGAGTGTTTTGGAGACTCTGGGTCCTCCCTCAGGACCCGCTTCCAAGGGGGCTCCAGGCCAAGTCCCAGGATCACGCCGCACCCCGTGGCACGTGGAACTGCCTTTGTCCCCAGCTGTTGTCTCCTCTGAGCACCGGGGAGCGCCACAGGCAGGCACCTGGAGCCCAGGAAGAATCTACACCTTGGTTCCCTCTGAGCCTCAGCCTCGGAGCACAGGGAGCCTCTGATGGAGCAGCAGAGCCGTTGGGGGCAGCCCTTAGCTTCGGGTGCCACGGACCTCTCCACTCCCAGCTCCTCCGGCTGCCAGGCTGAACATAATTGAGGTCTGTGAACAGAGAAAGATGCCAACTACGTGAGACAGGAAGGGACTTTAATGTGTGACACCAGAGTGCTCGGGGCAGGAGAAGCGTGGGAGGGATCCGCGCTCCTACGCAGCAGGGGTGGCCCTAGCCCGGTTGTCCTCAGAGTGGAAACAAAAGGGATCAACTTGGTTTTCTCAAAGGCCCTTTCTAACTACAGGTACGCCTCGCCCTGCGAGGGGCTGAGCAAGCTCCCGCTCCTTCCCCGCGTGCCAGCCCTTCATCCCTGTGCCTAGACCCCTCATTAAAACCTGCCATGCCCCTGTCCCATCCACAATTCTGCTCTGCAGCAGAAATTCCGCAACAGCCAGAAATCCGAGAAACACACCGGGTCATGAAAGCGGGGTCCAGGAAACCCTCTCCGTACCGTTTTACAAATAACTACAAATAACAAGGAGGTAGACGGCTTGAGAACAGGCTGTGGTTGCTGTCCTTCCCATTGAATCCCAAGAGCCAACCCCAGACTGGACATGCTACAGGTGGTCCACAAAGAATTGTTGTGCAAATGGCAAACGGCAACCTTAGTCTACACCAAAACGTGCGAGGCTGGGCTGGGGAGGATGAGAAGGACTTCTGCAGGCCCTTCCACTCAAACTTGAACACAGAGTCTGCTCTGTCCCCAAGCTTCGAGATGAGCATCAAGCCTGTCAATGCTCCAGCCTAGCTCCCCCATACCCCACAGGGGCCCATGGCCTCCGACGGAGAAGGATGCTGAGCCAGCGCCCAAAATCAACCCAGAATGAGTGGTAAGACTTGCGTTGCGGCACACACTTCATATCTGCTCACCAGTCTGGGGCTAAATGCAAAACAATGAAGATGGAAGGGCTGGGGTAGGAGACGTACTGAAAGGAGAAATCAAAGAGGAACCAGACATGAGCCTATGTTTAGCAATAAGGGGGTAATCACAAAGGAAATGAAAAGCGAGTTTCCTTAAAGAAGAAGCGGGGGTGGGGAAGCCTGTAATTGGTTCCCTCTGCTCTGAATTCCCAGCACCTGCCCTCCATCTGTACCCAGAGGTTGAGGGACTGATATACCAAAATTTTTCCAGGCAGTCTTGAAATGCAAACACACACACACACACACACCCATCCATGTGAGACTTAAAATGCACTAAGCTTCCATACTTGGAGGCCCACACTAGGGCCCACCCTCCCGTCCTTCCTGTCGTACTAGACCCTCAGTCACCTGAAGCAGAGTCAGCAGGGTAGACGGGGTGGCTGTGACTAGGCGGGGATCCCCTGTGAGGTGTACAGCAAACCATTTGTTACTGATAATATGATATCAACAACTGTGAGCGGTTTGTTTAACTGTATAGACTGGAGAGGGTCCAAGATGATATCTGTAGTCATGTCACCCTTAATCCCACACACTCTCTTCTGTTTTCTTGTCGGACGGCCATGGTGCCAAAAATGTGCTTCTCTCCCAGGGGTGAGCAGAACCTCCTTGAGGGTCTCAGCCATGGGCTTGCAGCAGGAAAATGTCCCTAATCTCTGGTCTAGAATGTGGCAGACAGAAGGCAGACAAGGCTGAAAGACATGCGATCTGGCCCATCGATGAGCAGCAACATTTACTGATACTGTGTTCTTGGGGCCTCATGATGGTGGAATCAGATGGTCCAAACAAGAGAGAGAGCGAGAGGGAGAAAGTCAGAGGGAAGGTCAGATGAAGAGAAGGAGACAGGGAAGGAGGCAAGAGGGGGAGGGAGACATGGAACAATGGAGCTGCTGCTGGGGTTCCCCTGAGTGTCAGGCCTCTGTGAAGCCATTCTGTCTTTGTGTCCTATGACCCTCCCCTCTGCTCTTTTGGTCAAGTCACTCTTTGCTTAGCCAGTTGGAGTGGACTCTTGTGCTTTGCAAACAAAAGGCCCAGGCCAAGGCCCATTCCTGGCTTACCAGCTTTGAGAGAAGGAGGAGCTGGCTGTGGGGGGGACCTCCCAGAGGCCACACAGACGTGGGGAAGCTCCATGGAGCCCCCCGGGCTGGCAGCGGCTTTCCAACTGTGCTTCTGGTTGCTGTAAGGTGTCTGGAGAGGACCCCAGCAGCCGGCCCATTTTCTCTCCAGAGGAAGTTTGATTTGAACCAAATGCCCACCGCCTTACTTCTTTTGACACCCACCAGCACAGCACAAAGCCCTGGCAGGGAGTGGAGCCTCAATGCTGCCTAGCTGGTCCATCCCTCACTCATTCTACTCGAACGAACAGAGGGAAATCCCAGCTGTTGCTAGTTTCCGCGCAGTCAGACAGGGAGCAGCATAACTCAGGTTGGCTAGGAGGCCGCCATGTTGCGGGCCTCCAGGTGGTGTGGCCAGTGTCCGTTCCATGGAGGGTCCCCTAGCTGGGCCTTTGCTGATAGGCAGGAATTAGGGGACTTTGCAAGCGGACACCTAGGTGAGGCAGAAGACCGCACAGAGAAGCAGGGCAAGATGCAAGCCCTTCCCACAGAAATCCTGCTGGATGCCATGGGGACACTGACCTTCCTGCAGAGAGGGCACAGTGGGCAGCCCAAGGTGTCACAACTCTCTGCCCAAGAAGGGACTTTCAGAGACCTGCTAATCAAGGACCCATTTCACAGAACTGGAGACTAGAGGCCCAGAAGAGAAGGACTTGTCTAAGGCCACACTGTGAGTAACATGTCATCTGATCCCTGGGGATAATGTCCCCTAAAGAATCAGCTGTGTCCTTCCCTGAGGCCAGATCGCTGAGCCAAGTGTCCAGGCTCAAGTCCCTTCTGGCAAGGTCTTAGAAGTCACCTTCAGTCCCCTTCCCCACATCCCCTGGGACCAGGAATCCATGATTCAATTCCTGAGCCTGGTCTAGGACTTGGCAGTCAGTCTGTCCCGTAGGACACGGAATAGTAGAAAAAGCACTCGTATCCAAAAGCTGTCTTAAGGAGCCCCTGGTTGGCTCAGTGGGTCCCCATGCTGCCAGCGACCCACAAAACATGGCCATGGGACCTCCAGACTAGTATCAAGATTTCAAAGGGGTGCCTGGGTGGCTCAGTGGGTTAAGCCTCAGTCTTCAGCTCAGGTCTGAGAACCCGGGATCAGAGCCCCGCATCAGGCTTTCTGCTCAGCAGGGGGCCTGCTTCCCTTCCTCTCTCTCTGCCTGCCTCTGCCTACTTGTGATCTGTCTCTCAAATAAATAAATAAATAATCTTTAAAAAATAATTTCAAAAGTGGAAGATATTTCAAAGGTCAATTTTCCTTGCTTTGGACTAGAATGTTCTTTCAGCGTAGAGTGGTAATACCCATTCTCTCATGGCAGCTGGAAGCTCTGCTTCGTAAGATTTTTCTGATTAATATAACTATGCATCCTAATTGTTATCTGATAAATGAGATTTGCTTGATAGGAAGACCTTTTTTCAAAAGTTACAATCCCCAGTGATTTCACTTTTAGTTATTTCTACAAGAAATAATTGTGAATATGTGCAATGATTAATGGACAAACGCTTTTTAAAAAGTCCAAAAATCAGTTAAAATTATGCTACATTCAAACGATGAGAGCATATGCAGTCACTAAAAATCATTTTTTTTTTTTTTGGAGAGGAATCTTTCTTTTTAAAGATTTTATTTATTTATTTGACAGACAGAGATCACAAGTAGGCAGAGAGGCAGGCAGAGAGAGAGAGAGGGGAAGCAGGCTCCCCACTGAGCAGAGACTCCAATGTGGGACTTGATCCCAGGAGATACGACCTGGGCCGAAGGCAGAGGCTTAACCCACTGAGCCACCCAGGCACCCGGAGAAGAATCTTTTAAAACATTGAGGAATATAATATTTGCATATTGCTGAACAGAGGAAAAAGGCTTACAAAACAGTATTATAGCATGATTCCAGTTTTGTACAGTAAAAGGGAAAATGATGCAAACCAACATTAAAAACAGTTACTCCAGGGCACCTGGGTGGCTCAGTCAGTTGAGCGTCTGCCTTCGGCTTAGGTCATAATTCCAGGCTCCTGGGATCGAGTCCCACATTGGGCTCCCTGCTCAGCAGAGAGCCTGCTTTTCCCTCTCCCTTGCCCCTTTGCCCACTTGTGTTCCCTCTCTCCCCTGCCTTTCTCTCTCATAAATAAATAAAATCTTTTTTATAAAAAAGTTATTCCAGAGAGTAACCTCAAAAGTGACCCATTGTTTTCTGCACTTTTCAAGTTTACTGCAAATACTATATGTGATTTTTACAATTGGAGGGAAAAGCAATAAATGCAACTTGGGAAATTTTTGCAAGAAGCAAGTCTCTAAAAAGGTCTTGAAAGTTGAGAGTTCAAGAAGGGGAGCCCCAAAAGCAGACATCAGCGGGCCTTGCTCCCTGACCTGTAATAACCATGGGCTTATAAAACTCTCCTACCTTGTTTGTCAAACTGTCAGCCTGACATGCCAAATGTTGGTGAGGATGTGGATCTGTGGCCCCTCAAGCCCATTGCTGTGGGAGGGTAAATTGGTACGACCACCATGTAAAAGCCTTTAAGGCTTTTAAGTCCCTGTGCCTGAAACTGAAAAGATTTTATTTATTCATTTGTGAAAGATACAGAGAGAGAGAGAGCAGGAGTGGGGGTGGGAGGCAGAGGGAGCAGGAGAAGCAGACTCCCCACTGAGCAGGGACCGCTCCCCAATGTGGGGCTCGATCCCAGGACCCTGGGATGATGACCGGAGCTTAAGGCAGATACCTAAACGACTGAGCCACCCAGGCATCCCTGAAACTAATAGCCAATGTGTCTGCCAGTAGGCATTCCAAGAATAACCGTAGCAGCCCCCTTCACCGGGGCGGAGCCCAGGAAACACCCCCGCCCTTCCTCCATGTGCTCCCACAGCACACAGGAGGCAAAGCGGATTCACTGGCCTTTCAATTCCGAAGTTGGAAAAAGTTCTGGAGCTGGATAGAAGTAATGATCATGCAATAACATGGAGGCACTTAATGCCACTGGAGTGTACTCTCAGAAAAGGGTTCAAGTGCTACATTTTATGTTATGTATATTTTACCACAATAAAAAACAAATTAACTATGGTGAACTCAGTCATATGGATGTAATTTAGTGATGACAATATTAAGGAAGAAGTTTCCAAAGATGAGTTAAAACAACCAAATTTAAAAATATACTTTTTGAAGTATATTTTTATATATAAATACAATCAAAGTGTGTAATAAGAAAACAAGAGGTGTCCCTGGCCGGCTCAGTCAGAGGAGCATGGGACTCGATCTTGGCATTGTGGGTTCGAGCCCCATGTTGGATGTAGAGATTATTTAAAAATAAAATCTTTAGGGGCACCTGGGTGGCTTAGTTGGTTAAGCATTTACCTTCGGCTCAGGTCATGGTCCTGGAGTTGCAGGATCAGGTCCCGCATCGGGGTCCCTGGTCGATAGGGAGTCTGCTTCTCCGTCTGACCCTCCCCCTTCTCATGCTCTCTTGCTCTCTCTCAGTCTCTCTCTCTCTCTCTCAAATAAATAAATTTAAAAATAAAATATTTTAGAAAAATAAAATCTTAAAAAAAAAAAACAAGAGAATGATGAATTCAGGATGATAGTTACTTAGACTGGGAAAGAGTCACCTCGTGGCTTGAAGTGTACTATGATTAAGATCCTGTGTTTTGTTGAGTAGGGAAGTATAGGGGCTTATTACATTAAAAGAAAGAAAATGGAAGGAAGGGAAGGAAAGGGGAGGGGAGGGAAGGGAAGGGAGGGGAAGGAAGGGAAGGGAAGGGAAGGGAAGGGAAGGGAAGGGAAGAGAATTGGAGGGTGAGAAGCATGAATGGAGGAGATAAAGGGGGACAACAGGAAAGGGTGTCACATGTGTCTAAGATGAGACTATACCATGAAGCAAGGATATCAGTTAATCCGATTCTGGTCACTTGGTCACTTGGGGTCCTTTTATTTTCGTTTTCTTTTTTTTTCAGGAAATAGTTATTTGTTTCTATTTTTTTATTACATCCCATTAGCTAACCCTTTTAAAAGGCTAAACTGAACAATAAATTTTTTAATGATGGATAGACATGCCAAACCCATTTGTAAAAAGTAAATGGATGATTAACAGAGCGTTTAGGATAGTGGCTGCTCTGGGGTCAGGAGGGGGATATGTCTGAACTCCCCTCCCTGATCCTGGCACTGCATTTCTTAAACTCAGTCATGAATACATGGTTGCTCATTTTATTATTATTCCAAAAGCATACACATAGTTTATATGCGCTCTTTTGTATGTGTGATTTACTTCACCATTAAAAAGTAAAGAAGAAAGGGAGCATAAATTAATGAAACAGAATGCAAAGGAACAATAGAATTGTGAGTTCTCTAAAAACACAAGCACATAATCAAAGCTCTGATGAGACTGACCCAAAAAATAGGGAAGGCACATACATTCAGAATGCAAAAGAGGATACAAACACCTATAAATACATTTTAACTCTTAAGAGAACACTATGACCAATTCGATGCCAATAAATTTAGAATAGACAAAATAAGTAAAGTTTATAAAACTGTGTACCAGGATAGTAAAATGGGACTTTCTCCGGGCACCCAGGTGGCTCAGTTGGTTAAGCGTCTGCCTTCAGCTCAGGTCACGATCCCGGGGTCCTGGGATCAAGTTATGCATCAGGCTCCCTGCTCCAAAAGGAGTCTGCTTGTCCCTCTGTCCCTCTCCCCACTCATTCTCTCTCTCCTTCTCGCAAATAAATGAATAAATAAAATCTTTAAAAATAAGTAAATAATAAATAAAATAAAATAGAACTTTCTCCATCTCCTCCTCGGCTAAAGTTCCAGAGACCAAGAGCAAGACGTGGTTGCTGAATGTTTCCCCGCTCCTCAACAAGATGCCAAACCGCCTGGCCCCCACGGGGCAAGCTAAGGTTCGTGAAACCAGTTCTGCCAGCACAGGCCTCCACTCAGGTCTGGCTGCTGAAAGGAAAGGTCTGGAAGAAAGAAGGGTGTCTCTGGAGATGAGTGTTGAGGGAAGTGCTTTCCCTTCACCTCAAACCAAATGAGAGGGGATTCCAGGGGGTTGTACGGGCTTCCAGAACTAGGAGAGTCCTAAAGGCTTGCCCACACCTGAAAATCCTAAAGGCAAGTTCACAGAGAGCTGCCCGGCAGCAGAGAGAGAGCAAGGAGAAAGGGCTGTGTTAGGGGTACTTTGCTGACAGTGGCCAAAGAAACAGGCATTTACCGAGGGCAACGGTGAAGGGGTTGAGGGGGAAAGGTGTCTGCCCTCCAGGAGACAGGACCAGACAGAGAGGGTCTGACCGGGAGGACCAGATGGCCAGCAGAGTCTAGACGGTATCACACCACAAGAGGTCCCAGTGGAATGGGTGGGCGCCAGAGAAATCGGCAACATGACAAGCAGAGAAAGAGCCAGCTTTAGACTTTCAGAAGCCAAGGGAGCACCATTCCCCCTATAAATGAACCTGTCTCCTAAGACTGTGTCCTGTCCCTTACAACCCCTAGTCCAGACAGTCCTGCAGATAAAAGATGGTTCTCTCTCTCTCTCTACATCCATCCATCCATCCTAGCCACATGCTGCTTATCCTGGAAATGCAAGGAAGGTTTAATTTCAAAAAAAGTAACTAATGCAATTCACCATAGCAACAGAGAAAATGAAGAAAAACTATAAGAAAAAGGGATAAAATTCAAATCTATGTATAGTTTAATTCAAAGCTCATGTTAAAAACAACATATCTCTCTCAAATAAATAAATCTTTTTTAAAAAATACCTTAAATCTTTAAAAAAAAAAAATGGGGATGGGGCACCTGGGTGGCTCAGTTGGTTAGGTGTCTGACTCTTGGTTTTGGCTCAGGTCATGATCTCAGGGAGGTGAGATGGAGCGTGGGGTCGGGCTCCTCGATCTGCAGGGAGTCTGCTTGAAATTCTCTCCCTGTCCCTCTGCTTGTGTGCTCTCTCTCTCTCAAATAAATAAATAATTTTTCTTAAATAAAGGGTGTTCTTGAAAAGTATGCAGCAAAGGTGCTTAGTGTTAAAATATCAGATGTGTTTTCTTTAAAATGACAAATCATGTTATCTAGAATTAAATCTAACAAAAATACTCAAGACCTATAGGAGAAAAATATAAAGTTGTACTGAAGGGCATAAAAGGAGACAAATAATAGAGTGATATGGCACATCCATAGAAGCCATGTCTCTGTAGCATTAAAAACAAGGATTTCCCCCAAACCATGTCTATAAGTTCAGTGCCATTCCAATCAAAATCCCAAAGGATTTTCTCACAGAACTTGATAAGATGATTCTAAAATAATATGGGAGGAAAGAGGGCCAACAACAGCCAAGGTAATTTTGAAAGCCAAACTTGGAGAATAAGAAATTATTATAAAGCTATCTACTGTAATTAAAACTATGGTATTACTCCAGGAACAGATAAGCAAGCCGTACAATAAAATCTGTAGAGACCAGACATAAACCCATAAGCACAGCTAATGTGTACTAGAGGTAGAATTGCACATCCTCATAATGAATTCTATAAACAATGAAGATAAATAATGAATAAAAGAATGAGTTATTCTATACATTATGCTGGGAAAATGACTAATTGTTTGAGGGAAAAAAATAAAATTGAGCCTTTTCCTCACATTGTATGCAAACACACAATCCAAGGTGAATAAAGATCTAAGTGTGAAAAAAAAAATTAACATTTCTAGAAAAAATAGGAGAAAAAAATAAATTTCCATGTAACATCAGCATGGGAAGAAAATCAAGGTACATTAACTACAAACTATCAAATTTTTAATGTTGGAATATATTAAAATTTAAAATTTCTGTCTGACAAAGGCTTTGTAAATGAAATGGAAAAGATAAGTCACAGATTGAAGAGGTATTTTGTTTTATTTATTTATTCATTTTTTTTTTTTAAAGTAGGCTCCACGCCGCACGGAGCCCAACGAGGAGCTTGAACTCACGACTCTGAGATCAAGACCTGAGCTCAAATCAAAAGTCAGATGCTTAACCAATGGAGCACCCAGGGCACCTCCAAAAAAGGTATTTTAAATAACAAAGGATCAGTATCCAGAATACATAAAGAACTTCAATAAATCAGTAAGAAAAAAACAACCCAACAGAATTGGGCAAGGCATAGGAACAGAAGGAAATAGGGTGGTGAATAATCACGTAAAAATAAGCTTTATCTCCCTAATAATCAGGGCAACAAGTGGGAACAAGAGGATTCTATTTCATACTGATCAGATTGATGAAATCTTGTAAGACTGAAAACGCTCATAATCCCACGGCACTTTTATGCTTTTTGACAAGAGACTGTGTGGGTACAATTCCTTTGAGGAGGAATTTAAGACTATCTAGTAGATTGGAAGATGGTCACGTCTCACAATACAGCAAACCTAGTTCTAGGTAGCCACTCTGAAAAGTTTCAGGCGCACAAGAAGATAGGTACGAAAATGTCCATTGCGGTCCCGTTTGTGATGGCGAGAAAGTGACGATGAAGATCATTGGGAGAATGGAGATCTGAAGCTGTGGTGTATCCAGACGTGGAAATGTCACACAGCAGTTCAAATGGACCAGATGCATACATACTACCTCTCGCGTTTGTCCCCATGCCATCTTTTTGCCCAGACGAGGCAGCAGATGCCTAACGGGCCTCCTTGCTTCATCCACATTGCTTCCCGGGAGCCATCCAGCAGCCAAAGGCATACCTGGCATTGTCACTTTTTTTTTATTAAAGATTTTTATTTATTTATTGAGAGAGAGAGACAGCTCGAGCATGGAGAGGGTAAAGGCAGAGAGAGAAGCAGACTCCCTGTTGAGCAGAGAGCCCAACATGGGGCTCGATCCCAAGGACCCTGGGATCATGACCTGAACCAAAGGCAGACGCTCAACTGATTGAGCCACCCAGGTGCCCCCAGAATCAAGTGATGTTGTCACTTGACTACTTAAAACCCTCTGATGACCATGGCCTACAAAAAAACCCCAAATACCTGAGCCGAGCCCACCAAATCCTCGCTGATCATCCCACCAACCTTTTCAGTCCAGGCTCGCAGGATTGTTCATGGTAGCTCAGACAGACCAGCTTTTCTGCCCCCTTGGTCATAGGTCATAGGACTCGCTCCCCCTGCCTGCAGTGAGCTCTCCTTTCCTCAGCCCCTTCTCATCCATGTTGATGCCCCTGGCGAAGGGCATCAGTCTTCAAACGTCCATACTCAAAGCCCAGCTCAAGGATCCTCGTGCCTCCACACACCCACAGTCCCGATTCCCCACTGCTCTGTTTTCTGTAACCCCTCTGGCCACCACTCAGGCACAAGACCCGGTTCTCTTCATGGTAGGAACCATAGCAAGTCATCTCCCACTCAGAGCCCAAGCCCAGGCCTGAGCAACAGCACTATCTCCTTTCCAGCTTCCCATGTAGGCTGGTGACTGCGGAGAGCCCCGGACAGAGCTCAGAGGCCGGCCCCCTGCCCGGATGCTGCTGTTCCCTCCTAGCCTTGTCAAGCTGTATCCCTGTGCGTAGCTGTTTCCCTACTTGCTTCCTCTGCATCCCTGCACCAAGTTCATCCTGGGACCAGCCCTGAAGACTCACCAGTTGAGCCCCAAGATCCAGGAGCTCCAGCCTGCTGGGCACATCCTGGGAGAACTTCCGTAGGAGAGAACTTCACCCGGCCCCACCCAGAGGGCACCCATGACCCAGACGCTCAAAGCCAAACTCCGCATGTCCTCCCCCACTTTCCCACACAGGTGCCCCCGAGCATCAGCCAAGAAGGAGGAGAAGCAGCCTGGGTTGCAGAGGGAGGAGGACCACCTGGAGAGCAAGACTGGACACAGCCAGGGAGGAAGGAGCGGCATCAAGGCTACTGAATGTTCTCGTGGGCAAGTTTGTCAGAAAGACAGCACAGGGCCCAACCTCATGGACAATGAATCAGAATGAATCAGAGGAGTACCACCTCCCTGTCCCTGCCCAGAGGGTGCCAGACCTGTAGCCTTGTAAAGCTTTTCAAAAATCCTTATGATGACACTTTTTTATGGAAGTTTGAAGCAAAGGAGTAGAATCTGTCCCCCTGGCGAGCACGCTGGCAGGTTTGGGCGTGCACACCTGTGGGCGGGAGCCGCTGGGCGTTGCTGTGCAGAACAGAAGGAAAAGCATCTGGACGTCCCCGAGGACGGAGGGGGAGAGAATCAGAAAAGGAAAGGAGAGGGAGAAACCGGTCAGTGGGGGAAAGGTGGGCAGCTGGGGACAAGGCAGCAAAAGGCAGAGTTTGAAAATACGAAAGAGTGATTTTAAGTCACAGCTGGGTGATGCTCAGTGTGACCCCTCCCTGAGTGGGCGGGAGAGTCTGCACGTCCCCGGACCTTCGTGTGTGTGGATCTCTTGGGAGTGGAGACAGAACGATGGGTCATGGGGGTAAAAGCAAGAGGGTCCCCGGATCTGCACCTTGAGAGCATGGGGACCCTTAGGGATCTGTGGGATTCTTTGGAGAGGTGGTGAGACTTCAGGATGGGGATCTAAGACGCACTGATCTAGATCTTAGGTGCCTTCAGCGGACACCTGCATCACTCTTGTTAACTGCCTACCACCCAGTAAAGCAAAAAAGCCGTTTACCTTTTCAGAGTACACCCAAGCCCTCCGCCATAAATGGATACATGGGCACACCGACCACGTCCCGTGTGGTGTTTAACACCCCTGCCCTGCACCTGGCCACAGCCCACGGTCACTCAGTTACAGAGGCCACAGAGTTAACCCGGGTCAAAGTCCATCCACAGATGGGGCAGTGAAGGCCCAGACAGGGAGAGCAACTTTCTCAAGACCGCACAGCTAATGGGTGCAGAGCTAAGGGATACTTTTCAAACCCCCAGGTTTGGGATTGGTCTCGGGGTACGGCAGCTGCTTGTGGGTTAGGCTGGAGCCAATTCGGGTTTGAGGGCAATTCATTAAATCATGTCCCCGGAGTCAGGACAAGAGACAAGGAGGCCTTGTTTTCTACATGAATCTCCCAGGGCTATGAGCTCCAAGCAGACACATTCCTGAATGTTTGCCACCACATTTAAGATCCGAGCAAAGATGTTATAAATGAGCTTTTTCTCTCTGCAGATAAGAGAACTACAGGACGTCAGGTCTGGGAGAATTGGACTAGTGAGATATTCTCCTGCCCAGATTCTCCACAGCCTAAGAATCTGAATTCTCTACCAGGCACCCTTAGAGCCCCACAGGCAGGCAAGCTGTGTGTGTCTCTATAACTTCTTCAGTAAACTCAGGATAGATTTCGAAATTGTGCTTACTTCTTCCATCAGAGAAAAGCAATAAGCATGCAATGAATGACATTGAATGTTTGGCAAAAGTCTAATTTATTTCACTCATCAACAATCCATTTCTTCTTTTTTTAAGATTGATTTATTTATTGGGGGGAGCAGAGGGAGAGGGAGAGAATCTTAAGCAGACTTCCCACTGAGAGCAGAGTCCAACTCAGGGCTCAATTTCACAACCCTAAGATGATGACCCCAGCCGAAATCATGAGTCAGCTGCTTATCCAACTGAGCCATCCAGGCACCCCAAGAATCCATTTCTTCAAGAAATGACCAAATGTTAATAACCATTGAGATTAGGTTCTGGATACGTAGGGGATTCATTATACTATTTTCTCTATTATTAATGTATGTTTTTCAAATTCAAATAATAAGTTAAAACTATATACATATTTTTTGAAGTCTGCTTGTTAAATAAGTACCAAAAGGACTTCCATTGTAAACATTTTGCCTATTAGTAAAGAAAAAAAAAAAAGGTGCCAAATTGTTCTCAATAAACTCCAGCCTATTGCCCCGTGCTGGCATCAAAGCCCTCGTTTTTTAAAAAATTAATAAACAAAAACCAAGCTCATAGATACAGAGAACAGATTTGCGATTCCCAGAGGCAGGGGTAGGGCGTGGGGAGCAAAGTGGGCGAAGAGAGTCAAAAGGTTCAAATTTCCAGCTATAAAATAAACAAGTCCTGGGATTATAATGTCCAGCATGGCGACAATCGCTAGAAACACCGGGTGGCATGTGTGAAAGTTGCTACGAGAGTAAATCTTTAAAGTTCTCATCGTAAGAAAAAGAAACTCTGTAACTATGTATGGTGATGGTTGTTAACAAGTCTTATTGTGATCATTTTGATCACAAATGTTAAATCACCGTGTACACCTGAAACTAATATAATGTATGTCATGATAACTCAATTTATAAAAAATAGCTCTCATTGGAAAGATGAAATTAAAAGTGCTTCATTGACAGTGGAAACTGAGACTCAGTGCAGTTGGGGGCACTGTATGACCCCAGGAGGCAGCAACTGCATATCGTCTCTCTTTGTCACAAGCATGTCCCACTGTGTGTGCGCACACGCACGTGCACGCCAACACAACACCGGCGGTGCATTGCTGGGTCCCGTGCTGATCACTGCCCCCGCTGGGTTCTCCGCACCCCTGCAGCAGCGCAGCCGCCCTGCCACGCACTGGCCACATGATCTTAGAATCCCTCCCTCCCTGCCCCTGTCCTCAGCTACCCTCTGGGCTCCTTGAAGGCAAGGATGAGGCCAGCCCTGCCACCACACAGTGAGAGTAGGCACTCAGGAAGTAAATATTAGATGATTTTTCAAGTCAAGCAGTATAGCATTCTGGGGTTGGAATGGAGAGTAGGGAGGAAGACAGGAGAGAAGTGACCTGGGAAGTGACACAAGACCTATGCTCCTCATTTCTGCTACAATGCTTATTATCCAAGGGGCCTCCATCTCTCTGTCAGCAAAATGGGAATAAGGAACTTGATTCTGAGAGCACCTGGGTGGCGCAGTCAGTTGGGCATCTGCCTTTGGCTCGGGTCATGATCCTACGGTCCTGGGATCAAGTCCCGAATGGGGCTTCTGGTTCGGTGGGGAACCTGCTTCTCCCTCTCTCTCTGTCTGCCATTCTGCCTACTTGTGATCTCTCTGTGTATCAAATAAATAAATAAAACCTTTTAATAAATAAATAAAATGTTTTCAAAAGGAAACAACTTGACTTTGCAGGGTCATGGGGAAGAAGAGAAATGATAGATGAGCAGTGCCGGGCACATAGAAGGTGCTAAATAAAAGGCTGCTTGTGACTCAAACAATGACCCTGGGATGAAGATGACATCTGATCCTGATCTTGGACCAAAGGTCAGTGTTTCCAGCTGGGGAATGAAGGGTTACCAGAGGGACATTAGCCAGAAGTTCAAGATCTTCTTCTAAAAGCCAGGGAGCAAAGCAAATTCACAGGTGTTGAATGCTTTCATATGCCATAACTTTAATTAATCCTGATGTCAAGCTGAGAAGTGAGTGTTTTGTGCCCCGGTCTACAGGAGGAAAGGAGGATGTGTTGACTCAGGCAGGTGCCGTGCTGCTCACACAAGATCTGAGGGGCGGGAACTGGTGGAATTTCTGGCATCTGGGCAGGAAGTAATGCTGGGCTCCCAGTCTGTCCTTAGTCTCTTTAAATTAAATCAAGTCCTGGAAGCAGCTCAAAACTCACCCTCTTCAGGGCCCAGTCCCTGTGCCTTTGTTTAGCAGCAAACACAGTTCCCTTCCAGGCTGGCCCAGTTCAAGCCGACGAGGACAAGGCCATTGGCCGGGAGGTGCACCGAACCTCTCTTTTCCCTCCCTGCGGGCCACCCAAAGGATACGACCCTCCCTCCCCTCTAGGCCTGGAACCTTGCTCACCCTGGGTTTGGCTCTGAGTACTCCAGCCTTGGACACCCCTCCCTCCTCTCAGAACATGGAGGGAAGAACTCTGAGGGGCTCAGAGTTTGGAGAGGGGCCTTGCCCAGAGGGACCGTGGAGCACGAGAAAGGACAAACCCAGGTGGACATTCCCAGCCACCTCTTCACGGGCCATGGGATGCTTGGTCAAATGACTTCATCCCGCTGTGCCTCAGTTTCCCGCAAAATGGGGACAATGGTGGCCACCTCCATTCTCAAGGGTTGCTGTGAGAGTCTTTAAGACAACAATGCGTAGAGAGTGCCTGGCCGGGAGCAGGTGCTCAGTACATATCACGTTCCCTGTCTGGAGCCAGAGCAAGGCTCTGTGCACCGCCAATACGAGTCCCCTATTTTTCTATACAATGATTCACTTTTAAAACTCCATCTCACACGAGTAGAAAGGCAGCAGCCCTTGGAAAGCTTTTATTTCTTGGTTTCGTCAATGTTTGTTGAGTGTTCACCAAGTACCAGGCAGTGTTGTGGGCGCTGCGGATACAGGAGTGAAACCCCAAACCCTCGTCCTTGCAAGAGTACATTCCGGCAGGGTCGGGGGAGAGCAGTGAACAAAGAGAGATAGAGTGTGACATCATGGACAGCGTCCAAAAAAAAAGGAAACCAAGGCACAGAGTGGCCTAGAGAGACAAGGTACCCATTTCATTCAGTGGGAACAGTAGAAGCGGACTCACCCCAAAATTAATAAGGCTTACGCTTCATTGCTTTTTGCGTGGTCAGGTCCCTTCATGTTCCCATTCTACCAAATTTCTTATCCCCAATCAGGGATGCTTTTTCCTAAACAGCACTCTCAAAAATTAAATAAGCTTCAGGCAGGCCCCACAGAATCTGGTTCTGGGCCCAGTGACCAGGAAAGCCCTCTCCAAGAAGGTGATATGGGAGCCTAGACCTGAATCCATGGAAAGGAACCATTCAAATGAGCAAAACAAAATTCTTAGCCCCGAGGAAGCCAGTGATCCTGAAAGGCCCCAGGCTATCTACTTGGCTGAGTGGAAAGGCTGCATCTGAAATCCCACCTCCAGGCAGGTCTCCTCGGAGTTGGAGAGCTTCTGTCTCCCCGGGCCCCTCTCCCCACAGGCTGGTGGCTTATGCCAGGCCTGAGCATGGTTCAGAGAAGGTGGGAGCGCAGGGAGGACAAGGGGCGTGGGCCAGCCGTGGCCCCGGGCAGTGGCAGGGACTCAAGGCCAGCAGGAGGAAGGAACCCCGACAGACAGTGTCAGGGAGGGGCCAAGGGGAACTTGGAGCAACTGGAAACTTCGTGCACTTCTGGTGGGAAAACTGTTTGGCTGCGTCTTGCGAAGCGAAACATGCACTTTGCACATGACTCAGCAGTCGCCCTCCCTGGCATTTATTCTAGAGAAATGAAGCCCTATGCTCAAACAAAAACCTGTACACAGATGTTCAGGGGAGCTTTTATTCATAATAGCAAAAAACTGGAAAAAAAATAACACAAAAATGGCTCATATGTCCAAGGGCAGACAAATGCATGAGCAAATTGTGGTCTTTCCCCACTGTGGAATCCTCCTCAGCATCACAAAGGCACAAACAACGGATATACCCAAGAGCACTCATGAATCTCACAGACATCACATGGCTTCTGGAAGAAACCAGACACAACAGAGTTCATCTGTAGGATACCATCATGTGACATTCTAGCTCCAGGAGCAGAGGGCAGGTGACTGTGAAGGAACATGAGAAAACTTTATGGGGAGAAGGATGTGAATTGTGATTGTGATGGACACGTCGTCAAAACCCATTTTATTGGATATTAATTGCTCTTCAGAACAGGTGCATTTTCTTATATATGTTAGAGCTTAATTGAATGATGACCTAAGAAAATTGACATGAAAGTTACAACATAGTGTAGTCCAAGGGAAAGACCCTCCTTGAGCTCAGCCTTCTGCCCCCTTCACTTTACATATCAGGAAACGGAGGCCCAAACAGGGGAATGACTTTCCCAAGGTCACATAGCAAGTCAGGACCATTAACAACGAACAACTGAAGGGCTACTTCAAGTTCATGGAGTGTTTTCCGAACCTGCTCTGACTTAGTGTCCTGGATACTTTGTGAGGCTGCAGCACTGTCATTATGCCCAAGTTCCAAGTGAGCACACTGAGGCCCAGAACGGTTGGAAGGCTCACCGGAAGTCACAGAGCCAGCTTCCTGATGACCTACCCTGTTGACGGAGTGAGAGTGCAAACCCAGCTACTCTGCTCTCAAAACCCAGTCCTTCCCTCCTCCTCAGCACACCTCCTCTTGCCGACAGAGCAGGCGTCAGCTGGAGACCCTTCACGGAAGTCCCAGGGACTGGAGACAGAAGCAGGGACAGTGTGGAACTCCGGGGAGCTTTCTACTGTGGGGCTGTGGGCCGGGCCTGGCAGGGCACACCCCGGGGGAAAGGGGGCAGGGTGTGGGGGCGGGCGGGGGGGGGACAGCCCAGGCTTTGCTTGGGAAGATCCGGTTTCCCCTGGATGCTTTTTCCAGCATAGCCTGCCAGGGGAGATTAAGATCGCAGAGAGCAACATGATGCCGCTAGAGGAGGAGATTAGTGGGTTCCAGGGTATTTGTCTCTCTCAGAAAGGCGGTTTGTTTGGGATCTCACTGCAAGCCACAGGATGAAGCCATGCCAGGCCCTGCTGGAGCTGACTCCAGGAGAGAGACAGCCCCTTAGGCGGGGAGAGGGAGGGAGGCCAGACCTAACAAGACTGGGGCTTTCAGAATCCCAAAAGGACCATGGAGGGGCCTCCAGGGTCCCATGTAAGCCTCCATTCCACCTGAGGCCGGACTGCGTTAACAGACAGACGGCTGGTTTGCTGACCATCCATCTGGCCTTGACCTTGCACAGCCAGCCTGGAATGGGAGCAACAGGAATTTGTTTGCTCCAGAGTGAGAGGCCCTGGGCCCAGAGGGTAGGGGGCCAGAGGGGAGTAGCCAATAGCAAGAAGGCTGGCGGAACCTTAAACAAAAAAGTAAAATGTATAGCATGTAACTATAACCGAAGTTCTCCCTGTCCCAAGCCCAGTGAGATATCGCCTGTATCTTCAGTAAGGTTCCTGCTGCCCCAGGGACTTTGGAGTGGGAGACCAAAGAGAATGACCTAGCTCGAAGTTTGGGTGGGCTCCAGGGAGTTAATAAGGGAGCAGCAGAACGGAGAAGTAGCTCTCTCGGAGGCAGGACTGTGGAGCCAAAGTGGGTGGGGACAGTTTGCAGAAATTTGCATCTTAGAGGCTTTGTGTCCCCTGGGGGCTGAAATGAGAGTTTCCGTCTGTGTCATTCAGGTTTCCAGGGGCTCTGGCGTCCATTTGAGTCACATGTGTTCACGCCAGACATGGCAGTGGGGGTGGGAGGTGACACAAAATTGGATGTGGCGTGTTTCCTACCCTCAAGGTGCACCCAAGGGAAGTCCACAGTTAAGGCAAACTGGCAGCAAGCTCTGGGGGGTGGGGACAGAAAGAGCATGGTGGGGGTGGGGGCAGGGAGCAGGGGTAGAGGAAGAGGGAGAGAGGTGAATTTTTTTTTCCAACCTGGGGACAGTAACATAAGGAAGCCCTCCGAAAGAGATCACATTTAGGCCAAAAGTTGCCAAATCGATAGGATATGGCCCTAGGGATACGCGGAGAAAGCCCTTCAGGGAACCTGGCCTAAACACGAGGGTGAGGGCCCAGAGCACTGAGAAGGTGGGGCACTGGAGGCATGAAGCTGGAGCCCTGCCGGAGCAGGTTGGCCAGTGTTAACCCTCCCGGTTGCTGGGGCATGCCAGGACCTTGCTTGAAGATTACAGTCCCGGAAAGGAAACACCTGTGAAATAGACACATAAATAAATACAATGTTTTAAATACTGATAACGTTGCAGAGACCCCATTTCAATAAGGCTCTTTCCAAGCCCAGCCCAGAGAGCACCAGCTTGGTCAGGGCAGCGTTGTCTGGGATCAGGGGGACCGTGTGAGCAGAACCAGCGGGTCGAGGAAGGTGGGGTGGGAAGAGCATACCAGGCCAGAGGAACAGCCTGTGCGGAGACCTCAGGGCAGGACCGGACACGGCACCATTCAGGTACTGGAGTGAGTTCCTCCTTGCACCTCCCGCCATTGCACTGCACACCAGTCTGGGCCTCGTGTGCGTCCCCGAATTCGCTGTCTCCCACCGCTGCTAATTTGCTCCATGCTCATTCCTCTCAGCAACTTACACTGATCACCTCAGGGCATTCCTGCAGACCCTCCGCTGCATTTCTGAGCCCAGCTGGCCCCACGGCCACCAGGTGCACACCAGCTTTGCTCAGTTTTGTGAAAGTGTGCCTGCCTGAGTCCCGCTTGGGTCCTCCCCGCTCTCCCCTTCCCATCCTACCAGGATGGCGAGATGTCCACAGGAACCCCCTTGGTGCAACCCAGGATCTCCCCATGGGCAGCCCTGGATCAGAGGGGGCTAAATAAGCCGTACCCCTTCTTCTCCAGCAGCCTGTTCTGAGACTCATCTCATGAAGTTCTGTTGGAGGCTCCGGGAGACAGAACAGAGGCAAATCCGTCTTGCATCCAACAACACGCGCACAGATGGGCTTTGCAGATGGCTGGGTCCCAAACCCCCAGCCTCTCTGCTCAGCTGCCACACCCCTGACTTGACCACGTTTGGACACCCACTCTGGTCCCCATGTTGTCTGCTGTTCATAGCCAGTTGGCATGTTTACCAAGAATGCGTTGACCTTTACTTTCCAACGGCAGGAACAACGTGATACATGACTTACTTTTTGTTTGGAAATTGCTTGCTCAAAGGCTAAGTGGCCACTCCACCAAACCTATCTGGTGAACTGTATTTTCACGGGCTGCTCCAGTGCAGCCTGAGTTCCCGGTATAAAGCCCAAAACCACTGCCTGTGCGCTCCCACCCAAGTTCAGCCATGGGTAGGTACGAGGTGACCCTACGCAAATCCCAGGTCTCTTCCCTGTGAACTAAGGAAGGATGGACATTCTCCAAGGTCCTTCAAGCCCCAATCAGAGGATTATGTGCCCCCCTCCAGTACCCAGAGAAAATCAAGTTCAGGTCTGCCTGACAAACCACCTCCCAGTTAACGTTCTCCCTGTAGATCACTCCTTTATCGTACTTTTAATACCATGTATCTTTAATACCCTGCTTTTTGACTGGGATTTATGGGAGGTGGTAGTGTATGTATATGTCCCCAAAATTCAATGCAACATTTTTTAGCAAAACAGGGTGTGGGAAAAGAATCAAGACACACTCCAAATACAAGTCGTAGAAGGTCCAAATCAAGTTGTGTTTTGAAAAACCTGAGAGCAGCTGGGGTGCCTGGGTGGCTCAGTCGGTTGAGCAGCTGCCTTCGGCTCAGGTCATGATCTTGGAGTCCTGGGATCGAGCCCTGCTCCAGATCCCTGCTCAGCAGGGAGTCTGCTTCTCCCTCTGCCTGTTGCTCCCCATGCTTGTGCTCTTTCACTCTCTCTTTCTCACTCTATCTCAAGTAAGTAAATAAAAATCTTTTAAAAAAAAAGAAAAGAAAAACATGAAGGCAGCAACAAAGTGGGGTGCCTCTTGGGTGTCACTGACCTCAAGAGAGGCCAGATTCCTATGTGAGGCAACGGCTTGTGACTGTCCATATTAAATTACGGGGTGACCAAGAAGCTGACCTTGAAGCATTTGCCAATCTCACGTGATTGTTTCTTGAATATAGAAGCATTGTACCATATTTTACAGTTAGATCTAGGATGTTGGTTGGGATTGGGGTTGACAGGTACGAATAAAATGTTCCCCCTTCAAAAATAATAGAAAGAACATAAACAGAAGGAAAGGAGAGGAAAAGAAAGATGTTCCCAGAAGCATTTTCACGGAACAGCTCATTTTCCGAGATAAATTACTGACATTAACCAAGAGATATTGTGAGCTCTTCCCATTTGCATGGTAGTAGTATTCCGGGGAAACATAGTGTATAGTAAAGCCTTGCAAATATATTTGGTGTTTATTATGTAAATCAGAGTTTAGTTTTTAGCTCAGATAATCATCTCCATCAATGTCTGGAGAGATGTTCTAAAGTCATGTAGAATGCAAGACAATTCTTCATTGTGAGATGGGTTGAGGCACTGCAAAATATCTAGCATCCTGGCTCTTCCCAGGCTTCCCAATGCTGGCAGCACCCCTGTCAAGACTGTGGCCTCCAGAAATACCCATCCCCCAGCACTTTAATCCCCTGGGGCTTTCCAACCTTCATGATAAAATGATCTGAAAGAATGCAATGGCCAAATGCACTAGGGTGGGTGAGGGCAGAGCATGGGGATGGCTTCAAGGACCCCTCCGTTCTTTCCAGGAACTTTTTTTTTTCATTGAAATATTCACATACCATAAAATTCACCCTTTGAAAGTGGTTTCTCGTATATCCACAAAGTTGTGCAACTCTCACCACTAACTCCAAAACCTCTTTATCAGCCCAAAGAGAAGCCCCAGTACCCATTAGCAGCTCCTCCCCTACTCCCCTCCCCCACGCCCTGGCAAGCACCAATCCGAGGTCCACCTCTGTGGACCTGCCCACTGTGGACATTCCATACAAATGGAATCACAGAACACAGTGGCCTTTTGGGTCTGGCTTTTTCACTTAAAACAGTGTTTTCAAGATTCACCCACACTGTAGCATGGATTGGTACCTCATTCCGTTGAAAGGCTGAATACTATTTCATTATATGGATAGACCACCATTCATGGGTGATTCATCCATTGATAGTTGAATGAGGGCTAACTTTTGACTATTACAAATTGTGCTGCTATGAACATTTGTGTATAACTTTTTGTGTGGTCATACATTTTCAATTTTCTTGGATACATACCAAGTTGTTGTTGGGTCATATGGTAATTCTACACTTAAATTTTTGAGGACCTGCCTTTTTTTTTTTTAAGGGATTACACTATTTTAAAATCCCACCAGCAAAGTATGAGGATTCCAATTTCTCCACATCCTCACCAACAGTTGTTCCTGACAGTCTTTTGGATAACAGCCAACCTGATAGGTGTGACGTAACGTGCCATTGGGGGTTTTGTTTACATTTCCCCAATGACCAGTGATGTAACGATCTTTCCAGGGGCTTTGTGGCTATTTGTAGATGTCCTTCAAGAAATATCTGTTCAAGACTTTTGCTCATTTTTAACTGCGTCACTTGTCCTCTTGTTGAATTGTAAGAGTTCTTTATATATTACTGATACAAGTCTCTTATCAGATGTATGATTTGCAAATTGTTCTCCCATACTGTGAGTTGCCTTTGCACTTTCCTGATGATGCCTTTGGAAATACTGAAGTTTTTAATTTTGATGAAATCCAATGTACTTCTCTTTCTTTAGTTGCATGTGGCATGAACCAGCTGTCCCAGCAGCCCCAGCAGCCCCACCTCCCTGTGCAAGGCCAGGGAATGGAGGCTGCTGGGATTTGAATGGGGGGCCTCACCCTTCCCATTTCAAAGCCTCTTGCTGGGATTCCATAAACAGGGTTTAATTCTCCAGATTAAAAAACCCTCTATCTCTGCTTCAATAAACTGTCCCCCAGAACGGGCAGCACCAACCCTACTAGTCATCCAAACCTTAGAGGCAATGACCCTTCTGGCCCTTTCTTGAAGAGCAAACCAAGCTGAGGGTGTGAGGGCCCTGAACCCCGAGTAGGCACCACATGGGGCTAGGGACACCAGAGGGGCAAGCTGGACAGTGAAGAAGGCCAAGGTCACCCCTTTGCAGAGGGAAGTCACCCCAAGCTGTGTTCTCCAGGGACCTCAGCTGGGAACCGTCCCTTTACTACCTCAGGCCACGCCCTGGTTTCCAGCAAAGGGCTGGGCTAAAATGTAAATATGCCCGCAGGTTGGGGACACGTTCCTGGATGGCTGATGCTGAACTATGTGGGGGAAATTGAGGAAATCCTGCAGCTGGGGAAATCAAGGCCCGGTGACAGCAAGGCACTCACAGTGAGTCCCTTGCTGGGGAGGAACCACACTCTCCTGCTCCCCTCACTGACCTCCACTGAGCATGTTGGCTGGAATGAGGTTCATGGGTCTCCAGCAACAGGCAGGGCCCGTGGCACGTGAACGGCTTGCTTGGAGATCAGGCACAGGGAGGACCATGTCCCAGCAGGTGAGCCCCCTCACAGAGCACAGCAGGAGGGCCAGAGCAGCACCAGGACATGACCCCTTGGCAGGCAGGCGCCTCACCTCTTTGGGACAACCCCACGATCTGGTTGTCTTAATAACAGTAACAGCGGCCATTCCCTGGTGCTTCCTTGAGCGCCAGGTACCAAGCTAAGAAATGTACGTGCGCATCGCATGGATCTTCCCGACAGCCCCATGAGACAGTAAGTGTTTTCCACGAGGACACGTAAAGGTTAAGTGACTTGCCCATGATCATGAACTGTTAAGAGCTGAAAAGTCTTTCAAACCCAAGCACGCCAACACCGAAGTCAGGGCTCATAATGGCCATACTTTCCGGGGATCTCAGCTCTCCTGAAGGTCCTTGCCGAGTGGGTGGGTGGACTGCTGCCCTTAGCCGGCTTCATCAGGCTGAGCTTGGCTCTGGAGCCGTCAGATCCCTAGTCTGTTCCCCCAGGGGAGGCCTGGGCTCTCCGCCGGTGTCACAGCGCCCCCTGCTGCTCACTCCCACACTCGTCGCCAAGATCTCTTTACTGCCCAAGGGATGCCTGTTAGAAGCTCTGGGGTTCCCCAGACGGGGGCCCCACTCCCTCACTAACACCCTATGCTCTTAAAGGTCCTCCTGGGGCCTGGAGCAAAGCTGAGAGAAAATATGCATGTTTGTTTCTGGGTGCTGAGGTCGGGCTGGGGGCCCCAATTTCCTCTAGTTTGCCAGCCTCCCGTCACGAAGCTGGCAAGAGGAACCTGCACACACTGGAGGCCAGCGACCCCACCCCCAGCTCTTCACACCCCTGAAGACGTGTGTAAACCGATCTCGGTTCCCTCAACTGCCAACGGATGACCAAAGTGCCTACTTCCCTACTGGGGTACAGCTGGGGTCTAGCACCCCAAACTGAGCTCCTCCCGTTCCTGAGCCTCAGCCTCCTCATCTACTGAGGTTTCTTGGCCACCTGGCCTTCACCTGTATTACCCCACTCAATCATCACAGTAATGCACGAGGTGGAATAAGGAAATCGAGGCTCAGAGGAGTCAAGCAAGTTGCCCGAAGTCACACAGCCGGCAATATATGGAACCAGGATTCCAAACCATGCAGCCTGGCTCCACCTGCCGGGCTCATAGCCACCATGTCACAGTGTCTTCCAGTGGCGAGATGCCTTATACACTATGAAATGTGCAGACTCGGCATGGAGCTGAGGAGATCCAGAGGAGGAAGAAATTAGAAGAATCAGTAATTAGAAGAATAATGCCACAGTGGGAAGACTCCTGGGCTTGCATCCATCTTGGCAGACTTCCTGGAGGAGGTGGGGGCTGAGCCAAATCTCTTGGTGTTACAGGGTCTAGTGGTCAGGATGACTGGTGGAAAAGGGCCTGGCTGCCCTCCATTTGCCCGTGTGGAAAGGGAGAGGTTCCCAATTTCACAGGAACTTCGAGACAACAGGCACGAAGGGACTGTCACACTAATGAACACATTTGCTGGGTTTCTCTATGGGCCAGGCTCAGTGCTAAGTGCTTCGTGTGGGTTATCTTTTTTAATCCCCCCAAGAGCCCTATGGGGTAGGAACCATTAATACGGCCCCTTTACACTTGAAGAAACTGGGCTTTCCAAGACTTTGAGTGGCTTTCCCGAGTCCTCACAACAACCAAGAGAAGGCAGGGTTTGAACCCAGGTAGCCTGACTCCGTGCCCTGTGCTACCCACCTAAGTCATAGAGCTACACTTTCCCCAGGAAGAAAGCCCCTGGCCGCAATCATCTCTCTCCTGCCATCTCCGTGTGGACAGCCTTTCTAGGTGTTCCTCCTCGAAACTTTGCTTTCAGCTGAAGCAAATCAAGAAGAAGAAAAAAGCCTCCCTTTCTTTCTGTGTCCCAGCATCCAGAAGGTGTCAAACGGAGGGTGATCTCAGAAGCAATGGTTCTTGCTTAGGGAAAGACAGATTATCTGTGTCTCTGGCGCCCCCTGCTGCCCCCAACGGAGAACTTCATGGGACTGCACGCGGCGTAGGGGATCACCCCAGTGCAGCCAGGCAAAGGGGGTCAGGAGCAGGGCTTCCCAAGCCATCTGTGAAGAAGGACCAGTCTGTTATTGTTTCTTTTCCTTTTTTTTTTTTTTTTCCAAACTTCCAGTCTGTCGCAGACGAAGACTTTTTGTAAGATGCAATACAAATGGAATTAGGGGTAAAAGTGAAACGAAATGAAATGCTTAAATATTACATGCAGCCATGTCAAATTGCTACAAAGGCTTCTCAGTGTGACTCTCAGTTCTCAGTAAGAATTTCCTGGGCCTGTCTTCAGGTGACAATGGGCTGTGAGCCAGCATGGACCCAGGGATCTCAGTCTGAGTAGCACTGGTCCAAAGGGCCACTGAGCAAAAGGCTGGGCAGAGATCGATGGCTAGCTAAGAGGAACCCATCCCCTGAGGCGCCGCCTCAGCAGACAGCAAGGATTCCTGTGCCCTTCTGAGTCTCGGGGCCGCTGCTAAGTCGGGGGACAGCTGTGCACCTGCAGTTGGGAAAGAAGGAGTAGCTTTGGTCTGAGACAGTCCCAAGGACAGTGTCCCAAGGAGGGTGCCCAGAAGCCAGGCCCTGGGCTCTGCCCTCCCCACCTGTCAGCGGGAAGGTGAGGCTGTCCGAACCAATGAGGCCTCTGGAAACAGCTCTATCCTCTAACAAGCTGGGAGGTTGGGGGATGGAGGTCTGAACCTGATGTGAGACCAGGATGGTGGATGCCTATTTTCTCGTTTTCATCACCTCCCCTCGCTGAGCTTCCTCTTCCACAAATATTAAAAATGAGGGACTCGGATTATCTCTGAGGTCCCTTCTACCTCTTGTCCTGGAAGATCTGCCTGTCCTCGGCGGGGGCATTGCGGGGAGCACCGCAAGGCTAAGGCACAGCCAGGAGGAGAAACTGGAGTGGAATGGAAACGCGCTGTTGTGCACTGCAGACTGTCGCCAAGGCTTCTTGAGGACAAGGAGGATCCAGGGCCGGGGAGACCAGACCAGGCTTCCGGGAGGGGTGTGCACAGGGTGACCTTGGAGGGCAGAGGTGTGGCAGATCTGCTGGGCAGAGGCATTTGCTGAAACTGAAGAAGCACTGGAAGGAGGCGAAAACAGCTCTTTCCATGTTAGCTAGCGGCCGGCCACACACAGCCACACTCCCCCGCCAGTCTCAGCTACCCACCCCCCCGCAACCACCCCGCCTCTAAGCAAAGTAAACCCAAGCGCTTGAAAGAGAAAGAGCAAACAGCTGCGGACCAAAGAGCCAGCTTCCCACCCATTCCCAGCCAAGGTGAACAGGCTGCAAGTTTGTTGACAGAGAAAAAAAGTCATCAATTTTTCATTACCCAGTGAAGGCAGCAGAATGTCTCGGGATGTCAACAGTTTCCAGGCAACAAAGACGAACCAAATACACAGGGCCCTCACCTAAAAAGATGTTTCCTTTACAAGCATCAGCTTGGATGGGGAGCCGGGGGAAGACGAGAGCCAGAGGCAGGTGAGATCACTCAGCAGCCACAGGGCCGGGTCCAGACACTGGGGGTTTGTGGCCATCTACAGTGACCTTGTTAGCAGAGCTTGTCAGACTATGACTCAAACTGAGCCTGCCTTTTGGAAGCATTCAGATACAAGACGTCAGAGCAAGACCCAAGAGATCAATTGGCGTGGCTTATTCATCCCTTCATTCAAAACAAACATTTTTGAGCATTCCTAGGGCCTGGCGCTCGGGCCTGAAGCCCAGTCTAGCTGCAGAGATGCGTCCATAGACCACCTCTCTTCACCTTACCAATAAGAAAACCAAGAGCCAGAGAGAAGAAATGACTGTCCCAAGATCACGCAACTACGTGGAGGCTGAGCTGTCCTTGAACCCGCAGCTGAAGGTGCACTGTAGCCGTGCCCTGGTCCCCAGGGTGCTCCGACTGGGCTCTTGGCAGGGAGCCCACCAAGTGGCCGGCCCAGACCAAGTCTTGTCCAGAATCAACACGGGGAACTTTCAAGACACCTTGAGCAGAAGGGTTCGGATACTGAATCTAAAAACTAAAAGGAGATCATTGGAATCTCTTGTGGTGGGGATATTATTGTGATTTTTAACTCTCAAGGTGGTTCTAACCAAAACAGGAAGGGTGGCCCTTTCCGGAGCGCTTTGTCAGGACTGCAGGCTCCCAGGATGTCTCCCTGTGTTTGCGCTGACATTTCCCAGTGAATGTCAATGAAGACTCAAGAATAAGTCAACACAGGTCCTCACAATAAATGCCAAAGCTTGTTAGCAGAGTAAACCGTGTGCTTAGCCTGTCTTAAAAGAATCTTTGCTGAGTAAACAGAAGGAAGGCTTTACTTGAGAGTAAACAGAGCAAGAAGCTGGGCGCGCCCGGAGGGCTGGTAGGTGAGTCTGCCAGCAGAGGCTGTAGAGACATCTTCGAGGGGGGGCCATGAGGTCAGAGGGCTTATCTCATGTTCGAGCAGAACAGACCTCTCTCCCCAACAGCCTCTGCTCCCATGAGGATCCCACCTCTCTCAGGAAGAAGGCAGAAACCAAGACTGAAAGGAGAACTTAGAGATGCACCTCCTTTGCTCAGAGGTTCCAGGAACTCATGTCTTGACCCTCCCAGGACCATTTTTATTTTTAAACACAATTACAATGAAATGTAGCCCTCCTGATGGTTCATCAGACGGCAGTGGGAAAAATGTCTTTGGTCCAGATAGGCCACCAGTTTTCTGTCTCTGTCAACGCTGATTCAGTATTATCCTTGGTGATAGTAGATGAGGAAATGAACCTTAGTAGCTGCTGATCTTTTGCCCACAACTTACACTTCCTTCATGGCCTTATTTACATGAGCGTCTCATTTTCCCAAGTAAAGACACATTACGGTCTGAAATCTTTGACCCGTAAACTTGTTAGTCTCGAAAACCCAAGTGCAACCACTGACTTAAAAGCATCTCAAGTATCTTTTCACCAGAAAAAAAAAAAAAAAAAAAAACCTCAAATATTCCACTTCTTATTTAATTTATGGATTCCTTGCCTCTTTCTCGAAAAAATATGGGAGTGTAGATTGGAGTACCAATATGCAGCAAAATCATTAAAGGAGGCGTACACACACAAAAATGTTTTAATTAGTATCAAGAAAACAAGGAGGAAACATTCATTACCCATCTTGGGTCCATTTAACTGCTGAGAATAGGCATTGAGCCTGGCACTGTTTGTCAGTAGCTAAAGCTGAGAGGCAAGCCTGGTAAGTCACAGAACGCTTGCTATGATAAAAGAGGCCTGGCTAGCAATTCCTCAGAGGATACAAACTTTCTCTTGGCCCTAAATTTTAGAAGAATTTTCACTTGAGACCTTGTAACAACAAAACAGAACAAAACGGCCTCCACAAGTTTTATGGCAAAAGCAGAAGTGGTTTTCATGTGGCTGTTTCTTCCAACCACCTTGGAGGACAGCCAAGGGCACGCCAGATAGCACAGCAGCTCAGTAACGTGCTTTTCTGTTTTTCCACAAGAAATGAACTTGAGTATGTAAAAAGGAAAAGTCAAACAAACGTTCTAAGTAAATTACTCAGGAGGCATGACCATATTAGATAAAGTGAACTTGGTTTCCTCTTGGCAGAGTCACTGGTGGGCATACAAACATGCCTCTCCTTCCTGAGGTGTGGACTGACTTATTCACTCCTGGGCCAACAGCCCACCTGCCCAGCCTGCCTGACTCACACACCCCACCCAGCCCAAGTATGCTCTGGTAAGAAAAGGTCGCCTTAGCTAAGTAGCCATTCCCACGATTGGCCACCGTGGGGCAGCACTGAGCCAGCATCCGGAAAACAAACCCCCCAAAAATTCGCTTTGTAATAAGCAAAGCCATCCAGCATATGAGCAAGTCTACCAATCCACTAAATCCATTCATCCTGAAAATCCCACATTTGGCTGTTTCCATAAATATTGAAAGGTGGAAAAATAAAATAGCCCCTCCAAGAGCAGAAATGTTTTCTGTGATTCTCTTTTCAACTTTTTAAATGGTCGATCCATCATATAAAAACAGCAAAGAAATACTAACATTTTTTGAACAGGAACCATGCTGAGTGTCTGACATGTACCATATCGTGTAATTCTTCAAGAACTTGATGAGGTTGGTGTCATCATTATCCCTATCTTGGAGGTGAAGAAACTGAGGCACCCAGAATTTAGACAACTT
Organism: Lontra canadensis; assembly: GCF_010015895.1. NCBI lineage: Eukaryota > Metazoa > Chordata > Mammalia > Carnivora > Mustelidae > Lontra > Lontra canadensis. The sequence goes on from NW_022631022.1 coordinate 16,317,174, forward strand.
GCCTAGAGTCACACAGTGGGATTTGAGTTAATCCAGGCAGTGTGACAGAGAGCATTTAACCTACCTCCTTAAAAACCTGTGATATCTCAGTCCGCACTCCTCCCTGAATCAGATATTGTATTCCCTATCCCAGCCTCAGGCTAATAGCCAGCAAAATTTTCCCTTTCTTTATTTTGAGGTAAAACTGTCTCCCAGTTGGTCAGAGTTCTTGCCTCCAGAGCTACATAAAATAAGTTGTTTTTCTTCCTTTTTATTAAAGATGTATTAATTTATTTGGTTGACAGAGAGCACAAATAGGAAGAGCAGCAGGCAGAGGGAGAGGGAGAAGTAGGCTCCCCACTGAGCAGGGAGCCTGATTCAAGGCTTTGGTCCCAGGAACCTGAGCTAAAGGCAGATGCTTAACCCACTGAGATACCCAAGTGCCCCAAGTTCAGTTTTTCTTCTATATTGAAGACACTTCACTTTTAAAAAATTAACGATAGTGTTAACTATTGCTCCCCAACCGCTATCCTCTCCCCCCAAAAAATCAGCCCTGTGCCTGGAACAAGTCATTATTCCCAATTTACAAATGTGCCCCATCCCATTCCTGCTGGTTAACAGCACGTGCTGGAATCTCCTGATGCAGAGGTTTAACAATAGATTAGTTACTTTAATTGGCTAACCAGTGCCTGAGAGGACAATGCCATTACCAAACCAGACTTAAAAGCTATTAAAAGTAATACATGGCTGTGGTTTTTAAAAATCCAAGCAATATGGAATGGATAAACTGAAATGGAAAATCTCACTCCCATCCTTTCCAACCCTTCTCAGAAGTAATCTTTTACCTTTTACTTATTTTTTGTGTTTTGTTGTTTTTTTTCTTTTTTCCTTTAACCCTTCCAGAATTTCCTTTACACATACAAACAGATGCATGTGAATCTTTTAGGGTCGTATTACATATACTGGTCTTCAGCTTGCTTGTTTCACTTAACAAGGTCTTCTAGATATCGTTCAATAGCAGCACTCCTGTAAACAGTCACATGAAAGCCTCCTCTCAGGCACTTTTCTTCTCTTACAAAAATGCTTCATTGAAATTATACATGTATTTTTTGGATGGATTTCTGCAAGTGAAATTCCTGGATGAAAGAGCACCTTTAATTCTGAGAGATGGAACCCAATCACACTCCTTAGAAAGTGGTAGTAAATTACACTCCAATCAACAGTCCATTTTCTGAGCGTGGTCAATGTGGCTTATTATCCAACTGGTTATTTGGAGACAGTTATTAATTCATTCTTTCAGACCATGTTTATCATGTACCTTGTACTTGTCAGGCACAGCATGGGCAGCTGGGTTTGCCCTAAACCAGGAGTTTCCAGTGCTAACCCGCAGACTCTTCCTGGGACTGGTGAAAATGCAGAGTTTCTGCCGCCTTCCGCCTCCCCCAGCTTTGGGTTCCTCAGCCTGTGCAGCGTGCAGGGGCCCAGGAAACTGGGTAGTTGTTGCTATTTGTTTCATTCGGATGTTTTGTTTTGGTTTGGTTTGGTCTGGTTTTAACAGCTGCCCAGGTGCCTCAGCTGGATGATGAGAGGCCAAAAGCAGAACAAATCACTTCTTTTTCTGGGCGAAAACGCTTTCCGGAAAGGAAGGTGCTGGGAAGAGTCAGCACCTACTTCCCTAAAGTAAAGCAGGGAACTAGTTGGAGTGATATTAACTATCAATACCCAACCGCCCCTTCCCTCGAAAACCAGCTCTGAGGCAGGAATGGGTCATTGTTCCCAGTTTACAAGTATGTCCCATCCCATTCCTGCTGATTAGCGAAAGTGCTGGAATTCACAGCAGAGGGGTTTCACAACTAGTTACTAGTTACTTTAGTTCACTAACCAGCGCCCCAGCCTGCGAAACCTCCACCTAAAACAAACTTAAAAGCTATTGCTAGCGCCCGGGATATTAATGAGCATGCGCAAAAGGCTCCGCAGACCCGCGCGCGCCCCTAGTGGTCAATGGTCAATCGCCCCTCGGTGCAATTGAGAAGTTCGGCTTCCCTCGGCCACCCGAGGCTTTTAGCCCCGCCTCTCGTCCCGCCCTCCCAGCACGGACTTTGATTGGCGAGCAGCGAGCTATAAAAGCTCGAGCGCGGGGGCCCGACTCTCAGGCACCTGTGCGGGTTGAGGACCTCGCTCCTGTGGCGCGTGAAGCCGGGGTGGGCAGAGGACTCTTCATCCCGCCGCCGGCCCTCCGTCTCCAAGCTAGTGCACCTTCTCCGTCATCCTAGACGACGTGGACGTGACAGGGGAGGAGACAGGTAGGTCACTGTGTCCGGAAGGCAATTTGCGGGGCTCCGGAGCGCCACACCTTTGCCTCTGTTGCCTCACCGGCTGAGAATTCCTGGTTCAGCACTGAAGCCTGGCTGGGGCCTCACCTGGGGATATCTCCAGACGCTCTTGCTTTCGGTTTACGGAGCCGGATCCTCCGGGTTCCCACCTGAGGGCCTGGCCGCCCACACCTGTACCTGGCAACCTGGAAGGTGCGTACTAAGTGGGGAAGGAAGGAAAGGAGGGAGGAAGGGAGGAAGCTTGCCGTGGGGGGCAGGCCTGGTTTTGTGCTCCTGTACCGGCTGCTACAATAAGAACATTCACTGGTCCAGAGACTTGGGTTCCAGTTCTGGCTGTCCCATTCCCTGCTGCTGAGCAAGGTCCTCCTTCCCTCTGGGCCCCGAATTCCTCGTGTGTAAAAGGAGAAGGTTGGACAATGTGATGAATGCATATTGAACACCAACAATGAGCCAGACACTGTGATAAGTAACGAGGATACAGGTGAGCAACGCAGGCAGCCCAATCCCCAAGCTTACTGTACGGAGGAGGAAGATACTGACCAAACTGCCACAAACGCATAATTACACATTATGTGTAAAGAAGAAGCGGTAAGACAGGGAACTTGCAGCAGAGGATTTAATATAGCCTGGGGTGGCCTTCCTAAGGCCTGGAGCACTAGAATTAACTGGGGTAGATGGTCAGTGGCCTGGCTCGAGAGTGGAGAATAGCAAGTGCAAAGATATGGAAGGTGAACACACATTTTTTTTTTTTCATTGTATTTGGATGTCCCAATAACCCTCAAAGTATACAAGCCAGAAGGGTGGAAGCTGTGGTGAGTTAAACTGGGTAGAAGTTGGAGGGTTCTTTGGAAGCCCATAACTCCTTGAGTGATCCTGTGAAAATACACGATGGCCCTGACCCCTTGTCCTTCTATAAGTGTTCGGGAGGATTGTTTTGTTTTGTTTTGTTTTGTTTTAAAGATTTTCTTTATTTATTTGACACAGAGAGATCACAAGCAGGCAGAGAGAGGGAGAAGCAGGCTCCCTGCCGAGCAGAGAGCCCGAGGGGCTCAATCCCAGGACCCTGAGATCAAGACCTGAGCCGAAGGCAGAGGCTTAACCCACTGAGCCACCCAGAAACCCCAGTTCAGGGAGGATTGTTGAATCAGACCTGAACAGCTCAGGTTTCATGATGCAGGCTGTGGGGTGTCTGCAATCTGACTCTGAGGGGCCTCTCCTGGCTGCTTCAGAAGAACCAAAAATACCAATGCTCTCTTGAAAGTGGCCCGTCTTTACCTTTAGTAGAATTATCCAGGCTTGTTTGCAAAGATAAGTTGGAGAAGAGGCTTGTACAGTGACGGGAAAAAAACCAAAGGCTCATCACCGTACCTTACAAAAGCGCACGTGGGGAAGGGACACCATGTCGTGGTAGAACTAGTGGAGACAACAGAGGTGGCAGACCCCGCTTTGCCTGCCATTAGCTGTGCGACCTGGCAGGCACTCAGACTCTCTGAGCACCAGTCTGCTTTGTGACCAGGGTGAATTCACTGCTTCTGACATGGTCAAGTTCAAAATGGGAAAACCTGTGAAAGTTATTTCTAAACTCTAAAGCATTATGCTACCAAGCTCATAAACACCTCGTTCACTTTGTTCTCTCAGAATTTTACTGTATATGCTCCTTCAAATTATGAGGAGAAAGGATTTGACATATTTTATTTGAATTTGTAGCAATATACCAAGTTGTTTTGTTGCATAAATATTTTGAATTCTTTCATTTTAATTAGAGTGTTTCTCTTTTCCAAAAGGTGGTTTTAGAATTTCATGTGTGGTTTGCTCATCATTTTTAGAAGAAAGGGGGAAAAAAAGGAGTAAAACAGTTGACAGGAGCTTTGAATTTTTTTTTATCCCATTATACAACACATTCAGTGACAATATGGATTTTTTTTTTAAATTGTTCTTAGATTGTTTGTCAGTGAGCAAGTCTGTTCCTAAAATTTTCCCCTACACCTAATCCTGGCTCCTTGCTGATGCAAGATTATAAAAGGGGTGAGTGAGCCAGCCTTGGACCTGGGTATGCTTTCAGTGGCCACAGGAGAGAGTTGAACAGAATCTTGGGAACAATGGAACTTTTTAAACAAAGTATAGAGTATGTTTGGTGAGCAATCAGTAGCATGAAACCAGTCATGAGAAACCAAAGCTGCTGGCTGATTGCAGAGGACTGACGGTGGGGCGGGGGTGGGGGGGTGTCTGAAGAGCACAAGGCTTAGGCTGGCTTGACCTAGGGATTCTGAGAACCAGGGATGCCAGCTGTGTTCTTTGTACCTTAAACAGAAGGGAAATAGCATCTGCATACCAGCGAGCATTGATGGGCCAGTCCATTCCCCAATATAAACTAGGTATTATTCCCATTTTGCAAAGAAGAAATTAAGGGTCAGGAGAACTAAAAAGGCAGTGGAACTGGGCAGACTTTTTAACTCAGTATCAAATGAATAGAAGGTTGGCATTTCTGCATGTATCGGTGGGTCTCCTACTTTATCAGATCATTCTTTGGAAAGGTTCTTAGCTCTATTTAGGGTTTTACTACACTAAAAGATTTCTTTTCAAAAGCTGGGCCCACTGATGAGGCCATGTTTGCACTGGAGTCTTGCTATAGCGCACATTTGTCATTGTATATAGTTTGGGTAACTGAACTTGGTATTTGTGTCCCAATCTACCACTTAATTTACAGCTGTTCTAGATTCTGTTTTCCTTTATCTTCCTGTTAAGTGTTCTCTTTAATCCATTCAAGGTATTTCCTTGGCTAAGGGAAGTGTCCATATTCCCTCCTCACACTTAAGTGCTCACAGAACGTACAGAATTTCAGAAGTCTCCAGAACCCAATGAGGCAGGCCCTATCATTAGAGATGAGTAAACTGAGACAGGAGGGGAAAAGGAGCAGGGACATCGGGAAAGATGCTACGAGCAGGCTTTGCAGAGCATCATCTGAATCCTTCTACCCATTTACTAGTCTTTACCTCATGTTAACCTCTGAGCTCCCATTGACCCACCTGTGACATGGGTCTTACCCTGGGCTTGTTATGCAGAATGACGGGACATGCTGGAGATCAGCACAGCACTGGCTGTTAGCTGATGAAGATGAGGAGGAAAAACACTTAAATGTGTGTGTAGATCAATCTTTGGGTAAGCTCTTCATCCATGGGGCTTGAACTCATGACCCCAAGACCAAAGAGTTTCATGCTCTACCAAACCAGCGAGGCGCCCCACAATCACTTTATGACCCATTTCTCATGTGCACAAAATTTTAATGACAGTAACCTCTAAGTACTACTATTCACAATGCACTTCCTCTTTAAGATCTTAAAATAACCATCCCTTACCTTACTTAATCCATCTTATTTTTGAGCTTTAGGAAAAGGGCAGTGTGCTGTATGCAGTTTACCAGGACTTGTTCTTAATCTAACCTTAAGAATTCCTCTATGTCCACAGCTCATTTTTACTGCTGATCATTGAGGATCATTTTATTTTCTAGCTGATGGACTTGAGGTTTTTGCGGTCTTCTAAGTACTGCTTTAAACATTCCCAAAGATGCATCCTGATGTCCTTACGTAGTTTCTCTTGGGTAATAACGCACAGAAGCAGAATTGCGGGGTTGTGTTCAATTCTGTGAGGTACACCAGCCACTTACCCATCTGGTTCTAAACACTAATGGTTTTGGACAGTGGACAGTTGGGGCTTTTCACCAACTCTTGATTTCTAATAGAGACAGAGGAAAAGGCAAGATGTTCAGGTGCCTGGCACCTAATAGGTGCTCTGAAGACAATGTAACCACGGTCTATAAATCCAAATCTTCAGGTCCCCTGGCATTTTGAAGTGAACCAGTCTCCACACCAGTGCTCAGCCATCCCCTTCCCCAAAGGTTACTTTGTTAGTGTCAAACACAGATTTGAATTTTGGTTTTAACTTCTTTGCGTAAATGGGGACTCAACCTTGAATTTTCTTTGTTTGAGAAAGAGAGCAGAAATCAGAGTAGGAGGGAGAAGCAGATTACTAGTGTAGTAAAACCCTAAATGAGCAGGAAACCCAATGCAGGGCTCAACCCCAGGACCCTGAGATCATGACCTGAGCCCAAGGCAGAAGCTTAACCGACTGAGCCACCTAGGCGCCCCAACAAACCTGAATTCTCACCACTCCTTCAGTATTGCTGAATTATAAGCCCAGGGATATAACAGTACTCTACCTCTGATGACTCGGCACAGCTCAAAAAATTTGTAGCCAGGATTTTACTTGGGATTTTTTTTTTTCTTTTTAAAGATTTATTTGACAAAGAGAGAGAGGGTGCACAAGCAGGAGGAGTGGGAGAGGGAGAAGCAGGCTCCCTGTTGAGCAGGGAGCCTGATGTGGGACTCAATCCCAGGACCCTGGATTATGACCTGAGCCGAAGGCAGATGCTTAACCAACTGAGCCACCCAGGTGCCCCTTACTTGGGATTTTTAAGAGGCCTTGATAATACCAGAACCACCGACTCTTACTCCTGTCAAGGAGACAAACCCTGTGGTCATGAACTCACACAGGTGACTCCGACAAGCCATCTGCTCTGATCTCTCTCCCACCTCTCCATGCAATTCCACACGCAACATTAGGTATTCTTGGCACAGCATCTGGCTGGTGCATTATTTCTCACCAGGAGTTGGAGGTGGCAGGGGGCAAAAACCCAACTCTGGGGTCATACCAGAAGAGGCCGGCAGCCAGTGCTGCAGAGAGGAGATCGTCTGTACACTGCATATCCCCAAACAATGGGCAAAACCAACAGCAACCAAGAGTTCAGCTTTGTATTGAGCAGCTTACACAAGCAGTTTAGTCAAAAAGACCAAAGCCCATGTCATCATCAGACTCCTCAGATTCTTCTTTCTTTGCTTCCACTTTCTTCTCCTCAGCTAAAAAACAGAAAGTCAACACCTGCTGAGTATTTTAAACTCCAAAGAGCTCCAGGCCCCTCAACTTACCTGGTCAAAAATGTCCTAGGCTTGGTTCCAACCATGCCCCTGGCTGTAGGGTTTCTATACATCATCTACTCTTAGCAAATTAAGTATTCTAGGCATCACTGCTCTTCATCTCCACTCCTCCCTCCAATTTTTTTTTTAAAGATTTTATTTATTTATTTGACAGACAAAGATCACAAGTAGGCAGAGATGCAGGCAGAGAGACAGAGAGGAGGAAGAAGTCTCCCTACTGAGCAGAGAGCCCCATGCGGGGCTCCATCCCGGGACCCCAAGGTCATGGCCTGAGCTGAAGGCAGAGGCTTTAACCTACTGAGCCACCCAGGTGCCCCTCCTCCCTCCAATTTAAAAAAAAAAAAAAAAAAAACAATTGCCTACCTGGGGCAGCAGTGGTGGAAGGAGCAGGACCTCCTGCTGGCGCAAGCACCAGCTGCTGGGGTGGGTCCACCAGCTCCTGCACTGCAGATGAAGTTCCCAATGTTGACGTTGGCCTGGGCCTGCAACACACAAGCATAGGCCATCACACTCATTCTGGCCTTTTGTTACAGCACTCCCCCGACACACACCTCCAAAGGTACCCCCCCCCTTAAAGGGACAACAACCAATTCCCAACATTATATCATTCTTCCTTCTTTGGAGTCTCCCAGTGACATTTGGCTGCTACTTAGATTCCCCAAGACTTAGACTAGTTTATGACCACATAGCTGTATTAAAAATTAGTCACACACACACACAAAACTACTCAAGCTTTAAATCTTACAATTGTATTGCCATATTTAGGTAGCAAGACAGAATAACTAAATTCCTTCCTTTTATAGGTGAGAAAACTGGCCCCAAAATGCTGGTGTAAGTTGTTGGCCAAAAAACTCATGCCTCCTTAAACACTCAAACCAGGATTCTTTCCACGGTTCCAGATCTCCTCTTAACAGTGAATTCAATTTTTCAGACTGCTAAGTCCAGGGACTTTATTAAAGAAGAGGACCTTTACTAAAGGCACAGTGTTTTCAGTCATTCAAAACTCTCTGGACACAATGTGAAGAGATGAAGCTAACAGCCTCTTGCCAGGGATTAAGTAACATAAAATAGGAAAGATAGCCAGTGCCAAGTTCCTTGGGTAGGAATCTTGTCGTCTTTAGTCTTTTTATATCCCCCAAAATAGTAAATGGCCAACGAAAGGTCACTACATCCAATTTCCATGAAACCAGACTATCGTGCAGGAATAATGTGCTTGGAACAGCATGGGCGATATTATCCCCTGGGTGGCCGTTTTAAGGAGTCATTTGATGTGCACGTTTGTATATCATATATACATTTATGAATGTCATGGTTTCAGAACAGAAGCAAAGAGAAACCAGACTGAAATCAAGAAGTAAAAGACAAACTTTAATTAGGCTCTAGATAAGGAACTATGAGGAAATATCACTTAAAGATCCAGTGGAATATGGCACTCTCCAGCCTTTTTAGTGTTACACGAATACCTGACTTAATCAGTAATGTCCCCAGATTTGCTTCTCCACATCACTTGGCTGCCCTCACCTTACCTTTGCAAACAAGCCAGGCCAGAAGGGCTCAACATTCACACCCGCTGCTTTAAGGAGGGCATTGATCTTATCCTCCTAAAAAACAGCAAACCAAAGTGTAGTTTTCGTAAACGTCTCCAAAACACTGCAAACGAAAGTCCCTGAAAACGTGTGTCCAAAACCGTGTTTAACCATTTCACAGATTCTACCTGTATTTCATGTGCGCTTATTTAAAACTGACCCTTTCTTACGCTCTTAACATCACCAGGAGCAAACGGAATGCACCCGGCGCCGGTGTGCCCGGCCCCTCGCAAGGCGGAGCATCGCTGCCATTTCGCAAGCGGGGACTTGCCCAAGCCAAGCCCATCTATTAAGTTGCGAGTCAGGGCCGGAGGTAGAGCAAGCAAACCTGCTCTCCACATCCCGCAGCCTGGCCCAACAAGGCCTAGCAAGAGGAGCGCAGGAATTCAGGGCCACCAAACAGGGAGTGTCCCGGGTGCGGTTAGAATCCCCACACGCCGCGGAAGTTTCGCTGAAGCAAAACCCAAAGCCGCAGCGCGCAGCCGGGCTGTACTCCAGTCCCCCAGGAAGCTGGAGCACGTGGGCCCGCCGGCCGCTGGGCCCCTACCCTCCCGCCTCCGCCGGGGATGTTGATGGCGCGGGTCTGGCACGCACACACCGTGACCGTCACATCATCGTCGTGCAAGATGAGGGCCGAGTAGATGCAAGCAAGCTCCGCGACCGAGGCCATGGTGCTGGCGAGTGCTAGTCGCCCGGTGAAGTGAGGGCCTCACCCCAACACGGCCTTATCTTGCTCGGAAGGACCGAGCATCTTAGCGGCAGCTGAGGAAAAGGACATTCTGCGCTTGCACAGCCATTTTTTTTTTTTTTTTTTTAGATTTTTATTTATTTGACAGAGATCACAAGTAGGCGGAGAGGCAGGCAGAGAGAAGCGGCGGGGAAGCAGGCTCCCCGCTGAGCAGAGAGCTAGAGGAGGAGGGGTTCAATACCAGGACCCCGCGGCCATGACCGGAGCAGAAAATGCTTTAACCCACTGAGCCAACCACGTGCTGCCAGTGCGCCTCTTATAGGGATCACGGGCCAATCGGTGCCTGGGCCTGGCGGAAGAGGCGGGACGAGAACAGCCCGCCGGAGCGCTGTTGGCGCCTGCGCATAAAGCGCGACTCGCTCGTTAGCGAGTTCAAAAAATTAGTGGTTCTTGAAACTGCAAGTTCTTTGGGTTCGGCTAAAACTCAGAGCTCGTGAACAGTAAAAATACTTTTAGGAAAAAGATATCTAAGTAAATGGATTTCACCCCCATCTACCGTGTGACACTATTTGGACTGTAATGACGTCGCCAGCCTCCCGGAGCTGTGCCCACCTGGAGCGCAGGAGCTAAATGTCAGCTTGGAGGCTTCTGGTGCGTAGCGCGGCGTCTCCGGTGGATTAAGCGGTGGGGGAGGAAACGAGAAGCTTGCCGCGCGACGGTAGCAGTGCCATTGGAGCGCCCACGGTGTCCCGGGCGCTGAGTCACACTCTACAAGGATTCGTTTAATCCTCACACAGCAGAAGGGGTAAGCACTGTTACTATACGTATAAAAGTTCTATTGGGAATGGAGGGGAACTTTCCAAATCCGTTTCAGTTTTTGTAACTAAGGACTCCGTGTTTGGGTGGAAGTGTCCTGAAACTGCCCTTAAGATGTTCAAGACTTTGTGAAGCAACTGCTGTCTAGGGGCTGCATTGCCATTTTGTATCTTTTGAAGCTTAATAAAAATTGGTATTGGATTCATATTGAGAGTTGGGCTTTTTTTTTTTTTTTTTGAGGCATAATTGACATGACATTTTTGTTCCTGGTGTATAGCATAATGATTCGATATTTGTGTATATCGCAAAACGTACATCAACCATTTTTTCTTTTCTTTTTTAAAAGACTCTCCTTATTTATTTGACAGACAGAGATCACAAGTAGGCGGAGAGGCAGGCAGAGAGAGAGGAGGAAGCAGGCTCCCCGCCAAGCAGCCCAATGCTGCGCTTGATCCCCGGACGCTGGGATCATGACCTGAACCGAACGCAGAGGCTTAACGCACTGAGCCACCCAGGCGCCCCACATCAACCATTTTTAAGGTCTACTCTCAGCAACTTTTAAATATGAAACACAGTATTATTAACTATAGTCACCATGTTGTACATTACATCCAGTGACTTATAACTGCAGGTTTGTAACTTTTGAGCCCCCTCACCCTCCCACCCCTCCCTCTGGCAGCCACCAGTCTGTTCTCCGCATCTATGAGTTTGGTTTATTTATTTTTGTTTGTTGTTTGGATTCCACATGTAAGTGAGGTCATACAGTATTTGTCTTTCTCTGACTTGTTTTGCTTAGTATAATGCCCTCAAGGTCCATCCATGTTGTCTCATATGGCAAAGTGTTATATTTTTTTTTACACCTGAATGATATTCCTCTGTGTGTGTGTGTGTGTGTGTGTGTGTGTCACATTTTCTTCATTCAATCACTGATGGACACTTCGGTTGTTTCTGTGTCTTGGCCATTGTAAATAATGCAGTGAACATGGGAATGAATATATCTTTTCAAATTAGCGTTTTCTTCTGATAAATACCTGCGGGTGTAATGGCTTGATCATATGGTAGTTCTATTTTTAATTTGGGGGGGAACCTCTGTACTGTTTTCCACAGCGTTTGCATCAATTTATATTCCTACCAATAGTACACAGATGTTTCTTTTCTTCACATCCTTGCCCATACATGTTATGCTTGTCTTCTTGATGACAGCTATTCTAACAGGTGTGAGGCAGTATCTCCCTGTGGTCTTAATTTGATTTCCCTGATGGTTGGTAATGTTGAGCATCTTTTTCATGGGTCTGTTGGCCATCTGTATGTCTTTGGAAAAATGTCTATTCAGATCTTTTGCCCATTTTTAATGGAATTTTTGTTGATACTGAGTTGTAGGAGCTCTTTATTCATTTTGGATATGAACCCCTTTTCAGATATATGATTTACAAAAAGTTTCTCCTATTCAGTAGGTTGCCTTTTCATTTTGTTGTTGATTTCCTTTGCTGTGCAGAAGTTTTCAGTTTGATATAGTCCCACTTGTTTACTTTTGTTTTTGTTGCCTTTACTTTTGGAGTCAGATCAAAAAATCTTTACCAAGACCACTGTCAAGGAGCTTACCACCTTTGTTTTCTTCTAGGAGTTTTATGATCCAGGTCTTACATTCAAGTCTTTATTCCATTTTGAATTAATTTTTGTGAGTGGTGTAAGATGGTGGTCCATTTTCATTCTTTTGTGTGTTGCTGTCCAGTTTTCCCAACACCATTCATTGAGGAGACTGTCCTTTCCTGATTATATATTCTTGATTCTTACGTCATAAATTAATTGACCATATATGAATCGGTTTATGTCTGTGTCGTTGTTGTGTGTGTGTGCGTGTGTGTGTTTAAGATTTATTTCAGAGATAGAGGGAGACAAGCAGACTCCCCACTGAGCGGGGAGCCTGACACAGGACTCAATCCCAGGACCCTAAGATCATGACCTGAGCTGAAGCCAAGAGTCAGATGCTTAACTGACTACACCACCCAGGCACCCCTTAATATCCCAAACTTCTAAACAATTTTTTTTAACTATCAAGCTTTCTAAAAAATAAAACTTGTTTTGAGTTTTCATCCAACTCCAGAAGCAATTATAGTGGAATTTGGGTGGAAAAATGTAAAGCTACTGAAAAATTTGAACATTTCCAAAGCCAAAATGAATCCGTCTAAAACAGTCATCCTCTTTCCCTGCCCCCAGTGTACTTCAAAATAAAACAAAACAAAAACCTGATCTGGCAAATATGATACATCAACACAAAACAAAATATTGCCTGTCTTAAACTATACTAATAAGAAACCTTTTTAAATCAGTGTTTTGTCCCCCAAATTGTTTTCTAACTGTAGTAGCAAAACCTGAACCTTAGATTATAAGAAGGGTAAATTATAAGTTCTTCTCATTTATAAATGTAAACACAAAAATCTAAATGTGAATGTCAGTTACATCAGTAAAACTGGCAAAACTAAATCAAAATCGGTTCAGGTCATGATCCCAGCGTCCTGGGATCAAGCGCAGCATTGGGCTGCTTGGCGGGGAGCCTGCTTCCTCCTCTCTCTCTGCCTGCCTCTCCGCCTACTTGTGATCTCTGTCTGTCAAATAAATAAGGAGAGATCAATAAACTGAATGCAGTACTGTATATCAAAATATGGTATACCATGACTAAGGATAGTTCAGTGTAACATCTATTAAAAGTAATCCATTAATAAAGAGGAAAACTAGATGAAATTCTTATAGATTCAGAAAAACAACTTGATAAAATTAAATAACCATTAACATAGACTCTTAGAAAATTGGAAGAAAAGATAACTTTCATATCCTGATAAGATATCTCCTAAAAATCTACAGCAAACACCATACATACTGGTGAAACTTAAAACCTACTCTTTAAAATCAGGAACAAACAAAGATATGTCCTTTCCCTGCTTTACTTCAGTTACTATTTTACAGTTTAGCCATCTCCATAAGACAAGAAAAAGAAAAGGTATTAAATTGGAAAGTTGTGAACTCCACTATTCATAAATAATATGCTTATCTACTTACCCAGAAGTTCCAAGAGAATCCATAGGCAAACAAATCAACCTAGATTCAAGATTAATACACAAAAGCCAGCAGCATTTCTGTGTTCAGCAAAAGTCAGTCATAAAATGTAGTATTAAAAATTATACTTCATACAATAGCAACAAAAATCATATAGTTTCTAGGAGTAAATCTAATAGTTTATGCATGATCATTATTTTTAAAATTATAAAATTTTAAGGAACAACATCAGAGGCAATTTAAATAGAATGATATACCATATTCACAGATGAAAGGATCTTAAAATGGCTAATTCTCTTCAAATTATTTCAGTCAATATTCCAATAGGGTTTTTGATGAAATTTGACCAGTTGTCCTTGAAATTTTCATGGAAGGATCAAGGACCAGTAAAAATGAATACAGTGCTTTATTTATTTATTTATTTATTTAAGGATTTTTATTATTTGTATTTATTTGTCAGAGAGAGAGAGACCACACAAGCAGGCAGAGTCAGAGGCAGAAGCAGAGAGAGAAGCAGGCTCCCTGTCTTGCATGGATCCCCATGCAAGACTCGATCTGAAGACCCTGGGATCATGACCTGAGCCAAAGGCAGCAGCTTAACCAACTGAGTCACCCAGGCATCTCTATTTATTGATTTTTTAAGATTTTATTAATTTATTTGACAGAGAGCTAAGCAGGGGGAGTGGCAGACAGAGGGAGAGGGAGAGGCAGGCTGCTCCCAGCTGAGCATCAGGTTTGAACCCAGGTGGTCCATTTTCCTGGTCCCATTCCCTGGGATCGTGACCTGAGCAGAAGGCAGATGCTTAACCAGCTGAGCCATCCAGGCGTCCCGAAGGTGGTGTTTTAAAGTAATAATAGAGGTTCACCTTAAATGTCAGTTCCATGGAGGGCATACACTTTGGTTTGCCCCTGCATTAATTGTGCCTAAAACAGTGCCTGGCACACAGGGGGCACTCACATAAATACATGCTGAATGAATTAAAGATTGACATGCAAGTAGATAAACCAAGAAAACAGAGAACCTAGAAATCCACTGTCATACATACAGGAACATACAGAACTAAGTCAGATGTATGACTTTATAAATGGGGAAGTAGAGTGGTTGGTTAGGGGAAGAGTGCCTTTTCAAAAAAAAAAACCTACAAAACTACTGGAACAATTGATTTTCTATCCTTATGGAAATGTGAAAAGAATGGTTTTAACTCCATCCTCATCATATATAATGTGGAAAGGAAAACTAAAAATTTTAGAGGATTATTATTATTAAGAGTATGTGAAAAAATTTCTTAAGGCACAAAACAAAGGAAAAGATTCATAGGTTTGATTATATTAAAATTGAAAACTACAAGCAAAAAAACCCATAAACAACATCTGAGAAACTCTGACAGCCTGGAGCCTAAGAAAACACAATGACTAAATGTGATACGGTTTCCTAGATGGGATCCTGGGAAAGACAAAAGACATTGGTTCAAAACTCAGGAATTCCAAATAAAACATGGACTCTAGTTAATAACAATATATTAATATTGGTTTATTAATTGTAACATATTGATATGTTAATAATGGGGAAACTGGCTCTGAATATGAGGGAACTCTCTATCCTCACAATTTTTTGGTAAAGCTAAAATAATTCTAAAAATTAAGTTTATTTTAAAAACACTATAACCAAAGCTAAAAAAAAATGTCAGATTGGGAGAAGACATGAGGTCCAAAGTACCCAAAAGCTATGTAAAGTCCCACAAACCCGTGAGAGAGACACAGCTGTCCTGTTTTGCAGAACATCAAAAATTATCAAGTAAGAGGCACCTGGCTGGCTTAGTCCATAGAAAATGTGACATTTGATCTTGGGGTCCTGAGTTTAAGCCCCACAGTGGGCATAAAACTTATTTAAAAAAACAAAATTACCAACTAAAAGTAACTAGGGCTAAGAAATTTTTACTTAAACTGTAAAAATGAGACCCAGTCATTAGCAAAGTGGTTAAAAATTTGGATGTCAGGCTCAGACTTGGGCTTCGATGTCAGCTGTACCACTTGTGATTTTGGGGGGGCCTTGAGCAAGTCATCAGTCCTCTCATCTGTTTCTTCACCTGTAAATTGTAGCTAACACCTGGACAGGTGTCAGACACCGAGCCCCCAGTTAACCACAGCTGTTCCTCATGAATGTTCAGAACTCTCTGAGCAAAACGTCAGTCGCCCGTTCATTTCCCTTTGTTATGTGTGGTTCATGGGCTCAGTGGATTCAACATCATACTTTTACTTCGGACGAATTCTCCTACCCTTCATTCCCTGTCATAGTACAGTTGTCCTTTTAAGGTGTATTTTCAACAGACTAAGCAACGTGATATTTAAAACATTAAGAAATGGAGAGATTAAATCTAGTAACATCTACTGACATAGGATTAAGCTTCAGTGGTCTGGAGCATTTTAGAAACACAACTGTGACACTGCTTACTACTATACTATTAGTGACAAGTGGATTTTGTGGACAAGTGTCACACCTTCACTGTTAATATAACAGATTACCATTTAGTTAAAAAAAAAAAAATCAGCCTCCAAAGAAACTCTAATTTAATCAGAGAAAAAGTTGTGTCTACCCAGGTAAAAATGTCTGTTTCACCATGTTTTCCGGTAGTACTTTTTCTAATTTATGTTTTTACCCAAACCATGTTTTTTGATTAAATGTCTAGAAGAGCATACTTAATACATAGATATAACCATTGTTACTCAAAAAAAAGACATCATCAATTTAATGTCAAATTAGTTTATTTTGGGGTGCCTGGGTGACTCAGTCATTAAGTGTCTGCCTACAGCTCAGGTCATGATCCCAGGGTCCTGGGATCGACCCCCGCATCGGGCTCCCTGTGCATGGGGGGGGTGGTCCCTGCCCAGTAGGGAGCCTGCTTCTCCCTTTCCCACTCCTCCTGCTTGTGTTCCTCTCTTGCTCTTTCTCTGTCAAATAAATAAATAAAATCTTTAAAAAAAAATTACTTTCTATTTTCTACTGCTTTTTTTTTATAATTGCAAAAATTCTACTTTTCATTTTTTCCTATTGAAATGGGTTTGACATAATATTTTATAAACTTACAGTGTACAACACCTTATAGTATAGGATTTGATGCATTTGTGTATCATAATATGATTATCACTGTAGCAGTTAATTAGCATCTCTCACATTACATAATTATCCTTTCTTTATAGTACTTACAATAATTAAGTTCTAGTTTCTTAGTAAGTTTGATGTTTGTAATACAGTATTATTGTCTGTAGTCCGTGTACTGTGCATTAGATCTCTAGGACTTACTTATTACTTGTTTTAAGTTTGTACCATTAGGGGCGCCTGGGTGGCTCAGTGGGTTAAGCCTCTGCCTTCAGCTCAGGTCATGATCTCAGGGTTCTGGGATCGAGCCCCGCATCGGGCTCTCTGCTCAGTGGGGAGCCTGCTTCCCCCTCTCTCTCTGCCTGCCTGTGATCTCTCTCTCTGTCAAATAAATAAATAAGATCTTAAAAAAAAAGTTTGTACCCTTAAAAACATCTGCCTTGTCTCCCCACCCCCGCCCATTGATAACCACCATTTTATTCTCTGTTTTTACAGTTTGGCTTTTTAAAATTCCACTTATGTAAGTGATGTCATACAGTACTTGTCTTTGTCGGGCTTACCTCACTTAGTATCCTGTGTTCAGGGTTTCTCCGCGTTGTGACAAACGGCAGGACATCCTCCTTTCTCACAGCTGAATAACACTCCTGTGTGTACATGCACGCGTGCCACATTTTTTTATCCTTTCATCTACTGACGGGCCCTCTGGTTGTTTCTGTATCTCAGCTGTTGTAAGTAGTGCTGAGTGAACATGGAAGTGCTGGTATCTTTTCAAGATAGTGTTTTGACTTTCTTCAAGTAAATACCCAGAAGTAGAATCACGTTGTAGTTCTAATTTTAATTTTTTGAGGCACCTGTGTACAGTTTTCCTCAATGGCTGTGCCAGTTTACATTCCCAGCAACAGTGCCCGAGGGTTTACTCTCTCCACATTCACTGCCAACACTTGTTACTCTTGTCTTCTTGATGATAGGCGTTCTAACACCTGTGGTTTCCTTTGCATTTCTCTGATGATGTGCAATGTTGAGCATCTTTTCACATCCCTGGAGGCCTTCTGGATGTCCTCTTTGGAAAAATGTCTGTTTAGTTCTTCTCCCCATTTTTAAATCAGATTGCTTCTTTCTTATTGAGTTGTATGAATTCTTTTTATATTTTGGATATTAACCCCTTATCTAACATATGGTTTGCAAAAACTCTCCCATTTTGTAGGTTGCCTTTCAATTTTGTTAATTCTTTTGTACAAAAGCTTTTAAGTTTGATGTAATCCCTTCTGTTGATTTTTACCTTTGCTGTTTGATGTCATATCCCAAAATCATTGCCAAAACCAGTCTCAGGGAGCTTCTTCCCTGTGTTTTCTCCTAGGAGTCGTATAGTATGAGTCCGTATGTTTAAGTGTGTAATCCATTTCACGTGAATGTTTGTGAGTGGTGTAAGATGTCCAGTTTCAGTGTTCTGCGTGTGTTCATTCAGTTTTCTCAACATAATTTATTGAAGTCTGTCTTTTTCCCCTTCGGTGCTGTTGGCCCCCGTGTCGAATATTAGTTTAATGTATAAGCAGAGGTTAATGTTGGGCTGTCTGTTCTGTTTGTCAGTGTGTCTGTTTCCTTGCCAGCACCGTACTGTTTTTAATGCTACAGCTTTGTGGTATAATTTGAAGTCAGGACATGCAGTACCTGTAGTTTTATTCTTTTTCCTCAGGATTGCTTTAGCTCTTCGGAGTCCTTTGTGGTTCCATACAGACTTTACAGTTTTTCTGTTTCTGCAAAGAATGCCATTAGTCTTTGATGGGCATTGTGTTGACTCCGTAGATTGCTTTGAGTAGTATATACATTTTAACAATATTAACTCTTTGAATCCATGAACACAGTCTGTCTTTCCCTTTGTGTGTTTTTCTATTTTTTTCAGCAGTCTTGTAGATTTTGCTGTTCAAGACTTTCACCGCCGGGGCGCCTGGGAGGCTCAGTCAGTTGGGCATCTGTCTTTGGCTCTGGTCATGATCTCAGGGTCCTGGGATCGAGCCCCGTGTCAGGCTCCCTGCTCAGCAGGGAGTCTGCTTGTCCATCTACCCAGCTCCCCGCCCTCCCACTTGTGCTCTCTCGCTCTCTCTCTCTCTCCAATAAATAGATAAAATCTTAAAAAAAAAAACTTCCTACATTAAATTTATTCCTAACTAATTGTTTTTTGATGCTACTATGACTGAGAAAGCCTTCTTTTTTGTGTGGGTGTGACCATTATTATCTTTTTCTTAGACTTGACAATCCTTTCATTGAAACATAATTGACATACAATGTTTTGTTAGTTTCAAGTGTTTGTTAGTTTCAATGTTTGTTAGTTTCAAGCAGATTGATTCCACAGTTCTGCACCTTACTCTTTGCTCACCATGATAAGTGGAGTCACTGTCACTACACAACTTTATTATGACATCACTGACTATATTCTCTACGCTGTACTCTCATCTCTGTGACTTACTTATTTCACAACTGGAAGTTTGTACCTCCAGTCCCCTTTATTGTGCCCATCCCTCCACCCATCTCCCTTCTGTCAACCACTAGTTTGTTCTCTGTACTTGAGTCTGTTTTTTTAGATTCCACGTGTAAGTGAAATCATATGGTATTTGTCTTATTTCACTTAGCATTATACACTCTCAGTCCATCCAGGTTGTTGCAAATGGCAAGATCTAGTTCTTTTTTATAGCCAAGTAACATTTCCTCTGTGTGTGTGTGTATGTGTGTGTGTGCGCGCATGCGCACCACATCTTTATTCATCCACTGATGGACACTTGGGTGGCTTCCATATCTTGGCTATTGTACACGATGCTGTAGTGAACATACAAGGGAATGTCTTTTCAAATTAGTGTTCATTTGGGACGTGGTAATATCCAGTAGTGGAATTACTTGATCATATGGTAGTCCTATTTTTAATTTTTTGAGGGACCTCCATACTGTTTTCCACAGTGGCTGCACCAGTTTGCATTCCCACCAGGAGTGCATGAGGGTTCTCTTTTCCCCACATCCTCACCAAAACTTGTTATTTCTTGTCTTTTTGATACTAGGCATTCTAACAGGTGTAAGGTGATACATCATTGTGGTTTTGATTTGCATTTCTCTGATGATGAGTGATGTCAAGCCTCTTTTCATGTGTCTGTTGGCGATCTGTATGTGTTCTTTGGAAAAATGTCTACTCAGGTCCTCTGCTTATCTTTAAATCAGATTATTTGTATTTTTTTGGTGTTGAGCTGCATAAGTTTTATACATACTTTGGATATGAACCCCTTATTGGGTATATCATTTGTAGACATCTTCTCCCATTCACTGGGTTGCCTTTTTGTTTTGCTGATGGTTTCTTTTGCTGGGCAAGAGCTTTTTATTTTAGATTTTATTTATTTGTTTGACAGAAGGAGAGTGCACAAGCAGGGGGAGCAGCAGAGAGAGAGGGAGAAGCAGGCTCCCGACTGAGCAGGGAGCCCAACGTGGGGCTCAATCCCAGGACCCTGGGATCAATGACCTGAGCCAAAGGCAGATGCTTAATGACTGAGCCACCCAGGCACTCCAAAAGCTTTTTATTTTAATGTGGTCCCAGTAGTTTACTTCTGTTTTTGTTTCCCTTGCCTGAGTAGACAGATCCATATATATGTTGCTAAGGACAAATTCCGTGAGATTAATGCTTATGTTTTCTTTTAGATTTTTATGGTTTCAGGTCTCTCATTTAGGTCTTTAATCCATTCTGAGTTTATTTGTGTGTATGGTGTAAGGAAGTGGTCCAGTTTCATTTTTTTTGCATGTAGCTGTCCAGTTTTCCCAATACCCATTTATCAAAAAATTGTCTTGGAGGTGGGGCAAAAAAAAAAAAAATTGTCTTTTCCTCATTGTATATTCTCACCTCCTTTGTCATATATTGATTGACCACATAAGTGTGGATTTATTTCTGGGCTCCCTGTCATGTTCCACTGTTCTATGCGTCTACTCTTGTGCCAGTACTTAATTACCATAGCTTTGTAGTAAGTCTTAAAATCTGAAATTGTGATACCTCTGGCTTTGTTCTTCTTTCTCAAGATTGCTTTGGCTGTTTGAGGTCTTTTGTGATTTCATAGAAATTTTAGGATTACTCATTTCAGTTCTGGGAAAAATGCTGTTGGTATTTCGATAGGGATTACATTGAATCTACAGTTTGCTTTGGGTAGTATGGACATTTTAACAATATTAATTCTTCTAATTTATGAGCATGGTATATCTTCTCGTTTGTGTCATCATCAATTTCTTTCCTCAGTGCTTTTATAGTTTTCAGAGGACAAGTTCTTCACCTCTTTGGTTAAGTTTATTCCTAGTAATTTGTTGTTTAAAGCCATTGTTCCCTTATGGATTTTCTGTCTGGATGATCTAGCTATTGATGTAAGTGGGGTGTAAAATCCCCTACTATTATCGTACTACTGTTAATTTCTCCCCTTATGTCTATTAATATTTGCTTTTATGTATTTAGGTTTTGCATGTTGGGTGCATAGATATTTACAATTGTCATACCCTTTTGTAGGATTGATCCCTTTATCATTTTGTAGTGTTCTTTTTGTCCTTTGCTATATTGTGTTAAAATCCATTTTGTTTAGGGGCACCTGGATTGTGCAGTCAGTTGAGTGTGAGACTCAGATTCGGCTCAGGTTGTGATCTCAGGTTCATCAGTGAGCCCCGTGTTGGGCTCTGCATGGAGTCTGCTTGAGGTTCCCTCTCCCTCTGCCCCTCCCCACACACATGTGCATGCACTCTCTCTTTCTCTCTCTCAAATAAATAAATCTTGAAAAAAATAATAATAGTGAAATTTGTTTTGTCTTATATGACTATGGCTTTTTTTTTCTTTTAGCTTCCATTTGCATGGTATATGCTTTTCCATCCCTTCACTTTCAGTCTGTACATGTCTTTTAGTCTGAAGTGAGCATCTTGTAAGCAGCACATAAATGGGTCTTGTTTCTTTTTTTAACCCACTGAGTTACTCTGTGTATTTAGATTAGAGCATTTTGTCCATTTACATTTAAAATAATTGTTGATAGGTATGTACCTATTGCCATTTTGTTCATTATTTTCTGGTTGTTTTGTGGCTTTTCTCTGCTTTTTTCTACGTCTTTTCCTCTTTTCCCTTGTGGTCTGATAGTTTTGTTTGTTGTTATGCTTGGAATCTTTTCTTTTTATTTTTGTGCATCTGTTACAGGTTTTTTGTTTTTTTTTAAGATTTTATTTATTTATTTGAGAGAGAGAGAGCACAAGTAAAAAAGCACAAGCAGGGGGAGCAACAGAGGGAGGGAGAAGTAGACCGCCTTACTGAGCGGGGAGCCAGACCTGGGGCTCCATCGCAGGACCCCCCTGGGACTATGACCTGAGCTGAAAGCAACTGTTTAACTGACTGAGCCACACAGGGCACCCCTCTGTTACAGGTTTTTGATTTGTGATTACCATTGGGTTCATGTACAACATCTTATGTATATGGCAGTCTATATTAAGGTGATGGTCTGTTAAGTTTGAACACATTCTAAAACCTCTAAATTTTTACTTCCCTCTCCATGTTTTATGTATATGATGTCATATTTTACATTCTTTTGTATATGCTTTGCTTAGTTTTGTGGAGATAATTGTGTTTTAACTTCCATATTGGCTTTATAAGTGATTAACATACTACCTTTATTGTATTTTTTTTCTTTTAAAGATTTTATTTATTTGACAAAGAGACACAGCAGGAGAGGGAACACAAGCAGGGCGAGTGGGAAAGGGAGAAGCAGGCTTCCCTCTGAGCAGGGAGCCCGATATAGGGCTCGATCCAAGGACTCTGGGATCATGACCTGAGCCAGAGGCAGAGGTTTAACGACTGAGCCACCCAGGTGCCCCATAGGTTTCTTTTTATCTGTGAAGTTTTTACCTTTCATTATTTTCTTCTAGTTATGGTCTTTTTTTTTTTTTTTTCAATTAAAGAAAACCCTTTATAATTTCTTACAAGGCCAGTTTAACTTTTGTTTGTTTGGGAAACTTTATCTCTCCTTCATTTCTGAGTGATAACCTTGCTGGCTAAATTATTCTTGGTGTAAGTATTTCCCTTTTAGACCTTTGAATATATCATGCCGTGTTCTTCTGGCTTGCATAGTTTCTGTTGAAAAATCAGCTGATAGCTTTATGAAGTTTATCCTTGTATCTTGTTTCGTTTTGTTTTGCTGCTTTTAAAATTGTGTCTTTATCATTACTTTTTGCCATTTTAATTCTTATGTGTTTTGGTCTGGACGTCCTTGGGTTCACCTTGTTAGGGGCTGTCTTGGATTCCTGGACTCGGATGTTTGTTTCCTTCTCCAGAGTGGGGAAATCCTCAGCTCTTATTTCTTCAAATGATTTTCTGCCCTCTCTCTCTCCCCTTCCGTCACTCTATAATGTGAAATGTTGTCATACTTGATGATGCCTTTTCTCGGGTCCATTGAGCATCTTTATGACCATTAATTTAAATTTTTTATCAAGCATATTATCTGTTTCATTTAGCTCTTTTACTGTGATTTTGTCTTGTTCTTTGATTTGGGATATATTCTTTTGTCTCCTCATTTTGTCTGTTTTTATGTATTAGGTAGATCACTGTATCTCCTGGTCTTGAAAATAGTGGCCTTGTGTAGAAGAGGTCCTGTGGTGCCCTATAGTACGTTTCTCCTCATGGTCCTCAGAACCAGGTGCTCCAGAGGTGTCCCCTTTGTGGGCTGTGTGTGCCCTCTTGTGTCTGAGTCATGATTGCCTTCAGCCCCACTGGATGCACTTACCTGCCTTGCCTGCTATGGTATCCTGGGAGTTGAGAGGCCTCTGCAGCAGCAGCGGCTTTCATTAGTGGACGGGGCTGTGGAAGGTCTGTTCTCTCAGTCTTCAGGTCATTTTTGGAGTTAGTCATATAGATGTAGCTGTTGTCTCAGTGTGTCCACGGGACAAGGTAAGCTCAGGATTCTCCTTCTTTGCCATCTTCCCAAAATCCCCTCAGGAAAAGTTTCTTTCTTTTTCAGGTGTTTCACACCTAGTGTATAGAAATGCAACTGATGTCAGTGTTGGTTTTGTATCCTGCAGCTTTACTGAAATCATTGGCTAGCTCCAACAGTTTCTTGGTTGAGCCTTGGGATTTTCAATGTACAGAATCCTATCATCTGAAAATAGTGACAGTTTTACTTCATCCTTCTCAATTTGGATGGATTTTAGTTCTTTGTCTTGCCTAATCCATCAGGCAAGGACTTCCAGTACTATGTTGAATAAGAGTGCTGAGAGTAGAAATGCTAGTCTTATTCCTGATCTTGGAGGGAAAGCTTTCATTTTTTTTTTTCCTCCGCTGAGTATGATGTTGCTTGTGGGTTTATTGTATTTGGCCTTTTTATGTTCCATTTATATCCCATTTATAAGGGTTTTTACCATGAAAGTATGTTGTATTTTGTCAGTTGCTTTTTTGTGTCTATTAAGTTGATCATGTGATTTTTTTGATCATGTGATTTTTATCTTTCGTTGTATTAATGTGATATATTACGTTGATTGATTGGCTTATGTTGAACCATCCTTGCTTCCCAGAGATAAATCCCACTTGGTCATGGTGCTTAATTCTTTTTATGTGTTCTTGAATTCAGTTTGCTAATATTTTGTTGAGGATTTCTGCATTTAGTCTACGGCCATACCACCCTGAACGTGCCTGATCTCGTCTGATCTCGGAAGCTAAGCAGGGTCGGGCCTGGTTAGTACTTGGATGGGAGGATTTCTGCATTTATATTAATCAGGGATACTGATCTAGTTTTCTTATAGTTCCTCATCTCTCTTTGGTATTTGGCCTTATCGAATGAGTTTGGAACTATCCCTACCTCAATTTTTTGCAAGAGTTTGAGAAGACTGCTGTTAATTCTTCTTTGAAGGTTTGGTAGAATTTGCCTGTGAAGCCATCTGGCCCTGGGGTTTTCTGTGTTGGGAGGGTTTTGATTACTGATTCAATCCCTTTATTCATTATTTATCCTTTCAGATATTCCACTTCTTCCTGACTTAGCTTGGTGGATTGTGTGTTTCTAGACATTTATTCATTTCTTCCAGGTTGTCTGATTTGTTGACATACAATTGTTCATAGTATTCTCTTATGGTCCTATGTATTTCTCTAGTATCAATTGTACTGTGTCCTTTTTCATTTATTTGAGGCTTTCTTTTTTCCTTAGTCAGGCTAAAGATTTTGTTTACCATTTCAAAGGACCAGCCTTTAGTTTTATTGATCCTTTGCATTTTTCTGGTCCCTATTTCATTTATTTCTACTCTGATCTTTATTAATTTCCTTCCTTTTGCTAATTTTGGGCTTGTTTTCCCTATTCTTTGGTGGAATTTTTTTAATTGTGATTTTTCTAATTCCTTAACATGTGTTTATTGCTATAAACTTTCCTCTCAGAACTGCTTTTACTGCATCCTGTAAGATTTGATATGCTGTGTTTCCATTTGCATTTGTTTCAAGATAAATTTTTTATTTCCCTTTTCATTTCTTCTTTGACACATTTGTTTTTCAAAATTATGGTATGTAGTTTCCACATGTTCGTAAATTTTCCAGTGTCCCTCTTAATGATTCCTAGTTTCATACCTTTATGGTCAGAAAAGATAGTTGATGTGGTTTCAGTCTTCATAAATTTGCTGAAATTTGTTTTATGCCTTATCAGTCATCTGTCCTGGAAAATATTTCGTGTGCACTGAAGAAGAATGTGTATTCTGCCTCTGTTACTAGAATGCTCTAATAGGTCTGTTAAGTTCTTTGGTTCTATAGTTCAATTTAGTTTGTTGACTTTCTGCCTGGATGATTTATTGCTGACAGTGGGGTACTGAAGTCCCTACTATTACTGTATTGTTGTCTGTTTCTCCCTTTAGATCTGTATTTGCTTGATAAATTTTAGTGATCCAATGTTGGATGCATATATGTTTATTATTGTTATATCTTCCTGATGTATAGACTGTTTTATCATTATTTAATGACCTTCTTTGTCTCTTTGTTTTTAGGCTTGACCTCTATTTTGTCTGATGTAAGTAAAGCTATGCCTGCTTTCATTTGGTTTCCACTTGCCTGGAACATTCTCTTAATTCCTTCACCTTGAGCCTGTGCGTATCTTAAAAAGTTGAGATGAGTTTCTTATAGGCTGCATATGGCTGGGTCTTGTTTTTATCCATAAAGCTACTCTGTGCTTTTTGATTGATGAATTCAGTCCATTTATATTGAGTGATTATCGATTTGTATTTTTTTGTATTGAATTTGTATTTTGTATTGATATTTTGGACATAATAGTACTGCCTCTTATATTTAGCCTTCTGATTGTTTCTTTTTCCCTATGTTTCTGTCTGCCTTTATAACATGGTGGTTTTCCATGATTTGCTCAGTCTCCCCTTTTTTATGTTTTGTGACTTTTTTCTAGACTTTTGCTTTGTGATTGCCATGTGACTTACATAAAACATCTAAAGAGTCCTTTTTATCCTGATAGCACTTTCTCTTCACCCTTTTACTCCTCCCCTTTTATATTTCTGATTTCAGAGTTTACCTTTTTTTGCAGTGAATTCATTTTTGTTGTTGCTCTTTTTCTTAAGTTTTTATAATTAAGTGGTTAACACATCATTTTAATATAGTTTTCTAAATGTTTTTCACCTTTGTCTGTAATAGGTTATTTCATGTGCTTTTATGTCACTAATTAGCATCTTTCCATTTCAGCTTGGAGAACTTTCAGTACTTCTAGCAAGGCAGGTCTAGTAGTGAGCTCCCTCGGTTTTAGTAGGGAAAGCCTTTATTTCTCCTTCATACCTGGAGCATATCTTTTTCAGATAAAGTATTCTGGGTTACCAGTTTTTATTTTTCAGCACCTTGAATGGGCCATTCCACTGGTGTAATAGAATTTGAGAAACCCATCAATAAGCTAATGGAGATTCCTTTGTAGGTTACATTCTTTGTTCCCTGGGTACCTTTTTTTATTTTTTTATTTTTTTTTTAATTTTTTTTTTTTAAGATTTTATTTATTTACTTGAGAGAGAGAGATCACAAGTAGGCAGAGAGGCAGGCAGAGAGAGAGAGGAGGAAGCAGGTTCCCCACAGAGCAGAAAGCCTGATGCAGGACTCAATCCCAGGACCTTGAGATCATGACCCGAACCGAAGGCAGAGGCTTAACCCACTGAGCCACCCAGGCGCCCTCTGGGTACCTTTTTTTAAAAACAGATTCATTATAATGTGTCTTGAAGGTCATTTTTTTGCATCGAGATAATAGTGTTCTGTTCTGTTAGCTTAGGCTTCTCCAGTTCCTTCCCCAGGCAGGTTGGGAAGTTCTGTTCTATTTCTCTAAATATACTCTTTTCCCCTTCTCCTTCTGGTAGACTATTCTGTTTTTCTCATCATACATGATAGCTCTTGCAGGGTTTCTTTTTTTTTTTTTTTAAATCTTAGTTCTCCTCTCCTGGATCATTTCTAAATTTCCTATCCTCTAAGTCATTAATTCCTTCTTCAATCTGATCTGCCCTGTTTCCTAAGCTCTCTAATGCATTTCTTCATCTCATTTACTGAATTTGTCAGTTCCAGAATTTGGTTATTTTTAAAAATTTCAAACTCCTTGGTAAAAACAAACAAACAAAAAAAACCCTCCTGTTCAATCATTTTATTCCTAAATTGAATCACATGCGTTTTCTTATAAGCTCATCAGATTCTTTATAATTGCTATTTTGAGTTATCCGTTAAATCACAGTAGTTTACACCTTCGGTTCGGCTGGGGAATGTTTGGTGATTCCATATCACTGTGGTTTTTATAGTGCTCTATTAGATGTAGCTCTGCCCTCGCACTGAAAAAGCACACTGTTCTCAGTTGTCTACTTTGGTATAGTTCAACAGAGTGGCCATTGCAGACCTTTCTTTTGTTTCCCAGAAGGTGGTGCAATAGCTCAGGTTTTGGCTTCTCCCCACTTGAGCTGGTTCTGGAGCAGCACTCAGGGCTGCCTATTAAAAAAGCCAATCCAAAAGCTGGCAACAGAGGTAGGGGGTGAGGGGAGGTGTAGGCTTAGCACCATGCTTTGGAGTTGCCTACAGACTGGTAGGCGGAAGAACCTGGAAGAGGGTACTCCCAGAGGTCCTTGTGCGGACCTCCTACTGAATGAAATCCTAAAGCAGACAGCAGGGAACGTTCCTTCAGTGCCCTCTGATAATTTTGTCTGTGTATCCCCCTTTCCTCCCCCACTCCCCCCTTTCCTCCCCAAGGAGGTCCCTCCTCAGAGCTGCGCTGCTGAGGAGAAATGGGTCCCTGGGCAGGAAAAGTACCCAGTTTTGAAACTGTTCCTTTAAAACAGGTAGCCCCAATATGAGAGAACAAGTGAGCATTAGCTCAATGCAAAGCATGACGCTAGGAGTATGTGTTAAATGACTGTCACACAGCTTTGTATTTCTTAGTGTTTATTTCAGTTCTTTTTGCATATCTAAAGGTCAGAAAGTAGAAATATACATACAAAATTCAGAACAAGTTCCTAAAATGGCTTTAGTATTGGCCCATTACTGACACCCTTATTTTGAAAGTTTGAATTGTCAAATATGTCTAAAGTGCATTCTTGCAAGCTATTCTGTAGCAGCATTTGTTTTGTTTATAAAACCTTAAGATGTATTCAGACAAGAGCAGGAAAAGTCACCAAAAAAGTGTGATTTACATACATTTTTCCTTAATCACCCAGGACAAAACACTTGTGTGAATTAGTTATTAAGTATACAAGAAATATACAAAACAATAGCATTATAAAAAAGTTCATATGGCAGGGCATAGAATAGAAACAGTGTGCTGAAGCCTAGGTATCTTTGGGACCATAGGGGGAATCTCTGATCTGCACCAGTGTATGATGTATCTGAGGTCTGTGATACTCAACAAAGCTGCGAGGTGACTTCGAAGACTCCTGGCATGACTTTGGAGAAATCACCAACACAAATGAAAATGCTCTTTTGTTACTGAGACTGTCAGGTCATGGTTTCTTGCGCCTAAAATATGAAAACCAACATTCAGTATTGACTTTTGCAATCAGTGACACATTCATAGCAATTGGATCTCCTAGAAAAGGCTTTACCAGAACTCAGGTTTTATCGTGGGAAAGTTCAATCCTGAGAAAGCAAGTAACGGTTATAAAATATGTGTATCCACTATTAAATTTAAAAAGCAGGATCCCTGCCTGCCTCCTACTGCAAAAACTTTGCAACTTGCCTAAGGAATATATATGTTAAAAATGGACACAAAGACTTGTATAGGTAAACATTTGACGGGGCGTTTTAATATGAAAAAAGAATCGACCAGACTCTTGGGTACGTGCTTAATAGAAGGAAAAGTGAGATTCCTTCCCCTGCCATAAATTCCACCATTCCATTTTATTTTAGTGAACATTTACCACTATAATGAGACCAAGAGGCAAGTTCGGAGAAATGAATTACACGAAGAGCTGTCTTCCCTGACTAAAGCCTTCGGCCTCCCTACTTCCAGGTGATCTCAGTCCGCCTGAGAGCTTTAGGAGCACTAGCCAAGTATGAATAAGCCTGAGCGATCTTCCTTTACCTCCGGTTACTGCTCTTACCAAGCCTTCTGACATTCTCAGCCCCACTGCTGCAGTCTGCTAGAGGGCCCAGCTGTTCCAAGGGGTAAACAAAAACCACGTATGTCCTCTTAAAAGTGGATAGTAGGGAGACAGGGTGATAGTGGAAATACTGGAGGAGGGAGCACACACACAGGCCCGGTTAGTCGGGACTCACTTGGGTTGTGCATGATGCTGATATCCAGGTCCCAGCTGAGATCCCGCTCTCATCTCCACAGCCACAGAACACTGGTAAGAGAATTACAGAAGAGGCAAAGATCAGCTCCACTCTCTACAGTCTGTAAATATAGTTGTGCTCAGATGGGTTCAACCACGGTGGAATCCCATATTGCTTTCCAGTGCAGCTCAGACACCTATGTTAAAATACCAGATATGTGCAGTTTGACATAGGCCATAAAGATGGTGAGCTGGAAGGGTCTCTAGAAATCACGCAGGTAATTTCCTTGAGAAGGTTAGTGGCCAGGACCAGAGCATGGCTTCCTAACACCACCTACCCTTCCCGCGCTGGTTCTTTCTAGAAGAACCTCCCTTTAGGAGTAACAGTAACAGTTCCACAGGGAACTTGTGCTGCAGTGAAGATCCCCACCAATCTGATGTGAATTGCTGTTCTACAGTGATGCCCTCTGACTTGATTCTTGGGCCCTGTCCCTCTACACTGACCAGGGACCTTGAACCAGAGAGTTCCTGTATGAGCAGACCTAAACAAACAGGAGAACCGTGGCAGGTTTGCAGAGAACAGGCCTACAGGCTGCGCTGGCAATGTGAGATCTGCTTCTGAGAGCAGGAAAACTGGAGCCAGGAGGGTTAAAATAGGTTGCCCCTAACTTTTAGGAAGCAGACAGATATTTAATTTTTACCCCTACCCTTGTTTCTACATCAGTCCATTCGGACTCTGTACCATCTGGTGGGGCAGGTGCTGCTGTGGAAGATCTTCGTTTTCGACTGTGGAAAAAGGGGAAACACGACGCAACAATTATTTCTGCATCTAAGAATAGGAAAAATACTAGAAATAGGACATCACTACATTCCTTCAGTTAATTAATGCTACATCTTATAGGATATTGTGTTCTGCAAGCAGCAGCAGCTAAGAAATCTGTAGCCCTGTGAAGAGATGCATCCGATGATCACTCACCCAGTTGGCGATTCTTGTTTTAAAGTCTCAATATCCGTAAACTGAACAGATTGTCCACCGCCTCTTGTTTTATAAACATCACCCTGAAGCAGACAGGAAGGTCAGCATTATACTTTGATATAACTGAATGATACACATGTAATTCAAGCTGAACTTAAGATTCTCCATGAAACAGTAAAGAAAGTCCTATTCACAAGTGCTTCAGACTGTGCTATGAAAGTACTTCCAGAAATTATCTCCAGTAAACAAAAGAAGTCCAGTGCAATATAATCAGTAACATTCTTAAATTGCAAAAAAATAGATTTCCTTTTCATTCAATCTATAATTTAAAAACAACACCAAGGATCAAGAACTCTACCAGAAATTTCTAAATGTTCTAAGGCATTATACTTTCCTCTGGATATACCACCCCGCTCACTTTACAGTCTTATTTGTAACTCTGGTTATAATTAAGAAGCATCCTCTAAATTTTTTCTACTTGGCTTTTACTTCCATGATTATTCACTGACTCTCTGATCAAAGGATAATTTTTCTAGAGGCTAGGGAAGGGAAAGGGATCGGGGTAGCTCCGTGATAAGAAATATTGACAGGTCACATTTTAATGTGGGCTCTTTATCGGGAACTGACAAATGGTAGGTCTTTCTTTGGGTTTACTTCTAAAGTAGTGGTTGAAACTAGCTCTACAAGGACGTAATAGATCTGGAGTTCCTCGAACAGAATCCCAGGGACCTGAGCCTCGTTCACTAGAGAGCAGCTGACTTAGTCCGAGTTCAGCAGATTTACAGCCTCAGCAGTTCCTTTAGTTTTCTAGCGAACAAACAAAAAGGTCGTATCAATACCCATTTATCTTTGTTGACACTGCCTGTGTGTCATCAGAGGAACAGAAGAGTAAGTGGTTTTTTGCCAAGTTGACTTTCTGTATGTTTTTCGTCCTGTGTCAATTTGTTTTTACCTTGATTAGCTTAGTTTCAATCTCCCCATCGGAGGCTAGTTCCTGGTGGGTCAGCATGTACTTCTCACACTTAGCTAGCGCCTTTGCATTCGCAACAGATACCGTGATGGCATGAGGGACATGTGGCTGCATGACTGTCTCAGTCTGCGCGTTAGAGGCAGGCTTATGATCTACCCATCGGTCTCCTGCAGAGCGAGATCGTCTGTGGCGGAGACGAATTGGTGGCGCGTTCTGATCAGGTTGAAAGAGGGATCAAGAAACAAGCACAACCCAGAATTAATTGAAGGGTATTATTAGAAGTGCAGCAGGTTTGGCTACATTAGCTGATGACAGGATCAAAACAAATGCACAAACCTTTTCAAAAGCTAAATATGGCATTCAGATAATTTAAATGTTCTCTTTGTATTTAACCACACAACCAACAAACATCTTTTAATACTGCTTGTCTAGTATACATTCTACCAGGGAGCTCCCCTTTCAACAAAACAATGTAAGAAAAAGTTCTGGCTATGCTGCAAGCTTTTCCATGTAGGTGGTATTCAAGACAATTCATTTTACATTCTCTATCAAAACCATTATTTGTGCCTCCTATTGTAAGGTAACCTGTTAGGTCCACAGCTATGTTAAAAACTTCAAATGAGGTCAATAAAAGCCCTAAACTTGCCACAGTCCTCTAAACAAAAGAGAAAACACTCCGTATACAAAGATAATAAATAAGTAAAAACTAATGGACTTCATGGTACAAAATGCTAAAGAACATAAGGTATAATAAGAAACCTAGGTATAAAATGATTAAGACACTATAAATGAAGTACTTCTGACTACTTTGAGATCTTAAAATCTCAAGTAGAACTTCTTGACAAGTTCAAACACAATAATGACTAAAACATACCAACATTTTTTTTCTCCAATATTTCATAAAGATTCCAAGAACCAAACTAAAAATATAGTATCAAATCAGTCTGTATCAATCATACAGTTAAAAACTAGTTGCTTCCAGTCAACTATCATGTAAATCTGGGAAAGTTAAATTTAGCACGTTCAGTCTAAGAAAAAGCACTTCACATACAGGACATAGTTCCAAAGACAGCTCACTGGTTCAGACGTCTCCTGTTTGTGTAACTGAAAGCAAATTAAACAGTCTGTCACGTGCCAAATCCTTCCAACCTGGTCACGGACAAATATCCTAACTTTAGGATGCCGGTCTGGAGAACTGAAGCATTTCCCCTATGTAATCACAAGCAACAGCTGCTGGTCCTAAGTCATTGCTACTATAGAACCTGGGCGATAGAGTTGGCCACAAAAGATGCCCACACTGCCAGCAACCCAGGAAATTCTCCCTTCTTAAAAAGTGACCTGATGTTGAACAAGAAAGTCAGGCTCTCATGACCTACCATTTAGCAAAGGTGATAGTTTTCCTGAACACATTTAGCAATAAATACATGATGAAACTAGCTTCAGAAAGATAAATGTTACAATCTGCTATCATTTACGGACTCAGAGATATTTTCATCTTCTTCACTGACGTATAAATTCAGCCCACCTGACATAATTTTTGGCCAAAAAACTTGGATAAATAGATACTAGCCTAAACTTTGCTGCACTTCTAGAGATTTGATTTCAAGTGAGAAGTTGGATCGCTAGTAAATCCTTTTAAATATCCGAGAGCCGAATTAGTTAACCAAGCAAGCATAAGCAGGCCTTGAATAGTGTTCACTCTCTAAACTTTCATGGAAAATAAAGGGGATTTATTAGAGTTGATCAGAAAGACCAGTCACCATAATATGCTTCCTAAAAAGGTTTCAAGCAAAATTTGCAAAGTAAAGAACGTAGGCTTTAGAATCATCTGTTGTCTTGGTAAATACTTTGCAGTTCATCACTGTCCCTTAATAAGCAGAAGTGCAGGCCATCTAAATGAAACTTATCTGTACCCTAAATTATACAAGAAAACTAAAGCAAAATACTATTAGATTAATTTGTTAAAAGACAAATTCTAAAAGAGCTATAGTAAGATTTTACTAAATATAAATCCACATTAACTTGGTCCATTTATTTACAGTCAAAGGAAAAAGTTTTTACCTTAATCCTTAAGAAGAAAATTTAAACACAAATTTCTTTAAACACCCTTGACTGAGGCCAAGCCCTTATAAATTGAGGTAAAGCTCTTGAGATTAAAAGCAATTTACTGGACATGCAAACCTTCAGTAGTTATAAAACAACAGGCCTGGAGTATTGCAAAACAGTCAATGTCATGAAAATCAAAAAAAGTTTATGGCAGGGGGACTATTTTATATTAAAAGAGATTGAAGACACAGAATAACCACATGCAGGGCATTCACTTTGTTAGGATCACAGATGAAAAATAGAGGCTATTAATGTTAACTATTTTAGGTTTGATAAAGACGGTTTATACAGGACAGTGTCCTTAGTAGGATTAAAAGTCACAAAGTATAGGGACTTCCTTTCAGAAGTTCAAAGAAAAAATGACATATCTATATAAATGACAAGTGGTAAGTCTAGGTAAGGGGAAAGGATACTGTACCATTCTTTCAACTTTTGAGTTTGAAACTATTCAAAAGTTTGAGAGAACAATTTAAATAAAAAGTTCAGAAGCAGCAAAAAAACTGAGGAAGGAAAACAAAAAAAATGCAAAATGTGCTCTGAGACACTGGAAAATGTGCTGAGACACAGTTCGCTGATTTTGTGGCTGCCCACCAGCTTACGCAAATGAAAAGCCCAGATTACTCTGGGCACACCCCATTGACTTGTGTTCACTGGCGATCCTGATGTGGCCAGGTGTTACGGCTTTTTCAGATGAAGAGCTAGGCCTCAATCTCAGGGTGATTGTCAAAGTAAATAACAGAAAAATTAGCCCTTGTTTATATTTGGAGCTTGCCCATCTTTCAGTTGAACTTTCTGAATGAATCAAGTCACAAAACCCCCCAGCAAACCGCGATTCGCTACGGCAACCAGGCTTTAGGATAACACCGGCACTGACCCTGCAGCAGTGGTCCTCTTCTAGCTCTACCTCATTTCTGAATGTGGGAACCACCTCCCTGCCTTCCGTCCAGTACATCCCTCGCCTTCTGTCTGACACGACACAAGTTTTACTTTGTCCTGGCTCCTGCTGCCTACGCCTTGCAATAGAGGTGACATGGACAGGTGTGTTGTACGGAGGAATTTTCTGCTCCCATTCCGAAATACAGGAAGCTACAGAAATGCTGCTGCAAGAATTAGAGCGCCTATGTAGCTGTGGCTGGCTCAGGAGCTGCTGGCCGGTGGGAAGCTGAGCAATATAGTTACTAGAAAGCTAAAAAAATGGAAGAGAAATTAATGAGCAAGACTGAAACACCAAGAGAAACAATTCATTGCTTTTCTATCATTTTAGCCTATGTTAGAATCATTTTTACTGAGTTACTCCATGTTTTATTCTGAATTTGCAATAAATTTGTTTATGCTAAATTTAGAAATATTTACATAGAGAAGTTAGAGAAATACAATAATATGAAACAACAAATGGAGCATCCTAGAAAGTTACCTAATCTGAACACATTTTCTCTAGTGCAAATGACTACCCCACCACAAAAAACTTACAGGAACTGGTGACGGAGAGACGGCTCTTTGAGTGACTTTTTCCCGGTCCCGCTCCCGGGAGGGTCTCTCTGGCTTTTCGGCTTTGGGTTCAGTAACAATAGCCTTCAGTTGTTTCAGTTTTTCATCTTTGACCCAGAGTTTATTTTGCATCTCCAGCTGCTTGGCTGCCACCCGGCGCTCCTAGGTTAGCAAGAGGGACACACGTCTAATTCAGTCACGCCAAAGGAACATCCTGGGCCACCCAGCCGCCTCATTTCCTAAGAATGGCGGCCCTCCTGGAGTCCAGCACACCTCATCATGCCAGCTCCCTGGTTAGCCGTTTTAAGGACAGAGAAAGGAGACAGAATGGACTGAACGGTGGCTCCTGCTGCCACCGCCACCGGAACCCTAAGCTTGGGAACATGGATTCGGAACACCTCGGGTGGAAGCCCGCCACCATCCCGGAGGTAAGCCCCACAGGAGCGACACTCACGCATTCTTTCTCCCACTTCATGGTTGTTTCTGTCACCATGCCTTGTAGCCTGGCTTCCAGTCTGCGCTTGTCAGAAAACTGCCGCTGAAGTTTCTGGTTCTGAGTCTCGAGTTCCTGTTGCAGAGTACGTTTGTCTTCCTCATAGATCGTAGTTGTCTTCTCCAGAATCTCAATCTGGGAAGGCAGACCACTCTGTTCAGGATCCGGCTTATAAGCACCGCACACAGCTGCGAACTGACTGCTCTGGCGGTTTGCTCACGCAGGCATAGTTGTGGAAAGAAAAATCATGGAGAAAGCAGTTCCCTCTTCTACGTTATCTGAATTCCAACCTCCATGCCTAGAAGTGAGAACTTCTAAACAAGGGCTTCACAGAAAAAGACAAAGCTTTAACTGATTTCAGGTGAAAATGATTTTCCCCTAAAATTCACCTGAATTTTGTTTTTTAGGCTGTTTTCAGAAGAGAGAACACTGTATTGGTTGCAATAAGCTTCTGTCTAGAAGGAATGGATACCCTTTAAAGATCTAGAGAGAACAAACCTATTGTCCTAAGTCAAAAAGCAAGCATTAACCAGAGCTAAACTTATGAAAGCCCTCTAGAAACTCACTTGTTTGGCCCAAGAACATTCTCTCCAATGGCTAAAGTCTAACTCAGAAAATTAAAGAGTACATTACCCCTCTAAAGCTCTTCGCTCGCATCCCCTCTCTTCTGGGGTGAGGTGCAGATTAGTAGGGAGCCAGGCGCTGCCTCTCCCCCAGTAAGCAGTGGTGAAAGGCCCGGAGGGCGAGCAGCTAGGTCAGAGAGCAGTGCTTAACCAGCCAGCACGCACATCCACTAAATCATGCCCAAACAAACCTTATACTCTAAAGTTTTGTTTTTCTTCTCCAGTCGTTCTATTTCCAATTTCTGTCCTGAGATCACCTTTTCTTTTTCATTTAGTTTTCCTTGAATGTAGTTTTCTTTATTTACAACAGCACTGTCGAACTCTTGCAACAACGCTTTAAACGTCATAGCTGAAACAAAAGCATGCAGGCCACGTTTACTCCAATTCCAAAATAACCAGTGAAATCAACTTTTATTAACCAGTATGTAGCTATTCAGCAAATCATGACAGCCTGGAGCACAAAACAAGTCAAGAAGGAAATCAAGAGTTTGGTTTCTAAATCTATGAGAGATATTCCTAGAAAAGCTGGTTTTGACTGAAAAACACAGAGTCTTGTTCGGCACTACAGCATTGCCTTGTCAGCCCTTACAGGTAAGTAATTTGGTTCAAAACAACTGCAAAAACAGAAACAGCAGTAGATTTAGGATCAGGGGGATCCAACCTGAAATCCCTGCAACACCAACTATGAGTTATGTGACTTAGTTTTTCTGAGCACATTTCTTCCTTTTTTTTTTTTTTTCCCCCCAATTTATTTACTTGACAGGCAGAGATCACAAGCAGGCAGAGAGGCAGGCAGAGAGAGAGGGGGTTAGCA
Source organism: Lontra canadensis (assembly GCF_010015895.1). Classification (NCBI taxonomy): domain Eukaryota; kingdom Metazoa; phylum Chordata; class Mammalia; order Carnivora; family Mustelidae; genus Lontra; species Lontra canadensis. The sequence continues at coordinate 16,353,929 of NW_022631022.1, forward strand.
GGCTTCCTGTGGAGCAAAGAGCCTGACATGGGCAATCCCAGGACCCTGGGATCATGACCTGAGCCGAAGGCAGAGGCTTTAACCCACTGAACCACCCAGGCGCCCCACATTTCTTCCTTTCAAAACAGGAATACAGATTCCACTTACCTCACACCTTTCCTCTAAAGATCCAAATGAATTAATGATAATAAAAATCGTAGACCTACTCACTGAGCATTTCTAAGTACCAGGCTGTTCACTGTTCTACATGATTCTCACATATTATCTCATTGTCATGATACCCTCTGAGGTAAGAACAGTTAAAATCCTCATTTTGCAGATAGGGAGACCAAGAAATGGAAGAGGAAGTCATTTGCCCAAAGACATTATTAAGATGTAATATTTATGAAGTGCCTTGCAAGTAACTAGTAGGAACTAAAAGCACCGTAGCTATTATTCCTTTGTGTCTTTTTCTGTAGATTGAAAAAAGGGAGAGAATACACACCTACCTGTTTCTTCTGTTTTACAAGCTGTGGGAAAGTTCCTGGTCAGTCTAATTTAACAATGCCTTGAACACTACAAAGTGCAGAAACAGATGACCCTTCCTTAAGATCTGCCCCACCAAAGAACTCAAATTTGTTAAAATTTCTGGAGTTGAAATGATCGCAGACCGCTTTTGGCCCTTACATTGTTTGTGAAACTCATCAATCATCATCTGCCGTAGGTGATGTCGCTTCTCTAATGCCTCAATCAGCCTGGGAAGAGTCTGCTCATCGTTGATATCCAAAAGTTCACAGGACGGCAGAGGTGGAAAACTCTGTAAAACCACTTCTGTAACCAGTGGTTCTGTGTTGAATTATAAAAATGTATATTATTAAAATCAAGAAGTTACACAGGAGAGAAAGCTTAAACAAGTTGAACACCTATGATTAGAACCCCCAGTCCAGTGTGCTTTCTTGAGTTGTCACAATCATACTTCCTTAAAAATAAGTTATAAAAAAAAAAGTGGGGAAAATAAGTTATAGTATGTAACAAAAGAAAACTCATTTATACTTTGGTTCTTTTTTCTTTTCTTTGCACTTGGTTCTTTAGAGAAAGGGAAGTAGTTCTCTACTGTGAAATCAACCTTAAGGAGAGAGAGACTGAGAGACATCAGCATGTACATGATGTGACACACATCATACCATCTCCAACTGGACCTCCCCGAGCCTGGTTTCTGTATCTCCTTCCAGGTGTCAAACCACATATTGCCTTGTCCACTGGTCTTGCCACTTCAACTTCTTGAGTCACTTCTGCAAATCTCATGACTTGCTAAGATACAAAACACATTTGAGGGGGTTTTTGGTTTTATAAATCAGCATATTCAAGTCCTTCAGAAATTACTCAATGAAACAATAATAAATTGGTCATTAGTTCACTTCTATAACTAATGGTTCTGTATCCGTTTTAAAAATATTTAAAATATCATTCTTCACATCCAAATAGTTGTTTTCTCCATAGAAACGCAGAGACTTTATAAGATAAATAGATCAAAATTACCAAGCTCTCTTCATAATCTTCAGCCTTTGGATTCACACACACGATCATGCGTACTTTACCTTCCCCATCAAAGTAGTTCTTGAACAGATGGGTTAACTTTGAATCTCGGTATGGAACCATCTGTAAATACATTCAAACCCAAATATATAAGGCACAAGAATGCACACAAACAAAGCTCTGCAAATGATGGCCAGCTGTTGCTTACTTTGTTAGTTCCGTACATTTGGTTCTCTCTCAGGACTTCCATACACGTTCTTAGCGTCATTAATGACTGATTAATGTTACCTGACAGGAAAATATAGACAGAAGACATTTGAAAACAATACAGTAGCTACAATGTGGTCTGCCTATAAAATCCCCACTTCATAGAAATACTATATGGAAATTACAACTAATGGGTTTTAATGGCCCAATCTAAGGAGTTGTCCCCACATGGCCTTGCTGTATTTCAGGAGTATTTTAATAGCAGTGTTTCAGGAGGGGGTTAACACCATCCTTCAAGGATTCTATCAAAAGGACTATCCATGAAGTGCAACATTATATACTTCATGGCCCATAAAGTTTCTTCCAAATCTTAAATTCTGTGAAAGAGTATATTAAATGCAGCTATTTAATATCCTCATATTAAAATATTATCTCAAAAGCATTCAGTCTTCATCAGCACTTAAGTCCCACCCCACCCCTGCCCCAGGTACCCAGAGGGGCTCCTGTCTCCAACAGTCATGTGTGTTAGGACCAACTCTGTCCCCTCCACATCCAAACAAGGATTTCAGTTTTTGGTTTTGTTGGTTTTTTTTTTTAAGATTTTAGTATATCTGGGACGCGTGGGTGGCTCAGTGGGTTAAGCCTCTGCCTTCGGCTCAGGTTGTGATCTCAGGGTCCTGGGATCGAGCCCCATATTGGGCTCTCTGCTCAGCAGGGAGCCTAATTCCTCCTCTCTCTTTGCCTACTTGTGATCTCTCTGTCAAATAAATAAATAAATAAATAAATAAATAAATAAATAAATAAAACGATTTTAGTACATCTAAGTAATCTCTACACCCAATGTGGGGCTCAAACTCACAACCCTGAGGTCAAGAGTCACATGCTCTACTGAACCAGCTAGGTGCCCCCAAAAAAGGATTACTAAGGTGACACAGCTGTTACTTCTGACCACTCCTGTTTGGATTTCTGAGTCAAGGCAAGTCTGACCAATTCATCAAGCCTCCAGTGAGGCAGGAGAGCTCACTTGCAGAGACCCCCAAATACATCAGCTAACTCCCACTGTGTTCTCATCCTTGGTCACTTCTCAAAACACAGAGCTCATCTGTGCCTCCATAAGGTCCCATGATGCAGGATTCTTCTTCCTTGACCCCAACTCCCAATGTCCTTTCTGTTTCCACTGGGCTCCCTGGAGCCCAAATTCCTGTTACCAGACTTCCCTACATCCTCACACTCTCACAGAGAGCTCTACCCATCTCTAATTACCATGATTTCTTAACCTGAGGTCCATATTGTCCATGGGTACATTTCAGGAAGTCTGTATACTCGGATGGGAAATAAATTATACCTTTAGTTTTTCCAGACTTCTGAAATAGCACGTCTTTTCAATTATGAATGTAGGCCAAAACGTAATATTAGTGGTATCTGTGATTTTTGTCAGCACAAATCATAGGTAATTTTATAGCACCTTATAGTTTATTGCTGATCAAGATATTTATGTTCATCACTACTTTGAAATTACATAGTTATAAGACTGATACATCTTTAATTAAGGCATTGATAAATAAACATGTAAATTATTATAATGACAAATGCCTTAAGAATACTTTTAGTGGGGGACGCCCAGGTGGTTCAGTCAGCCATCAGACTGATTTATTTATTTTAGAGACAGCCCAGGTTGGGTGAGGGACAAAGGGAGAGGGAAGAGAATCTCAAGCAGACTCCCTGCTGAGTGTGGAACCTGACGTGAGACTCGATCTCAGGACCAGGAGATCATGACCTGAGCTGAAACCAAGAGTCAACACTCAACCAACTGAGCCACCTAGGCACCCCAGGCATTCACCTTTTTTTTTTTTTTAAGATTTTTATTTATTTGACAGAGACAGAGAGATCACAAGTAGTCAGAGAGGCAGGCAGAGAGAGAGGAGGAAGCAGGCCCCCTGCTGAGCAGAGAGCCTGATGCGGGGCTCGATCCCAGTACCCTGAGATCATGACCTGAGCTGAAGGCAGAGGCCTCAACCCACTGAGCCACCTAGGTGCCCCCCCAGGCATTCACCTCTTGATAGCAGCTCAGGTCTTGATCTCAGGGTTGAGTTCAAGCCCTGCCTTGGGCTCCACGCTGGGCATGAAGCTTACTTTAAAAAGGGAAGGGGTGGGTTGTACCTGGGTGGCTCAGTCAGTTAAGCATCTGCCTTCGGCTCACGTCATGATCTCTGGGTCCTAGGATTGAGCCTCACATCAGGCTCCCTGCTCAGTGGAAGTCTGCTTCTACCTCTCCCTCTGCCCCTCCCTCTGCTCGTGCTCTCTTTCTCCCTCAAATAAATAACTAAAAACTTCTAAAAAACATTTCCATCTAATCCGTTAACTTTGTAATCCTACATATCTTATGTCGTTCACTCAGGGGTATTCTGTGAAGTGTTCATGGGCTTTACACTCTAGTCAAGGTGCAAAGCCCCACAGGATTATCCTCTGTCAGAAGGATAGTGCTTTCCCCTGCAGCCCAAGCAAAAGTTGCTTGTTTTCTGAAATCTGACATTTATAAGGATGGTGAGCAGAGGAGGCCAGCAACACTCTCCTAGTCCCTTGCTGCTGCCCTTCCATGTTCCCCACCTCGCCTGCCCCTGGGTCATTCTGGTGTCTGTGAGGACTGCTCCAACATATGCCAGAGGACTCCCGCTCCCTCAGCTCCAGTCAGTCTGTCTTCACCGTGGGAGCCACACAGCTGTGTCCACACCCCGAACCTTTATCACTCAGAACTGCACCTCCTCTAGAATTCTGTGTCCCAGCCACGGTCTCCTCTTCTTCCCATGCTCATGCCCTCATTTTTATCTCAGCTGTTCCCCATCTGTATCAATACTGCTAGTCCTTTCTGGTTTTCTCCCAAAGCATCAGAACCCTCATGTTTCTACTTTCTTCCACTGAGATAAGCCTTCTTCCCATCAAGGTGAATCCTTCCTCTTGTGATCTGGAGCCCAGATTCTCTATCTTAAATACACATTTATAGTGTGGAGGTTTTGTCATCTCCCATGGCTACCACTTTCTCCTTCCCAGGCTCTTTTTTTTTTTTTTTAAGATTTTATTTATTTATTTGACAGAGAGAGATCACAAGTAGACAGAGAGGCAGGCAGAGAGAGAGAGAGAGAGAGAGGGAAGCAGGCCCCCTGCTGAGCAGAGAGCCCGACGCGGGACTCGATCCCAGGACCCCGAGATCACGACCTGAGCCGAAGGCAGAGGCTTAACCCACTGAGCCACCCAGGTGCCCTCCCAGGCTCTTTTGATCCATCACCTCAAGCATCTGTTCCTCAAGGCTCTGCGTCAGCCTGTTCCGATGTGTCCTCCATGAATAATCTCATCTCCCCTGCTGCTTCCATAATATTGGCAAAACCTAAACCCATATGCCTCCAGTCAAATCTCTCTCCTTCCAAATTCGTGTACATCCAGTGACTAGGCAATTCCCCTGGACTAAGCTGAACACATCCAACACAGGCTCTTCAACGGCCCACACCTGCACCTCAGACCACTTTCTCCTCAGCTTCGATCTTGGACCTGCCCTCCCCCTCTTGCTTCCTCTCCACATGCAGGTCGACTTCCCAACCAGCTCTCCCTTTTCTCCCACCCTTGCCTCCAGGGCACATGATTGCTCCTCCGACCTACTGCAAAAGGCTCCCAGCTGCTTCTCCTATCTCTAGACCTGTCTCAGTACCTTAATTCTCTATATGGGAAAACATTCTTTCTGAAAGACTAATTCTTCATTTCCTTTCAAAGGAGGCTGCATAATAGTAAAAAGACAAAAGCGTTGAAAATCCAGCCAACCTGGGTTTAAAATCAGGCTCGAGTCCTGGGAAGATTACCTAACCTCTCCCAACCCATTTCCTCATCTGAAAATGGGTATGACACAATCCTGAAAGGTCAGAATCAAGAAATCGAGCCCATGCATAGTAAGTACTGTGATACACACTAGTCCTTTAATAATTGGCAACCACCATTATTCCTTTAGAACAAAAATTCAGACTTTTTAATATGATAGACAAGAGTCCTCATGGCCTTGCCTTGCCACCTCAGTTGTCATGGGTCACCAGCCTATACCCTCCCACTTCAGTGACCTTGACCCTGCCATATTCTCTCAGTTTACAAGTGGCTGTCTCCTCTGTCAAGTATGACTTTAACCCTGTCTTCCATATAGCTCACTAAACTGAAGTGTCAACTACATGAATTTCCCCCTAAACTTTCCCTCACATGCACCCCCAGACTAAATGAATGTTCAAGTACTGGCACAAGTACGCACTCCATACATGCTACTAGGTAAACCATAACATGAACAGCTACACTCATGAAAGATTAAAAAAAAAAACAAAAAAATACAGATTTCCTTCCAATTTGCTTTTGTGTTCAAAGATTTTTCCCACTTCCAGAAGCCAATTTTCACCAGTATGAATGTTGGAATACCTGTTAAATCACTTAAATTTAAGGATCTGGTGCTTTACTGGCAATAGATACAATATGACTATAACTTGCTTTATATTTTTTTTAATCACCTCCCCCCCCCCCCCGTTCTTCAAGCAGCCAGTGTATTATAACATATAGAATATACATATTATATGTTATATATGTAACATATGTAACACACTGATACCAAACCAACATTACTAAAGAAACAGCAATGACCACTAAACTTAGCCTCCAAATTATCAAAATTGAAGACAATTATGCTTAAACCACCTATCAATAAGCAGATGACAGACTGGCATTGCAAGTTTTTGGAAGTTGTAACAATAAACCAGTACTATGCTGTGCTCACCAGCTTCACGTAATCTGTTCCCTTCTGCTTTTGTCCGGTTCGTTCTTTCACTTCCAGCAAGATCTACCAGGGACAACTGGCTTATATTGATTTGTTCCTTTTCCTGAAGAGAAGATCGTAATTCCAATAACATGAGGTACAACTGGTTTACAGTGTTCTTCAAATATATTCCAATCAACAAATTATTAAGTCTTATAAATATCACATTTGCACAGTACAAAACGGTAGGGCTAGATGATAGAGGTTTTGGTGGAAGAGTCTGCTAAGAGCATAAGCTTAGTTATATTCATGGTAGTCTCGATGACTTACCTGTTGTCTGGTCTTCCACATTATACTCTAAGCCCCGTGAAAGAAAGGATCAATGTTCTCATCTCTAGCAACCTGCACAGCACCTTAGCGCAGGATCTCAATCCATGTCTGCTAAGTAGTGACTCTAGAACAGGCCTATCCTAAATTTTTCTATAACCGATACTTAACAATTTTATAATTGAAAAATTTCATAATACTCTAATTGTATAAAAAATGAAGAGGTACATAACTGATTTGTAATATTAGATGTGTTCAAAGGACAGCAAGTATATATGGAGGCTTGACTTAAAAGCGTTTTCTAGCTAGTACGCGTACCTACTCTATGTAAGTCAGGCACTGGCCTAAGAATTCTACATGCACTGCCTGCTTTAATCCTCACAGAGGATTATCAAGAGTTTATAACAGGTCAGACAGCTAGCAAATTAATAGGACTCAGAATTCGAATCCTGGTGGTTTCCAGTATGCTGCCATACCATCTCCTCATGCCAGGCAGAAACCTTCATGATGAGGTTCAAATGGAATTACACTTTAATAGCTCAAAGTTAATAAATGATTCCTATTCAGGCTCAAATGCTTTTACTAATTGATGTAAGCCTTGTAGTGAGACAGGCCTAGCAGTAAAGATGATCAGCTGATGGGAGGCCTACTGGCCTATCAGCTGAGAGAAGAACAATTTAGAATTGTCATCTCCTAAACTGTATCTACCCTGGAAAGTTAACCGCTGACATTTGAAAGCCATTAACTGAATTCCCACATACAAAATGAGTCTTAAGAGATAATATAATGACCCATACATACTCATTTTATCTCCTCTATTAAAGAGATTTATAAAGATTTGTAAACCTTTTCACAGCACAATTCCATGTTCTCAGATTCAACAGCCAGCTTCCCAAAACTACACTCTTTAATGGAATAATTTTTAAATGTCATCACCCACATTTAGTAATTCTAGAATGGTCTTCACTGTAGTCAAGCTTCCCTGATTTAACTCTAGTTCTAAAAACTAAGGGTTCAGTTAAAACAAGAAAAACTCCACACAGTACAAGTTTACCTGTAAGACATTGTCTCCATCCGCATCCAGGGGAGCCTGAACTAATTTAATGTTGAACACGCTATGGGAACGGCTGGACTCACGATTCAAATGTGTGTTAGCAATACGTCTCTTTTTCTGGCCTGTGATGACAGAGACATCATTGATCAAACCTGAACTCAGTCATTACAGTATACATGCTTTCTACTAAATAGTACTGCCATCAAATTATAGTAGCAACTCTTGGGATTTTATGTATTGTTTCAGATTTTCCTAACTTTAGCTTGGATTCTAACCTCTCCAGAAAACTTCAAAAGCCTCCTCGGTAGATTTCACTTCTACTTCTGTACATCCTGCAACATACATGTTATGGTTCTTATCTTCACGAAGCAATTTAGACTGTGGCGGTCTGTGAGAAAGAAAAAGACATCAGTCTCCTAAATAATGAGATCCTAATATCTCAGCTTAAAGACTAGGACTAAACTGCTGGGCCACAGACATCAAATCTTACAATGGAAATAGGCCTAGGCAAGAGCTACAAAAAAACCCCAGGGAACTTAGATAAGCATAAGGGTACACAGTCAGGGTTAGTTACATAACAGGGTCACAGGTACCTATGTTGTTCTAGAAGCTTTGCTCTAATTTGTTCTAATAAAGCACACAAAACACTTACGAAACAAGTAGAGAACAAAACAGTATTATGTATAGCAACATCACATGCACAGGTTAAGCAACGAAGTCTAGCATTTCCCTAATTTTAAAAATTCAACAGAGAGCTGGTTCTCACATCAGAGTCGGCAAAAGACAAATTCAGAAAGAGTTTGGTATATACCAGGAGTGGCAATCTTTTCAAAGTGGCTGGTCAAGTGTTGATCTGCACAGTAGGATAAGAATGGAAAGGGTGCCACTTGTTCAGCCTGTCTTGTGAGCGGTGGGGGTGGAAATGTGTGCCAGCCACCATCATTCAGTACAGGGCAGATCCCCAAGCAGCAGGCAGGGGCTCAGAGGTAGCAGCCCGCCCAGTGCCAACGAAAAACCACCTACATGCAAACATGCCACAGATGCCAACCGCTAGTATAACTGCACCCTTTCTCCTTAAGAAAAGAGTCAACGTCATCACATACACAAAATCTGTGTTCCTCATGGGCGTGCTGCAACTGTTCCACCTACCAAAGGAATAAGGTGAAAGTTACTGTTTCTACAGCAGCCAGGCTCAGTCCACAGTAGTGACAGTCACAATGAGTCAGTGCTTAAAAACCCTCTACTTATAGTATTTCTTCATCATACTTAAAAAGACTTAAAAAAAAAAATGGTTAAAAACCACCCTAACCAATTAAATCGGAATTCGATGCCAAATACGCACCCCATGAGTTCATTCAAGGAGTTACTAGAAAGGTTACAAGGCATGCAAGGCACATTTGTCAGTCTTCCTTTTGTAAAACTAAAACCAAGATAGACGTCTTTGAAAATAATCTCTTTTAGAACCAAACAGAAACGTGGCACATGCGCAAAAAAGTGAAATGGATTGGTAGCAACGAATGACATCACAAAAGTTGAAGAAAATGGTTACACACAACAGACACTCTGAAACAAATGGGAAAGGAAGCAATCTATAAATTGCTTAATGTAATTTATTAAACCTGTTCTCAGTCTAATGGTTTTCTAAATATCCAGCTGTTTCTCCAATAATGTTCAGTTAATCTTCATATTATTTATGTTCTGAGAGGCCCTAACAAAGACAGCGTTGAAGATAAGCATTTGGCTTAAGAACAAAACCATCAACTCAAGAACAAGATACTAATACTACATGAGACTCCGGAGTCCGCTCTGGCACAAACATGGATTATGAGGCCAGGCTATTCTTCAGTCTGAGCCAGCCAAGACCCAAGGAAATCTAAGGAGTTGTCTTTTAACTCTGGTGGAATGATGTTACAGATCTCACTTCACATTAATCAGTGATGAAAGATCTGTAACAGTTGTACAGACAACAGCTTTGTTTGTGCTCCACTCTGTGGAGATCATCAACCACAGACGGTTAACATGGCTACAAAATCCCAACACAAAGCGTTAGGTTCTTGAAAGGTAACCCCAGGGAACCCACGTGCATAGGACACTTCCTTACACAATTACAGTGTTTCTCAAAATACAGCCCCAAAGCCAAGAGTTCTCAAAAGTAATGTCTAAGATGAGGATTCAGGACTCTCTTCTCCTTAGATGCCTTAACCCACTGGTTCCCTAATACAGCTGTATATCTGGTTAAGAATAAAACTATGCATCGAACACCAACTGCATGATATATTATGCACATCAATATGTGCATGAAATATATGCACATTATATTTCATTGGGAAAACAAAAGCATTATCACCATTTATCACTGAGAAAACTAAGGCTCCCTGAGGTAAAGTGGCTTCCCCAAGGTTAAGCAGCTGACATGGGACTCTCTTTGCTACTTACTTAGGCTTTATGGGATCAAACGGCACCTCTTCCAATAGATCATAAATGTAATTATTATATATTTCAATATAAGAGACAAATACACCATAGACACTATCTTCATCAACCTCTTCTGCTTTGCAGAATTCTTGTACATTTATCATATCTGCAAACTCTGGGTCTACTTGTCGTCTGAAAAAAGAAAAAAAGCCAAAAAGTCTATTCTGACAGAGTCAGCATCAGAAGTAAATGATCCCAAGGGGAAACTAAAGATTTACGTTAAATGACCTGTCACTGCAAGCAATCTATTCATACTCGTGGTCAGCCAACAGTACCTGCCGTGTCCTCACTCTCCCACCCGAAGTGGCACCTTCTCTAAATAGTATTTCAAGGACTTTGTGCTCAAAACCAAACAGAACAACTGAGCAAATAAATGAATTTAATGAAGAACATTCCTCAACTTTGATCTCACTACAGTCAACTGTCAGACCAACTCCCCTTCATGTTAGTAATTCCCTGTGCCTGAGAAAGCCACCAGGCAGGGTTCCCCTTAGGCTAGTGTCGCACTGAATATGCCTACTTACTTGCTAGAGGGAGTCTTTGGATTGGGCATGGCTTCTCTCTTCTGCCGTTCTAACAAGGCATCAACTTCACACTGTATATCCATGCTATTCCTGTCATTAGATTTAAAAACCTGAAGTGGAGATAAAAATCAGACCATGATTTTTTAAGAATTTAATTTAAATAGTTTTTTTAAACATATTTAAGATGTAAGAAACATTTCTATTACTTTTAAGACATACTGAAGACATAAGAATATTTATGACATAAGACATATTTAAGACATAAGAAACATTTATTACTTAAGGTTTCAAAATGTATCCAGTGTATTAGTTTTCCTTTAACACTACTGTAACCACAGGTCTCTTGGTCTCTATGCCCTCAAGTGAAATAGTCACGACTCAAAAAAAAAAGATTACACTTACGTATCGTTTAGCTTGAAATGACCCTATACTATTAAAGATCATGTCCAAACAACGAGGAAGCAGACCTCCTTCCCCTGGAGAACCAGTCATCGTGTGAGTTTTTCCGCTTCCTGTCACACCATATGTGAAAAGGAGACCTACAATGCAGCAAGTCACATGGAGTTATATGTCGAAAGTCACACTGGGTTATATCTTGAAAGTCCTCCACTTTTAATATTTCTTTTTTTTTTTTAAGATTTTATTTATTTCTTTAACAGACAGAGATCTCAAGTAGGCAGAGAGGCAGGCAGAGAGAGAGAGGGAAGCAGGCTCCCTGCTGAGCAGAGAGCCCGATGCGGGACTCGATCCCAGGACCCTGAGATCATGACCTGAGCCGAAGGCAGAGGCTTAACCCACTGAGCCACCCAGGCGCCCTAATATTTCTTCATTGTATTAAGAAACACTTAAAATTAACCAGCTCAAAAAGCAGTCTCTAGGGGCACCTGGGTGACTCAGTTGGTAAAGCTTCCAGGTTTTAATCTCAGCTCAGGTCTTAATCTCAGGGTGGTGAGTTCAAGCCCCTTGCTGGGCTCCATGACCAGGGTGGAGCCTACTTAAATAAAAATAAAATATACTTTTTAAAGATTTTATTTATTTATTTGACAAACAGAGATCACAAATAGGCAGAGAGGCAGGCAGAGAGAGAGAGAGAGAGAGAGAGGGAAACAGGCTCCCTGCTGAGCAGAGAGCCTGATATGGGGCTCAATCCCAGGACCCTGAGATCATGACCTGAGCCGAAGGCAGAGGCTTAACCCACTCAGCCACCCAGGGGCTCCAAAAATACAATATTTTAAAAAGCAGGTTTTATACCACCCTAACAGATTAAATCTGAATTCAAGGCCAAACATAACCAAATATATAAGTATCAAAAAAGTTTTTTCAGAGGGGGACAAAAAAGAAAATGTAACAAAAGCTCCAATAATCATACCATTTTTGCCATGAATGAGGTCCTCTACCAAGGGGTTAGCCACAACATCAAAGAGTTCCTTCTGGGTGGTATGAATGCCAAATACTTGTTTAAATGAATATTGAGTCTGGGAAGAAGGAAAAAATAAAAAGCATATGAATGGAATTTCACTCTAAGCTAGAAATACATCTGTTTAAATATATTCAGATGTTTCTTAGTGAACATTTAAGAGCTAGACCCCCCCAAAAATTAAGTCTTTAAACTTGGAACCCTTAAAGTCATAACATAACTCAAGTTATACCCCTTATACAGAAAATGTAGAAGTCTTAAGTCCACTAATGCTTCACAGACCAAGGATGATTTTGGACAACAAAGATCAAAATCATCATGACTCAGTCACAGACTTGTGAAAATCATCAAGCATTACCCCATACACTAATTTACCACTTGCTCTTTTAAAAGGCCATAGCAGCATAAAATCAAGTGATTTGGTGTACCATCTTAAAATCAGAAATGAACTGTAAATATAATCTCATCTGAGTTTTTCTATGAAATAAATTGTGACCTTTAAAAAAATCAGTACTTCAATTATCTATATGATTATTATAACACTATATTACCAAAAATATTACCAAACTCCTACTTGGAAATTTTGATTGGGGACTGAGATATATATGAATATATTTCCATGTAAACTAAATTGTCCTATTTGTCCAGAGGCTGGAGTTCTATTATTTCTGTTTTGTTATTTTTTTAGTTTTTCTGTATTGCAGACACTGCAATTATTTCTGTAACCTTCCTGAATTTCGCAGTTTTTATTTCACGAATGTCAGTACTAAGTTGTTACGTGAGCATTCACTAGAATTTATTATGGATTATAGCCTTTGTCAAGCAGTACCCTCTTTCCTGTTTTATACCCTTGTCCTTAAATTCAACCTGTACAGATAACACTATCATGACCCTTATATTTTTTAAATTAGCAGTTTTGTCCCCCCAAAAGGGGACATGTATAGATTAGTACTCAAACATACACTAATACAACATGTGCCAAGCACCGCCTTAGCCTAGCAGTGGATCATTTCACTCTTACCTTTGATTACATACGATTAATTATTATACTCATTTTATAACTTGTTAAAGATCACACACCTACTTAAGCTAGAGTAACTCTTACTTCATGGAAGGTATTACCCCAACCGTATAAACCAGCTACAGAGTTCACAAGAAGAATGAAGAATCTTAGGGCGGAAAGGATACACATAAAATAGTGCTGACAGATCAGTCAGATGACCTCCAAGTTCTTGTGAACAAATCCCTCCTTACCTGTAAAGAAAACCAAGGCCCAGAGGAGGAACTTCCCCAATCCTCCAGTGCTGACTGGTATCCCAGCCATTTCCAGGCCAACAGTGCCTTCTGTGACAAGGCAGTGAGAACTGCTAATCCCCACCAAGCTTTCTGTCTACTTATACATACGAAATTAATCTAATAGAGAAATGAAGTTTTTCACAGTAAGGCAGTTCTCAATTATCTGACATCTTTGAAGGCCCACTCCCCCATGAAGCCTTCCCAGACTATGCATTCATGCTTCATCCATATTCATTGAAAGGGGAACAGGACAGATAAGATGCATATCCCCATGAAGCTTACATTATGGCAGGGGAAAGAAACAATAAAAAAATCTCTTGCTGTGCTAAGTGCTATCAAGGAAGCACAGAAAGGTCAGACCGGGGCAGAAGCAGGGAAGGGTGCCACTTCTGTTACAGTAGTCTGGACACTCTCTCTGAGGAGGTGACGTTTAAGTTGAAATCCACAGATGAGGAGCCATCTGTGCTAAGAGCCAGGAGGAAGAAAAGTCCACACCGGGAGAACCGCCCTGAAGCACGATCCAGGCTTATCCAAGGAACTCAAAGAACTAGATGGCAATAGATGACCATGGACAAATAGACAAATTAAGCAGGATTCTGCCCGTTTAAAGACTTTATGCCTTGAAAATTTTTAAACAGGAAAAGGGTCAGATCAGATTTACACTTTAAAGATCTCTCTGGGGTGCCTGGGTGGCTCAGTGGGTTAAAGCGTCTACCTTTGGCTCAGGTCATGATCCCAGGGTCCTGGGATCGAGCCCCGCATCAGGCTCTCTGCTCAGGAGGGAGCCTGCTTCCTCCTCTCTCTCTGCCTGCCTCTCTGCCTACTTGTGATCTCTGTCTGTCAAATAAATAAATAAAATCTTAAAAGATCTCTCTGGTGGCTCTGTGAAAAATGGAGAGTAAGATTCAGAGCGGAAGCAAGCAGTCCAGTTAGATTTCAAGTATGGTCAACAAACCAGTGCCCCTCTGAGAACTGTTTGTTTCCTGTCTAGAAGGAGAGAATTAGAGAAATCCGGAGAAAATTTAGAAACTTGTGTAGCCATTTGACATGGCTGCCGCATCCCAGTATGACATCACTAGGCTCATCTCACTGAACAGATTATCAGATCACTTCTCTGTGGTTTAATTCAGATGGCAAAGCTGCAGCACGAAATTATCGGTCACGATGCACTGAAAATTTTAAAAAGCTGTTCTTCACTACAGATCATTTGAGAAGCTCTAGTCTTGGTAATTAATAGCAAGGCTAAGATGGGTGGGGGCAGTAGAGAGAAACAAAAGGACAGTTCCATGTTGGAGCAGAACTGATAGAATGTACTGAATGGCAGACAAGCAGGGACACATGGTGCTACCATTTATTGAGAGAAGACAAGGGAGGAAATGATTTAGAGGGGGAAAGAATCAAGAGTTCTTTTGGGCACGTAGAATTTGAGATGCCTATAAGACATCCAGTGCATGTTCAAGTTTAGAAGTGAGTAAAGGGTTAGGCTGACAAAAAAAAACCAACAAATCCAGAATTATCGTATAACCAACATTTGAAGCCGTGGAAAAGTGTAGAGAAGAGAGCCCTGGGTATAGCCCACCCAGTACTGAGAAGTTGGAAAAGGAAGAGGAGCCAACAAAGGGTGGCCTGTGAGAACCAAGAACATGAAGACTTGGACAGGAAATAGGAGAGGGCTTCAGGAAGGACGGTCCTGCTGAGAAACAGATTATGAGGACAAGAAATGTCCATCCAATCTGAGCAGTCCAGAGCCCACTGGTAGACTTCTGACAAGCTCGCAAGAGCAGGGTGCACAAGAGTGAAAGTCTGCGTGAAAGTAGAGACAAGAGCCTGAATCACTGCTTCCTCCTGCATTCCCATAGTCCATCTCTTTCAGCTCAGCGGTCTGTCTTCCATCTGTGCCCCCAACTCAGCTGTAAAGGCAAGGATTGTGCCTTTACTCATTTTTTAAAATCTCCTTCTGCCCTGCAGCTTTCGTGTAATGTTTGTTGAACTGAACTGAACTCACTTTGCTCAAGATTTTACTAAAAATAACACTTCCGGGGCACCTGGGTGGCTCAGTGGGTTAAAGCCTCTGCCTTCGGCTCAGGTCATGATCCCAGGGTCCTGGGATCAAGCCCCACATCGGGCTCTCTGCTCAGGAGGGAGCCTGCTTCCTCCTCTCTCTCTGCCTGCCTCTCTGCTTACTTGTGATCTCTGCCAAATAAATTTTAAAAATCTTCAAATAAATAAATAAAAAGATAACACTTCAAATACACAATGCCTACTATTTTAAACTGCACATTAAATCGTATCTATGTGTATGTGTCTGTGTGTATAGCCACCCAGCACAATCATTCATTAAATAATCCCTAATCTAAAATAAATAATCTAGTATAAGAAATTAATTCATAAAAGCAATCCTCTAAACTCAAGTATACCAAACGTAGGCCTAGTCACACTTTATATATGGTGGTTATAGGGAAGTAAACAAGTTTTTCAAAAAAGTGGAAACATCAATTGTGTTATATGTAAAAAATGTTAAAGCCCTTCAGGAGAGAACATCTCAAGTATAAACAGCTTGGTTCCAGTGGGAATTACCTCCTTATAGTCTCCATTTCGGTTGAGTCTGTAACCCTCAGGAGTATGAAGCTGAACAGTTGTGTTATTGATCACTTCTACGCAACACTCTTGATCAGGAAGGCTCAGTGGGCGCACCCTACAGTACACCTGAAATTACAGGAATGGACTTCCAGAACAAAGGTTGACTACTTTTCATTTAAGCTTCCCATTCATTCATCCAACACTTGGTCTCAACATAAGAGATTTATATGAACTTAGTGCTATGAAAACCAAAACTTGCTTCCAGAAAGTGTCAGATGTAAACAGATATAAGGGACTTTAAATACACATACAATTAAAACAAATTTGGATAACAAAGCATCAAATCACACAGCTTCTCTTCACTATTATACTGGCACCAACTGAATAAAGCCATATACAACCACTAATACAAAAATCTCTAAAATTAACAGCATCATAAAATGAGAATTATTTGAAAAGCTGTCAGAATTCTTTGAAATTCGATGTCAAATAAAATTTGGCAGCTTAACACTTAATATACAAATAAATATAACATATACATATATACCAATAAGAATATAGAAATATACAAATAAATAACCACAACATCCAAAAGACGGCTTCTTTATCAGTGATAGGGTTAAGGAAAAACCGTTCAGCTGTATGTGCAAAGTATCTAGTTCCCTTAATTTAGAACAAGAGACACATTCCAGTGCCAGTGGAGAGAAAAATACCCCAGAGCAAACCAACCTTCTTTTATTTGCCATCTGCCTCTAAAAGCACAAGTTCCTAAGCCTGAAACTGGAGAAATACATGCAATTATGATTAGTTATTGGACTGAATTAACCTGTTCTACACCAGCATCTTTATGAAGCGTGTCATCAGTTACTTTTAACAGCCCTGAAGGTGGGAGAGGATGCTCATCCAAGCAGAAAGTTCCCTGCCTTCTGAGAAAGCAGGAAGAATTCTCCCGGACAGGTGAAGAATATTTTTCATTATCTAACTTTACAGATTATAATTAGTTACAGGAGTTATGTAGTTGACAACCAAAGACTTCATTTTACTGGACTAATGAACCCACATAGAAACAAAAATTTTAAAGCTGGAACCAGCCTTACCTAAATTTTTCACTAAAATGTTCTCTATTTCACTAAATGTTCTCTATGTTTCTACATCTCCATCCCTTCCAAAGTATACACAGAAGACAGAAAAGGACTGAAGAAAACATACACACAAATTTAAAGGGAGACCTTACCCCAACTGGGTCTTTAAGACTTGTTTGGGATCCTTTCTTCACTAGCAGTTTCCTGGGTGTCTTAGTCCTCCTGGTCATAGGTTAAAAAACATTAAGTTCAAAATAACATACAATAACCTCACCTATAATTCATACAGAGACAACCTTCCTAGGATTTATAAAGGTCTCCCTTAGCAGTTCTAAAACATTACACCCCAAATAACATAATAAGCCGCATTAGAACAAAGTTTGCGGCACACAGTGCAAAAGTAAGCAAGACTGGGTTCAGGAGATGGTTTCAGTACTAGATAATAGTTCTATATTTAAAATAGCTTGCATTTTTTCTGGAAGGACTATACAGAAAGTGAAGCACTAGAAGTTTGAAAAATTTACAGATAATTGACCACCCTTATCTTGAAAGCACTTACATATGCGCACAAACACACACACTGCTCCAGCAGCCATTGCCAAGGCAGACTGACAAGGATAAACTTCACCAAATGATAAAAAAGCAGGTGGGGAAAATCCCACTTGATTCTTTCATCAAGATCTGTCTATGCTTTTAAGGAACAATTGTTTATTGAGTTCTCCGAGTTTATCATCCTTTGTTCCCAAACAAAATTTAGTCTCCAACCTGCAATTTCTTGCTCTCTTGGAATCAAAAGAAAAAGATATTTTGACTTCACCGATTTCACCAAAGCATGCGGCTTACCTCCAAGGCAACCCCCACATTTATCTATAGTGCAGATGAACATTTAACAATAAAATTAAGTGTAATTATTGGCATGGACTTAAGATTATTAAAATATTTTCACAACACGGCCCGAAATGAAACAAGAAAATTAGTGTTTTCAGTACAAAGTATCATGGTGCGTTTCCTTAAGCTCATATATATATATATATATATATATATATATATATTTTTTTTTTTTTTTTTAAGATAAAAGATTTTGACTTTGGCCCCTTCAGAAAACCAGCTGCCTTTGGCAAAGTATTGTTTTACGCAGGAGCCGTCCGGACCCAGTGCAGCGCGGACGCCGGGTCTGGGGCGGGAACGCGGGCTTGAGCGCTCGGGGGCGGGCCGGGACTGTCAGCCCGCCCGGACTCCCGCCCCAGTACACGATCTCGGCCTCCAGGCCGCGGGGCTGGGCTCGGAAGAGGACCCCGCGCTCGCGGGGGGCCAGGGCCCTCCAGGGCGGAGGCCGCCCGGCGCCCGCAGCACCAGGGCACAGCCCACGGGGCGACCCCCTCCCGCACACCCGCGGCAAAGTGCAACCTGGAAACGCCGGTGGCCGGGCGGGAAAGGGCCACTTCGTTAAGGGCTGGCGGCGACGGCGTCGGAGCCAGGCGGGTGGAACCCGGGCTGACGGCAGCCCACCAGGCCCCAGGCTCCCGGTTCCCCCCGACGTGGGCCGGCCTCTTCTGCCCTCTGGAGGCCCGGGGCGGGACGCCGGACTCCGGCGTGAGGGGAGGTGGGGACGTGGAGGACGCGTCGCGGACCGGTCCCCGCCAGTCGGGCTCCCCTCAGCGGCCCACGCGGGGGCTCCCTCTTTGGGGGCCGCGGCCTGGACAGCACGGGACTCGGTGCAGACCGAGGAGAGGCCGGTCCCCGCCCCGCGGCCCGGTACTCACGCTGGCTTCATGGCAGCGGGCTCCGTGCTGCCGGGACGCGCGCGCGGGGCGCCGGGCTCGATCCGGCAGGCTTGTGAGGGCGGCGGGCCACAGGGACGCGCCGCGGGAAGCAGTACTCGGCGACTGAGGCGCGGCGCTCCAGAAAGCCGGCAAACTTCGCGGCGAGCCCAGGTGAGCTCGCGCCCGGCGCATTTTAAACGGGCCAATCAGCGCCCGCCCGCGGGAAAAAGGGCGGGGCCTCAGAGGAAGTGACGGCTCTGCCGGAAACGGAGCTGGTCTCCTAGGCGACCGCCTGGAACGCGCAGCGTCCAGGATGCCGGGCTGCAGGGCGGAAACCGGGACCTCAGACGTAATAAAATCCAACCCCTTCCACTTTCCCAGGAGGAAACTGAGGGTCTCTCTTCCTACAGCACAAGAAGGCCAATGGAAGGACAAGACCAGGGTCGACTCCGAGGTCAAAGTTGTTCCTGGACGGGAGTGTCCTATTCTTGTCCTGTGCCCTGCATCTCTCCCTCCCTCCTTGGCTTCCACATCACCACATCATATTTGATTTCGTTCTCTCCTTCACCTTTCCTGGGTTCTCCCTCTCAGGTTCCTCCAGCTCTTTCGTACATATACACTGTGTTATGAAATTCTTAACAATGTTTGATCCTAGGGGCTGTTCAAAAGAAAACAGCAGGCCCAAAATGGAGTCCCTCATGCTAGGTCGAGTCACCAAACTGGGCCCTGCTCTCTAACCTAGGTGCAGTTCCTATCTACCCCCCAAACGTAGTCTGAACCGGTCAGTCAGGAACTTTCCCGGCTCAGCAGGGTGACGTCATCTCCATCTCCCCTCTCCCCCTGTCGCCCCCCACCACCAAAAGCAGATGAGATGATCCTCGAAGACCCCCTGCCCTTCTCCCTGATGGGAGGTGACCTGGCCTGAAACAATTCTCTCTCTCCTTTCAGTAATGATTTCCTTTTCCCACCCTCCTTCCTACAAAAACGTTTAATTCTGTACAGCTCCGGGGAGCATCTCTCTGTTTGCTAGACGGGATGCTGCCGTTCACTTTAAAAACCCAAGCTGATCTTTTAAATTACTCAGTTGAATTTCTGTTTGACAGCATACAGAAATGAATAACGTTTGGTCCTTGCCAAGACCAAAGTCCAGAACCACTCTTTAATCCGATGAACAGATTCTATCCCACATCAATGTTTGCCCCTAAATGCACGGCAATCAAATATGCCTCTAATCTGTGCTCTCAGGGGGCTCCACTCCCCTCTGCTCAACCAGGCACCAGTTAAATGGACATAATTTTATATCCCTGGCCTATTTTGTGCTACATAAAGGTGTTTTTTCCTAATGACTTTATTGCTTTGTTTTTTATATATGAGTCTTTGAGCCATCAGAACTGTTATTAAATGGCAGTTGGGATTTGTGTTATTTAGGACTTAGGCGTGGCTGCTGGCTACTTCCCTCTTAGTTACCCTGCAGTCTGGCTTGGCCTCAGTCTCTCCATTGGAACTCTTCTCACTAAGACCATCACCTCCTTGATGCTAAACCAAATTGACCCTCCGCACCCCTATCTTACTGGACCTCTGGACAGCACTAAAAATATTTCTTCTTCCTCTTTTCCTATGCCTTTTTTTCCCTTCTAGCTCTCAAAGCCCCTCTTTCTCAGAATTCATTTATGAAGTGTATTATTCATTTTTGGCGTTTCTTGTTGCTTTTTGTCCCTTCAATGTTGTAGCTTAGGGTTTTGACCTGGTTGCTAGCTGAGGCTTCTCCTCGGGCACTCCCAGTCACTCCCATGGCTTCACATACCATTCGAATTTGTTCTTCTCAGCTGCAGACCCAGCTGCCATCCGGATTCTCCACTTCATTGTCCCACGGGCCCCTCATACCTACCTAATCTCTTCCCCTGAACCTGCTACCCCCTCAGTGGATGATATCACCACCATCTACCCAGTCACCCAAGCCAGGGTCCCTGGTACCGTCTTTGACTTTTGCCTCTCCTTCTGTTCCAACATCCACTCACCCCATCTTGACAGCTCTGCCTATTAAATAGCCTTCGAACCTCTCCATCCACTTCTATCCATCCCCTTGGCTCCTACCATGTCTTGCCTGGATGACTGCAACAGTAACCGACAAGGCTTCTCTGCGGCTACCCTCCCAGTCCACTTGTAAACAACAGATCTGGTCACATCACCCTCCTACCTGTAACACCGCAGTAGCTCCCCAGGGCTGGGCAACCCCCAAGGGGCCCCGAGGCTCTTCCTCTCCAAGCCCATCACTTATCATTGCCCCTGCCACCCCCCCCCCCAGGCACGTGGCCCTTCAGTGCCCCCGATTCATGTAGCCGTCCTGCTTTCCTCCGACACTGCCTTCTTACTCTCAGTTCTCAGCAGATCCTCGTCAATGACCTGGCACTGGATGCTGGACCTCTACTCTATACCCCCCAGTCCCCTGCACCCTGCACCCTGCCAACACCTGTTGCTTTGCTTCAGAGCTCCCATCCCAGTTTGGTCACTGTTCCTTATGGCATCCTCTACCGGCTTATCCCCGAAGCCCCGCTAGGTGGCTCTCTTGTAAATGTTTGGAAGGAATGGATGAATCCATCCCAGTTGAGGACCCAGTTACATGGAGCCCCCTCCCCAGCTTTTACTCTGGCCAGTTTCTCAGTCCTCACCTCTATCCATACTAAAGCTTATTTTCTTTAAAAAAAAAAAAAGGTAAAAACAAAAACAAAAAACTAGGCATCTCACACCTAACACATTCTTATCCCTACCCCAAAGGATTCCCCATAGCCAGTAAAAAATTTGCTCTTTTCCCTAGAATTAGAGATCCACACCAGGGATAACGGTAGTAGACAGGGAGGTAGCAGAACAGGGAAGCTTCTACTAAAGTCAGGTTATGGAGTATAATTTATGTCCAGTAAAATCTACTCTTTTCGGTTGCACTGTGTATGTTACGTATTTGACAAACACAGCACCCTATACCCATCACCACTGTCAGATGTATAATACTTCCAGTACCCCACAACTTTCTTTGTGCTGCCCCTTTGTGGCCAATCACCTTCCTCTACCCCCAGCCCTTGGCAACAACTTTTCTGACTTCCCTCCTTAGAGTTTCCTCTTCCCCAGAAGGCCTCCTCTCTAGCTGGGCAAAATGCTTTTGAGATTCACACATGCATTGCACGTATTAGTAACATGTTCCCTTTTTACTGCTGAGTAGTAATCCCTTGTATGGATGCATGACAGTTTATCCATCCACCAGCCGATGGACAATTAAGTTCTTCCCCCTCTTTGGCAATTATGGCCTAATTATCTGTGTAAAGGTCTTTAAGTAGGTAGGGATTTTCATTTATTTGGTGGGATTGCTGGTTTCATCATAAGTGTAAGTTTGACTTTATAAGAAACTGACAGACTGGTAGGGTCCTATGCAAATCACAGGGGAGAGGCTGACACTTCCATGGGAACCGTAATTAACTCAAATACCCAGCTACGCGCGTCCAGCCCTGGGAACCGTATAACCACTAGTGACCAGAAACTGCCAAAGCCTAGAGTGTTTGAGAGAAGGTGGTACAACGAAGACAGGACGCCTGTGGCACTTCCAACACACAACTCTGGGCACTCTCTTTGGGGCCCAGTTGTTCACTCCCATCAGCTGTAGCAACAGCATCTCCCATCCTGTGGCCCCAGGACTCTTCCCAGGACATTTGAAAATGAATGACTGGATGTTAATGTTTTACAGACTCAAAAGAAGATAAAATCAGCAAGCTTGGGGGTGGAGGCTTGTAAAATTGATACAAAAAGAAACAAATGATCTAAACCATATTTCAAATGAATAACATACACATAAATGGGCCATAACTAACCCAAGTGATTTAGACTGTTGAGACCATATGCCCTCAGGCTCAAGACAAAAAGAACCTAAAACATATATCGAATTCTAATTAGTAAGCTTTTTTGCAGACATGGGTTGGTAATTCTGAAATGACATTCTGTACATTCAAAGATTGAGCAAATAATACATTGTGGATAATGGGAGCCACATTTCTCACTGCTGGAGAAGAGAGTTATATAAATTGCAAAAGGGGGAAGGATGAAAAGTACCTGAGAAGTCTCTTTTCCTTTTTTTTAAGATTTTATTTTTAAGTAATCTCTACCCCCAACATGGGGCTCAAACCTACAACTCTGACATCAAGAACTGTGCTCTACCCACTGAGCCAGCCAGACGCCCCAATACCTGGGAATTCTTCATACTATTTGGGAACATTTTTCCGAATGTGAACCAAAAAAATGGTTGGAATAGACCAGTGTTTCTTAAACTCCCTTATATTAAAAATCACTTGGGGCTTTTGGTTAAAATTTGAAACTCCAGGACTGCTTTTCCCTCCCAAGGTTTTCTGCATCTGTCCATCCGGGTCTGAAAATGTGCATTTTACAACATCAAACACATTTTTGAGAGGCTGGATTAAATTATCTATATTTAAATTATCCATTGTTCCATGTTCTACAGGAGGCCAGAATTAAGCCAATTCTAGAAATCTGTTGCCCCAAGTGAAGAGAATGGGTGTGGCAACTCTCTCTTTGTCTGAAATACACATATTACGGAGTCGAAGCATTCATACAAATACCAAGAGGCCAGAGGAAAACCCCTTGCACAATCTCCTGGGAAGAACATCCAGGAGAAATTCCAGAATTCTTCAAAAGTCAAGTGACCCATACATTTTCTAGAGTTAGTGCGTTTCAGGGATGAGTGGCTTGATTTCCATCCTTCCAACAGGACAAGTGCCTCCTGGTCTTGGAGCCTTTGCACATAAGCCACATCAACCCAAAACACCGGCCCCACAACATGCTGGCAAAGTGGGCCCTTTTTTACCCATCAAAGCTCTCCTCAGATCTCAGCTTCTCTGAGTGGCCATCCAATCTCCCCGGCCCTGTGCCTCCCACCTCCATTTCTCCACCAGGCTTATTTTCTTTAGCGTACTCACCACTATCTGAACTCATCCCTTTTCCCACTGACCATCAGCACATTTCCTCCACACAAGTGAGGTGGGTTTTCCTCACGTCTCTTATCGCCAGCCCCTAAAACATCGATATATATATATATATCAGGCACAAAAGAAATATCCACAGAATGATTTAACAACACACACGTGTGTAGCAATCTCTTTCTTACAACGAACACGTTTGCTGTGAGATAGGTGAAACGTAACCAAATCAAGGGGGAAATAGACCTTTATGGTAACAAATTTTATTTTCTTTCTCCCACACAGTTTAAGAAAACTAGACATTGCTGTAAGTTGGAAGAACATCTGAGTTTAGAAATGGGTCTTAGCCTTTTCGTCCATGATGGATTTGTTGGCTAAAAAATCAGAGGCTGGCATTCAACTAATAAGTTATAAAGTGTCATCATACAGTGTTAATAGGTGTTTCATACAGTGCTGTGGCCAAAACAAATTTGGGACACAATAGAGCCACAGGAAGGGTTTATCCAACACATGTGACCATTCCGTTCTCCTCCGCCTTGCCTTCCTTAGAACTTCTCATGTGAGCTGGGTTCCACAACAAGCACTTTGAGAAAGACTGCAGCAGACCATATATTCGGACCACTTTGTACTCAAATGATTTCTAAAACCTCCCACTTCTCATTCTAATCCACAGTGACAAATTCGCTTCTCTTCTAAAATCTGAGCAATGGGAAGTGAAAGTCTTAAGATGAGCAGAGGAAGGTGAAGTTGACTACGTGGCCTCATTCACACACATTCAGGTTTTATCGCAACTGTGGCCTCTGGGAAATTTTGGGGTAGCGTTTCTCAAGCAGGGGGAGGAAGAAGAGGGACATCCCACTGGGAGTCTGTCACCCCTTTTGAGGCAGTGCCATGGCGAGCAGTTACCACCAATGAAGTGTGGTGTATCTCAGGGGCTAATTGAGACACTCAAAAAACTCAAAAAAGCGCCACTGAGAGACGCTACTCGAAAAGACACCTTCCCAGTGAGGTCTTCAGATCACCCAACGCCAGCCTTTTTGACTTTCTGGGATGGCTTAAGCAAAACTCTAGCCCTAGTACTCTTAATACCTAAGGGTAATTAATATATGTGAACACAGTTCCCACATCTAGAAGCTTCCAAATCAGTATATTGGAAACTGTTCTCAAATTTTAACTTGTAACACTGTCCAAAATTATACCATGGGACTAAGTTTACCAAACATCTAAAAACATTATGAATCACGGCTCCTATTTTGTGGATCTAACATTTCTTTCTCCATTGTGAAGTGTGGTGGAAAAGCCACTTAACCAAAAATTAAATAATTTAAACGTCCTTCAAATGAATCACCTATTGTCTTTCAATTATTTCTGAGCTAAACAAAGAACATTATTTTACTCTCTTTAAATAAGAGATATTAAAAAGCTTCATGTCTTTGGCATTACTAGAACAGGGTATTTAAACTTTGCACTTCTCAGCATAAAATCGCAGTCACAGCAAGTTGAAATGGGAGCCCACAGACCCTGCTGGGGTAAAATTCTACTAACTAATGTTGCCAAAAACTAAATTTTGTCATGAAGCTGGCAATTAATGTACCAAAAATTTACCAGTCCATATAATGCTATCAGTCTACCTTCCCCAGAGGAAATAAACAGATAATAAAACTAATGAAATATTTCTTGACCACTCTCATCCAATATAAATTTTTACTTGTCCTTAGAGGATTGGACAATGAACTATTCACAAGGCCGTTTGAGTTTCTGGGCCTGTTAACCATAGAGGAGTATTCTAAGATAGGGGGGTGTTCCTACTTCAGCAAAGAAGATCCTGCTTTGTGATGGACAGCCCCTTAAGTCATTAGCAAGTGCAGACCAGGGGTTGATGGGCCTCTGTTAAAAACTGGTTTGCATCAGCATTTCTATACTCTCCAAAAACACCATGAAATACTAAAATTTAACTCCCGATGCAAAAGATGAGAAATTGCTCAATCTCATGCAGAGTAGAAAGCAAGGGGCTACATCCTTAGGTGGTAGGTCATTGAAAATTCGGTCAATCACAGCAAGCTGATAGGCCCAGTGCCTTCTGGAATTCATGAGGAAATCATCTCTTCAAGTTTGGCCTGGGCCCCTTCTGCATTAGAATCACCTGGGTACTTGCTCAGATTCAGGGCAAATCTCCTCTAAAAGACCTACATTTTATAGGACAAATGCAGAATCTCCTGACTTTGCCTGGAAATCTGCATTTGTCACAAACCTGCCAAGTGTTTCTGATTCATGGTAAAGCTTGAGAATCACTACAGTTGACCAACCCTTTAACAAGGTCTTAGCATCCCCTGCACACGAACTCTAACATCTGCAACATGCTTAAAAGGTTGAAGTGACATCAAATGTACAACATCCCCAAATATCGTGATGCCATTGGTTTAAAAGGTGACAGATGAACCCAGCCAACTGGGCTTAAGTCAGCCAACTCCTGCACACAACACATTTGACCCATACCACACAATACAGTGCAGCATCAAACTGGCAACAAAAAAACAGGAAAAAAAAACACAACATGGACACCCAGCCATGTGGGTGTTCCCATGACACGGGAATTGGCACTATAAGGCAGAACGGACTTGTGGGAAAAAGGACTCTTTTCTATTCATCCCCTTCACTAGGTGGGAAAAGGAAGAAGACCCTTCCCCAAATTAGGTCTCTCCCTTCTGGAATGCTTCGCCTGTCCCCAGAGCTCCCATAGACCCAACTTCCTCTGACTCAGGTTCCTTACACTGATCTTTCTGGTTCATTCTCTCACTGTGGAGCTCTTGGGAGAGGCTGTGCTATGTGGAACTCATCAAATAAAGCCAGTTCCATTTGCAAAGGGTAATACTACAAGGGTCGTGAAGCTTCATTCAAGTGTTTAACAGTCGAACTACAAGGGCAGCATGTTTCATCCAACTGTTTAAATAGGATTGAAAAACCCATTTTAAATAAATTTAAAACTTAATGAAATATTAAGAATCTGCCCAAAGACTTACTTGAACCCTTCTTCCCCTTTTAAAATAATATAAAATCAGTGCACATCTAGAGAAATGTCCCGAGTTCAATACCTTATTGACAAGAACCCACTCAAAAATGCCAAGACATTAGCCACTGTAGCTATTTCAGACCCCTGGAAACTGGTTCCCTGTGTCTGGCTTAGGGTGGCTAGGATGGGGTAGCTTAAGGCTGACATCTGGCATGAAAAGTTTACGGTCTGAATCATGTTTCTTTTTTATGTAATTCTGGTTTGGGAATCCAATACGGAGCAGCTGAGAAATAAATTATGTTGCTGAGGCTGAAGACGAGGCACAGAAGGATGGCTCCAGCTATTTGAGGGAAATACAGGGGCCTGGCGTGCGCCAGGAGCCATTCCTTCCTCAGAGTCTTGTCCAGAAGGATGGCTTCCATCTGCATGTGAGTGGCCAGGATCACACACACAGAACAGCTGGTGACTGTGACCTACGGCAAACACAGAAAAGGCCACCATGATCAGCAATGAAAAAGGAATGGCCTGTTGATTCTATACTGTGACCTGTAGGCTCGACACATTATCCTGGGTGAAGGAAGCCAGGCACAAGAGACCATGTACTGTCGGATTCCGTCTATATCAAATATCCAGAAAAGGCAAATGCATAGACACGAGGTAGATTTGTGGTTGCTTCAGACCGGGAGTAGGAATTGGGACTAACAGGACACAGGTGTGAGGGATCTTACTGAGGCGAAGGTCATGTTCTAAAACTCATGTATGCGGATGGTTGTACAATTAGGTAAGTCTGCTAAAAGTATCACGGAATTGTATACTTGAAATTAGGGAATTCTTTGGTATGGAAAGTATGCCTCAATACATTTATTTTTAAAATGCAGTGTGAGGAAAAATAAAAAAGGCCACTGAGCAAAGCAAGTCCATGTTTCAGACACCTTATCCACCAGTCCTGTGTTTCACAGGAAGAGGTCTGGCTTCACGTTCTGCCAAAGTTCACCTCTGCAGGGCCAGCACTTCTCAGCTCCGATTCTGACTTCAGTGCCAAAGGAGAGGCCAACCAGACTTACAAGGTGGGTCCCCTACAGCCGGTTAATCCCACACATGACAGGGGGTTCTTCCTCCCCATGACCTGCAGGACCCTGGCTGGCCAGCAGAGGGGGTAGGAGTGGGGGTGGGCAGGGACACACTGAGTTGGTACTGGTGAGAAAAGTAGTCCACTGCCCAGGGCCCAAGGACTGTGTGTGGGACAACCCTCCGAAACCAGAAGATGAGAAGACAGCACGTGTCATGGACTGACTTGCATCTCCCTCTCCCCAGTTCTGAAGGTCGAGGTCCCAACCTCAGGTATCTCAGAATGTGGCCGTATTTGGGGATAGGATCTTTTAAGAGACAATTACAGTAAAATGAGGTCACTAGATTGGACCACGGCGATCTTCGAAGAAGAGGAGGTGGGGGCCTGGGCAGGCACATACACAGAAGAAAGACCACGTGAGGCGAGACTGAGAAGAAGGTCATCTGCAAGCCAGGGAGAGAAGCCTCGGGAGAGCCCAACCCCACCCCGACCTTGGTCTCAGCCTCCCGGCCTCCAAATCGTGAGAAAATGCATTTCTGTGGTATGAGCCCCAAGGTCTGTGACTCTTTGTTATGGCCATCCTAGCACCCAGATACAAGAGTTCAAAAAGGATTCATTCAGTAAAAAGAGAGAGAGAGATGTCATACCCCCAGGTCTTACCCCAGAGTAAGTATTCGATAACTGTGTCCTGGGAAGGGAGCGGCCTGGGCACCTGCAGTCCGGAGCAGAAGCAGAGTCAGGAATGGGAGTGTGGGAGCAAGAGCCCTCTCGGGTGGGTGGCCCGTGAGCCCCTTAGGGCAGGAGCTGCTGGCCCCTTGGGCTGCATCCCCTGGGGAAGAAGGTGTGCCCGTTTGAGCTGCCCCTGCCTTGCTTAGGCTATACTAAGGGGCTGGTAGGATTGCCAAATGCATTTGGGATGCAGCAAAGTGCTTCTTGTCCCGCAGAGAGCCCTGCTCTCCAAGGACACACATCCAAGCAAAGAAAGGTGACAACTGAGCTCCCGGAGGCACAGACCTGTCTCCGTTGCCCCCCATAGCCAGAGCCTGTCTCAACAGCCTTCACAGCCTACCCTAGCCAACCCACTCCAACCACAATCCCGCTCCCCCCTTTCCCAGGCATGGTCACCGTCTATCCTTTCTGGGTTCTAAGGGGCTCACTACGAAAGCACACTCTTTCTGTGACCACTTACACAGGAAAAAAGCTGGCTCTGGCTGGCGAGGGCCATCCCCCAAACCATGGATTTCCTGTGACTTGAGACATTTCCCCCGGCCTGGTAAAGTGCTTCCCCAGGGGCAAACAAACCAGCTTCTCCATCTGCAGAGCCGAGTCGAAAGGGGGAAAAAAAAAAAAAAAAAAAAAGAGAAAAAGCAGAACAGAAGAGAGACAGCAAGAGAGAGGAAAAGGCAGAAGGGCCCTGTGGCCACAGAGGAGCCTCCCACTACCAAGGTGCAATTCCACAGTTAGCCACAGGGTGTCGCCCCAGCCAGAGATTCCGGGAAGGAGAGGCAGGAGCCACAGAATCCTCCAAAGAAAGCCCTGGTTGCCCCCCTCCCCTCCAGTCTCCAAAGCCCCGCCTGGTAAGCCCCTCCGTGCGCAGCCCAGTGGAGATACCAGTTTACAGGAAGTCAGGCCTCATCTGCCAAGAGCCAGGTTGGCACGAAGCACTGGATTTTGGCAGAAGCCTTCACCATCCACCAGGAGAGGGTCTGTTCTAGAAGCTGATAAATCTTGTTGCAACAAAGCTGGCAGGAGGTGCAAGCAAATTCTGGAACCAGTGCTTAACCAGTAGGCCTTTGGAAACATTCTACTGCAGAGGGGTGGGTGTGTGTGTGCACGTGTGTGTGGTGCGTTTATGGCTGTTTTATTGTGTGGGTGACATCGCAGGAACACAGATATTTCCACGTGCTGGCCCCTGGGTCTAGTAGCACGTTGTCATCTGGCTGAGCCCTCAGAACCCCTGACCACCTATGAGCCTCCTCCCTCCAGCTCTGACCTCCGAAGCCCCTCCCTGGTCTGCCGGGGGCCACAGCTCCACCCACCGCCCAGGCATGGCTCTCATGGCACAGCCCACTTTCTACCAGGGATGAAAAGTCACCTCTCTACCTCACAGCACTGACCACAGGGCATTTCACTGGGCAACTATTTGTCAAAACAAAACAACCTCTGGACGCCTTGGATGAGTGAATAAAAAGCCTACAGGGACTTGTGATGGGCAGCAAACTCTGGGTGACTGACGTCCCTAAGGGAGTGAGAACGCCTTGCTGGGCTTCTGGGTGACCAGCGGGATGAGCAGGCCAGGTCTCTGTCACCCCATCTTGCTCTGAGAGCCACAGAGAGGTCATGCGTTCCCTCATCTCCCTTCTCAAATGCTACAGAAGCAGCAGGCGGGTTTCTGGAACATTCATTTGAACTAGATTCAAGGGAGTCTACAGTGCTCTATGTGGAGACTGACCTCAAGGACAGGTAGTATAATGGAATGAATGCTGCTTAGACCATGATATTCTAGTAAGCACGTGAATAACTAAAAACCACCCAGGACGTCTGTGGTCTGCTTCTTGCTCAGGGAAGGAGATGGCGGTTCTCTGGCATTCCTGGCCACACCATGGACTGATGGAGCCCGGGGTGGAGGGAGGGTGGGCTTATGGGAGGAGAAGATGAGGAGAGAAATCTTGTAAAAGACTCTGAAGCCCTAGCATGATAGGACACCCAGAGACATCTCAGATGTCCTTGTTTAAGGTAAAGCCAGAAGTCCATGAAATCCAGGACCCCAAGGGGCGCTGGCCCTTCTCTCCACCTACTTCTCCTCAAGTGAATAGGTGCTGAGTCTGTCTTGGTCCAGGAGCCAGCTTTCTCGCTCCTCCGACACTGAAGATGAAAAAGGGAATGAAAACAAGAAAGGGAAGAGGACCAGGCGAGAAGGGACACCAAAGGGCCCTCTGATAGGACATCCCACTCTGCTTCTCGCCTCCTTCCTCAGCATCTATTCCAGCACAGGCCCCCACGCCAGCAGCCACGGACACACCTGGAAGCACCTCGTGGCACGGCCCTCCTGTCCTTCGCCAGCACAGGACCAGGCCACGGCAGGGCACACAAGGCACGTCAAATCCTAGCCACTGTCAGAGACCCTCTCTAGCCACTCTTCTCCTTCCAGCTGTGCTGCTCCAGCAACTCTAAAGCCTCCTGCCGCTGCCCAGGGCCATCTTCTCCGGCCCCCTCCCCCTGTGCAGGCTGTGTGCTCTGTCCCAACGGCCCTTCCCTCCTCTCCAGCTCGGGTGTTCAACCTCCCTCAATACTCTGTCCCAGTACTTCTCTGCAGAGCTTTGTGTATCAAAGCAGGTGTCATTTTGTATTATCATTATTTGCATATATTACATTCTGTACCACTATACTCTATATGCCATTTCGTCTGGCCCTTAGAGAAAATGATGACTCCATCTGGGCTTTGGGGGGTCTGCAGTTGGCTTTAACTACCACACTGGGTGCTCTCTCAGGACAAGGGCTATGCCTCACTCCTCCTGCTATTCCCAGGTCTTAATATGATGCCTGGAGTATGGTAGGCATTTAAGGAATGTTGAGTGAGTGGTTGCTTAGTTGGTTGGCTGGCTGGTTGTTTGGTTGGTTGGATGGATGGATGGATGGGTGGATGGGTGGATGGATGGATGGATGGATGGATGGATGGATGGATGAGTGGATGGATGGATGGATGGATGGATGGATGGATGGATGGATGAGTGGGTGGGTGGTTGAGTAGATGGATGGATGAGGGGATAGGGAGGTGAATGAATGGATGGATGGCGGGGTCGGGTGGGTAGATGGGTGGATAGATGGCTGGTTGGGTAGAAAGATGGGTGAATGGGTGGGTAGATGGATGGATAGGTGGTGGTTAGGAAGGGGGATGGTGAACAAGAAGGTGGGTGGATGAATGGTTGGATACTAGAATAGCAACAGATGTGTCCCATAAGTAAACCAAAATAATCCATTCATTGACAAGGGAGAACCCTCCAAACACAGGCATCAAGAGATTCCCGGCCAGCCTGCTCCGCCAAATAAATGTGTCCAAAGGTAACAGGCATGCCACATCCAGAAGACCCATTTTTTATTAACAACGAGGCTGGACTTCTAGTCAGAAGAAAACCATCCACCCAGGTGGCTTACAGATGATTCAGGAAGCTTTAAGGGGGGAAAAAAAAAAGGCAGCTAAGCTAACTTGCACTGGGGATTCCTAGGAAAACAGTCCTGGATTATGAACCCTGGGACTGTTTCTTCAACACTCATGGAGCCTTCCATGCCCCCTCAACCCACAGTGCTCACCTCTCTCCAATCCCAAATTCCAAAGAGCTCAGCTACACAACCAGCAGGAGCTAACCAGACAGGATCATGACTCCTCCAGGGACCAGAGCTAGGTGTGTCCACACATCTGGGCCCCACACCTCCAGGCCACACTTCATCTCTCCTGGGCTGTTGCTGACATCCAGGTTACTTTTCTATGTGTGTCATGCCTTGTCTCACCCCAGGCAGGGCCCAATCCCCTCCTCCCCATCACCCGTGCACCCGTCGAAGCTCCAGCCTGGCACAGAGGCTGCACTCCAGAAAGAGTTTCTAATCGATAGGCGTCCTTGAGGAAGTGGGGAGAAGGCAAGAGTAACCCGGTCCAGAGGGGCAGACCCCTTGTCCTCGCAGCTGTAGAGGGGTCTGCATTTCCAGGGACAAAGAAGAGAGTTCAGCTCCCACTCCCTCCCCAGGCTTGTTTTCGTGGGAGAATAAACCTTCATGTTGACCCTGGGTCTAGAAATGAGACGCCCTCCCACGCAAAGCAACTCCATGCTCCCAACCGGTCTCAAGACAGACAAGTGGAGACCAGCTGGGGCAAGTGTTCTTGATGCTCTTTAAGAATCTCTATTCTTCCATTTTTTACAGAAAACCAGCTTGTCCAGTTTGTGAAACCTGCCTGCCTTCAGTCTCACGACACCCAAGTGTCACCCGAGGACAGGGAGAGCCACAGTCATTGCAGACAAGGTACAGAAGCTTCCTTCCCACTCCTTTTCCTCCTGCGGTGGGGGGACAGTGGTTCAATGAGGAGCCTCCACCCGCTCCCTGGAACCAAGAATGGGGTTAGAGGATTGGGTGCAACCTGTCAGCCTCCCATGAACCCCCGAGAGCCCCCAGCCCAGGCAGCACCCAGCATCCCAGCCCCATCCAGACAAGGCTGTCCCCCCAACACTACCATTGGAAGAGGTTCCCTAAATCATTTAGGGAAGCAGAAATGTGGGCAGTTGGCTTTTAAAAGAGCTTAGTAAACTAGAGTCAGTAGCCCCCAAGCAACATCTCTGATTCTCACACTCCAATGAGCTTTCTTGAGTGGGAGGGAGAAACCAGAGGGAATGAGAGCCAGCCATGTGCAGGAACCTCACAGCCACGGGGCTTCCCCAGGGACGTGGCAGACACCTGGATGTCATCGGCCGGCGAGTGCATGCTTCTAGACATGGGCCCGCTCAGTCACCGCCAGCAGACTGCCCACTGATGGGGCGCAGCCTCTGCGCCAGGCGTGTGGGGCACATTCTCTGCAACCCTTACAGCCGTCTCACAAGATAGGTAAGTGTGTGGGCCCCATTTTACAGAGGAGCAAACTGAGGTCCCAGAAGGCTAAACAAGTGACCTGCCCTGCAACTGGTCCAGCTACATCAGTCATAGGGCCCAGGGCAGAAGGAAAGTATGGGACCTCTTGTTCAAAAATCATTATGCATTTCAAGACAGTGACAGCAGCGCGTTAAGCCAAGTGTGGAGTCCCCTCAGACGCCCCGGATGGCTGCCTGGGAAGGAGGGCTGGAGCTGAGCCCTAGGTTTCCGAGCGTCCCTTCCCTGGAGCGTCCCCCACCGCCCGTCTGAGGCCCAGCAGCTGGGTACCTGGAGTAGCAGGAGAGGCCGGTGCAGAGGACGGTGTTCAGCACAGCCAAGGGCACGTAGTAGTCATGGAAGGTGGTGCACACCATCACAGCCGGGAGGGAATAGGCCAAGTATGTGATGGCTGAGCCTGGGGAGGAGAAAACCAGCCTTGGGCTGGAAGCCAGGCTGCAGCGTGGCCTGGACCTTTGGGAAGCTCAACCCCAGCCTTTGGCTGAGCCCAGCCACCACACCTGGCTTGTGCCTCCCTCTCTTCTCTGCCAACCCCAACCCTCCCCTCAGAATGAGCCCAGCATTGCCCCAGGGCTTTACACTGGGTAACTCACATAATCCTGACAATCACCCCCTACCATAAACCCTGCCCTTGTCCTCATTTACAGAGGACGGCGCAAGGGCACAGAGAGGGTTAGCAACCCACCTGAGGGGCACGCAGCTAGAAAGCGGCAAAGCCAAGCTTCCACCTGAGGCAGTTCAGGGACAGTCCCCACTCTGATCCCCAAGCTTTAGTACATGATGACCCCTGAGGGTGCCCAGCTTTTCTGAGTGTGCCCATGACATAGGGTGCCCCTCGTGGAAAGATGGACATTGCAGGGAGAGAGGGGCCTTGCCAAGGCGAGGAGGCATATGGTATCAGTGGGCTGGGGGACAGGCCAGCTGAGAGGCGAGTGTGAAAGGCTAGCCTTTGGCATTTCATTGTTTTAGGTTTGGGAATCTGGGACAGGAGGGTTCCCAAAGGGCCCTTGGGAGACCCGTCTGCCGAAGCTTTCCTTTGAAAGAACGGACATCACCGTCCTTTTCAAAGGGACCACGTGTGTCCATGGACCTGGCCCAGAAGGCCTCCCCAGCTACCCTCACCAGGTCTCCTCTGGGAGAGACAGCCACAGGCCTGTCTGCCCAGGGCCTCGCGGGTCCAACCTATGGTCACCTGTTATTCCAAAGACCCAGAGAACACCGGAATCCTAGCTCAGGGCTGACCCGGGCCTCAGCCGCACCAAGTTCAAGCTCTCCCTCTGACCCCATTTGACAGATGGGGTTGGGTCCCAGCCAGGTGGTGTTCCCCAGGTGACAAAGGCAGAAAGAGCTGGGAATCAGCAGGCTGCCTGTGGGACGTCCACTGGGAAGTGCCTCCTGGGGGACAGACTCTTCCCCAGACTGATCTGGAGTGGGAGAGTCTCCTCTGGCCCAGGATGCATTCGCTCTGGGTATGCTGATGGGGGCTGAGGGGCATGCCAAGCTCCGCAGGCACACAGGAGCAGAGGAGCCTCAGACCCTGCCCAAAACAGCAGTGGGAAGCCAAATGACTTCTAGTAAGAAATAAGATACTTGGTCTTTTCCACTGTTCCAGGCACAGAGCACGAAAACCCATGGAACTTCCTAAGCCAGGAGAGCAAGGAAGTTTTCTTTAGTTATGTTAATGAGGTGATTTGGGAAGTACCTGGAGCTTGGGACCTGGTTGTCAGGAGAACCAACCCTGTTACCTGAGGGTTGGAACTTCCAGCCCCACAGCCCTGACCTCTGGGAGGGGAAGGCCAATGGCCAATGATTTCATCAATCCTGACGAATGAAGTCTCCATAAAAACCCAAACAGAGGTTCAGAGAGCTTCTGGGTTGGTGACCATGTGGTGATTCAGGGAGCGGGGAGTGCTCAGAGGACACCCATGCTCCGAGCCCTTCCCCACACCCTGCCCTGCGCATCTCTTCCAGCTGGCTGTTCCTGACTTCGATCCCTTATAATCAGCTGGTAATCGAGTGCGTAAAATGTTTCTCTGAGCTCTGGGAGCCAGGGTCATGGAGCCTCGGGTGTATATTCAGTCGTAACAACCTGGATTTGTGTCTGGCATTGGCGGGGTCGGGGGCAGTCTTGGGGGACCAAACTCTTCACCTGTGGAAACGGATGCGGTCCCCAGGAGGACAGTGTCAGAAATGAGCGGAATTGTAGGACACCCAGCTGCTATCGGAGAAATGCTTGAGGTGGTGTGGGGACCTGCCTCACACCCCCCCACACACACATTGTATTGATGCTCAGATCCCTTTAGAGGGCATTCCGGGGCTCAGGAAAAGAGGCAGCTTTGGATTCCAGACTAAGGAAAGTAAACATCCTCTTGAGGCCATAGGCAGTCATGGAAGTCATGGACTGCTCAAGTGGCCTAGGCCAGGCCCATGCCAGTGCCACAGAGGGCCCAGGAAGCCAGGTGCTCCATAACATTGCTGAGGGCTGAATTACACTCGTCTTGAAGCCCACGCATGCCAGATCCCCTGCTAACTCAGGAGAAGCCCAAATGTGCTCATGGTCTTGGCCTGAACAAGACGAGCACCTGTGTGGTATAGAACCCACAAGATAGACCACCAGGCAGTGGGGTCTGACTCAGTAAATAATACCTACATGGGATTCAACCACAGACAAACGTGTTGTGGGAAGCTCGAGGCTGACAGAGAAATGGGGTTGGGGAGGGAACTCCTGAGGCCTTCATTGTTGGCCAATCTCACTATCACCTTTTTGTCCTTTCATGGGCAGGGCCCGGGGTCAGGCAGTGTCTTCCCAGTCTGCCACTGGAAAAGAAGAGCCCTCTCCGCTATCATCCAAAGTGTGGCAGATCTGGGGTGGGGGAAACTACCACCCATGGGCCAAATGGACCTCCCCCCAGATTCTCGCCATCCAGTGTGTCTGGAACATTAGTTATGGACGTTCTGTGGCTGCTCTCAAGCCACAAGGCAAGAGTGGAGTCATTGCCAGAGACACCACATGGACTGCAATGCCTCACAGAAGACTTTCCAGAAAAGTCTGTGTCAGTCCCCAGTCTCAGAGATCCTCAGATCATGTCCCTTCTGTGAGTAGAATGTAGCGCCTTCTGGGTCAAATCTAATGTCTTCACCCTCAGGGGCAAGGACTTCCATCCTTTTGGCCAGAACACCATCTCCACCCTCCTCTACGGACACCTTGAATGGCACATCTACAGGTCTGCAGCCCAACGGGAATTCACTGTCGTTTCCGCGGTGGTGATGCTCAGAAACGGAGGTGTGAGTGTGGACGTGTGAGGGTGAGCATGCGTTTCCTCTTTGGTAGCCACAGTGTGCAAGGAGAATACAATACAGTAACGTGCTTTCTGTCCCACAGGAGCGGCCACGCCATGTGTTTGCAGAGTGCTCTCAGAAGGAAGCCACCTTCATAGGACAAACTTCATCTGGGACGACTCCCAAGTCCCTTGTCCTGGGCACTAGGTTCCACCGAGGCTGGGGGCACACAGAGGGACAGAGACTCCCCCTGCCCATCAGGGTTTTGAGGGACACCTGCCATTCCAGGGCCAAAGATCCTGAAACCATTCATCTGCCTGTCATCCAGCCAGGCATCTGTGAGAGAGATCGACTCCACGCAGAAAGGACAGACCGAGAGACAACAAATGACAGTCTTGTGTGACAAGTGCCACGACAGGGGACACTCAGGATCACTGGGCGTGCTAGGGAGACCAGGAATCCTCCAGGATCACCTCTGAATGCGGACCAAGCCTCTCTTCTACACAGTCCTCTGTGCAGCCCACCTCAGCCCCAGCAGATGGGCTTACCATGCCCCTAGGCCCTAACCCTAAGCCTGGGTTTGGTTCTCGGGCTTCCATCCCCAGAGGCCTGGCCCCCACGCCATCCTGATAGGGGACCCCTGTACCACACCCCAAGAGTTCACCTGCCACCCAGGAGGAAAACATTCCCTTTGGAGCTGCAGAGAACCTTCAGAGCAGGAGAAACCTGCATGTACCCCAGAGGCCACCCCCGTACTCAGCGGCCCCCTGGGCCACAAACCCAGATTTGACGCCCCCTTTGAACCATGCCCTCTAACCAGATCCCCAGCGATCCCGCCTCAGCGCCGGCAGACAGGGCCTGCTATGCACCAAGGCCCGAACCCTAACTCTAGTTTGGGTTGTCAGTCTTCCGTCCCCAGAGGCCTGGCCCCCCAATCCCTCCAGATTAGGGACCACTGAGCGATACCACAGGACTTCGTCTGCCACCCAGAAGGAAACCATGCTGTTGGGAGCTGCGGGAAACACTCAGAGCGGGAGAAATCTGCTCACCCACCTCAGGCCACCCTCACCTTTGGCACCCCCTTTTGCCAAAAAATCCGGAGGCTGAGGCTCAGGCTCACACCCTAACTTAACTCTGCCCCTGGGGAACTTGCCTCTGAGGGGGGCTCTGGGACCTATGTGGCCCCAGTTCGTGGTCTCCAATGGAGGCAACATGCACCTAACAAGAAAGTGCTCTCAGCACAGGGCCACGCGCTGCCCAAATCCCCGCCCAATGCCGGCCCATTGTCAGGAGTTTTCTGCCCAAATCGATGTCGATTTGTAAGAATCAGCCCGAAAGCCCCAGCGAACTCGCTTCCGGCTGTCCAGGACTTCAGGGGAGCCTCCTGTGCCTGGCCCGTGGTCTCGAGTGGTGGCCACACGAA
Source organism: Lontra canadensis (assembly GCF_010015895.1). Taxonomy (NCBI): domain Eukaryota; kingdom Metazoa; phylum Chordata; class Mammalia; order Carnivora; family Mustelidae; genus Lontra; species Lontra canadensis. The sequence goes on from NW_022631022.1 coordinate 16,392,334, forward strand.
CCCTGTGAGGAGGTGCTCTAAAAGCCAAGCGCACATGTGGCCAAACACTTCGTCTACTCAACCCCCTGGAGTGCCCATCTCAGTGCTGGCAGATCAAGCCTGATATGCCCCTAGGCCCTAACCAGAACCCTAGGCTGGCTATTCAGGCTTCCGTCCCCAGGGGCCTGTCCCCCAGGGTCCCAGATCAACACCTCAGGTGTCCACCTGCCACCCAGATGGAAACTGCCATTTGCAGCTGCACAGAACTCTGAGACCCGGAGAAACCTGCATGCCTCCCCGAGGCCACCCTAACCTTTGGCGGCCCCCCTGGTCACAATCCCAGAGGCTGACATGACCATGATGCCTGTCCTCAACTCCGCCCCCTGAGAATCCCGCCTAAGCGCCGGCAGATTGGTCCTGCCGTGCCCTTAGCCCCTAACCCTAATTCTAAGTTGGGTTTTAAAGCTTCTGTCCCAAGAGTCCCGGCCCCCAAGCTCTCCAGACTGGGGACCCCTGAGCCACAACCTAGGGCTCCGTCTGCCACCCAGGAGGATACGTGCCGTTTGGAGCTGCACAAACCCTCAGAGAGGGAGAAACCAGAATATATCCTCCCCCACCCCTGAGGCCACCCCCCACCCCCCAACACGGTGCCCCACTGGGCCACAGACACGGAGCCTGAGGCTCAGCCTGAGCCCCTCCCTCAACTCTGGCCCTGGAAAGCTCCCCTCAGCGGTGGGCCTCAGGGGAGTCGAGTGGGTCCCGCCAAATTCCCAGACGGCCGCAACACGCATGTAGCGAGAAAGTGCTCTGAACAGTAGGCGCGAGCGCGGCCCGCATCACCGCACAACGCCGGCCAATTCTCACGAGCTTTCTGCCTAAAGCAATATCAATTTGGGCAAAATGTCCATAAGATTTGGCCAGAAACTTCTGGCAGAACTTGATTCTGGCTGCATGGGCCTTCAGGGAAGCCACTTGGGCCTGGCCCAAGGTCCCAAGTGGTCGCGGCCCGAACCCTGCGAGAAAGCGCTCTAGAAGCCAAGAGCATGGGTGGCCAAACCCTCCCTCTACTCAGCCCCGTGGGGTTTCGTTTTCAGCGCTGGCAGATCGGGCCTGCCATGACCCTAGACTCTTTCCCGAACCCTAGGTTGGGTTTTCAGGCTTCCGTCCCCAAGGGCCTGTCCTCCAAGCCCTCCAGATTCTGGACCCCAGAGCCATACCCCAGGAGTCCGCTTGCCATCCAGATGGAAATTGTGCCGTTTGGAGCTGTGCAGAACCCTTCAGAGCAGGCCAAACCTGCATGCCCCCCTGAGAACACCCCCAACTCTGCAGCCCCCTGGCTACAAACCCGCAGTCTGACACGCCAACTGACCCCGCCCTCAACTCAGCACCCCAGGGAACCCGCCTCAACAAAGCTCTGGGATCCCCTCCTTCTTCCAAAATTACACTGGCGCAAGTCGTTCATGAGAAAGGCAAAAGGCTGCCTCCTGAATGCTCAACGCCTCCTCTCCTCTTCTGTCCTATTTCTCTCCACTTCCCTTTGTACCTGGGCAAACTGTAAGGAACATGTGAATGGAACATGTATGTGCCCCGAGATCTGAATCTTTCACGGCAGCTTTCTGAGGACTCCTTATGCAACAAGAAACTAGCGTATCCTACCACAAAGTGTTTGAAAACGATCGTCTGCAGGACAGGAGAGCGAAAATCAATCCATTTTTACCTCACTCTTCATGAAGTAGAACATGGTCTTCTTTCCTTCGTTGACTTTAATTCTAATTCGTTTCCATGCAGTGGTAATCCCTTTGCTTCAGGGGTAGGATTTCATGATTCCTCACCTGCATAGAACAGCCAGAGCTCATCACAACAGCCTCCCTAATAGCCATCACCCATTGAACCCTTCCCCCCACACCCCTGCCCTCTAGCAACCTCAGTGTGCGCTCTAAGACAGAGTCTGTTTCCTCCTTGGCCTTTTCTCCCCTCACTATGTTCATCTGTTTTCTTTCTGAAAGTTTCACAGGAGTCAAGTCATAGGGTATTGGTCTTGTCCTACTGATTTTGCTGAGCTTAATCTACTCTAGATTCATCCACATCCTTGTAGATGGTAAGATTTAATTCTTTTTGACGCTGGGTCCTATTCCATTGTGTATAGATATAGATATGGATATAGGTATATGCCTCCCACATCTTCTCTCTCCTTTCTTCAGTGAATGGACTTTGGGACTCCCTCCATAGTTTCGCTGTTGTTGGTAACGCTGCTCTAAACATCACTGTGCTTGTGCCCCATTGAATGTGCATTTTTGTGTCCTTTGAGTAAATACCTAGGAGTGCATTTGCTGGATCCGAGGGTTGTTCAGATTTTAGCTTTTGGAGGAACCACCATATTCTTTTTTTTTTTTTTTTAACTACCATACTCTTTTTCCAGAGTCACTGCAACAGCCCGCATGCCCAGCAACAGTGCAGCTGGGCTCTGCTTTAAGCAGAACATTTCCTGCCAGCAATTTCCTAAGGAGGAAATGGGAAACCTGTGACCTGTGGGATAACATGACTCACCCAGCATCAGGCAGGAAATTCACCCCAGGGTTCCTGACGCCAAGCCCTTTGAAGCCACCAGCATGCCTCTATCCAGGAGAATTCCCAAACACTCTCCTTCTGACTTCACCACCCATGAAACTGGGGGTCTCTGGGCCAAGTTCCCGGATGTTTGCCACACACACCTAGCCAGAAAGCGCTCTCAACACTGGGTGCCAATGTGGCCTGAATCACTGCACAACGCCAGCCAATTCTCACGAGCTTTGTGCCCCAGTCGATATGGATTTGGGCAGAAAGCTCATGCGAATTGGCGAGAAACCCCAAGCAAACTCCCTTCTGGTTTCGTGGGCCTTCAGAGGAGCCGCCTGGGCCTGCCCAAGATCCTGAGCAGTCGTGGCCCAACCCTGCGAGAAAGCGCTCTAAAAGCCAGGCACACGCGTGGCCAAATCCTCCCTCCCCTCAGCCCCCTGGGGTGCCGGTCTCAGCGCAAGCAGATCGGCCCTGCCATGCCCCTAGGCCCTAAGCCGAACCCTAGGTTGGGTTCTCAGGCTTCCGTCCACAGAGGCCAGTCCCCCAAGCCTCCAGTCTGGGAACCCCTGAGCCATACCACAGGACTCCGCCTGCCACCCAGGAGGAACCCCGAGCCGTTGGGAACTGCGGTAAACACTCAGAGCAGGAGAAAGCTCCTTCCCCACCTCAGGCCACCCTCACCCCATTCTGCCAAAAGTAGCCAGAGCCTGAGGCTCAGGCTCACACCCAAACTCAACTCTTGTCTCCAGGAGCTCGCCTCTGTGGGGGGCCTCCGGGAGCGGCGTGGGCCCGGTGTGCAGTCTCCCATGCCCTCAACTCACACCTAGGGAAAGAGCTCTCAGCAAGGGGCCGGCGCACGGCTGGAATGGCCACTCAATGCCGGCCAGTTCTCACAAGCTTTCTGCCCAAATCCATGTCGATTTGGGTGGAAAGCTCCTGAGAATTGGCCGGAAAGCCCCCATCGAACTCGCTTCTGGCCGTGGGGAGCTTCGGGGAAGCCTTCTGTCCCTGCCCCGGGTCCCGCGTGGTGTCGCCCACAGCCTATGGTAAAGCCCTCTAAAGGGTGGGCGCACACGCAGCCCTGGTCTCCGAATGCCAGCCACACCTGCCCTCCACTCAGCACCACCCCCTTCCCAGGAGGCCGCCTCAGCCCCGGCAGGTGGGGCCTGCCATGCCCCAGGCCCAAACCCTAACCCTGGATTGGGTTCTCAGGCTTCTATCCCCAGAGGGCTGGCCCTCAAGTCCTCCAGATTGGGGACCCCTGAGTCATACCGCAGGACTCCTCCCGCCGCCCAGGAGGAAACCGTGCCGTTGGGAGCTTCGGGAAACACTCAGAGCGGGAGAAACCTGCTCACCCGCCTCAGGCCACGCTCAGGCCCATGGGCAGCCCGCTTCTCTGACACTGACCCACAAAGACACACACTCAGCGCTGCCTCCAGGGAAAATGCTTCAAGGAGCCACCTGTGTGTGCCTTGTTGCCTCCCCAGTCACCATGATCTTTCACTCATTCCACGGGGATTTACTCTGTCGGATGCTCTGCTAGGCGCCGAATATGTAGCAGTCTACCAAGCGGAATAAGACTGCCCTCGGAGAGCTCACGTGCTAACGGGGGTGGCCGAAATTAAAGACACGAATAGGTGACTTCTGCATGGCATGGCAGGTGTGATATGTGTCGTGGGAAACAGCAAAGCTGGGAAGATGGATGAGGTGTGGTGGAGAGGGGCAGGAGGTGACGTGGTTTTGGAATGTTGGTGAGATTCAGAGCCAATGGCCAAGAAAGAATTCTGGAGACGTCTTTGGTGCAAAAAAGGTGACTTTATTAAAGCACAGGGACAGGACCCCTGGGCAGAAAGAGGAGCATCAGGGGATTCCAAATAGTTTTTCGGGTACTGCCTTGCTGGTCACCCCTCAGGGGGTGACACCCCCCCCACACCTGCTGCAAGAGATGGGAGAGCAGTCAAGGCAGCAAAGGGCTGGTCACCACGAAGGTCACTAGGGCGCCTCCCTGACTGAGGCCCCCGACAGGTGGGTCCAGCATGGACTTGGGAATGTTCAGCTCATTTATTCTGGTGATGACCAAACTCTGGGGATAACGACAGGCAGGTCTATGTCCAGAAAGTTCTCTGGCTGCCAGGCTCAGGGCATCTGCTCTCCATCATCACTCGGACTCTCTCCCGGGTGATCTCAGTCATCCCCTTCTGCTCAAGCTGCTCAGAACCCCTCTCCAGCTTCCCTGTCTCCATGGTGCCAAGCAGTCAACACCCTCGTCCCCTCTGTGTCTTCCGACCTCTGCCCCTAATGTCTGAGTGAGATGGGATCTCTTGGACCCACCTGTGTTTTTGCCGAATTCCGTTGTTTCATCCTTCCCCCACCAATATAGTATGATAGGACAAAGGTACCTGCCCAAGTCCTAACACAGAAAATGTCCTTTGTGCTCAATGCACCCCCCCCCCCACCCCTGGTAACCTGGCCCTGGAGGCAATCGCCTCTAAAATACAGAAAAACCAAATTCCTGCTAATTGCTCCATCACATAAGCTCTTCTTTGATGCTCTGTTAGGAAAACACAGCTTACATCTCACACTGGGTGACTTTGCCGGGATTCATCACTAAAAAAGATTTTCAATCCTCTGCCTGATGTTGAGAGTACTGAAGACTTTTCTTTTCCTTTTCCGTAATTTCAAAGAAGACATTTCCCAATCTCTCACACTAGAACCCGGGGAGGGGAGCAGTCCACGGAGCAAAGCTTTTCTAATGGAGTAACACCTACCCCTTGTGGCCTTTCTGGTTATTGCACATAGATGGCGCTATACCTCTACTACTCTGACTAGCGCTACTGTCACTGTCCTCAGGGATCTTCTATCCCCAAGAGAGCTTGAAAAGTCCTCTAACTCCATTTCCTGTCTTCAAACAGGTAAGGTTTCTTAGCTCCATTATTTCTTTATTGTACCAGCCCAGAGAGGTTAAGAGGCTTCTCCGAGGTCACACAGCGAATACGTGGAGTATCTTACCTCAGGTCCCTACCATCCTCTGACTGCTTTTTAGGAAGAGGAAATCCTTCAAACCAAATTCTACCAATTATAAAAAACACAAATGCGAAGGTATTCTGGGTAGAATGTAAGCCCCTTTGCTCAGCGCACCTTGAAAACCGTGGTCCCACACCAGGGGCTGCTCCCCCGGTGAATTGATGTGGAAACATCATTGGAATCAGGGAAGGATCCCTAGGAAAATGTCCTTCCATTCTGAGGTAGTTTATCTGACCAGTTTTCTGTTCTGGCCAGACAAGTCCCTTTTATTAAAACGCATTCTCTTCTTATCTCGATTATTAACAACTCTTCATTTTTACATCTCTCTTCCCAAGAGAATATCTAAGTTGATTGGTTTGCAATTTCAAGTAAATGTTTTAAACCTCCAGTGACGGAAACAAGGGCAGCATTAGCCTTGGGTAAGGGGGTGACAGCAGCAGGAAGGAAGAGCGTCCCCCGCTCTAGGCTGTGGCCCGGGGGCAGCTGGGTCTGAGGCAGTGAGAGGATTCTAGCAGAGGCAGGAGCAGAGGGTCAGAGAAAGGAGCAGCAAACTGTGGGGAGGTGGGGGAAGCTTTCAGTTACGCAGTCAGTCAGCCGTTGAACAGATCAGGCTGATTCCACACCTCAAACCCTTAAACTAGGTCGACAAGATCTCTGACCTCATAAAGTTTACATTCTAGCTGGAGAAGACAGACACTAACAACAAAACACAAATGAGTGGGATAGTTTTTGATCATGATTCTGGAATGTGGGGAGCAACGTTACAGAGTCTGGCCTGAGGAGAGGCCCTGGGCCTCGTCTTCAAGTGTGAGAGAGAGTGAGCTAGCTGGAGGAAGAGGGAAAGCAGGCATGTCGGTCAAAGGGTACACACTTCTGGTTATAAGAGGAGTATGTCCTGGGGATGGAAGGCACAGCATGGTGTCCATAGTGACAAGGACCATTCTATATACTTGGAAGATGCTAAGAGATCTCAAATGTTCTCATGTGAGGCAGTAGCTAACGCTTCTGTGGTAATCATTCCACAATACCTATGTGTATCAAATCAAATCGGCACATTGTACACCTTAAACTAACACAATATTATAGGTCGGTTGTACCTTAATGAAGCTGGAAAATTTTAATAATAAGTAAATAAATAAGTCACCAAAATAGCACAATAATTTTCTTTTTTTTTTTTTTTAAGCCAGGCACTCAACTCAGAAAGCCAAGGGCCCTGCTGCCTTTCTCTCCTTCCAGGAGGGGGCGCTGATGTGTGTACTAGCCAAACCCGTCCACAGCCAGCAGCACCTGGAATTTTCCACTGTGGCATCACCCTCTTCAACTTAGCTCCTCAAAAACTACATAGCAAGATCAAAATGGTCCGTGAAGACAGATTTAGGGCAGAGGTGGTGGAAGAAAAGGGAGAAAAAGAAAAGATTTAGGCCAGAGAGTATGTCCAAAATCATCGACCACATTTTTTTTGTTTGTTTCAGTTATTCATGTTGAAATATGCGTATGTGTTTTTAAAAAAAATGTTTTATTATATAAAACTTCAATCACAAGCAAAATCATAGAGATAATCGTTCAGTGAAATACCATGGACCCATCTCCCACATCGACAACCACCAACTTTAGTCTTTCTGTCTTCATATACCTCCTTCGTCCCCTCACTTGTTTATTAAACAAAATTTTTGTGCTGTCATTTTTAAAAAGTGAATCCAAGACATTGAATCACTTCACCAGTAAATACTTTAGGATATGTCTCTAACGGACCAGGATTCTTTTTCATTACGCAGAGCACAATGCCATTGTCATAACAAGCTAAATTTAATACAATTCCTTAACATGTTTGTTTTTTAATATTCTATTTTTGAAATAAGTTCAGACTTCCAGAAAAGTTATTTTATTTGTTTTTTTTTTAACTTTTTAAAAAAGATTTTATTTATTTATTTGAGAGGGAGGAAGCACAAGCAGGGGGACAGCAGCCAGCAGAGGGAGAGGGAGAAGCAGACTCCCCACTGAGCAGGGAGCCTGACTCAGGACTCATCCCAGGACACTGGGGATCATGACCTGAGCCAGAGGCAGACACTTAACTGACTTTAAATTTAAAGTAATTTAAAATTACTTTAAATTTCAATGTCCTTAGTCAAGAATCTCACCTTAAACTCGTGTCTGGGAATAAAATGATAGATCACAGCCCTAATTAGAAATTACCTTTTGGAGGGGTGCCTGGGTGGCTCAGTGGGTTAAGCATCTGCCTTTGGCTCAGGTCATGATCTCAGGGTCCTGGGATCGAGCCCACCATCAGGCTCTCTGCTCTCTGCTCAGCAGGGAGCCTGCTTCCTCCTCTCTCTGCCTGCCTTTCTGCCTACTTGTGATCTTTCTCTCTGTGTCAAATAAATAAATAAAATCTTAAAAATTTAAAAAAAATAAAAAAAAAGAAATTACCTTTTAGAAACAGACTGTCAAATAAATAAATACAGATGCTGAAGAAACAGTATGACAACATAAAAGATCAGTAAAATAATGCTAATTTCTATTCAGCAGTATGTTACACTAAAGGTAATAATAAATGTAAATAGGTTAAATTTGTTATCGACCAGAGTGCCCCTGACTTAGCAGAACCACTTTGCTTTTGCATACAAGTGTCAGATGTCTGCAGTACATTGCCCCTTACTCTTTCATCATGACATTTTCCATATAAACCCTTCCAATGGCAGAAGAATAGCCGTCTTGGAAATGTGCCGTAATTTATTACGTTAAAATATATACTTAGCTATTCTGAATGCATGCTGACTGAAAGCAACATCTTGATCTATCAGTGTGGTGTCTGTGTAAAAAAATCCTACTAAAAAGCAGGTCTTTCAGACCCCTTGGAAGGTAACTGGGGAGCCAGAACAGCATATGCAAAGTCCCTGTTCTTGTGGGAGTGTATTGTGATGGGGATCCGGTAGACCTTTGCACGCCGGCTGGCAGGACGGGCCCCCTCCCATACCATTCCATCTTAGGGAGAACTCCTTGGAGCCTACGCATTTTCTAAAATGTTCTAAAGAATACATCCCTCATTTCTGTGGGGAGGCACTGGGTATCTGTTACCTCAGTTGAACATTTTCACCAAATTAATAAATATAGCTAATAAGTAAGGTCAGAAAATACAGTTACGTCAATATCAAAAGTCAGGAAGGCAAATGTGCCAGGTTTATGTTTGAATACTGATCATCTAAATAGTTCTTTCTGGGCAAATTCTAGAAGCCTGTGGAGCTGTCACAACGTTGTCTGGGATCTCAAGATTAAACCACAACTGACATAGGCAGAGACGGCATCTTTGTGCCAATATAGCAAATCTCAGCCTACCTTCGTCACAGGATGGCCTGGTTCTCGCCACACACACACTCACACCTTCATACATGCACACTACAAGTCCCCCCCCCACCCAGTCATTTTTTTAAAAACTTTAAAAAAAAAATTTTACTTACTTATTTGACAGAGAGACACAGAGAGAGAAGGAACACAAACAGGGGGAGTAGGTGAGGGAGAATCAGGCTTCCCACCAAGCAGGGAGCCTGATGCGCCCAGGGATCCCTAGTCATTCCTGGTGCAGCCCCAGAGCCATCCCATTAAAAGCAAACACAGAAAACCAAGATGTTTTCTGGAAAATAATCCTTTTCCTTTTCTCTATAAATTTTATTGCAGTTTGAATCTAACAATCTGCATCTCCTAGAAAAGCTGAGAAGAGAAATGTAGTTCAAAATGGCTTTCCATAGCCCAAAATATCTTCTGTTTTCTTTCAACTTACCTGGAGACAGAATGTGTCTGGAGGAGATTTTCTTTACTAAATGTATGAAGGTGGTTTTTGTCAATATGATATTCTCATTTTTGTTCCCTTACCTTTGGGTAGATGCATTCTCCTAAAATAACCACTTTACCTGCCTGGGTTTGAGTCCCAGTTCTGTCACCTACTAACTCTGTGTCGCTAAACCTCTCTGTCATTCTTGTTTGTAAAGGGAGGATAATAGGGATAATGCCTGTTTGATGGTGGTGGTATGAGGATTAAATGAGTTCTCACAGACCAACATTCAGAACCATGGCTGCTACATAACAATTTCTTTCTTTTTTTTTTTTTTTTAAAGATTTTATGTATTTATTTGACAGACAGAGATCACAAGTAGGCAGAGAGGCAGGCAAAGAGAGAGGAAGGGGAGCAAGCTCCCCGCTAAGCAGAGAGCCCGATTCAGGGCTCGATCCCAGGACCCTGGGATCATGACCTGAGCCGAAGGCAGAGGCTTTAACCCACTGAGCCACCTAGGCGGCCCATACATAACAATTTCTTAATAAATATTTGCCATTGTTATTATTATTACTATAGGTCAGATTTACTTCAAATTAGCCAGCCTCTTTCAAAAACATGAAAAAGCCTTATCTTGATTACAGTTATAATACATGTCCATTATTAAACATCCAAACAACATAGAAAAAATATAAAGGAGAAAAGAATAGTAAAATTCGCCTTCGGAGAAACCTCTGTCAACACTTTGAGCATCCTTCCAGAGAGTTCCAGTGTCTGCATACCAAAGATAGTATTACATGCCTGATGGCCAGAGGCTCCTTGTGGACATTTGTCTTGGGCAGTGCTTCCGGCATCTGTGAAAACTCACTTGGTGAACTGTGTCCAAGAGGGCAGGAAATAACACACGGCTTAGACCAGTGGTTCTCAATCAAGAACAATTCTGCCCCTCGGGGGACATTTTTGGCAATGTTGGGAGACATTTTTGGTTGTCATCACTGGGGAGAAGGGACTGCCCTGGCATCTAGCAGGGAGAAGTCGGGATGTTGCTAAACATCCTACAAAGCACAGGACAGCCCCCACAACAGAGAATATTCTGGCTCAAAATGTCAATAGGGCCCAAGTTGAAAAACCCTGCCTGAGGTTGTTTCATTTCTAGGAGATGATAAATATTAGAACCAAGAGGGTCGGTCAGCTAGAATACACTGGCCTGGTTATCCCTGTTGTTAAACTTCCAAAACACTTCTGTACTGGTTTTCAAAGAGCTCCCCACAACCGGGGTTCCCCCTGCCAGGACCCTTCCCCAGCCTCCAGTGAGGGCCCCAGCACAGTGTAGAAGGGTCTAGAGCTGGTGCAGGGAAGGGGCGCCTCCAAGACCAGGCTTCCCCCAACTGCAACCGTTCTGATGAGGCAGGACTCAGGCCTGCCTTGCTCTTCTGTTCGAGATTCTAGCCCTCCCCTCGGTTAATGAGGGAACGAAATCGAAACTTCTCATTTTCACATAGAAATGCTTAACGATTTCTTCACAAATATTTCCTATTTTTTTAAAAGATTTTATTTATTTACTTAACACACACACAGAGAGAGAGAGATCACAAGTAGGCATAGAGGCAGGCAGAGAGAGAGGGAGAAGCAGGCTCCCCACTGAGCAGACAGCCCGATGCAGGGCTCGATCCCAGGACCCTGAGATCATAACCCGAGCCAAAGGCAGAGGCTTAACCCACTGAGCCACCCAGGTGCCCTAATATTTCCTATTACTATGGTTAATAGTAGTAGTAGTGGGATGCCCGAGTGGCTCAGTCATTAAGCCTCTGCCTTCAGCTCAGGTCATGATCCCAAGGTCCTGGGATTGAGCCGTGCATCAGGCTCCCTGCTCAGCGGGAAGCCTTCTTCTTCCTCTCCCACTCCCCCTGCTTGTGTTCCCTCTCTTGCTGTGTGTCTCTTTGTCAAATAAATAAAATAAATATTTTTTAAAAAATAGTAGTAGTAGTAATATTTATTTCAAATTAGCATTCTCTTTTTTAAATGAAAAAAGCTTCAGGCGCGCCTGGGTGGCTCAGTGGGTTAAAGCCTCTACCTTCAGCTCAGGTCATGATCCCAGGGTCCTGGGATCGAGCCCCGCATCTGGCTCTCTGCTCAGCAGGGAGACTCTTCCCCCTCTCTCTCTCTGCCTGCCTCTGCCTACTTGTGATCTCTGTCTGTCAAATAAATAAATAAAATCTTAAAAAAAAAAAGCTTTATTTTATCCTGCTTACAATTATAATACGTGTTGATTATTAAACATCCAAACACAATAGCAACATTTCTGTTTGTAGTGACAACTTCTGCTTGTCTTATCTTTATACTAGACACGGGAGAAGCCCACCTCTGGGGGCACGGGGGTGGGGGACAAAGTCAAACCGATACCCTTCATGCCAGTCACCTAGGACAAAGGAGGAAGGGGGTCAGCCCCAGTGTGGGACTGCAGATCAGATGCCCGAGACAGACTGCCTTTTGTCTGCTCCCCTCTCTGACGGAAGGAGGAGCCTCTCCAGCTCAGCTCAGACCTTTAAAATGATTATGGAGGAAGGACTTCACAAGCCAAGGGCTGGGAAAACTGTGCCGGGGAAGATCTGATTATTTCTAAATGTTATCTTGAAAAGAAAAGAAAGAGGCTTTGTTAAGAAACTCTGCTGCTGGTATCTGCCTCTGGGAGTCCTGAACCTTCCACTTACCGTTCTAGAGAAAGAAACTATTGATGAACTGAGGTCCTACCAAGGAGAAAGGAGTCCCGTGATCTTTGGCCAGCAATTCCCTTTGCTGAGACGCATGAAATCAGGCATGCTGTTTTGTAGCCGGCTTTCCAGTTGAAACACTGTGGGCGTGTTTCCCTGTAAATGAATATAAAAACGCGACCATTTGCAATGACTGCCTAGCATTCCGCTGTTGGGATGGAGCTTCCGGAGTGTAGCCCGTTGTCTACAGATGGGTGTTTTACTAAAATTGCTGCAGGGACCAGCCCTATAATTAAATCTTTGTGAGATTTTCCATGGGATAGTTTCATGGAAGAGGAATTGGTATCCTGAGGTCCAGAGCCCACACACACATCACTGGCTATCTCTTCTCCCAGATCTCAAAGATCCATGGGTGGGGAATAAAGAGACTTTTTAAGAAACCCCAGAAAATATGTTACCAAGACCAAATGCCACAAATGAGGCTTGCCCCAAACTGGAAGCCCGAGGCTCCTGAACTGGTGTTCAGTCCAGCCAACCTGACCTCATCCCAGAACCATTCCTTCTCACTCTGACAACACCAAGGGCAACTCTCTAGGCCTGGGACCCAGTGACACAGGATATGACAGGCCCCAGACAGTCTGGGGCAGGGGGCTTAACTGGCCAAAGGAAAGTCAGACCTGCAGCCTTTTTCATCCATCCCCCACTGCCTGCCCTACCTGCCCCAGACCTCCAGGGAGTCAGGGAAGTTGCTGACCTGTCCCCTGGGGGAATAATTGTATTAGTGATAAGGTGGCCTCTGGTGGCTTCGTCAGCAGATTCAAGGCTTTGGGCTGGGTAATCCTCTGGCGTCTGCCCCAGCAGCTGGTGGTCACAAATCGGGAGAGAGCCACTACCCCCAGCTCTGCTGGGCTGTCTGTCATCTGGCACCATCCAGGCTCTGGCTGGGCCTGACTTGCCCAAGAACAGAGGGTCAGGGTGACAGAGTACCCGGGCTGAAATCAACATAATAAAGTCCAAACAGCATACAAACAGGCATGTCAAACACTGCTAGTGCTTTTATTCTGATGGATTTATTTTTCGCCATTCTTAGTAACACATACCCACTACTGATTGTCAGGAAAATAAAAACAAGTTAAAAATGGGCTACTGTGGGGCCCCAGGGTGGCTCAGTCGTTAAGCATCTGCCTTCGGCTCAGGTCATGTTCTCAGGGTCCTGGGATCGAGCCCCACATCGGGCTCCCTGCTCAGTGGGAGCCTGTTTCTTCCTCTCCCACTCTCCCTGCTGTGTTTTCTCTCTCACTGTCTCTCTGTCAAATAAATAAATAAAATCTTTAAAAAAAAATAAAATAAAAGGGCTACCGTATGTTAAGTGCCTTCTCATCTACATGCTCTGAACCCAGTCCCTGGAACCTTCCATTGGCTGAGGAGAGGAAGGTGACCTGGGCTGAGATCCAACCCTGAGGACAAGATCCGGCCCTGGGCCCTGGCATTTCTGCCCACCCCCCTTCTGCTGCTAAAGCCAAAGAAATGGCCAGCCTTGTGTGGAAAGCGCCCAGCGGGAAAGCAGGAGCTTGGGAACCAGACACTAGGTTGAAACTCCTGGCTCCACCCCCAGGCTCCTCTCCCCTCTCTGCAGCTGTGTGACCAGAAGCTATTTGCCTCACCTCTCGGAGACTCCCGTTTCCTCATCTGTGGGTTGAGGTTTGCTGTGAGGTTTGGGTATCATGTCGGGAGCGTTTGCGTAAGCACTATTCTTGCTTGCTTTGTCCTTCCTACTCTTGGCAATGCAAAGGCATCCGAGGACACTTGACCTGCACGATGGCACCATCCTCGAATCCTCCCCTTCCCTTTCTCCCATGACACACGTTGCCCTGATTTTCCCAGCGGCACTTCCTTGGCCCAGACCTCCAGGTTCAAGGCCCTCAGCTCAGCCTTGGGCACCTTCCTCCCCGACGCCCCTGTATGCTCAGAGCTGCCCCTCGATCCAGGGGCTTCAGTGACCATCTCTGTGGACAAGGTGGGGACAGGCTGGTTGAGGCGTGTGGAGTTGGTCTCCACACCTGAACTCTGGGTGGGTCTGTTGGGGGAAGCTCCAGCCCAGACCCAGGCAGGTGTGAAGGGGTCATGGAAGCCAGGCGTGTGTGCGAGATCGCCCAAGGAGAGGTGTAAAAGTCCTCTGGGGCCCGCTCTGGGGCACCTTGAGGCGATGACCATTCAGAGTGGGGACAAAGAAGGTGAAGACATGCTCCAGAAGTGGGAGAGACAAGCTTTGGGAAGGAGGTACCCGTCCATCAAGTTCAAGGGATATGCCTGTGGCTGCGGAGGTGAGGGGGAGCTAGAAACTGTGCAGAGGAGGACCCTGAGGGCTGCCTGTCAGGAGGAGTGCAGGTGAGCACAGAGGCAGGGGAGGTCAGGTGTGGGACCTCCACCTGGTGGCCTCGATGTTCTGAGGCCCCAGAAAGCGGATTACCCCACAGAGTCCCTCGAGCTGACTTCCCAAATCCCCAGTAGTGCTTCTCTGTCACAGTGAGGGTTAACCCCACTTACAAAAAGGCCCTGCCCCTCCCCCTCTGTCCCCTTCACTCCATGATCCTTCCAGAAATTTCTCACTGTTCCCCTCCCCCTTGGGCTCTAAGCCTGGGCCAAGCGCTGCCCCTCACCCCCAGAAGTGAGCAGGTCTGCTGAGGGTAGGTGGTGCCCTCCAGACCAACCCCCCTGGGGCTGCTCTGTCCTGGGCAGAGGGGGGGTGAGGGTGAGCATGGGGGTGGGGACAGAGAAGCAGGGCAAGGAAAGGCAAATTTCCTGAGGCTTGCTCTGTTACCTTCTCAGAGAAATCATCATCATAACAGCCCCTATCGTGTATTATGCTCTTACTGAGTACTGGGCTCTGAAACTTTCGATACCCCTTTTCACAGACATGGAAACTGAAGCTCAGAAAGGCTAAATCACTTGCTCAGGGCTGGGCCATGTGACTGGCCTGAAGTGGGAGCAGGGATTGAAATTTGGTGCTGTCTGGGCTCTCTCCACGCTCCGTCTTAGATTGGTCCAAGGAGTCCCAGGCTCCTCCTTTGGCCTCCTCATCTCACAATCACACTGGGCTTGAGCTGGGAAGATGGGGTTTGGGGACAGAGAGAGGTCAGCCTGCCTGGGAAGGTGAGGCAGGGCCGGGGAAAGGAGGGGAGGCCACCCAATTGCCTGGAGACAGGCTCAGAGGCTGTGTTCTCATGCCCTCCCCTGTCCTGCGGGCCCCACTCCCCAGGAAACTACAGCTTCTTCCGCTCCTCATAGACCTGAAGGAGACTCTCCATCTTGGGCCCCAGGCCCTCCTGCCTCCAGGCCAGCCCCAGACCCTACAGGACACCCTTTCTCAGTGTGATGGGAGCCACCTCCATGCTGGATATGTGGGGAGCCCCATTCCAGGATCTGAGGGTCCTGGGCCCTAAGTGGTTCCTTATCAAGGGCTCAGGTGGGAACCTGAGGGTGGAAAGCTGAAGCCACAGTGAACACTGAGCCTCACACGCACCGACTTGACACACAGCTCCCAGACACGCACTTGCTCCCAGACACATGCCAAGGAGCTCCAAAAGACTTAAAGTCCTGGGGAACCCGGAGTCCACACCTCCCTTCAAGATTTGGCATTGGAGGGCCAGTAGGCTGAGAGCACAGAGCAGAGGGGACCAGGGACACTGGGCAACTCGGGGGTGGTGGTGAGGGGGAGCAGCAGGACCAACGGGCCCCCGGGGGCACCTTGGTAACGCTGCAGGTGTGGCTGGTTGATCCCCTGTGGAGACAGTAAAGATTAAGAGGATCATAAGCTGCATCCAGCACTGCCCTGGGAGAAATCTCCTAGAGCCAGAGCCACTGCTGTGAGGGGAAGTTGGGGCAGTTCTCAGTTCGGAAAGACGGAGAGACAGGAGACAGGGAGACAGACAGGAGAGGCTTGGGAGCGAGGGAGACCACCAGAGCCATGGAGGGGGAGAAGGAGAAGTAGGAGACAGGAGCACCAAGAGAGGGACAAAGGTCCAAAGAGAAAGGCTGAGGCTGGGCCCACACGGGAGGCCTCCCTCCGGAAGGAAGGTGAAAGCTGCCCTGGGACGCGCTAGCCCTGGGCCCACTGCCCTAGCACGAGCTCCGGCATGGCTGCGGCTGGGCCAGCCACTGTGGCTGCTTCCAGGAAGGAGTCTCCGGGCAGATGGGGCCTGGGAGACCAGCCAGCAGGTAGGGCTTTCCTGGAGGTAGGGTCTGGGCCCTCGGGGAGTGCAGTGTGGACCCAAGGTTGGCAGGGACCATATAAGGAGCTCCGAGGGCTGTGGCCAAGAGTGAGGGACCAGGCCAGCATACTCAGAATCCTAGAAAGGCAGGGGTCAGCAGAGCCAGGATGGGACAGCTGAATTGATGGGAAAAGAAAGAGAGAAGCATTCTTCCCAGTCTGGCCTCAGAGCTCCCCAGGGGTGTGTGGGCTTGGAGGTTTCTGTGGGATGAGGAGCCTGAGGTCACCTGCAGCCAGGAAGGGGGGCTGGGCGAGCAGGCGGACGCAGAGAGTGGACCTGGGTTGCAAAGTGGAGGGAGGGCAGAAGCTGACTGGGGGAGGGTGGCAGGGTGGGGTGTCTGGATGACAGACCGGGGTGTGCCTACTGTATGTGGGGATTGGGAAAGGGACTGGGTTGGGGGAAGGGCTCGCTGCAAAGGGGGAATGACCCAGCCCGGCCCCTGCCCCTTAGGCGTGGGCCCCTCGCTGCAGTGTCGCGTGTGTGGAGACAGCAGCAGCGGGAAGCACTACGGCATCTATGCCTGCAACGGTTGCAGCGGCTTCTTCAAGCGGAGTGTGCGGCGGAGGCTCATCTACCGGTGGGGGGAGAGCAGGATCCCGCCCGCAATGGCCCCGCCCCCCCCGGCCCCCCGCGGGACCCCGGGAGGGGTGCGGGATGCTCAGGGAAGAAGGGGTTGGGCCAGACATGTCCAAACCCCACGGTCCTGGGCCTGGATGGGTGGGACACTGACAACAGGGTGGGCACCTTTCTGCCGGCAGGTGCCAGGTGGGGGCAGGGATGTGCCCGGTGGACAAGGCCCACAGGAACCAGTGCCAGGCCTGCCGGCTGAAGAAGTGCTTGCAGGAGGGCATGAACCAGGACGGTGAGTCGGGGCCCCCGAACCAGAGAGGAGTGACCGAAGAGACAGGGGTCCAAGACCGAGGAGGGGTGGTCTTGACCCTTCCTGCCTCCCCAGCTGTGCAGAATGAACGCCAGCCACGAAGCACGGCCCAGGTCCGCCTGGCCGGCATGGAGTCAGACGCGGAGCCCCGGCTAGAGCCCCTGGTGCCCCCCTTGGCCCCGGCAGGGCCCAGCCCGCGGGACCCCACGCCTGTTTCTGCAGCCAGAGCCCTGGGGCCTGGGGCCCTCACCCCGCCCGGGCACCACTACTTCTTGACCAGCCTTATCACAGCCGAAACATGTGCTAAGCTGGAGCCAGAGGACGGTAAGTGGGAGGGCAACTGGGACCCTGAGCAGCCCCTGTCCCTGCCACAGACTAGGGGTTGATGTCCCCATCCCCTCCTCCAACAGCCGATGAGAATATTGATGTCACCAGCAATGATCCCGAGTTTCCCTCGTCCCCATACTCCTCCTCATCACCCTGTGGCCTGGACAGCATCCATGAGACATCGGCTCGCCTTCTCTTTATGGCTGTCAAGTGGGCCAAGAACCTGCCTGTGTTCTCCAACCTGCCCTTCCGCGATCAGGTATGTGTGTATTGGGGGATGCACTTGATTCAGCTGGGTTGGGAGTGCATACACCCCCGTGCAGGCGATGATAGGAAGTGCCCGGAGCTTGGGGCTGGCGACAGTTGGGAGGCGCATGTCTCTGAGTCAATGTTGGTCAGGGATCCATGTCTCAGGGATGTGACCACTGGGGGCGCGCCCATCTCTGGGTAGAGGGGAGATTGGTCTCTCGGGGATGATGCTGGCTAGGGCCACACAGGGATTTGGAGGTAGTGCCTGTGACCACCTGGGCCTTCTCTCCTCCTGGAGTACCTCTGCGTGTGACAGGGCAGTCTGCACTCCCTCAGTTGTGCATGTGGGA
This sequence comes from Lontra canadensis, assembly GCF_010015895.1. Classification (NCBI taxonomy): domain Eukaryota; kingdom Metazoa; phylum Chordata; class Mammalia; order Carnivora; family Mustelidae; genus Lontra; species Lontra canadensis. The sequence goes on from NW_022631022.1 coordinate 16,410,447, forward strand.
GACTCTGGTGCTCTCTAGGAGCTCAGATGACTGTGACTTCAGGCCTCGAGTTCCCACCTAACCTCTTCACCTGTAGGACTTCCCTCTGAGCTTATCTGTCATGATAAACCCAGGAAGAGAGGCGCACTGAGGGTCTCAGCCCTTGGCCAGTGCCTTGGATGGAGCAGCTCAGAGGTCAGTCTCTTGAGCATGCTCAGCTTCGGACGCCCGTGGGGACTGTCCCTGCGGCTGCCCAACTTCCATGGCTCTAAACTGTCCTAAATGTTCCAGCTGAGGCTCGGGAGGGAATGCATAGAGTGTCTTGGAGCCTAGGCATTTGGACCAGATCATACAAAATCTAAAACCCCCGGGCCCCTGGGTCAATGTCAGACGGAGGTCAGGAGATGGTCTGGGCATCCAGGACCAGCCCTTCCTTTCCTAGGGCCCCGGAGAAGGTAGCGGAGGCTCAGCCTGAGCCACAGATGTTGCATCTCAGCCATCATGCTCACTCTTTCTTTGAGCACAGGTGATTCTGCTGGAGGAGGCATGGAGTGAACTCTTCCTTCTCGGGGCCATACAGTGGTCTCTGCCTCTGGACAGCTGCCCTCTGCTGGCGCCGCCTCAGGTCCCCACTGCCAGCAGCTCCCAGGGCCGGTTGGCACTGGCTGGCGCCGAGAGTCGCATCCTGCAGGAGACAATCTCAAGGTTCCGAGCGCTGGCGGTGGACCCCACAGAGTTTGCCTGCATGAAGGCCCTGGTCCTCTTCAAGCCAGGTCGCTGAGTCTTTGCCCAAGCCTTACGGAAATGTGGTTGGGGGTTAAAGAATGGGAATTCCAGTGATTTCCTTCTGCCTCTCCTTCTGCCTCTACTACCCCACATAGGCCCGGGGCGTGCAGACTTCTTCCTTGGGGAGCAGGAGGAGCGAGGTGCAGGGCTGGCCTCACCCCTCCTGAGGGCGCTGGCTGACTGCTTTGGGGGCGGGCAGGGCGCGCTGGGAGAAGAGCTCACTGCCCGTGCATCTCTCCAGAAACTCGGGGCCTGAAGGATCCTGAGCACGTGGAGGCCTTGCAGGACCAGTCCCAAGTGATGCTGAGCCAGCACAGCAAGGCGCACCACCCCAGCCAGCCCGTGAGGTGACCTGAGCACGAGCCTTCCTGCCCGTCTGTCCCTTCGCCTCTTTACCCTCCCCCAACCCCCACCTCTTTGACACTGTCTCTGGTGTCACTGATTAGATGGCCCAAAGGTCTGACTTCAACCAAGCATGAATCCAGCATCCCCTGTGTGCCAGGTTCCAGGAGTAGGTTCCAGGAGTGGGGACCAAAATGAGCAGAAGACAAAGTTGCTGCCTCCCTTGGATGCCCAGCACGGTGACCCCACTCCAGCTGAGGACCACCCCATCAGATAGTGAGGGTTCAGATACCTATGTCTCTATGTATTTCTACAGATACCTAGGACAGGAGGCCAGTCTGGAAGGTGTAACAGATTGCTGCCAGTGAGAAGGTGGGAGACTAAGCTAGGACAGCATTCGTGGGCTAGCCTGTCCAGGACTTTGAATGCCAGCTGAAGGCCATATGTGATTTGGTAGGCAGAGGGGAGCCACTGTGGGTTTTTGAGCAGGAGGGTGTTGTACAGAGAGCCGGAGTGAGTCCAGAGTACACGATCAGGGAGGGAAGCACACACTGCCACCCTCCAGGGGAGTCCCTGGGGTCCTGCTCTCTGGGAGTGGCTATAGGGAATGGAAGGGAGAGGACAGTTGCAGGGGCCTCCAGGAGTTAGAATGCGTCTGACTTGGCCCTTGGATGGCTGTAAGGAGCAAAATAGGATGTGCTATTTGGGAGAAGCAGGAGTCAAAAAATAAAAAGGAAAGTCAGGAGGAAGATGCGGTTTTGAGGGAACATGATCAGGTCTGTTGGAGCTGCAGGGGAGCATCTCCTAGGGGTGCACTTGGCTAAGCCACACGCATGGATGAGAGCCCTCCCGTGGCTGGGTTTGGGGGCGGTAGCCACAGAGAGGCTGAGAGCGTGGCCGGTGGTTACTCACTAAATTTAATTTCACACTCACTAGGGGATGAATTCCTACAGTTTGAAAAACAGTTTCTCTACTTGACTTTCTAGTTACTTCTTTCTGAAACTCCCTAGCTCAGAAAAACAAGCAGGAAGGAACAAGTGAAAGGTGCACAACTTCTCTGTCCCACCCACTTGGCATTTGCAAAAGAAAGAAAGCCCTTGGGTTGAAAAAAAAAAAAAAAAAAGTCCTGCAAATAACTGGGAGATGAGGGATAGCCTCCCACACACCTCCACGGTGGGAGTTGAGTGTGGAGCTGGCCCACTTTGAAGTGGCCTCCTCGGAAGTTGAGCACTGACCTCTGCTGATCCCTCCCATCTCTCTTTTGGGGTTTCACCTACTTTCTCTGCACTGGGGACCCTTGATTAGCAAATGGTTTGATTGATTGATTGATTGATCAATTCATTCATTCATTCATTCACTCATTCACTCATTTGGCTCCACACCTAGTGTGGATTGCAAGGTGGGGCTTGAACTCATGACCTTGAGATCAAGACCTGAGCTGAGATCAAGAGTCGACTTGAGCCCTTTTTAAAAAATTTTTTTTATATTTCTCTCATCCACAAAAATTACACTTCCACTTCAGAACACTTTCACTAATGGCTACTCTAGGGGGCTCACGGAGCGGAATTTAGATTCTTATTCAATTATACATCTCATAATTATCCTAATAATCATATATATGATTAGCATATTTTATATAACATTAATATAACATTATTAATATAACTTATAATCTTTGCACATAATGAACAGTATTTATTTGCTATTTTTATCCCACTGACTACATGATTTATGCTCAGAAGCTGGTAATAAAACTGATGGTAGGTGCCTGGGTGGCTCAGTGGTTTAAGCCTCTGCCTTCGGCTCAGGTCATGATCTCAGGGTCCTGGGATGGAGCCCCACATTGGGCTCTCTGCTCTGCAGGGAGCCTGCTTCTCTGCCTACCTCTCTGCCTGCCTCTCTGCCTACTTGTGATGTCATTCTCTGTCAAATAAATTAAAACAAAACAAAACAAAACACACAGAAAACTGATGGTGTCCTCTCTCCTGTTCAGGTTTGGGAAGTTGCTCCTGCTTCTCCCGTCTTTGAGGTTTATCACTTCTGAACGAGTTGAGCTCCTCTTTTTCCGCAAGACCATAGGGAATACTCCAATGGAAAAGCTCCTTTGTGATATGTTCAAAAACTGAGGGAGGTGGCTGTAAAATGGGTGCAACTACTCTGGAAAAGAGCCTACTGAAGCCACTCATTCACCTGTCCTGTGACCCAGCAATTCCCCCTGTAGGTATGTATGCCAAGCAGAAATGTCCACCAAAAGATATGATTAAAAATGTTCACAGCAGGGGGTGCCTGGGTGGCTCATTCGTTAAGCATCTGCCTTCGGCTCAGGTCATGATCCCAGGGTCCTGGGATTGAGCCCTGCTTCGGGCTCCCTGCTCAGTGGGGAGCCTGCTTCTCTCTCTCCCACTCCTTCTGCTTGTGTTCCCTTTCTCACTGTGTCTCTATCAAGTAAATAAGTAAAATCTTAAAAAAAAAATTCACAGTAGCTTTATTCAGAAGAGCCCCTAACTATACGTGGGCGGTAGGATGAATTAATAAGTTGTGGTAGATTCATTTAATGGAAAGCAGCAATCAATGAATGGCCAATACATGTGACAACGTGGATGAATGTCACAGACGTAAAGGTGGAATGAAAGAACTTTGCCAAGCACAGCTTCTGCTTATACAAAATTCGTGGACAGGCCAGACAAACCAGGTGGCAGAAGCTGGAATCGTGTTTGCCTCCGGGGTTGGGAGGTGGGGTGGCTGGGAAGGGGCCCAGAGGAGCCCTCTGGTGGCTAAAAATGTTCTTGATGTTAACCTAGGTGGTGGTTTCAAATTTACTCATTCCTAAAAATTGAGCCGCGCACTCTCTGTGAGCTGGGAGAATTCATACATTTTACTGTATTATACTCAATAAAGTTGTGCATTTTACTGTATTATACTCAATAAAGTGGGGAAAAAATAAAACCGAAAAACAAATGTGTTAAAGGCTCTCCATTGAGGGGCTCCTGGGTTAAAGCCTCTGCCTTCGGCTCAGGTCATGATCCCAGGGTGCTGGGATTGAGCCCCACATCGGGCTCTCTGCTCAGCAGGGAGCCTGCTTCCTCCTCTCTCTCTCTGCCTGCCTCTCTGCCTACTTGTGATCTCTGTCAAATAAATAAATAAAATCTTTAAAAAAAAAAAAAAAGGCTCTCCATTGAAAGACACTGAAGGAATGAGCACGGGCTCTTGTGTTCCACCTGGTTTCCATGTCATGGCAAAGTCCAGGGGCAACGAGTCAAGCCCAGCTTCAAAATCTCCCACAGGAGTCAAAACCTGCCTCTCTCCAGACGGGGTCCGGCCCCCTGGAAAACCCACAGGCTGTCTCAGTGTTTCCCTTCCTGTCCTTCCTCACCCTTCTATAAACACATCCAACTCAATGCCAGGCAGCTACAGGCACTTTTCTTAGAAGGGGAATCTCTATCACTTCTTAAGTCCTTATGGAGAGAATCTCAGACAAACCTTCTTTGCAAAGGCAGACCCAAAAGACCTAGGAGATAATAGTAAAGCAAGAAGTGTGTGGGACTTGAAGATAACCCAGGCAGTGAATGGAGTGCTGAATGGGTATTGTTATTCAATCCTTGGATTAGCTCTGGGACTGGACCAGTCACCCCCAATAATAAGTGAAAAAAACTGAGGCTGGAGAGAACCTGAACCCTGGTGTGACTCTACTTAACTCCCCCTAACTCTGGCACTGCCATCCCCCCCCCCGCAGAGCCCCCCGCCCCTGGAATGGCTGAACGATTCTGTTGCATTTCCTGTCCTCCAAGAAGAAATGCTTGAAGTCAAAAGTAGAAGGTCATGTGAAGAATCTGAAATCCTAGGGGTTTCTTGCCCTTTGGCCTATGTATGAATTCTCCCAGCTCACAGAGATATCGGGCCTTGATGGAAGGATGTGGTTCAGGACACTCTGCTCTAGAAATGACACTAGCTGGGCTGGTGCCTGAGGAGGAAAGAGTATGGTAAGTATGGTCCAGCTTGAGTCCTTTCCACTTGAGCACTTAAACTATTCTTTATCTTCTTTATATATAGATATAGGTATATAGATACAGATAGAGCAGGGATGGGTGGCAGAGGAAGAGGGAGAGAGAGGGAGAATCCTAAGCAGTCTCCATGCCCAGCAGAGAGCCTGATGCAGGGCTCGAACCCATGACCCTGAGACCACGACTGGAGCCAAAATCAAGAGTCGGACCCCCAACCGACTGTGCCACCCAGGTGCCCCATATTCTTGATCTTCTAAAAGCACCAGACTTGCCGTTATTCGAGCCATCTAATGTCTATAATGCCATTATACTATCCAGTTCACGATCAAGAGTTTTCATCCATAAGGTTGAAAGGCCTGCATATAGAAAGTCTGAGCAAAGGCACTGTAGCAAGAAAGAAGGCTGCAATAGGGCCAGATAGGCCCTGGACATCTATCTCCTCTATAGTCATGCATCTCAGAACACAGGTGTGCAGAGTGGCCTACTGAAGTTCATGTGCTGGTACTGGTCTGGGATGTGTGAGCACAGCAATTCTGTACCAGTGGAGATTGTTTGGGATCTCCAGGAGAAAGTCTTGGAGAAATAGACAAGGTACACAGGCAAGATGGCATATTTCTGGCCTGGATTAGCTGCTGTCAACCTGGCATCAGTACCACCCCCTTCTAAGGTCTTGTCCTCACTGCAGAGATGCCGGGAACTACATTTCCCGTGATCCTCTTCCCCCCATGGCTCCTTCATGGAAGGCAGGCACTCTCACTCGAGCCTTGGAAGGTCAACGAGGAAGTCATTGCTGTCTGGAGGCAGTTGCAGTCAGCTCTGTGGGAAGGTAGGGATTTCAGGCAGCCTTCTTTGAATTGCAGTAGCTTCCAGAAAGCTCTTTGGATCTTTTGGCTTAGGTCTGTGTTGGCTTTCTCGACCTTCTGTGGAAGCTTCCCAGATCTGGGTTTCTCCAGTTCTTCCAGTGTGTATTATTAATCCCCTACTTCCTGTATTATGTCCTCCTCACCTGAGATACACTGAGTGGCTCTTGTTTTCCTAATGCGATACAGAGTCAGTTGATCTCAGGATTTATTCAATATTTTGCTGTAAATTGGTCCCGTTGACATTCAAATGGGTAACACTGCATTTAGGGTTGTTGCTAGGAGAGGGGATACTGTGAAAGTTTTTTTGCCCTTAAAGCCAGTAATGTCTTTGCTTATAAAGCACACAGAGACAGTCTTTGTGGACCTATCTGGGCCTTTCTTTTCAACTGCAATTTTCAGATTTGTGAGACAGTCCTCCTCTTCCACCCTAAGGGACTATTTGATGGTAGGAAATGCAGACAAAGACCCAAAGATGCCAAGAAGCATTGGGAAGGTTTGTTGATTTGGTTACCACAGGGGTACATTTTTAAAATGGCATTTCTAGGTTTTACTTGGCCAATTTAAGAAACCTGAAGAAATAATTCACTACCCTTACCGCTTTGACATTAATTTAATGCAAAAATGTAAACAATGCAAAAAAAAATGGGAAGATGATCTCAGGATTTTAAAAACTGAGTAACTTTCCATCTCACCTGAGACCTAGTTTGGCATTTGGGAACCTCCGATCTCATTCAACCATCTCATTCAATATTTAAGCAAGGGCACCTTTCATTAGGTGCTGGAGATCTAAGAGTCAGCAAGATAGCGCATTTCTTGCCTCGGGAAGCTTTTATCGAACAGTTGTTATTTATGTGACACAGAGAGTGTGAGTGAGTGCACAATCCTATGGGGGGGGGGAGCAGCAGAGGGAGAGGGAGAAGCAGGTTTCCTGCTGAGCAGGGAGCTCAGACATGGGGCTCAATCCCAGGACCCTCTGATCATGACCTGAGCCAGAGGCAGATGCTCAACAAACTGAGTCACCCAGATGCCCCTCAAACAGTTTTTTGATGCCATGAATACCGGGCACTGTTGAGAACACATCTAATCCAGCTGAAGGGGGAAGAGGAAATAACTGCCTTTTATGCTGAGACCCGAGAGTCGGTGGGAGTTATACAGAGAAGTAAACCTGAGGAAGAGAGCTCATTTCCAGATGGGAAAACTAACACCCAGAAATGGCTCATGACTTTCCCAAAGTCACACAACATAGTGGCAGAAAGAAAATGACAACCTAGGGATGAATTAATTCCTGGGCCTCTACTAGCATATGTTGCTACTTCTTCAGTCTTTTTGGTGAGGATCCTAACCGCAGACTTACTGTCTTCACTGTCCGCCTAGCTCTAGGCTGATTAAAGAGTCTTAACACCTGGCAGCTAGCATCTATTACATAAAACGAGTATCTCGAATCTCACTTTCACTTGAATTCAGCTGAGTTCCCGTAATTACTGCTTCTGCACTTTGTAAACTTTGGGGCTCAGTCCTTTCCTTAAAAGAAAAATCAGCTTAACAAAAATCACTGCTATTCCTTGGAGTGGGATTGGAGTGAGTTGGGCTGGGAGCCAGGATGGTCAGAAAACAAACCACACGTATTGCTGCTTCTGGAAGCTTTGTTCTTTAATGAGCCATGGAGTGATTTGTTCATCAAGCTGCTTTTGTGTAGCTGTACAGTGCATATTCGGAGTGACACAAACTGCACTTTCTACAGATGATGTTTTGCTCCCCCCTTCCAACAACAACAACAGAAAACAAAAACAAAAAAAAACAACAACCAAAAAACCAACCCAAAAGGAAATTACAAAGTGCCTGTTGATTGCATCAGGAATGTAATCAGTTCTGTGGGTGAGATAAATCATTCTTTTTATAGAATTATTCTGTTAGACAGTAAAATGATATTATATTTCACAGGATATGTTCTTTTACAATACATAGTATTTTAAAAATTTACACTCAGCATACTTATAAATTACTTTGAATCTATTAAAATAATACAATACTAATTTGTAATCCACACGTTTCCTCTAGTAAATGCAATTACTTGGTTCAAAAGGTGCTAACTTTTATATGACCTAAGGGGGTTGATAATAGGTATTAATTATAAATGAATAGCAAGGGGATAGGTGCCTTTGTGTGGCTTTTTTGAAAACACTTTTAACCAAAAGACCAATAAGACCTAATAGATCCATCTCCACAATCATTATTTTGCTGTTGCCTTTTAACACCAAATCAAATGTGGGAGTGGTTCCAGAAAAAAAGTGGTAAAAATTATATGAGGGGCACAGAAAGACTGAGGACTCCCTCAAATGCCAAGGACTTACTACCAAGGCTGGCATTGTTATTGGGGGGGACAGTGCTGGGGAGCTGTCACAAAATTATGGATAGACATAATGCATTTGTCAACACAGAACGATGCATGCCCATTGCCTAGCTCCCCCACCAAGGAGGAAAAAAGAGGAGAGGACGATGAGGAAAACCATCTGAACTATGTTTCTTTTTTAAATTAAAACTCTCTTAGCTTTGAACACATCCTGAGAATTTCTTCTCTAGTTCACCAAAGTGCTTGTGAAAGGTACACATTCGTTAGTTATAGTTTAAAAATACAAAAACAAAAAAAACCAACATGGCCCAGAGTCACTGAAGTGGGCCTGCAGAACCTTGCTGGACTTCCTCTTTTCAGCATGCTTCTGGGACCCCCTCTTCTCTTCTTTCACTGTCTTTGACAGTGAAAACCACCCTCTGTCAAGAACACAGAAGTCCCCACTAACCTCCCAGCAGCAGGGTAAGAGCTGCAGCTGGTTTCCAAAGCGTGAGAAGGTAGGGGCTCTGGTATCCCATTCCCTGACTTCAGGTCCCTCTGTCTCTTCAAGGCCCATACTGAGAACTCTGTATCTCCCCTTTGAATTTCTAGAAGCCCAGAGTAGCAAAGGAATTAAAATGGCAGGAAGTGCATTACAAACTAAGTATGTCACCTCCCTGATCCTTGCTGTTTAAACAAATTTGCTTCACTTATGATACACAATGTAACCTCAAAATGATACTTCTCTGCTTCTATTACATTTTCCATGATAAGGGATAGCTGGCTTTAATGTGGAGAAGTGCAAATCCAGGCTTTATTTGGGGCTGGAATGTGTGATACGAACAGAATTCCTCTGTATTTTGGAGTATGGGCTCCAAATGTGGGGCTGCCCCATTGCTGCCACACAGGGATTTTTGTCTGTAGCATGTGAGATCAAAGAAAAGCAAAGCAGAAGCAATGGGCAGCACAGCTGCAATGTATATGAAGGTTACACATCTTCTTCGTAAATGATTATTATACAGCATCACTTTGTGGTGGCATAACTTTAACCACATAGAGGACCAGTTAAGACCATATGGAAGAAGATACAGCACTTGGTTCTGACAGTTTTTAGGAGTTATGGCTTCATCTCTTTGTTAGGCCAACAGTACTTGTTATCCTATGAGAAGCAAAGCTTTCTTTCCTTCAAAGGGAGGGTCCCACACTTGCTCTTCATTCTTAGGACTGTGCGGATCTCTCCCCGCCCCACAACCCTCCATTCTGGCACTTCGTTAAATGACTAGAAATCCACAAATCTAGCAACCAAAAAACAAGTATTTTTTATTTAATTTTATCCAAATTCAGGTTTCAGGTCCCTGAGAAATATAAAGTCTCTTAACATCCATTGCCTAGTTCTTATAAAGTGGCCTACAGGAGTAATTTTTTTTTTTTTCCAACTGCCAAAAACTTATTTTGCAAACAAACAAAGAAAATCTGCAAAAATTTAGAAGGGAGAACATATGCCAAGATGTGTTCTCTAGGCCGTTCCTTGGAGCCAAAAGGAATTACCCAACAAGGGTCATCTCTTTCTCATATGGTATTTAATCAATGTTCTGGAGCAAGTAGAGAGTAGCAGTCCATGCCCAGCAGGACACCACTCCCCCAGGAATACTGAAACAGCCTGCGTAGCCTGGCTTGGGGCCCTGGGGCCCCAGAAGTCCAACTGGGACCTGACCATGCTGAGGGGTTGGGCTTTCCTCAAGAGATTCTCCAAAGTTCGATTTTTAAAAGGCTTTAACATTTATTATTCCTCAGCATGAATAAGGTGGCAGATGTTTGCGGGATATAAAATCTAACACTTACAACCATCATCATTCTGGAGATTTAAGAAGATTCCTTTCCCTAGCTCATTTCTGAAACCAAACCAGGGAGAGGTAAGACTCCTGCTACCTTTAGCTGCCACTCAGAATGATGTTCTAAGCCTGACCTCTGAGGCTTGACAATAACCACTGAGGCAGTGACATGAGGTTCAGTGTTGTGTAACAGGAGAGAATCTGCCCTAACAAAGTCTTAACATTTCCACAACTTCAAATCGAAGTATGAAAAGAAAGAATAACCAAAATTCAGGTTACAGATGGTAAAGGCTCTTTTTCAGAACAGTGCACGTGGTAGTTAGACAAGATGCATTTAGTAACTTTAAAAATAAACATTTCACATACTTATCTCAAGAAAGAGTATCATGTTTCATCTTCCATATATTATAAATAGCAAAAACAGATTTCTAATCCCACAAATGCTAAGAAGCTTAAAATGCTATTATAGCTCAGGTGTAGGGAGACACCCAGTGGTGAAAAAGATGGTCTGATTTTTCCCTCAACCCTGGGATAGTGGCTCTCACCCCTATCCAATGGCCCTTAATCTGTGGGAAGAAATTCCACCAGGAGGAGGGAAGCATAAGGTTAAAAAGAAATATGCATACTATACATATATATTTACAGTAAACTTCAGTAACCAGAATATTAACAAAAATAGCTTCAAGTAGTCCTTGATTTATTTTTTCATCTATTTAATACTGATGGTCTGAGGAAAAGAAGGTAATAGTTAGATGGTTATATTAAAAATTTTTCTCTTTTATTTTTTTTGGCAGCTTTCTGTTAACACTTATTCATGCAGTGTTGTGTATGAATGTTTTAGGAGAAGTGATTAGACGGTCACATTACTTGTCTGAGTTTGTGGTGGAAATCCACCAGCAGATGAACAGGTTCGTATGTGATCTTCAGCTTATTAATCTATACAAAGAGGAAAGCCTGGGTGGATTAGGATGAGACCCTCTTGTTTAGGGATCACGTCTCTGAGACACTTTAAAAAAATTAGAGGAACCTAATCCTAGGACCAGGAAGTCTGAGTACAGTAGGAAAACTGAAACTTCAGCCCATGCAATATATTTGGCAGAAACTAACCAGGAGTGAAACTGGCATTATTATGACACTGAACATCATCAAAAAACAAAACATGTACTCTTCTTCATCATGTAACCAGATGTCTGAGACACGCTCTGATGGCTTCATGGAAACAATTACGTTTTTACTTTCCCCAGAATATAACATGGAGTATTTCTCAAAAATCTTAAAATAGAGGGCTTAAGCTTTTTGTTTATAAATCCTTGGAAAAAAATTATATTCTACCCCAGCTCCTAACTATCCCAAAATAAACCCAAAGGCTTTTGCTTTCGCGGTTAAGAAAGATTTATATGTTTTCTTCAAATGTCAAAAATCAGTGGTTCCCTCAGGCCCACCATGTTCCCCCCAGTTCAACACCCACCTCTGGGAAGGAAAAGAGGATGGAGGAGAGGCAACTAGGAAGATCTCCACAACTGACCCAAATCCCCAGGCCCCCGGTGGCTCCGTTTAGTGAACTCCCCAGTCAAATACAGCAGCCAAGGCACAGCTGGCACCATCCCCAGCAGGCTTCACAGAGGCCTTTCTGTTTCTGCAGGAGGCCCAGGAAATTAGCACACAAGTTCTTGGTTGTATGCTTGGGCAAGAGGCAGGACCACAATTAGGTTGGACTATTGTGGACGAGGGGATGAGAAGAGGCCCCGAAGCTGAGATGTGTTTACCACTCTGTAGCCATGAAGGGACACACAGCTGCCAGTTCAGACCATAAACTCATTATTTCCAAAGAGAGCTAGCTGTTGGGTGGAGCTGGAGTCTGGGTCCACAGTCTTCCTGCGGCCAGTCACAACTGTCCCCTCTGGGGTCTCTTTGGTTTTCTGAGGTGAGTTTTTCACATTCTTTAATTTCTGTTTGCCCTTTTCAGGGTTGAAGGTTCCTCTGCTGATGAACTGAGGCCTGTCTTCCAGGGATTTGGTCTGACCGAATGGCCCTTCCACTCCCAGGGCCTCGCCAGCTGAGGCAGCTCGGTAGAAAGGAGATTTAGAATAAATCTGAAATCGTTTTCTGGTCCCATGAGAAGATGCAGTGTTAGATGAACATAAAGTAGAGAATGAAGAGTCTACTGAATCCAAAGAGTCTTGCTGCCTTTTTAGCTGCTTTCGTAACTTGCTTGAAGGTTCGGATTTGCCAGCTGCCTTCAGGGAGCTAAGGACTAAGCTTCTCTCTAATTCAAAAGAAGAGATCAAAGCTCTAAGTGACAATTTCCTCTAAAGCAAATCATCCCATAATAATAGGTTTCACCATTCCCGTGTGAGGTGGGCTGAGGTCTGAAGTGTCCAGGCGGACCCACTCCGTCCACAGCCATAACCTGAGAAGTTACCCATTTCTAAACATATCATTTAAGAATCAACCCCAAGAAGTCTGGAGTTCGACTACGCCATTAGGAAAGGCCAACAACTGTCACTATCATTTAAAATACTGCCAGGAAGTCATCCATTTCCTCCAGGTTGCTTAATTTGTTGGCATGTGGCTGCTGGTAATAATTTCTAATAAACGTTTCTATTTCCTTGGTGTTAGTCGCGATCTCTCCCCTTTCATTCATGATTTTATTAATGTGGGAGACTCAGCCATCAGAAAGGATGAATACCCACCATTTGCATCAACATGGATGGAACAGGAGGGGATTATGCTAAGTGAAATAAGTCAAGCAGAGAAAGACAATTACCGTATGGTTTCACTCATATGTGGAACATAAGGAATAGCATGGAGGACATTAGGAGAAGGAAGAGAAAAATGAAGGGGAGGAAATCAGAGGGGGAGATGAACCATGAGAGACTATGGACTCTGGGGGAAAAAACGAAGGGTTTCAGAGGGGAGGGGGGTTGGGGGATGGTTTAGCGCAGTGATGGGTATTAAGTAGGGCATGTATTACATGGAGCACTGGGTGTTGTACGCAAACAATGAATCATGGAACACTATATCAAAAACTAATGATGGGGATGCCTGGGTGGCTCAGTTGGTTAAGCCGCTGCCTTCGGCTCAGGTCATGATCCCGGGGTTCTGGGATCGAGTCCCACATCGGGCTCCTTGCTTGGCGGGGAGCCTGCTTCTCTCGCTGCCTCTGCCTGCTTCTCTGCCTGCTTGTGTGTGCTCTCTCTCTCTCTGGCAAATAAATATTTAAAAACAAAACAAAACAAAACAAAAAACTAACGATGGTAACTAATACAACATAATAAAATTAAAAAATAAAATAAAATACTGCCAGGATATGTAGTAATTCTATGTCTCCCTGAGACATGCCACGTAGTTAAATACCTCCTTTGGTATAAGCCCATCTCTCAGCAGGGCCCAACTCCTATCAACCACCCTCAGAACATGGATCATGGATCAGTAAGACAAGATGTGTTGTAATTATTGGGTTTTCTCTGTGGTAAACAGAGAAGAAAACATTAAGTTGACAAAAAACTGCATTACATTAAATGTTGGGTCTGATGAACAATATATAATGGAAGCTTCACGAAGATCAGTATATTTGAATTCCTTAGGACTTTGTCACCTTCTCCCATAAGGTCAGGCATTCTTGAAAGGAATTTTGTCTTAGCCTGGGAATCCTTATTCCTCCCTTGCAAAACAAATCTGGATTCTTTGGTCTAATATGTTCATTTACCTGATTTCTCAGAGATGGCACCTTCAGACTCAATATTCAAATTTTCTGAGCTATCAGCAGTCCCAATGGAGGCCTCAGACTCAAGGGTTTCATCATCAGAAGCACGGGGTTCCAGTACAAGCATCTCAAATGTTAGCTCCTCCCTGTAAGATATAATCAAGAAATCCACCAGTGCTTGATAAGAGGAGGAAGGAAGACAACAGGAAAAAAAGACTTACAACGAAAGAAATTTAAGTAGCAAAACAGTCACATTTCCTACTGTTCCCATCCAAAGTGGTGATAAAGACCCGTAAGCCACAGTAATGATGGAGGATACAAACACAGTCTGGGACCTATAACAGAGCAAAGAGTGAGTGGGGGGGGAAAGATGCTGCAGCTGTAAGACATTTTGGTAAAATGAACTCTGTGCTGATAACCAGGAGATCAGGGTTCTAAACTCACTCTACACTCATATGAATGCACTGGCAAAGTACTTTCCTCTCCCTGGACCTCAGCCCCCTCATCCACAAAACAAAGAGATGACATGAGATAATCTCTGAGATTCCTTCTAGCTCTTTAACTATTTTCCATGAACTGGCACTAATGATGAAGTAAAACATCATTGGTCTTTTCTGTCCTTTGCCTCTTATGCCACCTCCACTCAAGCATTCTCTACTCCTCTTCATCAGGCATCCAACCTACCTTTCAGTTGTGCCCCTTGTTCCCTCAAGTCTTGGACTTGGTTCCTAATCTTGCTTTCTCGCTACTACTTGATGTCACCTGATCTGTCAATAAACATCTTCGTAAAAGCTCACCTCAGTACTCTCACACTAAAGTGTCCTTGTGTCTGCTACTTCTAACAATCTTTCCTTCACATTACGTGGGCAATTTCTCCAATGTGCAGATCTTAGAGTTTGTCACTACCTGGAAATATACTAGCTCTGAGTCCCAAACTTCCATAATTTCCTTATCCTTCCAATTCTTACTCCCTTTCTCATCAAATCTCCTTTCTTTCAGAGCCTTCTTAGCTCTGCTTCCACTCTACCTAGCTCAAACTATATTCTCCAGTGACATTTTCACCAAAGCTGAGTGAGGTCTTCTTTTCAAATTAGCTAGCTAGCCCCTGGTCAAGGTGCACAACCTCTGCCTTATTGTGTTCTGTACAGCTGAGTCCCAGCTGCTTTATTTTAGCTTACCAAAATTCTAGAATCACTCCTGACAGGCAAAACGTATTTTAACAGACTCAGATGTCTCCTAATGGATCAATCTCTTAGACCTGGGATCCTGGAACTCAGAAACAAAAATCCCCTTAAAACTTTAGAGCCTTTTTTGTCAATAAGAACCGATACACAGTACCCTCAAAAAGAACCAGAGCATGTCTGTACTATCCCCAAGATGTAGTGTTATTGTTACTTAACCTTGCTCTAGTGATGGTAGAGGGCAGAGAGTTGACTATCTGCCTCTCTCCTAAATTGCCACCAATTTCCCCACCTAGTATCCCAGCACCCACTAGAATTGCTGCCTTACCCTGACCATCCAGTTGGTGGCCCCATGGCTATATTGATCTTCAGATAATAACCTTCTTTAGTTCTCTTTGTTTTGTTTTTAAGATTTTATTTATTTGTCAGACAGAGAAAGCAAGCACAAGGAGGGAGAGCAGCTGGAATAGGGAGAAGCAGGCTCCCCACCCAGCAAGGGGCCCTATACAGGACTCAAGCTGAAGTCAGACACTTAACTGACTGAGCCACCAAGGTGTCCCACTTTAGGGAGTTCTGAATGACGCCCATTCTTGAAAGGGACTTTTGTCTTAGCCTAGGAATCCTTACTCCTCCTTTTAAAGACCAACCTGTTCAATGAGGCTGATCTCAGACCTGTTCAGAAACCTGGCTAAGACTGACACACCTTATCACAGTCACCAGCACTGTCACTCAAGAAGCTTCAGGTACACCTGCTCATGGAGCTTCCCTCACTGAGGTGACACTCTTCATGCTCTTACCTGAGTCCAGGCAACATGTCTTTTTCATCTTTGCATCTCCTGTATTACTGGATACAGTGCTTGGTACATAGGGGAGATTTAATAAAAAAGGAAAAACCAAGAGAGCACAGAATGCAGAAAATGAGAACAGGTAACGACTGGTGGCTCCCTTTCTTTCTGGAAACTTACTTCTCTTTCTGTAGGTTCTCAATCTGCTCAGTCAGTACCCTCTCCTCTTGCTGCATGGCTGCTTGCTGTTGTTCTGTGATGTCAGTCTCCACTGTGGCTTCACTAGTCAAGGTCTCTTCTGGGACATCAGACATGGAGGGCAACCGGACCACAACAGGAGAGGATGGACTTGGATAGTTTCCTCGACGAAGTCGCCCCTTTCCCTGCAAAGAAAAATATGTGTTAGCAGTAAATTGAGTGACTGCATTAGGTGTATGCAGCCTGTTCAGAAGAGCAAGTGTACTTCCATCAAACCAGGTAAATGGTAGGAATAAATGGAAACATTCTGCAAGCCCTCAGCTATTTAGAAGATACTGTCCATCAAACAAATGTAGATTAAGTATTTCTTGCAGGAGAACTAGAAAATGGATCTTCGGCAGGTGGCACTGTGGGAACACATTATGCCCTGAGAGGAGAGATTCTTCACTTAATATAAGCTTTGTCCACTCCAAACAGGTATCCATACCTGGCTATTTGAATTTAGTTAAAATTAAATAAATGTAAAATTTTAGTTCTGTATTCATACTAGTCACATTTCAAATGCTCAATTGTCACGGGAGGCTAGTGGCTACCATACTGTATAGTGCAAGATACAGAACATTTCCATTGTCTGAAAGACAATGCTGCTCTGTAACTTTACCTTGGAATGCAAAATCTCTCTAGGAAGGCTAAAGAAACATGTCCTGAAAAGTCAGTTTCATTAAAAAAAAAAAAAAGTCATTTATATATTACGGGATGCTTGTGAGAGAGATTCTCTGACAGCACCTTCCCTTTTTGAGATTAGGGTGGGGGGGAATCTCATTGCTTTTAATTTAGTTACCTTGTATATGACTTTAGCTTCTGATAATAGCAGACTAGGTATTTCAGATTAAACCTCCTCCTGAGAGCACCTGGACCAAACATAAAAAACCCAAAATAGGGGCGCCTGGGTGGCGTAGTGGGTTAAGCCTCTGCTTTCAGCTCAGGTCATGATCTCAGGGTCCTGGGATGGAGCACTGCATCAGGCTCTCTGCTCGGCAGGGAGCCTGCTTCCCCCTCTCTTTCTGCCTGCTGCTCTGCCTACTTGTGATCTCTCTTTCTCTGTCAAATAAATAAATAAATAAAATCTTAAAAAAACAAAACCAAAACCAAAATATTCTTGAAGGCACCAGAGAGCTAGTTAACAAAGCAAACAAAAGAGAGGCTAATTCGGCATTCAGGGCTAATCTAAATTTAAGAAGATGTAGCTGAGAATCTGAGCAGAGTTTCTGACAGACTACAGCAGGGGTTAGCAAACTATGGCTCTGGGCCAAATCTGGCCTTGTGCCTGATTTTGAAAATAAATCTTTACAGAAATACATTCATGCTCATTAATTCACACATTGTCTAGGCTCTTCCGAAAAACAGCTGCAGCACTGATTGTTGCATCAAAGACCATATGGTTCACAAAGCTTAAAATATTTACTCTCTGGTCCTTTATAGAAAAAGTTTGCCAATCCCTGGGGTAGAAATAAAAACGAGTCCAGACGCACACAAGGGTATGGACTGTTGCCTGGTAAAACTTCCATGCCTGACACTGAGATCCCCAAGGTTTGCATCCTAAACAAGGGTAAGCTGAAATAAAAGTCTTTGTGGACACTGTAGCCTAGCTTCAAGTCATTTGAATGGTTCTGAAAATTTAAGTCCTAAAACTGGATTAAAGTAACCCCAGATTGCAAGTGCCCTAGAACCTGACAAAAAAAAAAATGAAAACACACTTTGGAGGAAAATCATGTCCTCTCAGTCCTCAAAATACTTCTACAAATAGTTTTTCAAATACTATGTATATGACAGATAATCAAAGGTAACTAAGCACAAAAGGAGACAAGACAATGTAAATGAAAACTAGTGAAAACAACAAAACCCAGAAACTTTCAATGACTCCAGATACTGTGGCCATCAGACAGACTTAAAATAACCATGCTGAAGGAGATAGAAAGAGTTGAAATGGTAGACTGGAAGTTAAGGCAGAAGAAAACAAAGAATCAAGCAGAAAATAATTTTTTTCCTGAAAAAATTAGGAAAAGAAGGTAAAAAGTTAGAAAGGACAAAATAAAAAGATCAACCCTATGTAGAAAGAATACCAGAAGAGGAGAGAGATCCTGTAGAATACTAAAGAGATAATGACAGAGCAATTTTTCAAAACCAATTAAATATATCAACCTACTGACTGAAGAAAGCATTCAAACTCTAAGGAAGACAAACAGAAAGAAGTCCACACATAGAAACAACTGCTAAAAATAAAAGGCAAGAGATAATCTTAAGATTTATTTATGACAGACTGAGAAAGTAAGAGCATGAGCTGTGGGGAGAAGCAAAGGGAGACAGACAAGCGACTCTGTCTGTGATGAGCATGGAGTCTGAGATAGGGCTCGACCCTGAGATCATGAAATCCAGAGTCAAGATGCCTAACCAAGCCACCCAGGCACTCCAAGGTAAGAGATAATCTTAAAAGTAGTCAGAAAAAAAGTATACCTGCAACAAGGATACAAAATTAATATTCAAAAATATTCAGTTAAAATTCTAAATACTAATAATGAAGTAGCAGAAAGAGAAATTAAGAACACAATTCCATTTTCAATAGCACCTAAAAGAATACACTACCTGGGAATAAACTTAACCAAAGAGGTGAAAGACCTGTACTCCAAAAACTACATAATATTGATGAAAGAAACTGAAGATGACACAAACAACTGGAAAATATATTCATGCTCATGGATTGGAAGAATTAATATTGCTAAATGTCCATATTACCCAAAGCAATCTACAGATTCAATGCAATCTCTCTCAAAATAGCAACAGCATTTTTCAAATAACTAAAACAAATACTAAAATTTCTAGGGAATCATTAAAGACTCTGAATAGCCAAAGCTATCTTGAGAAAGAAGAACAAAACTGGAGGTATCACAATTCCAGATTTCAAGATACTACAAAGCTGTAGTAATAAAAAACAGTATGGTACTTGTACAAAAACAGACACAAAGATCAATGGAACATAACAGAGCCCAGAAATAGACCCATGCTTATATGGTCAATTAATTTACAACAAAGGAAGCAAAAATATATGACAGGGGAAAGACTGTCTCTTCAGCAAATGGGTTGCGGTAACTAGACAGTTATATGCAAAAGAATGACCTGGACCACTTTCTCACATCAGACACAAAAAATTAACTCAAAATGTATTAAAGACCTAAATGTGAGACCTGAAACCATAAAAACTCCTAGAAGGGAACACAGATAATAATTTCTCTGACACTGGCCATGGCAACATTTTCCTAGATATATCTCCTAAGGTAAGGAAAACAAAAGCAAAAATAAATAAATACTAGGACTACATCAAAATAAAAAGCCTTTGTATAGTAAAGGAAACCAGCAACAGTACAAAAAAGGCAACCTACTGACTGTGAGAAGATATTTTCAAATCATCTATCCAACAATAAGAGGTTAATACCCAAAGTATATAAGGAACTTACACAACTCAAAACCAAAAAAAACACAAACACCCCAATTAAAAAATGGACAGAGGACCTGAATGGACATTTTTCTAAAGAAGATCTACAGATGGCCTACAGACACGTGAAAAAATACTCAAGATCACTCATCATCAGGAAAATGCAAATCGAAACCACAATGAGATATCATTTTGCTTCTGTCAGAATGGTTAAAATCAAAAAGACAAGAAATAACAAGTATTGGCAAGGCTATGGAGAAAAAGGAACCTTCTTACACCAATGGTGGGAATGCAGACTGGTCCAGCCACTTTGGAAAACAGTATGGAGGCTCCTCAAAAACATAAAAGTAGGACAACCATATGATCCAGTCATTCCTCTACTGGATATTCATTCAAAGAAAATGAAAACACTAATTTGAAAAGATATATGCAACCTTATGTTAATTGCAGCATTAATTTACAAATTACGTAGGCAGCCCAAGTGTCCACTGATTGATAAATGGATAAAAAAGTAATGGAATATATTCAGTCATAAAAAAAAGGATGAGATCTTGCCATTTGTGACAACATGGATGGAACCAGAAGGTATCCTGCTAAGTGAAAAAGTCAGATAAAGACAAATTCATGATTTCACTTATATGTGGAATCTAAAAAATAAAGCAAATGAACCAACAAAAAGAATCAGATCTTTTAAATGTAGAGAACAAACCAATGGTTGCCAGAGGGAAGGGGGCAAAGGGATGAGTTAAGGGAAGTAGGAGATCCAGGCTTCCAGTTATGGCATGTATAAGTCACAGGGCTGGAAAGTACAGCACAGGGTACCTGTCAGTGGTACTGTAACTACCTGCAATAGCACTGCGTAACATATATTTGTTGAATTACTATGCTGTACACATGAAACTAATGTAATATTGTGTGTGTTAACTGTACTCAAAAAAATGTTAACTGAGTTATGAAATGGAAAACTACATATACACATGCAACAAAAATAAACTATTCGGTTCAAAGATTACTTTTCCACAGAAATAATGGAAAGCAAAATATAATAGATGCTATTTTTATAGTGGTGCAAGGAAAGAAACTGCCAACCTAGAATTTTACACCAAGCAAAACCACCTTCAAGAATGAAGTTGAAATAAAGATACTTTTACACAGACTAAGATACAATTACAAATACAATCACCAATACAATTGCACTAAAGGGACATAAAAAATGAAGAGAAATCGGGGCGATAAATGAAGAACAAGGAAAAGAAAATATATGAGTAATTTTGAATGAATACTGACTACATAAAACATAAGAATAATGTGCGGATTTAAAGTATACAGATAATTAAAAATAACAAGAGCAACTACATCATATATAATATATAATAGCAGCTGAAGCATATGTAAGTCCTTATATCATCGAAGATAAAAGTACAAATTAATAGACTTTGACAGTCATAGATTTATGTTGTAATCTTTAGGTTAACTATTTAAAAAAGAGTAAAAAAGTATAAAACTTGCAACTAACAAAAGAAAAAATGGAATAAAAAGTAATCAAAAGAAAAAGGCAAAACAAAACACAACAAAAACAAAAACAAACCCCAAAAAGGCAATAAAGAAAAGGAACATGTTATCAGGTAGGAATAATAAAACACACAAAATAAAATAGTAGATTTAAATCCCAATATATTAGGGATTACATTAAATGTAAATAGATTAAATGCACTTGTTAAAATCTGAAGACTGTCAGAGTGTCTTAATAAAGAAAACCCAAGTATATGAAATTTATTAGGGGCACATATAAAATATTAGAATTTAGAAAGCTGAAAGTAAAAAGATGGGAATAAAAGACCCAGCATGTTTAATCAAAAGAAAACTGGTGTAGCTAAATAAGTTCCAGGCAAAGTAAATTTTAAGGTAAGAAGTGTTAATTTGTGATGAAGAGGGATATTTCACAATGACAAAAGCTCAAATTATGAAGAAGGTAGGTTTCCAAATTTGGAAGTACCTAAAAAATGGCTTCTGAAAGTTTAAAGTAACATATTGACAGAAATACTCAAAGAAACAGACAATGCTATAACTACCACAGAAAAAATAAATGTGTATACACAAACCAGTAAAGCAACTTGATATACATTAAGTGACATAATAGACATATAAAAACTCAGTATCTAACAACTTCAGAATATATATATTTTTAAAGATTTTATTTATTTATTTGACAGACAGAGATCACAAGTAGGTGGGGGGGGAAGCAGGCTCCCTGCTGAGCAGAGAGCCCGATGTGGGGTCTTGATCCCGAGACCCTGGGACCATGACCTAAGCCGATGGCAGAGGCTTTAACCCACTGAGCCACCCAGGTGCCCAGAATATTCTTTATTTTAAAACATATACAGTAAGCAGGGCGCCTGGGTGGCTCAGTGGGTTAAGCCTCTGCCTTCGGCTCAGGTCATGATCTCATGATCTCATGATCTCAGGGTCCTGGGCTCGAGCCCTGCATCTGGCTCTCTGCTCAGCAGGGAGCCTGCTTCCCTTCCTCTCTCTCTGCCTACTTGTGATCTCTGTCTGTCAAATAAATAAATAAAAATCTTTAAAATATATACAGTAAGAAAATAAATTTCCAAGGGGTTAAAAAAATTTACCTGACCTTTAAAGTAATTTAAAATAAGTTTCCTGGTAGTGTCATCACAAAGAGAAAACTAAAAATCCCTATACATTCAGAAATTAAGAAATAGACTTTAAAATATCCATGGACAGGGATGCCTGGGTGGCTCAGTCGGTTAAGCCACTGCCTTCGGCTCAGGTCATGATCCCAGGGTCCTGGGATTGAGTCCCACATCCGGCTCCTTACTCGGCAGGGAGCCTGCTTCTCTCTCTGCCTCTGCCTGCCACTTTGCCTGCTTATGCATGTGCACGCGCTCTCACTCGCTCTCTCTCTCTGACAAATAAATAAATAAAATCTTAAAAAATAATAAGATATCCATGGACAAAGAAGAAATCACAATGGAAATTAGAAATTATTTTGAACAACAGTATCAAAATATATGATACACTTTAACGCTGCCTATCCTAAAGTTACAGCCCTACATGCATACATGAGAAAAGAAGAAAGGCTAAAAATTAAAGAGATAAGCACCAATTTCAGGAAACTAGGTAAAGAGTCACAAAGGAGACCAAAGGAGAAAAAAGTAAACGAAGATAAGAGTAAGTGAACATTAGAAAAAAAGAGGATCAAAGCCAATATGTAACTTTTTAAAAAGACTAATAAAAAGTTTAAAACCCTGGCAAGACTATGAAGAAAAATTAAGAATTCACAGATAACCAAAGGCAGGAATGAAAAGAGGGACACTACTATAAATCTTGTAAATAAAAAAGTTAAGAAGCTACTATGAACAACTTTATGTCAGTAAATCTGAAAGTTTATATGAATTGGAGAGTTCCTATAAAAATCCAAGTAATTAATACTGTCAAAGAATAAATTTAAAAATGTGAAAAATCTTATAAATTCAATCTACAATTTAAAACTTTTCCAGAAAGAAAACTACGGGCCCAGATGATTTTACTAGCAAACAAGAAGACAAATTCTTCCACAAAAGTTTTTTTTAAAAAGAATGCTTACCCAACTCATTTTCAGAGGCCAGCATTCCCTTGATATCAAGACATAACAAGGATATTAAAAGCACTATTATAATTTTAGTCATTACCCCAGGTGTAGAAATCCTAAAAACATACTATAAACCTATTCAAGCAATATATAAGAAGGATATTACTGTAACACTAGTTGATTTATTGCAGTAATATGTAAATTATGGTTTAACATTAGAAATGCACTGTGTGTGTGTCAATAAAATACATACAGTAACAGCAATTTATAAAATTCAACATAAAGTCATAGTAACAACTCTTAAAAAAAAAACAGGAATAAAAGGGAACACACTTAAGAAGCGTCTACAAAAATTCTATAGCAAACATCATACTTTGTGGTAGAAGACTGAAAGCTTGCCCACTGAGACTGGAAACATGCCAAGAATGATCCCTCTATCAGCACTTCCTTTCTATAGGATACTGGAGGTTCTGTGTGCTAGCTGATGTAAGAAAGAGAAATAAAAGGCAAAAAGACTGTAAAAGACCAAAGGAAGCTATCATTATTTATGAACAATATGCCTGTAGAGGTAGAAAATCTAAAGAAAGTGAGTTGAAAAAGGTCATCAGACAAGGAGAAAAAATGTGTAAGGTCACTACACACAAAACTTTAAAACATTTTTGAGAGGAACTGGTCTAGATGAAGAGAGAAATCATGTTCATGGATGGGAATGATATTGTAAAAATGTCAATTCTCCCTAAAGCAATCTATTAGTTCAAAGGAATCTCAGTAAAAATCCCCAGAGACTTTTTGTGAAGCCGATTCATAAAGAGCCAAGAATAATCAAACACGACTGAAGAAGAAGGTAGGATGACTTGTTCCAGCAGATTATTTTTAGAATGTTGTATTAATTAAAACACCTGGTATTGGTACAAAGTCAAAACAGCATAGAAACAGATCAATGCACATATAGACTCTTGATTTATAATAAAAGGGGAACTTAATGACACTATGGAAAGAATTTTTTAGTTAATTATTTTTATTATTTTATTTTTATTTTTATATTTTTAAAGGTTTTATTTATTTATTTGACAGAGAGAGAGATCACAAGTGGCCAGAGAGGCAGGCAGAGAGAGAGGGGGAAGCAGGCTCCCTGCTGAGCAAGGAGCCCGATGCGGGGCTCGATCCCAGGACCCTGGGATCATGACCTAAGCCGAAGGCAGAGGCTTACCCCATTGAGCCACCCAGGCGCCCCTATTATTATTATTTTAGAGCTAGACAGCAAGCAAGCGGGGGTGGGGAGGCAGTTTGGGGGTGAGAGAGAGAGATAATCTTAAGCAGCTTCCTGACAAGGTGCAGAGCCCAATGTGGGGCTAGATCTGACGACTCTGTGCTGAAATCAAGGAGTCAGACGGTTAACTGGCTGAGCCATCCAGGCACTCCAAGAATATTTTTTAAATAAATGGTTCTGGAAAAACTGGATATCCATGTGGAAATATAAAGATCACTGCCTAAAAGGTGAGGGAAGCATTCAAGAGTAAAGGGAAGAGACTACACACCTGACAGCCAAAGGCAATGCATGGTCCTTGACGGACATTGGTTTAAAGAAAATCGCTATAAAGGACACTTGCTGAAACTTTAATACGGACTGTGTATTATATAACAGTCTTGTGTCAATGTCACACTTCCTGATCGTCAACTACACTGGGTGTGGTTAAATAGAATGCCTTTGATCTTATGATACACATGCTGAGGTATTTAGGGGTAAACTGTCATAAACTCTGAAATGGTTCAGAAAAAAAAAAAAAGCGAGAGAAAGGCAAACATGACAAAATATTAACATTTGTTGTATCTAGGTGAAGGTACATGGGTACTCATTGTACTAGTCTTGCAACTTTTCTAAATGTTTTAGTTGTTAAAAATAATAAACTGTGGGCGCCTGGGTGGCTCAGTGGGTTAAAGCTTCTGCCTTTGGCTCAGGTCATGATCCCAGGGTCCTGGGATCGAGCCCCGCATTGGGCTCTCTGCTCAGCAGGGAGCCTGTTTCCCCCTTTCTCTCTGCCTGCCTCTCTCTGCCTACTTGTGATCTCTGTCAAATGAATAAATAAAATCTTTAAAAAATAATAATAATAAACTGGAAGGGCACCTGGGTGGCTCAGTCAGTTAAGCGTCTGCCTTCAGCTCAGGACGTGATCTCCAGGTCCTGGGATTGAGCCCTGCTTTGAGCTCCCTGCTCAGTAGGGAGTCTGCTTCTTACTCTCTCCGTACCCCTCCCCCTGCTTGTGTTCTCTCTTTCTCAAATAAATAAAATCTTAAAACAAAAAAAACAAAGATCACTGCCTTCATTTTATCACATACAAAAACTGTCTCCAGGTGTACTGGATACCTAAATATCAAAGGCAAAGCAATAAAGCTTTTAAAAGATAATAAAGATGATCTTTATAACCTTGGGTAGTAAAAAAAATTCTTACACATGACCCTAAAAGTAAAGAGTGATAAATTAGACTATATTAAAATTAAGAACCTCTGCTAATCAAAAGATACCTTTAAAATAGGGTGATGGGTATTGAGGAAGGCACATGTTGTATTGAGCACTGGGTGTTATAAATAACTAATGAATCACTGAACACTACATCAAAAACTAATGACATACAGTGGCTAACTGAACATAAAAAAAAGATACATTTAAGAGCGGACGAAAAAAATCTGAAACAGGAGTAACCAGAATTCATAAAGAACTTCAAATCAAACAAAAACAGGCAACCCAATTAGAAAAATGGGCCAGGGATGTGAACAGGTCCTTCACAAAAGAGGACAGCCAAATGGCCAATACACTTATGGAATAAGCACATTAGAGTCACAGCATAAAAATGCAAAGTAAACCACTCTGACACACCCATTAAAATGGCTAAAATGAAGGAATCTGGCAACATATGTAGTGGAGTAGAACTGGGAACCCTCCCTCATACACTGCTAGTATGTACAACCATGTTGGAAAAAAGTTCACTATTATGTAACTAACGTTGATGATATATGTATCTATGACCCAGTAATTCCACTCCTATGTATTGTCAACAAAAATATGTACATGTGTCCATCATCATTCATCACCATAGATACAAAGTATTACTGTATGATAGAAATGACCATAAGCAAGGCAAAAGGAAAATGATACATCCTATGAAAATATCTACAACTCGTAACACAAGGTCTAATTTTCCCTAAATTAATAGAAGAAGCTCCTTTAAGTAAGTAGGGAGAGACCTCCTACCTAGTGAAAAATGAACAAAGGATTCACCAACCACTGCTCAATATGTTAACTCTTGACTCTTCAGAGAGTCCATGAGGTCAAATGTATTTTTATTATAATGCCAAGAAAATATTTGCCCTTTTCACTCTGTTGACTTTTGCATAGATGGTAGAAAACCAATTATGGATAAAACCACTAAAAGAGAATACAGTAATACTTTGTATCTATGGTGATGAACTTACCAACTTTTCTTTTTAATGGTTTTGTATAATAGAAAAACCTTCTCTACTCCAAGATTACAGTATATTTTTCTATTATAATAGGGATTTTATTGGTTTGGATTGATCACACACTTTATGAATGATTTATACCTAATTCTTCAAGCAAATACCAAATATAAGGTATGGAGAGTTAACTATTTTCAATTTTTTTAAAAAACATATATTTTTATTTTTTCCCCAAGTTTTTATTCATATCCCAATTAACATACAGTGTAATATAGTTTCAGGTGTAGAATTTAGTGATTCATCACTTACATACAAACACCTGGTGCTCATGACAAGTACCCTCCTTAATACCCATCACCTATTCAGTCCCCCCGCCCCTCCCTGCCACATCCTCTCCAGTATGTATCAATTGTGTTATAGAGTCTGTTTCTTGGTTTGCCTCTCTCACCCCTAAGATCATTTGCTTTGTTTCTTAAAATCCACATATGAGTGAAATCATATGGTACTTGTCTTTCTCTGACTTATTTCACTTAGCATAATACTCTCTAGCTCCACCTATGTATTGCAAATGGCAAGACTGCATTCTTTTTTATGGAGGAGTAATATTCCATTGTGTGTGTATATGACACACCACATGCTCTTTATCCATTCATTAGCTGATAAACATTTGGGCTCTTTCAGTAATTTGGCTATCGTAGATAATGCTGCTATAAATATCAAGATGTATGTGTCCCTTTGAATTAATATTTTTGTATCCTTTGAGTAAATACTTAGTACTACAATTATTGGATCATTGGGTACCCCTATTCTCAACTTTTTGAGGAACCTCCATATTGTTTCCCAGAATGGCTACACCAGTTTGCACTCCCACCAACCAACTCCCACCATTAGTGTAAAACACTAATGAAAGAAACTGAAGGTGACACAAAGAAATGGAAAAACATTTGATGTGCGTGGATTCTAAGAATATTGTTAAAATGTTTATATTACCCAAAGCAATCTACACATTTAATCCAATCCCTACCAAAATACCAACAGAATTTTTCACAGAGCTAGAACAAACAGTCCTAAAATTTGTACAGAACCACAAAGGACCCCAAATAGCCAAAGCAATCTTGAAAAAGAAAAGCAAAGCTGGAGGCATCACAATTCCAGACTTCAAGTCATATTACAAAGCTGCAGTGACCAAGACAGTATGGTACTGGTACAAAAACAGACACATAGATCAACAGAACAGAATAGAAAATCCAGAAATGGACCCACACCTATATGGTCTACTAATGTTTGACAAAGCAGGAAAAAACATCTGATGGAAAAGAGAGTGTTTCCTCAACAAATGGTGTTGGGAAAACTGGACAGCAACATACAAAAGAATGAAAATGAAACTGGACTACTTTCTTACACCATATGCAAAAATAAATTCAAAATGGGTAAAAGACCTAGATGACACAGGCAGCAACCTCTTTAACATCAGCCATAGCAACTTCTTACTAGACATGTCTCCTGAGGCAAGGGAAACAAAAGCAAAAATGAACTATTGGACTTCATCAAAATAAAATGCTTTTGTATAGCGAAGGAAACAATCAACAAAACTACAAGGCAACCCATGGAATGGGAGAAGATATCTGCAAATGACGTATCTGATAAAGGGTTAATAACCAAAATGTACGAGGAACTTTTTCTAAAAAACTCAACACCCAAAACCCAAATAATCTTGTTAAAAAATGGGCAGGAGACATAGACATTTTCCCAAAGAAGACATACAGATGGCTAACAGACACATGAAAAGATGCTTAACATCACTCATCATCAGGGAAACGCAAATCAAAACCACAATGATATATCACCTCACACCTTTCAGAACACTAAAACTAACAACACAGGAAACAACAAGTGTTGGCAAGCCTGCGGAGAAAGGGAAACCCTCTTACACGATATATTTTTTATTTTTGAAGTATAACTGACATAAAATTTTGTATTAGTTTCAAGTGTACAACATATTGATTCAACAATCTATGCATTACTCAATGTTCACCATGACTCGTTTGTACAGAAAAATCAAAGTAGCACTTGATTTCACACTTTCAAAATGGAAATGGGATTCCCCTCTTCTTTTCATACATCTGCTGTGTTTGTGTTCTTAGTAGTTTTTATGTGGATGTATGTTTTTCACATCAGTTGGGTAAATGCACTGAGGGCACAGATGCTATAGCATATGGTGACACTATGCTTAGCTTCAAAAGAATCTGGAAAGAGGTCTTCTTAAGAGGTTGTACCATTTGTAATCTCATCAGTAATGAATGAGATTTCTTTTTGTGCCACATCCTCACCATCAACTGGTATTGTCAGTTTTGGTATTTAGCCTTCTAATGGATGGAGGGAGTATGTCCCTGGTGTTTGACTTTGCTTTTCCTTAACGCACAGTGCATATCATTTTCCACTAATTCCTCAAATTGAGCAATTTACACATGCTTATTTCCCATTTACGTATATTATTTGGTAAGGTATCTACTCATATTGCTCTATTTATCTTAATTTGGAGAGCTTGTTTTCTTATTGTGGAATTTTCCCAGTTATTTGAATATTTTGCATGCAAATCCTTCTTCAGATTCGTGTTTTGAAAATACACAGCCCTAGTCAGACGCTTGGCTTCTTAAAAATTGTAATTTTCACCGAACTCACAGAAACAGAGTAGACTGATTGATGGTTGCAGGGGCTGGGGTGGGGATATAAGGGAAATGGATGATAGTGGTCAAAGGGTAAAAATTTCCAGTTATAAGATGAATAAATTATGGGGATATAATGTACAACATGCTGACTATAGTTACTATATCGTATATTTGAAAGTTGCTAAGGGAGTAGATATTAAATGTTCTCACCATCAAAAAAGTAAAAGTAACTATGTAGGGTGATGGATGTGCTAACTAATTGTATTGTGGTAATCGTTTTATGATATATACATATATCATCAGCGCATCACATTGTAATCTTAAATTTATACAATGTTATATGTCAATTATAGCTCAATAAAGCTGGGGGAAAAAAAGGAAAAAAAAAACAAGACACATGTTTTTTAGAGCTTTAAAAGAAGTCACATATACAGAACAGTGATAAAAAAAAAATTCTTCCAGCTTAAACAGGAAGTGTAATACAGGGATCACTGATCTGGTAAGTGGTATCAATTTAATCACACTTAGTCCCAGTTTCTCTTTTTTCCAAAAGATAGTAGTTTCTTGGTTAGTAGACAGTTCAAGCTGTTTACCTTTTGCTCCTCTTTTCTCTTTTGTTTCTTTTTTTTCCCCTAAAGACTGATCCTTTATTGCCACTTTTCATAGCTTGGTTTCAATTTGTGTAGAAAAAGGTTTTAGTTGACCACCTTGCTGATTTCCTCTTGGGCTCTTCCATAACTGCCCTTTCAGCTAACCTAAGCTTCCTCTTGGATATTTTGGCACTGCGCCGGTGAAGACAGGGGTGCTTGAGTGACTGCAGGATGCAGGGCAATGAGAGCTCTGAAAAGCTAGAATGCCTGGGCTATATACTTCTAATACTTTCATTTTCTATTTTTAGTCTTTTTTTTTTTTAAGATTTATTTGTTTATTTGTCAGAGAGAGAGAGGGGGGGGGGAGAACACAAGCAGGCAGAGCAGCAGGCAGAAGCAGAGAGAGAAGCAGGCTCCCCGCTGAGCAAGGACTCCCCCCCCCCACTCCCCCACCAATGCGGGACTCAGACCCAGGATCCCGGGACAATGACCCGAGCCAAAGGCAGCGGCTCAACCAACTGAGCCACTCAGGCGTCCCTATTTTTAGTGTTTGATACACCTGGATCAATATCTTAATTCTTGCTTTTTCTCTACATGGCTATCCATTTTTCCTTCACCATTTATTGGGTAATATACTTTTAAATGCCACTCACTTAAATGTTTTATAATCCTTTCTTTTTCTTTTAAAGGATTTTCCAAATTTTCATTTTCTTCTTAATGAATTCTAGTATCAACTTGCCAAGAGTCCCCCCATATGTTATCTTGCTATTTTTTTTTTAATATTTTATTTATTTATTTGACAGACAGAGACCACAGGTAGGCAGAGTGGAAGGCAGATAGAGAGAGGAGGAAGCAGGCTCCCTGCTGAGCAGAGAGCCCAATGCGGGGCTCGATCCCAGGACCCTGAGATCATGACCTGAGCCGAAGGCAGAGGCTTTAACCCACTGAGCCACCCAGGCGCCCCTTATTTTGCTATTTTTACTGAGATCACATTTGTAGGTAAAGGGTTACAAAACTTTCCTTGACATTGGAGGGAAGATGGCAGCAGAGTAGAAGGACCCTAGGCTTGCTTCATCCCACAAATACAACTAGACAACTACCAAGTCACCCTAAATACCCCAGACGATGACCTAAAGACTGCAAGAACAAATTTCACAGGAAGAGAAGAGGCCACACTGCAGGAGTTAGGAAGTGTGGGAAACACAGCTAGGGAGAGAAGCAGATTGTGGCTACTACAGTGGGGAGGATCGGAGGTCGTGAAGAAGGCTGAGACAGACTAACACACAAGAGAGTGCATAGAAAGAGAAGGCCTAGAAAGAGAAAGCACTAGAGTTCTGAGAGTTCACACTTGCCTGTGGAACAGCTCTGAAGACACTGGGGGTATACCTGGAGGAAAGGCAGGGCAAACAGCCCATGAACACGAAGTGGGGAGAGCAATCTGAAGAGTGCCTAGGGTATACAGTGGGGAGGTTAGTTGTTCATTTCTGATCATGTCTTACAGGGGCAGTGATCTCATAGAGACTCCTCTAGGAACAAAGGGACTGGCAGATGTCATTTGCCTCCCCTACCCCTCAGCATAAGCATAGGGCAACTTGCAGGAACCAGCACGGCACTGACACTTGCTATCTAACTTGCTTACACCAAGTTCCCTCTACCCTGCCCCCGCATTCCATGCTCTAGAGGGACTACCCTTCCCAGTCACATCTGCCTCAGTCCCAGCACAGCAGGCCTCTTCCTCCAGAACACTGACCCAAACCCCTAACAATACTGCATCTCCTGACCCGGGAGTTTTGCAACACTTTGGTTCCAGTAGTGGTGGCTACACATCTCATTTCATAAGCAGACCAGAACACACCTAGTGAAAACATACCATATTCAGGTCATGGACCAAATAAGAAGAGTACATGCAGCAAACACTGGTGACGCTCCTGGAGGTACCAGGTCCTGGGGAACACAGTATACTATACTGCAGGGCACTAAAGGACCTCTTCCTTATAAAGCCATTACCCACCCTTAAGACTAGGAGACATAGCTGATCTTCCTAATGCACAGAAATAGCCACAGAAACTTAGACAAATGAGAAGACAGAATAATTTGTCCTAACGAAAAAACAGGACAAGGCCACTGCCAGAGATCTAAGTGAAGCAGATGTAAGTAACATGCTTGATGGAGAATTTATTTTTATTTTTTTTTTAGGTAGGCTCCACACTGGGCTCAAACACCAACACAGGGCTTGAGCTCACAATTGTGAGATCAAGAGAAGGGTTCTTAACTTGCTGACCTACCCAGGTACCCCTTGGGATAATTTAAAGCAATGATCATAAGGACACTCACCGGACTTGAGAAAAGAATGGAAAACATCAGTGAGACCATTAACCTGGAGATAAGGAACAATATACAGAGATACAGGGCTCAAGAAGTGAAATGAGAAATACACTTGTTGGAGTGAACAGAAGACTGGAAGAAGCAGAGAAATAAATTAATGACCCAGAAAAACAGAGTAACGTAAAGCAATCAAGCTGATCAAAAGAGAGAAAAAAGAATTACACAGAAGAATAGACTTATGGAAATCAGCGACTCTATCAAATGTAATAATTTCAGGAGTCCCAGAAAAAGAGAGAGAAAAGGGGGTGCACAATTTATTTGAAGAAATAACAGCTGAAAAGTTCACTAATTTGGGGGAGGAAACTGATATACAGATCTAGGAGGCACAGAGAACCCCCTACAAAATCAATTAAAACAGATCTACACCAAGATATATTGTAATTAAAATGGCAAAATATAATGATAAAAAAATATTAAAAGTAGCAAGACAAAAGAGCTAGTCACATTCAAAGGAAACCCCTCTAAGGCTATCAGTGACTTTTTCACCAGAAACTCCAAGCCAGAAAGGAGTGGCATAATATATTCAAAGTGCTGAATGGGAAAAACCTGCAGCCAAGAACACTTTATCCAGTAAGGCTGTCATTGAGAATAGAAGGAGAAATAAAGAGTTTCCCAGACAAACAAAAACTAAAGTTCATAGCCACTAAACCAGCCCCACAAGAAATATTAAAGGGGATGCCGTGAGTGGAAAGGAAAGACAAAAAAGACAGTATGAAGGCAAGAAACACAAAAGTAGTAAAAATGAACATTTCTTTAAAAAAATCAGTCAAGGATCTCACAAAACAAAAGGATGTAAAATATGACACCATATGCCTAAAACATGGAGAAGAGTAAAGAATGGGTTCAAACTTTAACAACCATCAACTTATATGCAGAAGAGGTTATATACAAACCGAACAGTAATGACAAATCAAAAACAACTAATAAACATGCAAAGAATAAAGAGAAATAAATCCAAATATATCACTAAAAATCAGCAAATCATGAGAAAAAGAGAGAGAGAGAGACACAAGGATCAGAAGACTAAGGAAAGACTTCAGAAATAACCACTAAACAATTAATAAGATGACAATATATACACACCTATTAATAATTACTTTGAATGTAAATGGACTAAATGCTCCATTCAAAAGACATAGGGTGAGGGAATGTACAAAAACCCACAAAGCTCATCTCTATACTGCCTACAAGAAACTCATTCTAGACCTAAAGATACCAGCAGATTGAAAGTGAGGGGATGGAGAAACATCTATTGTGCAAATGGATGTCAAAAGTAGCAGCAATACTTCTAACAGGCAAACAGACTTTAAAACAAAGACAGTAACAAGAGACAAAGAAGGACACTATATAATAATAAAGGGGACAATCCAAAGAGAAGATAAAACAACTGTAAATATTTATGCACCCAACAGAGGAGCACCCAAATACATAAAGCAGAGAATAATAAACCTAAAGGAATTTTTTTGATTTATTTTATAAACATAAAGGAATTAATACTAATACAGTAATAGTAGGGGACTTTTAACACCCCACTTACATCAATTGGTTACATCAAAACCCATAATAGAAGGATGTCACAGATCACCTAAAATAGAAAAACAAGGAAATAAAGGCTTTGAATGACACACTAGAACAAATGGATTTAACATATATTCAGAATACTCCATCCAAAAACAGAAGAATATACATTCTTTTTAAGTACACATGGAACATTCTTCAGAACAGATTACATATTAGCCACACAAAACAAGCCTCAACAAGTGTACTTACTGTGATGAGCACTAGTTTAAATGGAAGTGCTGAAATGTTATATCATATACCTGAAACTAATATCGCACCATCCTGTTAGCTAACTGGAATTTAAATAAAAACTTAAAAAAAAAATCCTCAACAAATTAAAAAAGACTTAAGTCATACTATGCATCTTTTCTGAACACAAATAAAACTGAAATTAATCATAAGAAAAAACCTGGGAAGACCAAATATGTGGAGGTTAAATAACATACTACTAAACAATGAATTGGTCAACAAGGAAATAAAAGAAAATTAGAATAAAAAATAAATTAAAAAGTACATGGCAACAGATGGAAGTGAAAACAAAACAGTTCAAAACCTTTGGGATAAAAAAATAAAATAAAATGTCTGGAGATGGGGGGAAAATAAAGAAAACCTTTGGGATGCACCAAAGGGACGTTTTATAGCAAAACAGCCCTATCTCAAGAAGCAAGAAAAAGAAAAATCTCAAACAACCTAACCTATACCTAAAGGAACTAGAAAAAGAACAAACAAAACCTAAAATAAGCAACAGGAAGGAAATAATAAAGATTAGAGCAGAAATAACTGAAAAAGAAACTAAAAAAATAGGATGGATGAAACCAGGAGTTGGTTCTTTGGGGGAAAAAAGAAATCAATAAACCTGATAAAACTCTAGCTAGACTTACCAAGAAAAAAAAGAGAAAGGACTCAAATAAATAAATCACAAATGAGAGAGGAGCAATAACAACCAACACCAGAGAAATACAAAGGATTGTAAGAAAAAATTATGAAAAACTATATGCCAACAAATTGGGCAACCTAAAAGAAATGGATAACTTCCTAGAAACATGTAACCTACAAAAACTGAAACAGCAAGAAACAGAAAATTTGAACACACCAATTACCAGCAAAGAAACCGAATCAGTAATACAAAAAACTCTTGACAAAGCAAGTCTGGGACCAGATGGCTTCACAGAATTCACAGGCAAATTCTACCAAACATTTAAATAATAGTTCGTATCTATTCTTCTCAAACCATTCCAAAAAACAGAAAAGGGAAAGAAAACTTCTAAATTTATTCTATGAGACCAGCATTACCCTGATACCAAAATCAGATAAGGACACCACTAAAAAAAAAAAAAAAGAACCACAGGCCAATTTCTCTGATGAACACAGATGCAAAAATCCTCAACAAAATACTGGCAAACCAAATCCAACAATACATCAAGAAAATCACTCACCACAATCACATGGGGTTTATTCCTGGGTTTCAAGGGTGGTTCAATATTCACAAATCAATCAATATGACAAATCACATCACTGAGAGAAGGATAAGAACCGTATGATCATTTCAATAGATGCAGAAAGAGCATCTGACAAAGTACAACATCCGCTAATGAGAAAAACCATCAACAAAGTAGATTTAGTGGGTATAAACCTCAACTCAAGAAAGGCCATATATGAAAAACCCACAGCTAACATTATACTTAATGGGGAAAAACGGAGAGCCTTTCCCCTATGATCAGAAACAAGGGAAGGATGTCCACTGTTTACCACTTTTATTAAAAAAAAAGTAATGGAAGTCCTAGCTAGCCACAGCAATCAGACAACAAAAATATATAAAAGGTATCCAAATTGGTAAAGAAGAAGTAACTGTCACTATTTGCAGATGACATGATACTAAATAAAGAAAACCCTAAATATGCCACCAAAAAACTGCTAGAACTGATAAAGTCAAGTAAAGTCACAGGATACAAAAATCAATGTACAGAAATCTGTTGCATTTCCATAAACCAATAATAGAGCAGAAAGAGACATTAAGAAAACAATCCCATTAACAACTGCACCAAAAATAGTAAGATACCTAAGAATAAACCTAACCAAAGATATAAAAGATCCTGTACTATGAAAATTATAAAACACTGATGAAAGAAATGGAAGATGACACAAAGAAATGGAAAGATATTCCATGCTCATGGATTTTAAGAACAAATATTGTTAAAATGTCTACAATACCCAAAGCAACCTACACATTTAATGCAATCCCTACCAAAATACCCACAGCATTTTTCACAGAACTAGAACAATCCTACAATTTGTATGGAAGCAAAAAGACTCTGAATAGCCAAAGCAATCCGGAAAAAGAAAAGAAAAGCAGAAGGCATCACAAGTCTGATTTCAAGTCATAGTACAGAGCTATAGTAATCAAAACAGTATGGTACTATTACAAAAACAGACACATGAATCAATAGAACAGAACAGAAAATCCAGAAAAAAGCCATAATTATATGGTCAATTAATGTTCAATGAAATAGGAAATAATATAAAGTGGGAAAAAGATAGTCTCTTCAACAAATGGTATTGGGAAAACTAGGCAGCAACATGCAAAATAATGAAACTGGACCACTTTCCTACACCATACACAAAAATAAATTCAAAATGGTCTGAAAACCTAAATGTGAGACCTGAAACCATAAAAATCCTGGAAGAGAGCACGAACAATAAACCTCTCTGACATTAGCCATAGTAACTTCTTTCTGGGTATGTCTCCTGTGGCAAGGGAAACAAAAGCAAATATAAACTATTGGAACTTCATCAAAATAAAAAAGCTTCTGCATGGTGGAGTAAGCAATAAAACTAAAAGGCAACCTATGAAATGGGAGGAAACACTTGCAAATGATATATGTGATAAAGGGTTAGTATCCAATATATATATAGAGAACCTACACAAATAAAAAAAAAAAAAGAACTTAGTACAACTCAACACCTAAAAAACAAAGAACCCAATTAAGAAATGGGAAGAAGACATGAAGAGACATTTCTTCAAAGAAGAACTAGATGGCCAACAGACTAATGAGAAGATGTTCATCATCACTTATCATCAGGGAAATGGAAATCAAAACTACAAATGAGATATCACCTCAAACCTGTCAGTATAGCTAAACTCAAAAACACAAGAAACAATGGGTGCTAGCAAGGATGTGGAGTGGTCCAGTGTTGGTGGGATTACAAACTGGTGCAGTATAGCCACTGCGGAAAATAGTATGGAGGTTCTTTAAGAACTTACAAATAGAACTCCCCTATGATCCAGCAACTGCATTACTGGGTATTTACCCAAAGAATACAGAAATACGAATTCAAAGGGAAACATGGGTCCCTATGTTTATAGCAGCATTATTTATAATAGCCCAGATATGGAAGCAGTCCAAGTATCCACTGACTGATGAAAAGATAAGGAAGATGTGGTATATAAATACAATGGACTATTTAGCCATAAAAAAGAATGAAGTCTAGCCATTTGCAACGACTCGGATGGAGCTAGAGAATATAATGCTACGTGAAATAAGTCAGAGAAAGACAAATACCAACTGATCTCACTTGTATGTGGAATTTAAGAAACAAAATAAACTAGCAAAGGGGAAACAAGAGACACATACACACATACACTCTCTCTCCAAGAAACAGACTCTTAACTATAGAGAACAAACTGATGGTTACCAGAGGGGAGGTGGGGAGAATGGGTGAAATAGGCGATGGGGGTTAAGGAGTGCACTTATCATGATAAGCACTGGATGATTAAATAAAAACTTAAAAAAGATAAGCCTCCTCTCTTGTTTATGAAAATTTGATCTTTGGTCAATGTTACAGCTGCGGGATCCCTGTAAACCTGATAAAGGTAGCACGAAAACTATGTTATTAAATACACTGCCTCTGGCAAAAATTACCTTGATTGGTAAGTTACATCTAAAGAAGCAATGATTAATAAATTATAAATATCTGGCCAAAAGCCATATATCTGGACTTCCCTGAGTGTGCAGTCTGTTGTAATTTAGACACATTCCTTACAGGGACCTTGGAAACCACGTCTATGGAATTCTATAAAAGACACTGATTCCCATGGAGGCATGAAACTTCTAAGGCAGAATGGATCTGCATTCACTAAATCTGGATCTCTTTTTTTGCACCTGAGCTGCAACTTGGGAGGCTAAAGATAACTAAGTCCTTGATGGTTGTATGGCAGGATGGACAGCTACAAGGACTCTGGCAGAAGAGGAAGACCTTAAGCTGTCTGCTGGCATGCTGTGCTTACTGTCTGACATCATTTTAAGTGATTCTGATCCCAAGTACAGCCCATGGTAGCCTTATAAGTCTGAATTTAAGTCTAAGAAGATGCCCCTTTCTCACGCTGTTGGGTATTAGAACAATAACAGAACTGGAATAGAATAGGTAGAACTGACACCCCTATAACATTCAGTCTTCCTTTCCAAATGCAATTGTTAAAGCCTGCTTTTGTAATTCTTGGGTTTTAAGGCTTTCTTTTTATCTTCCATATTTCTTCTTCCACGTTTCTTTGTTAACTATATTTCTTGGTATTTTATGTTGGTTTTATGAACCCTGTATATACTATATTTTTTCCCACACATACATTACAAAAATAAAGTTTAATTTATAAATTATGCACATGGGTATGTAAACACAAATACAAATGGGCATTTTTTCCCCATTATATCACCCAAATGGTTGTATATATTGAAGTTATTAACTATTAAATGTGCCCAGACACCCTACTGAATTCTCTTAAAATCTGTAAATTTTTTAGTTTTTTTGAGTCTTAAATAAAATCAGAATAGAAATAGTGATAATTGTAACAAGTTTTATAACTCTGATTCTTTTTTATCATCTAATTGCATTAGCTGGTACCTCTAATCAATGTCAAATAACATACCTCCAATCAATGTCAAATAACAGTGGGGATAATAGACATCCTTGCCTTTTCCTGATTTTAATCAGAATGCTTCCAGTGTTTCTCCATTAAGTAATATACTGGCTTTGGGGTTGAGACAGATATATTTTACCATGCTAAGGAATTACAGGTATACCCCTATTTTAATAAGAATTTTAAAAAAAATAATACCTATATAATTATATCAAATGCCTTTTAAATATCTATGAAGATCAATTAACATGATGAATTATGTTAACAGTTACCCCAATATAGAATCACCCTTTTGGGGCGCCTGGATGGCTCAGTGGGTTAAAGCCTCTGCCTTCGGCTCAGGTCATGATCTCAGGGTCCTGGGATCGAGCCCCACATCAGGCTCTCTGCTCAGCCGGGAGCCTGCTTCCCTCTCTCTCTCTGCCTGCCTCTCTGCCTACTTGTGATCTCTCTCTCTCTGTCAAATAAATAAAATCTTAAAAAAAAAAAATAGAATCACCCTGTCATTCCCAGGTTATATCCCACTTGCTCAAGGTTTATGTTTATGGGTTACTGAATTATGTTTGCTACTATTTCAACTTGTAATTAACTTGTAATAGATGAGACAGTTCTAAATGTATATATCAAGTATTTTACTGATACATGTATACATACACACATATATACACATACATATAAATCAATGTGTCAAGTGCTGTTCTTATGAACTTTATGAACATTAACTCACTTAACTCTGAGTTTGGTACTATTAACCCCAATTTATAGATGAGAAAACTGAAGCATGGAGATTAAATGACTTGCCCATCACAAAATAGCTAGTAAACTGGAGCTGGGATTTACATACAAAAGTCTAGTCCAGAGCCCATTATATACTCTGTTGCCTTTAAATTTTTTTGTGTGCTAAAGATTAGCTAGATTAGCTAATGATCTGTCAGAGAATCAACTTTATTGGTTTCACCATTTTTTGTTGTTTCTAATGTACTTCCTGTTATTACTTTCATTAATTTTTTCTTTCTCCTTTCCTCAGGTTTATTTTGTTGTTCTATTTCTAACTTGATTTAGATGTTAATTTTTTGTTAAGTTTCAAAGGCAAAAAAATTTCCTTTGAGCACTGCTTTAGCTACATATCCCAGGAACTCAAGATAGTGTTTTTATAGTAATTTTTAAATTACTCAATAATTTCCTCTTTGCTTTTGAGGTTTTTCTCGTGGCCTGATGTTTTTCCACAGATTTATTATTTTATTTAAAAATTTTTATGAAATATTTTATACTTAAAGATAATACAAAATTTACAAGTACAGTTTCAAAGATAATGAAACAAATACCTGTGTGGCCACTACCCAGATACTGAAATGTTGTGGCCTCATTTTGAGAATATTTCATGGGCAGATAAAAAAGTGTACATTTTCTCTTTGCAGGTATATAATTATACCTATCGTAGTCCCCCCTTCTCTGTGAGGGATACATTCCAATGTTACCAGTGGAGGCCTGAAACCAAGGTAATACTGAACTTTCTCTATATTTTTTCCCATACACAATTACAATAATGAAGTTTAATTTATAAATTAGGTATAATAAGTAGTCAAAAACAATTATAACAATATGCT
The DNA here is from genome assembly GCF_010015895.1 of Lontra canadensis. Lineage (NCBI taxonomy): Eukaryota > Metazoa > Chordata > Mammalia > Carnivora > Mustelidae > Lontra > Lontra canadensis. Next base: position 16,450,710 of record NW_022631022.1, read on the forward strand.
GTAATAAAATTGTGTGAATGTGGTCTTTCTCTCAAAATATCTTATTATACTGTACTTATCCTTTTTCTTGTGATGACAGGAGATGATAAAATGTCTAGATGATTGAGATAAAGTGAGATGAATGATGTGAGCCCTGTAGCATTAGGCTACTACCACCTTCTGATGCATGTGAGAAGGAAAACACCTGCTTCTGGACCATAGTTGACCATGGGTAACAACCAAAGAAAACGCAAACCATAGATAAGCACAAACTATTGCATATACACATTAGACCAGTCATTAATTATGTTATCTGAACACATTCACTTCAAACAATTTTTTCTTGGTACCAATTATTCCCTAAAAAGGAGGATACTCTGTGGCTAAAAATAAAATTTCCATTCCACCCCAACAGATTGCCCTGAAATCTTAGGGTACTCTTTAATAACACTTACTGAGAAACCTGAAGGGGATCCAGGAGGAAATTTTAAGATAATGGTTGAAAAATAAAACTAACTTTACCTCTCATTCCCACAAATATGAAAGTAAGATATAAAGCACCAAAACTTATGTTAAGTACTAAACTATCTACAGTATGAGACCATGTGAGTCCTAGCTTACCCACATGGCCCCACAGTGCTAATGTCTCAGTATGCTACAGAACAAAGCCTATTTTGGTTTTAACTTAAGGCCTCCCTTCTGTGTAATTACAAATCCAATTTCTAGCAATTCTAGTTAGTTTTTTCCAGAATTAAACCATGTATGTTTTGTACCAACATGTGTCTCATCTGGTTAATTCAGACTCCTCAAGATCTAGCTCATGTTGTCACCTCTTCTACAGGCCTTCCCAGACGCCAAGGTAGAATTAAGTACTTCTTCCTGAGTATTCTTACCATGCAGTACACAGTACTATCTGATCCCTCCTTCCCTTCCTTTTAGAACATTCTAATACCCACAAATTTAGTCATCTAATCATATAAATTTGCCATATTTTATCTGAGAAAAGTCTTTATGATTCTACTATCTACTTTTTCTAAGAATGATATTCTAAAACAAAGATCTTTAATTATCTTATTTGGGTCAGAATTCTGTGACTGTATTAGGCTTCTCTATTCTGTGAGACCAGTCTGTAAAAATGTTTCTTACTATAAAAAAATATTGGGAACCAAATGCTTTATTATGGAGGATCTAAATGAAGATACCCTCTTTGAGGTAATCTTCAGTTGGGCGCAGCATTTCCATTTTCTCCTAAGGCTTGAAGAGAAAAGTGTTAAAATGAATAAGGCTTATGAGAGAGTTTTGATTTCTTCTGAAAATGCTTTAAGGATAACGATGAAGGAAGGATGTGAGAAGGAATGGCAAGGCACAATTGATGGGACACAAAGAAACTCAACACTATGAGTCAAAGTAAGCCCAAAGGGTTAAAGACAGAAGAAGATAAGAGATATATGCGGTGGCTATAAAGGACTGGATTGCATCGCCCTTAAAAAACCTGATGGCTATGTAGGGAAAAACATGTACTACCCTCACCAGGGAGTCATGATACCTTATGAAGTAATACTTTATGAAGATCCAACAAAAGTACTACATTGCTCATCGGTTGAATACATAAGGAGAAGAAAATATGCATCACCTAGACAGGACTGTATATAACTAGCAAAAACAAAAATTTCAGATTTCTCACAAAGCAATTTTACCCAGAATAGTACCTTGGGCCAAGATGGAAGATCACTATTGTGTCTTTTGTTAAGTCACAAAAATAGGAAGCAAGGAATTGGATTATCAGACCTCTTCCTGAGGAGCCTACTTTCCTGGTAAGGACAGGTCCTACATCCAAGGCTTTCTAGAATACGGGTTGTTTTACATGGTGTTATAATTAGGTTACCAGGCTTCATTAAAAAAAATTCTAATGCTTGTAATTATGACTCATCAAATAATGAGAATTAGTAAGTACTAATCATTCAGCTCACTTTATCACAATACACAACAGTATGTGTTTGTGTGTATTTATGTCTTGCACATGAAAAGGAGTTATCCACATCAAATATACAATGCAGTGAGCCAGTAGTACCATAGTACTGTAGAATAGTGGTTCCCCAAGTGTAGCAGACTATGGATTCCTGACATAGGTTATATCATATCTCCAAGCCCATTTAAAAAGAGTCTGCAATGGGACACCTGGGTGGCTCCGTTGGTCATGTGTCTGCCTTCAGCCCTGGTCATGATTCTATGGTCCAAGGATCGGGTCCTGCATCGGGCTCCTTGCTCTGCAGGGAGCTTGCTTCTAAGCCTGCCACCTCTCCTGCTCACGCTCTCTCTTTCTCTCTCTGATAAATAAATAAAATCTTAAAAAAAAAGGGGGGGGGGAGGGGATTCTGCAATGTCAAAATCATGATATCTCCTTCTAGCAACAAAAATTACACAGGAAGCCAAGAGCAATCATTTTTTCTAGTATTCTGTATTTCTTATTCTCTAAACACACAACCTTCCAAGATCACTCTACCATTTGTAAACTCTTCACCTTCTCATCTCTGACATATAATCTTATCATCCCCAAACCACAGTAATCCTTAATATTTTCTTACTTCCTACATTCTGCCTTTTTTTTTTTAAACCTGTTAGGTTTCCTGAAAAGGGTAATGTTCCTTTCCCAGATATTACTATACTTCTTCCGTTCCTATGTAATTCTATCTACAAGAATTCCCTACTAATTTTTCTTTTTATTTGTCCCCATCTGAGAGAATAAGACCAAGGCTTTGAAAGAGGTGTTTCTTTCACAAATACACACAGAACACAAATACGGTTTCCCTTTTGTTTACTCTCCCCCAAAAAAGGTCCTGTGCCTAATCCTCCTTGCCACTGGCCTTGCACACATACTGCATGCAGATGTAAGTAACACTTCTTGCATAAGTAACACTTCTTGCATAATGACCTCTGGAAAGGGGTTAGGGAGAAATAGAAAGAGCAGGGTTCTTCAACAGAGATAACACTACAAGTTCTCACCACAAGAAAAAACAATTAGAACTCTGTGTGGCGATGTTACCTAAACTTAACTGTGGTAGCCATTTTGCAATATAAACATAAAGCAAATCACTATGTTGTATGCTTAAAGTTAACACAACATTAGATGTCAATTGTATCTTCAAAAAAAAAAAAAAAAAAGATAACTACAAAAATACCTGCTAGTGGGGCACCTGGATGGTTCAGTGGGTTAAAGCCTCTCCCTTCGGCTCAGGTCATGATCCCAGGGTCCTGGGATAGAGGCCCAAAGCAGGCTCTCGGCTCAGCGGGGAGCCTGCTTCCCCTCCCCCCCACCCCCACCACCCCCGCTCTCCCTGCTTCCTTCTCTACTTGTGATCTCTGTCAAATAAATAAATAAAATCTTAAAAAACAAAACAAAACAAAACATGCTAGTTAGTACCAGAAATAAGAATGTTTCTGTAATGAGAAAATCATCACTCCCTGAACCTATTTCTTATTATGTCAAGTTACCTGAATGTCAATGGTAGACTTAGACACCATACATTAACATAAGGAAATGATGAAACCATTTGCTAGAGTCAAGTAAATCCACAATTCTAATACTACTCTTTCCTTCAGAGCTATTTAGAGGGTTTTTATTTCGGGCGGGGGGTAGTTGTAGATTTTCTTCCCACTTTCTTGATGGTGTCCTTTATTATTTCTTTATTTTTGCAGGCTATTTTTTTATGTTCAGTAGCCGACATATAGTGCATCATTAGCTACATCAAAAACTAATGATGAGCTGCCACTTTTCAACTGATTCTTGGTTTTCCAATTATTAATACTTACCATTCAGAGGGACATTTCTAGCATCTTTTTAGTAGTCAATTGCAAAGCTTAACCGCACAGATCTACTTATCCACGTTAATACAGAATTAAAAGTATGCTCATTTCTAACAGAGGTATGCAAATAAGTTCTTTAGTAAGCCTACAATATGCAAAATTCACAAGCATTGCTACTTTAAGCCCAGCAGTAAAATCTTGAAAAGAGAGCAATTTATAAATTCCAAACTAAGTAAATAAAGTAACAACTGATTCTGTTTAAAAAATTAGAATGTTTTTTTTTTTAAATGCCTTTCTTAGAAAGCTTGTTCAACTAGGTATGTTACGAAGAAAAGCATTACATGGTCAAAGTTTTGGAAGTGCTACACATCATATCCCAAACTTTGTTTGGTTATGGAAACCTTTGTGTCTAACATTTTTCAAGAGAATAATTTGTGAAGGTTTTATAGATTACTAAAATTTATTTCAAATGATATTCTTCATATTATATTAGCTTTAATAGTTCTAAATCAACATTTATGCCTTGAATTATACCATAAATAAATAAAAAAAAATTTGTTACAGGAAAGACATAACTGGATGAGACAATGAGCATATCATATTCCGAAATCCTAGTCTGGGAGTATCCTAGTCAAAGATTATGCTCCATAAACCTAATGACCTTCTTTCTGCATGGTGGCAGAACAGATATTTTCAAATTCATTTCAAAATCAATTGATCAGGATTCAACCTACTTCAGTGATTTATGAGTCAAGAGCCTCCTACCTAATATATGACTGCCAGTCTGGCCTATCTCAAATCCATTCTTCTTCAGAATGCTACCAGTCATCTTCTAAAAGACACACTGATGGTAACACTCCCCTACTTAAAAATCTTTCCATAGCTCCCAAATTTTCTTTCAAAGCAGCAAATTCAAAATTCTTAATGTTGCACTTCTGGTTCCCATCTACTTTTCCAAATTATTCTGCTGCTTTCACACTACCTGTTGTCCCAGTGCTAGCTACAGAAGGTAGTTACTATTCACAGATTGTTGTTTCATGTTTCCTTCCCTCTGGAAGTCTCCTTCCCCTCTTTCTTTTCTCCATTTGTTAGATTACTACTCATCTTTCAACACCCAATCCAAAGACTATTCACATTGGCAATAATACAACATACTTTTCATATATGCATTTAACTGTACATTTCAGAAAAGTCAATACTGTATTTAATTATGGAACAGAATTATGAATATATGAACACTATTGACTTTGATTAGTCTTTTTGTAGTGGATATGCTATAAACTCACTGCTATCTCTCATAGATTTAATTCTTTTAATTCTTAGAGTCAATTCCATAGATGCTTACTAAATACTAAATATGTGCTAGACACAGTCTTGTTCTTAAGACTGAGCTTACAGGGGCACCTGGGTGGCTCAGTGGGTTAAGCCTCTGCCTTCAGCTCGGGTCATGATCCCGGGGTCCTGGGATCGAGCCCCGCATCAGGCTCTCTGCTTGGCGGGGAGCCTACTTCCCCCATACCCCCGGCCTCTCTCTCTCTCTCTGCCTGCCTCTCTGCCTACTTGTGATCTCTGTCTGTCAAATAAATAAAATCTTAAAAAAAAACAAAACAAAACCCTGAGCTTATAGCCTTTACTACAGCTAAATGCAAAAGCAACAGACGTTAAGTGGGATTTTTTCCTCCTGTTCCAAAATTGTGGCTAAGGCCAAAAGCTGAGGATAATTAAGTACCCCTTCTTTTAGCTTAAGAAGCCAAATGTAGTTGGTACCAACTTATTCTCTCAGGATTTAGTGAGAAGTACTAATTTACTGAACCAGCTCCCATCATAACAATGATCATAACACTTTCCCCTCAATGTGAATACAATGTGAATCTAAAAAGGTTAAAAAGAAAGAGGAGGTTACTGGACTTTAAGGGGAACAAAGAGTTTATGAAATCCTATGAAAATAGGATATTCCCTATTGTCATTCCTGAATCCAGAGGGTGAGAATCAAAGTTTGAGATTATCTAAAAGAAAGACAGACCCATTTTTCATTTCCTATTTGGTTATCTGTATAGGCAAATGAATTACTGATTTGCCCCTCTTATATATAAGGGAAAAGAGAAATAGGGAGAAAGTATGGTAGGGATGTGTCAGGTAGAGACATAGGCAAGACTATGTCCTGGTTCCTGGGGCCTTGTTCCAAGAGGTATGAAAAATGTAACCTTTCCCCCAATGTGCCTACAGGCCCTACTGGGAGGTAGATTTCATTGTAAAGTCTTGAGGCAAAAAAAAGACATACACATCAGAGTCCCACGGTGTGAATGCCATCAACAGGTTTAGTCCATAGATGTAACCAAATCTTCCAAGGGATTGCCAATGCCTATAAAAATGGGACAGGATTGACCTTGCTTTTAGCAGGGTAAATGGAAGCTACCACTCACCTACATTTAGACTACTGACAATGAGCTAGAACAGCAGTGTTGAACAACCAAGAAAGAGGACCGCCGCCTCAACAGTGGGATAGCACGGAGAATTCTGCCTCCACTATTACTCCTCCTAGTTTCAACACCAGGAATAAAAACAACAAGAAAAGGGGAGGGCAGACGTGTGTGATAAAAAGAGTCCACTCACCCACCCATAAGTTTTCAGCCCCAGATTAAGGTCTATACTGTCCTAGGAAAAACTGGTAAGAGTACTGAATCAACTCTGTGACTCAAGTTATAATACAAAGACAACTAATTCTTAAATACTGGCATGAAACTGGAGTGTTTATACACTGCAGAATAGTGGCAAGAGCTGCAAAGGCGACTGACATCCAATCAGAAAGGGGAGTCAGACATGGTAGAATCGGCAGGCAGTTACTAGGTAAAAAGCAAAACTGGCCAGTGTTTATATCCCAGCAAAATGAGATCCTTAATGAACTGGTTACCAACAGATGGAGAGCCTCTGAAATTAGTTTCCATATATACTGGTGTTCTTAAATCTGGGTATGAGCTCTATTATACTATGAAATATAAGTCTAGAACCAGTCTTATCAATTTTCTCAGTACCATTTGCTATTCTTTCTGAAGAACGGTAAGCAGGTAAGAGCCATACTTCTATGTTTGGGAACTCACCATCAAAGTCACAGATAGGAATGGACAAATAAGCATTACTAACGATGGAGGATGCTACAAGTAGCAATAGGCATTTCAAGTAATAAAGAGAAGGAGACGGATAAGAATCAAGTTCTTGAGCAGAAATTAATTTGATATCTCAATGCTTTCAATGTTCACCTTTTAATGATCCAACCAAAGAAGAAATCCACAAAGTGGCTTATCTGACAAAGAGCAAAAACTAGTATATTGTAAATGGACACTGTTCAACTGCATGATACAGAGGAAGACAAGTGAAGATTCTAAAGAAAGAGTAGGAGAAAAACAAGTGAAGGCTGGTCAGGAAGTGGGACCTAACGGGGGCTGTACATGGAGGGTGGACAAGCATGGATGATAGACAGAGCAGAACAACTCCTAGATGGATGAGAGACAATAATGTAAAGCGGCTGTGACACATTGCAATATTAATACATACCGAGACTGAACTGCGGGTAATGCTCATAAATCTAACTGCAATTAGTACAGGTTTCTGGATTAGGAAGGACATGAAAAGGAAAGCAGAATGTTAGAACGTACATGTCATTGCCCCATTAAAAGAGAAGGTTTAATCTTTCAGAGGACCAAATATATCCATCTTCTGAAGTACCAGTTTAAAAATTGGAAAAAAAAAAAAAAAAAGCACCCTATGTCTAGCTGCTTTGAAAAGTAGCATTAGAGTAAAAGGCCTCTTCCCTTTCTTCTTCTAAATTGGGCCTCATAGAACTGAGCTCCTGAAAATTCAGACTACCAGACAGGGTTTCACTTTTAAATGGGGTCTCTGTTTTCATTTTCTAAGGAAAAGATTTTCAAATAATGTCCTACAATTAACTTCATTTAATACCTTTACTGCCTGAAAAACTCAATGTTTATGCTTGTTTTTAGAGAAGACCCTTCACTAATTTAATCAACTGACATATTTGTTAGGATTTATTCTGTGCCAGGCAGTTTAAGTACTAAACAAAGAAACAGAGTTATTTTAATCTAAGTATAAATCATGATGATATGGATGAAGCATCGCTGGGTCCCTGCAAAAGCATGCACATGATGACAGGGAAGACTGTTCTTCTTGAGAGATTTACTGGGGATCGGACTGGGTCTTCATTACCACAGTTTTGTTTTACAGTTGAGGGGAGGGAATGCAAATGATTAAACTTTAAGGCAGCAGCAGTTTTCCAGTTATCCAGGCCCTAGTGATGGTTGGTCATTAAGAACTGAAGTTGTCTATATATGGGTCACTGGTTACAAAGGAAGATGTTAAATGGGAAAGTGGGCAAATGGAGAAAATAAATGATAATTTCTGCAAGGCTTTCCCCAAAACCTAACAATCTAACAATAAACCCTTAAAAATGTTTATTTGATAACAATCTACTCATAGATGGAATTCCATTTCCTTATGAATCACATTCTTGGATATGATTAAGTTCTTTACATCACAGAAGTACAGGCAGGAACATCAAAGGTGACATGGTTGAGGGTGGGAACAGATGGTGGAAGGAAGTAGAGGAAAAGCCAGGATAAGTTAAATTTTCACAGGAAGGACAGAAAAAGAAAACGGGACAGATTATTAAACCACAACATTTTATCCAAATACTTGATTTTAAAAATTCTACACATTTAACTGCATATATTCTGTACATACAAGGACTAAAAGATCAAACATAAGGCATCCATATTACCTTGGAATAGAGTGGTTTCTTTTTACTGTTCCATGTGAAAAAGATCTGGAGAATAACCTCTCTTTACACCATAAATGCACACTTAAAATCCTCAGGAAGACTCCCACTTTCCCCTGAATTCCACATCTTACATCTTACCATTGATCTACGAATCAGTGACAGCCTGGTCTTTGCCTTATTCTCAGCAAATTCCAGGCTACTGATGTCTTTGAGACGAGCCTTGTATTTATTCATCTGTTCTACAACAATCAGCTCCACACAGCTGGAATAGGAGGAAAAAGAAAAAAACTGTTAAGAGCTGAAGCAAGTCAAATAAAGTATAGCCCTCCCAGACTGCTTTTCAGTTAAATGTGGCAGACGTTTGGAGGATGAAAGAAAAATCAACATTCCTTATTTTATGAGCTCTAATACAAGGTTTATATAATGGTGGTTCACAGCTTTGGCTGCACTTTAGTATCCATCTGAGAAGCAATTATGAGTTGCAACGTCCAGGCTACACCCCAGATCAATTAAATTAGACTCTCTAGGGATAGGACACAAAGACTAGGATTTTTTAAAGCTCCTTTTGCAGCCAAGGTTGAGAACCATTACTCTAAAAGGAAAGCAGAGACCCACAAAAACAGGCTAAATTGAAATACAGAAATACTGAAGTACTAAGGCCAAAGGGATTCAGAGCCAGTTAGACTAAATTATAGGAGGAGACAAAGTATATGTAATTTGGTAAAATGGAATTTGAAAATATTTTTAGAGACTATAAGCATTCCTAAAGAAAAGCTAAATTTAAAAAGACCCTTCAAACCAAATGATGTCCAGCTGAAGAGAATTTAAAGCAATTTTTCATCCTCAGCATAAGAAAACCCAACAGTGCCTAGTAACCTTCTTAAAAACATCTGAACTTATGAAATCATTCACTATGTTTGATATCTGGATAAAGTGGCTACACTGACTCAGAAGTCCCTGGGGTCTTGTGGAGGTAAGAGTAACTGGCCTTACGTGGTAGTCTTACTGATGTCCTGCACGCTTTGCAGTGGGTCAATGGTATCAGGGCATCGAAGAATGCAGGGGGCAAATACAATGGCCAAAGCATTAGCAGACATTCGATTAGTTTCTTCCTGTAGAGCAATCCTAAGGAATTAAAAAAATCACGAAAGTGGGGATTAAAAGAGAAAGCAGTAAGGATGTAGGCAAAGGACATGACAGAAAGAAGATGTACGACATCTGCCGCAGAGTACTGGAAAGATATTCATATCAGCTGAAAGGAGACATTTGTAGACTTTCCCAAAGCTGTTCCTTTGCCTCTGGAAAATGCAATACAGGCCAGCAGAAAAATCCCAAGGAAAATTTCTGACCCACTGCCATACACCTGAGGAACGTATCTGAAGAATCCAGAGTAGAGACTATAAGGCATTCTCAGACAGTCATATCAGATATTCACCTAACATTTATGTAATATTTACCAGAGATTTATCTAATCAAAATAAGGATGGCTCTCTTCCCAACCACTGCAGATATTTATGCTCAGAATAGAGAGATCATCCTGAAGTCTCTTTGGTCAGTTAATTCTCTAAACCCCACCTCCTATGAATTACGTTGTATCAAGACATATACCTCTTTTCCAATTTCTAGTTCAAGAATGAGAACAGGCTAGGCTACACAGTGTCACCATGAGGTTGAAGTTGTGACATGGCTCAAATAGGGCAGAGAAGTCCCTGACCAACAGTCCAACTCAGCTGAGGATTTCTGCTCCAAGGAATTGTAAGCTGTAAGCACTTGTTTGAGGCATTAACTTTACAAACAGGAAAAAGAAGATCTGTCAGTTTTCCAAATGAGGGACTTCTTCACTTACTGGAAAGAATCCAAGAAAAACAATTATACATTCCCTTGCTCCTTGAAATTACCTGACTAGATGAAAGATGAGGCGTTCCAGTGTATTTAGATGAGTTCGGGAGAGCTGGTCAATCACAGAGTATACACCACGGATTGTTTCTTTCCTCTCCTGAAGGCCTAAAAAGATTGACAGCCAGTAAGATTGAATATCCCCTCTCTTACGCTACATCTTCCTCCTGAACAGATTAGGTAGCAGGGAAGCCTGATTCTAATTTTAAAGTTTTAGGAGAGGCAGGTGTACCTGTATGGCAGGAAAAGAGCAGTTCCGTTACCACTAATCTTCCTTTGCTTGAGTTCTATATTCATTAAGCAGTCTCAAGAGTTTTAATCTATATCCCAGTAATCCTTATTACAGCAAAGGGAAAGAGATGTCCTAGTTCTTTTAGATATTTTGTGGCAGACTGATTCCCTAATAATTAATTGCCAGGCAATTTATAAATTGTTCTTATGGGAATTTGGGAAGTCATGCCTCAGGGCCTAAACACTTTGAGGCAGGCCTCCAGCAACATTCTACATATCTGCAGCACTGAAAAACTAAACTCCATCACCTGGTAGGGTTGGCATAAAATAGCAGACTTCTTGCCTAGATTCACAACGTAAGTGAACATAAGCCAGCCCTTTTTAGTTGAAACCTCTTTGTGAGAAGCAATGAAGTGACTTACTCAGAAAACTTTTAGGAGACTGGCATTTTAATGAATCTCTCAAAACTCAGTATTTGACTAGATGAGAATACACCATAAGTTCTGTATTGACGGTCAAAAGCTTACTTTTGAATCTATATGGACTAAACCATTAGAGAATGGCTAAATAATTTATAATAAAGATAGCATTCCTTTCCCAAGTGTAGGCCTTCCCTCGAATCCAGGAGGCCTGTGCTTACCCATAGCTCGAAGAAATTCCTCATAGAGCTCAAAGGTCATGAGTGGATTGGGCAAATCACGAAGCCATTGTTTGAATACACTTGCAATGACATGTATGTTATAGTCATCCAGGTTTACACTCTCAGCATCTATTTAGAGACATAAGTTAAACAAGAAAGCCCAAACATACAAAGAGTTTCAAATAATTCATTTTCAAAACTATCAGCACCAAAAGAAGCCTTTATGTTCTTAATCAAACTAGTATCTTCTATGATATAATTCCATGCTTTGTAACAGCACCTCTAACTGTGGTCAAGGAACAGGTTTTTGTTTTCCAAATCTCTTGTAGACTGACAGGTATGTAAAATAAAATATCACATGCATTCATGTTAAATAACTGTTAAATACCACTATAAATGTTCCTAAAGGCTTGCTTTTAGTTTCTGTACTTACACTGTGGATTGATCTGTGAGCCACGCTTTGAGTAGCAATGTTTTGGACAGCAGCTGGGAAAAAGGCCCAGAAGACATTTTCTAAAAGTAACGCCAATTTTAAGTCATTTTTAAAGGTGAAAGGACAGTAATAAGTGAACATAGGAAATGTAATGAACATACTTTTACTCTCTTACTCTGTTTTCACTTATAAACTCCCCAAGGTTATACAAAAGAAATGATTGGGAGGATATAGGATGAATGATTTTTTACTTGTGCTGAGTACAAGGTGCAAGAGAGACGAGTTGTTGTCAACTGCCTTTAACCTAGAGTAGATGGAATCTCTGGTAGGCAGGATGTCCTGCTTGAGTTTTACCAGGCATTTTGTGTTGTTATTTTCATACTGACTAATCTCTCCCTGGTTTGTTCATTAAAAAACAAAAGAAAACAGGGGTGCCTGGGTGGCTCAGTGGGTTAAAGCCTCTGCCTTCGGCTTAGGTCGTGATCCCAGGGTCCTGGGATTGAGCCCCGCATCCCATTGGGCTCTCTGCTCAGCAGGGAGCCTGTTTCCTCCTCTCTCTCTGCCTGCCTCTTTGCCTACTTGTGATCTCTCTCTGCCAAATAAATAAATAAAATCTTAAAAAACAAACAAACAAGACAAAAAACTATAAGGAAAAAGCACGTGGGTAGCTTTTGGAGACACAGAGACCAACTTTGTATCTAAGCGTGATTCAAAACAATCTATTCCAGGGTGCCGGTGGCTCAATAGGTTAAGCGTCTGCCTTTGGCTCAGGTCATGATCCCAGAGTTCTATTCAGCAGGGAGTCTGCTTCTCTCTCTGCACCTCCCCTGCTCCCTCTTGCTCTCTAGCTCTCAGATAAAGAAATAAAATCTTAAAAAAAAAAAACAAAAAACACAACAACAAAATCTATTCCTTCCCTATAGTAATAAAGAGTAGAAGTTGACAATGACACCAAAGTCCCAACTCCTGCATATACACTCGAGGGCTGAGGCTATAGCTCTACACAGGTAAATGTTCAATCCACTACCTAACAGTTTAAATAACTATGTCATGAATGCAGGAAGGTGAGAACATGCATCAGAAAGACACTTGAAGTCAGAGTAATAAAGGGTAATAGGCAGGAGTTTAGATTATGAATTCAGAACATTTGGGGTTAAATCCCAGCTTCATCACTTATTGGTGGTGAGTCTTCTGGCAAGAAACTCTGTAAGCCTCAGTTTCTTTCTCTGTAAACAGGGATAATAATCCCTAATTCACAGGACTGTTGTGAAGATTAGCATAAAAATATCAGTACATTACATCATCATCAACAGATCATCATTTAATTTCCCTGAAGCTAAAATTTCTCCTTTTTAAATTACAGATACATGATCTTACCAAATTGTTAAGAATTTAAATGAGAGCTATGTCAAGTACCTAATAGTGCCTTGTATAAATGATACACTCAACATATATTTGCCAAATTAACCACACAAAAACAAAGACTTTTAGAAAGCCACAAAATGATTAATAAGCACCACAGAAAAGATGGCATTCTTCCGGATGCAAAAAAATAACATGTAATGAAAACTTGAAAAGCATGACAAGATTTAAATAAAAGCATTTGGTCTTGATTTGAAGAGCGCCATCTTACCTGTATCTAGACCTTGTCGAAGCTCCTTGATTTTATTAGTTGAACCAGACTTTCGATAAATCCCCTCTGTGTACAGTCCATGCATTTCAATGTAGTTTATGAGCTTTTCCACCACTAAAGGAACAGTTCGTTCTTCACTGGTCAAACGGGACAATTCAACCCCGAATTGTCGAGATGACAGCTCTGGATCATACTAAATGGAAGATAAATTTTTGTTTCCAAATACATTCAAACATCTTTAAATGTGTTTAACCAGTTATTTATGAGGAACTACTTTTTATTTCCCTGAAGTTTCATGAGCATCGTTTTAAGAGTTGGAGCTAAAGGGAATTATGGTTAATACTGACAATATATATCAAATCAGAGGTTAGCTTCAATCCTTTCCCATCAGGAATCCACTCAAAATATAATGGGATAGAGAATGAAGGCAGTGGCAACAGGCTACTGTTTCCCTTCCTCTTAAAAAGCTCTTCACGTAAAGTTGGGTTTTGGACAAGGGAGAAAGGGGATAGACTGTGTATGCTAAACATGCTAAACATACTACTAGAAAGTCTGGTTTGATATGAATTAGAACTCTAAGCAATTTCTGATGATTAAGAGGGCTTCAATGTTCATGTAAACTTTAGGGACATTTAACTGAACAACGATATCATAGCTAAAGGCAGAGGCACACAGATTGGCCCATAATTCGTGTTCGAGCCTTTTCTTATTTACTTCAATAGTGTATCTGATATCATACATAACCTTACTAATTACAGCTTATGCAACTGCAAAAGACATCCTGAAGATTATTTGAAGTAATTCACAAAAAAGAAAAACGCCAGGTATTACCTCTGAGACTGAAACCTTTTTTGTAAATCTTTTTTGTCTCTTCCTTCTCCTACATCATTCTCCTTCTCTACACAACACACATTCTCTCTTTTAGTCCTCAATCAGTGCCAAGTTCTTGTGGTCAGTCAGCACACCCTATTTTTTCTTTTCTATTCTATTGCCACCACCCTATTTCAAACTTATATGACCACCCACTTGGACAATTTCCAACAGCTTCTTGGTGAATTTCCCCACATCCATTTTCTCCCCTTTTAATATACTGCATAGTATATATAATCTAGTTTCCTAAAAACTAGTGGTTAACTAGTATATATCAAAATAAGGTGTAAATATTCTTGAGTCTAACATTCAAGATATTGCTTGAATTGATCCTAATCTCCCCTTCCAGTCTTATGTTAGTACATTTGTCATTTATGTGCTACGTAACAGGAAAACAAAATCAAGTAAGAGAAGATAGTCTTCGCCCGAAGACTAGTGTTAAGACTAGTAGTGTTAATGCATGGTGATAAGTAAACAGTAACAACAGATTTATTAGGTAATATGGAACCATGGAAGTAAAACAACTAGATTGGGAAGGACTGGGCTGGGTAACTAGTGATGACTTTGAGAAGACCTGATGCCTGCCCAACCTAACTGTTAGAAAGCAAACAGTACATAAGAAGAAAGGACAAGAACTTTTTGGGCACAGAAAACACAGAACTAAGTTGGGCAAAACAAACTATAAGTAATCTGATATGGCTGAACTAAAAATAAGAAACCACTAGACAGAGAGATTACAAAAGGCTTCAAGTACTAAGGCACAGACTTTGGGTCTTGCCCTGACAGCTAAAGAAAGGCAGCAGGGACTTTCAAGTAGGGAAGACATAAGTTTTATATTATTTTGCAATTTCACCTATATATACTCTGCATTCCAGCGCTTAATTCTTAAGAGAATTAATAGCATATCTACTTTGAAGCATGTTAAGTTATCTTAATATAAAGCAGTATCTCTGAAAAGCTTCTCCAGGTCTGAGGTAGAAGAGAAAGGACACTTAGATATTTAGAGGATGCAAATTAAAGTTTTGTCTTGTCACTATATTAGGTTATTTATATAATTTCGTATTTGGAATAGAATTATCATTTTTCTACCTCACAGCGTTCTTATAAAGATTAAGTAACAGATGAAGACACATAGTACAGTATCTGATATATGGCAAATGCTCAATAAACTGTTAAAGAAATACCGCTCGCTGTAATGATTAAAACAAACTTCAAACTTCTTGCTATTATTGTGACATAAACATTCATACATATACACATACATAATCTATTTATTTAAATGTTATGGCTATCCCCAGAGAATTAGGAATGTCAATTAAGACCTGTGAAAGCAAAAAGAACCCAAAATACTAGAGGGTATTAAAAATTTTTTTAAATCATTTGATTTGAAACCAACTAATTTAAGACAAACGTTAAAAAATTCTATTTCTTAAAATTAAGAGAAATTAATTTCACTATTTTCAACTGAAAAAAAATGTAATTGAGTCTTCTTTGTAAAAACAATATATGTGGGGCGCTTGGGTGGCTCAAGTCAGTTAAGCAGCTGACTTTGGCTCAGGTCATGATCCCAGAGTCCTGGGATCGAGCTCCATGTTGGGCTCCCTGCTCAGTGGAAAGCCTGCTTCTCCCTTTACTCTGCCTGCTGCTCTGCCTACTTGTGCTCTCTCCCTATTTCTCTGTCAAATAAATTAATAAATCTTTAAAAAAAAAAAACACAAAAAAGCCCAACGTATGTTTTTAAAGTTATTTTCTCTCCAAACTACCTTATATATTTTAAATAAAAATTCATTGAAGTATGACATACATACATAAAGGTATACAAACTGTAAGTGTACAGCTTGATAGACTTTGACAAAGTTGATGCACACTTGTTATCAGGACCCAAGTTAGGAAACAGAATACAACCAGCAGTATGAAATTCTCAAAACCATCCCAGCCACTATGTATTTTCACAAATAACCAGCATATGTACTCCTATCAGTAGAAATTAGTTTTACCTACTTCTGAACATTATATTAATGGTATCATATAATATGTATACCATGAGTTACCTTCATCCATTCTTGAACTTTATATAAATAAAATAATACGGTATGTGCTCTTTAGTTTCTGGCTTCAACATCATGTCTGTGAGTAAAAATAGTTAAAGCTCATATAGTATTCCATTATATAAACAGTTGACCCTTGAACAAGGGTTGAACCATACATGTCCAATTATATGTAGATTTTTTTCAGTAAATACAGTATGGGGCACCTGGGTACCTCAAACTGGTTATGCTTCTGCCTTTTGCAGGTCATGATCTCAGGGTCCTGGGATGGAGCCCCACGTCAGGCTCCCTGCTCAGCAGGAGTCTGAGTGTCCCTCTCCTGCTCTTCCCCATCCTACTTGAACTCCCTCCCTCTGAAGTAAATAAACATAAGCTTTAAAAACAAATAAATACAGCCCTGCAAATGTATTTTCTTTCCTTATAATTCTCTTAACATTTTCTTTGCTCTAACTTACTTTATGGTGAGAATACAGTATATAATACATATAACTTACAAAATAGGTGTTAATCAACAACAGTAGGCTATATAAGTAATTAAGTTTTGGGGGAGTCAAAAGTTATAGACAGATTTTCCACTGTGTGGGGCATGTCGTTCAAGAGTCAACCATATACCATAATTTTTTTATACCATAATTAACTTATACATTCTACTGCTGATGGACATTTAGTTTTCTTCTAGTTGGGGGATAGGTTGGTATTGATATGAACGCTCTTTTGTCTTTTGGCACAAACATCTATGTGTATTTGTTGGGTATGTATCTGGGAGTGGTACTCCTGAGTCATCAGAAATCCTTACGTTCAGATTTGATAAGGCCTGCCAAGTAACTTCAAGATTACTTATGCCAACTTATACTCTTGCCAGTAATGTATTAAAGTCCAAGCTGCTCTACAACCTTGTTAGGACCTTTTTCATTTTAGCCGTTCAAGTGGGTATATATCTCACTATAGTTTCAATTTGTATTTCTCTGATGATTAAAACCTTTTCATGTTTATTGGTCTTTTGTCAAGTGCTTGCTTAACCATGTGCTCATTTTTCTACACAGCTAACTACCTTTTTTTATTGATTTTTAGGTGTGTTTTAGATGCTGTAGATCCAAGATGGATGTATGAATTGCAAATGCATTCTCCCACTCTGTGGTAGATTATTTTTTGTTGGTTTGTTTGAATGAGTGAGTTTTGAATTTTATCTAGTGTTTTTCCTCTTTTTAATATTTCTTATTTGTCCAATGTGAATTCTTATCACTTCATGTTTTTTTTCAGGGAGAAAATTTTTCTTATTAATCTTAATTATAGTACAGTTAACATACACTGCTATATTACTTTTAGGTGTACAGTATAGTGATTCAACAATTCTATACATTACTTAATGCTCATCATGGTAAGTGTACACTTAAACTTCTTCACCTGTCTCACCATACCCCAACCAAGCTCCCCTCTGGTAGCCATCAGTTTGTTCTGTATATTTAAGAGTCTGTTTTTTGCTTTGTCTATTTTTTTCTTTCCTTGTTTTGTTTCTGAAATTCTACATCATATGGTACTTGTCTTTTTCTTACTTCAGAGTTAGGATTATACCTTCTAGACCCACCCATTGTTGCTGCAAATGGCAAGATTTCATTTTTTATGGCTGAGTAATATTCCATTGTGTATATATACCACATCTTCTTTATCTGTTCATCCATCAATGGGCACTTGGGTAGCTTCCATAATTTGGCTATTGTAAATAATACTGCAATAAACACAGGGGTGCATATATCTTTTTGAATTAATGTTTTCATATTCATTGGGAATTCAAAGTAGGGGAATTACAGGATCATGTGATAATTTTTAGCTTTTTGAGGAAACACTATACTGTTTTCCAAGGTGGCTGCACCACTTTGCATTCCCACCAACACTGCACAAGGGTTCCTTCTTATCCATATCCTTGGCAACACTCGTTATTTCTTGTGTTTTTTTTTTCAGTTTTAGCCATTCTGATGGGAATGAGGTGATATCTCACGTGCTTTTGATTTGCATTTCCCTAATGGTGAGTGATGTTGAGCATCTTTTCCTATGTCTGATGGCCATCTGCATGTATTGTTTGGAAAAATGCCCTTCATTTTTGTTTTTGTCTGATTGCTGTGACAAGGACTTCCAATATCATGTCAAATACAAGTGGTGAATGTGGACATTCTTGTCTTGTCCCTGACCTTAGAGGAAAAGCTCTCAGTTTTTCCCCATTAAGTATAGGTTAAATGTGGGTTTTTCATATATGGCCTTTATTACACTGAGGTATGTACCCTCTAAACCTACTTTATTGAAGGTTTTTATGATTGTCAAATTTTTTCTGCATCTATTGCAATGATCATATGGTTTTTATACTTTCTTTTACAAATGTGATATATCAAATTGATTTGCAAATACTGAACCACCCCTGTATCCCAGGAATAAGTCCAACTTGATCGTGGTGAATGACTTTTTTAAGGCATTGTTGAATTCACCTTGCTAATATTTTGTTGAGGATGTTTGCATCTATATATACCAGGGATATTCACCTATAGTTCTCTTTTTCTGTACTATCTTTACCTGGTTTTGATATCAGGGTAATGCTGGCCTCACAGAATGAATGTGAAAGCTTTCCTGTTTGTTGTTTAGAATAGTTTAAGAAGAATAGGTATTAATTATTCTTTAGATGTTTAGTATATTTCACCTGTGAGGCTGTCTGGTCCTGGACTTCTTTTTGTTTGTTTTTGATTACTGATCCAATTTCATTGCTAACAATTGGTCTGTTCAAATTTTCTATTTCTTCCTGATTCAGTTTTGGGAGGCTATACATTTCTAGGAATATATTCATTTCTCTAGGTTGCCCAATTTGTTGGCATACAATTTTTCACAATGTTCTCTTATAATCCTTTTTATTTCTATGCTGTCAGTGGTTATTTCTGCCTTTATTTCCAATTTTGTTTGAGTCCTTTTTTACGTTTTATGAGTCTGGTTAAAGGTTTATCAATTTTGTTGATCTTTTCAAGGAACCAGCTCCTGGCTTCATTGATCTATTCTATTGGTGGTTTTTTTTTGTTTGTTTGTTTGTTTTTTAGTTTCTATTCATTTATTTCTGCTCTAATCTTTCTTCCTTTCTTTCTACTAGTTTTGGGTTTTGTTTGTTCTTTTTTAGTTCTTTTAGGTATAAGGGTAGGTTGTTTATCTGACATGTTTCTTGCTTCTTGAAGTAGGCCTATTGCTCTAAACTTCCTTCTCAGAACAATTTTGCTGCATCCTAGAGATTTTGGACTGTTTGGTTTTTCATTTTCATTTATCTCCATGTATTTTTTTAAACTTCTCTTTGATTTCTTGGTTGACCCATTCATCATCTAGTACCAGGCTATTTAACCTCCATGTATTTGTGTTCTTTCCAGATTTTTTCTTGTTGATTGCTAGTTTCATATTATTGTGGTCAGAAAAGATACATAGTAGGACTTCAATCTTTGTGAATTTGTTGAGACTTATTTTGTGGTCTAATATGTGATCTATTCTGCAGAATGTTCCATGTGCACTTTTAGGAATATGTATTCTGCTGTTTTAGGGATAGAATATTCTGAATATATCTTTTACATCCATCTGGTCCAATGTGTCATTCAAAGTCACTGTTTTCTCGTTGATTTTCTGTGTGTATGATCTATCCATTAATGTAATGGGGTATTAAAGTCCCTTACTATTATTGTATTACTATTGATTATGTTTGTTACTAGGTGCTTTATATATTGGGGGTACTCCCATGTTGGGTGCATAAATATTTGCAATTGTTACATCTTCTTGTTGGATTGTTCCCTTTATGATTATATAGTCTTCTTGTCTCTTAACAGTCTTTTTTTAAAATTTTTTAAAAAGTTTTAATTAATTTTTTTAGTAATCTCTACACCCAACATGGGGTTTGAACTCATGACCTGAGATTAGGAGTTGCATGCTTCTCCAACTGAGTCAGCCAGATGCCCCTAACAGTCTGTTTTAAAATCTTTTTTGTCCAATATAAGTATTGCTACCCTCGCTTTCTTTTCACTTCGATTTGCATGGTAAATGCTGTTCTATCCTTCCACTTTCAATCTGCAAGTGACTTTAAGTTGGAAATGAGTCTATTGTAGGGAGCATACACATGGGACTTTGTTGTTGTTGTTGTTGTTGTTTTAATCATTCCAACACTCCATGTTTTTTGATTGGAGCATTTAGTCCACTTGCATTCTAAGTAAATACTGATAGGTAATGTATTTACTGTCATCTTGTTAATTGTTTCATGGTAGCTTTTATAGTTCTTTTCTGTTCCTTTCTTCTCTTGCTCTCCTCTCATGGTTTGCTAGCTTTTTTTTAGTGATATACTTATATTTCTTTTTCTTTACTTTTTGTATATCTGTTACCAGTTTGTAATTTGTGGTTACTATTAAGTTTATATATAACATCTTATGCACTCAGCAGTCTATATTAAGTTGGTGGTCACTGAAATTTGACCTCATTCTTTACTCCTCACCACTCCCCATGTTTTAGGTATATGGTATTACATTTTATATATTTTGTTACTCCCTTGGCTGATTTTTATAGGTACACTTATTTTTACTGCTTTTATGCTTCTTATTTTTCTTACTACTCCTACTTATGGTTGGTCTTTCCTTTCCACTCAGAGTCCCCTTTAACATTTCTTGTAGGGCTAGCATAGTGGTGATAAATTCCTTTAATTAGGGAATTCTTTATCTCTCCTTCTGATTCATAGCCCTGCTGGATACAGTATTCTTTTTTTTTTTTTTTAAGATTTTATTTATTTATTTGACAGACAGAGATCATAAGCAGGCAGAGAGGTAGGCAGAGAGAGGAGGAAGCAGGCTCCCTGCTGAGCAGAGAGCCCGATGTGGGGCTGATCCCAGGACCCTGAGATCATGACCTGGGCCGAAGGCAGAGGCTTAACCCACTGAGCCACCCAGGTGCCCCGCCCGGATAGAGTATTTTTGCTTGCAGGTTTTTCTTTCAGCATTTTCAATATATCATGCCATTCCATTCTGGCCTTCAAAGTTTCTACTGAAAAATCAGCTGTTAACCTTAAGGGGCTTCCCTTATATATATCTGAGATACATACTTAGGGCAGAGATCCTTGCCTCTCCAGCACATATTCTGAGATTAGGAAATAAATCTCCTTCCCATATACTCCAGGAATTTTTCAAAAAACTATGCTGTATCTCAGCAGGACTGTTTGTTATTCTGTCTCTTTAAATGTGAGGGCTCCATCTTCCTGGTCCCCCTAGAGCCAAGCTTAAATATCCAAATACTTGAGGACTGTCTAGTTATCTTTATGTTAATTTAGAGCTTAATTTCATTCTGGTCAAAAACTGTACTCTCAATATTTTCAACTCTCTGAAATTTATAGGGACTTGCTTTTTGACCCAACATATGGTCAATTTTCTCAAATGTCCTACATGCACTTGAAAAGACTGTATTCAGGCAGTTATAAGATTGTAGGATTCAATACACATCAACTAGCTCAAGTTTTTTCATCTTGTTTTTCGCATCATTTACATCCTTACTAAATTTTTTCCATCAGGTACTGAAGCAATAATGTTAAGACTTTCCTAAAATTAGAATTTTCATATCACCCTGATGGGTTCACCATTTTAACACTATGAAACACCTTCATCTGAAGTAATGTTTCTTGCCCTAAAATATACCTTAATCTGAGTACAGCTACACCACCTTTTACTCTTAACCTTTCTGTGTCTTTATATTTAAGTATGTTGCTTGTAAACAGCATATCATTTGAGAATTTTCAGTCGGTTTTAACCTAGTCTTTTAATTGGAAGTATCCTGCCTAATAATATTTAGAGTAATCACCAATATATTTGGACTTATACCTACCAATCTATGTATTTTCTTTACTGACCTAATTCATTTGTTTTCTCATATCTTGTCTTTATTTACATTAATCAAGTTTTTTTTTACTTTTCCATTCTCCCATCTTTATTAGCTTTTAAAGATATATATTTAATTTGTTATTCTATTAGTGGTTACTACAACAAATATCCATAACATATTTAAATTGAATACATTTTTAATACCTTAACCACTTCCCAGATAACCCAGGGACCTTGGAGTAGTTTAACTCCATTTACCCAACTACTTTTTGTGTTGTTGTTGTCAGGTATTTTAATTCTATACACAGTTTGCCCTCAAACAATGTGGGAGTCAAGGGCACCAGTTCCCTGTGCAGTCAAAATCTGTGTGCAACTTCTGAATCCTCAAAAACTTAATTACTAATAGCACATTGCTGACTGGAAACCTTACTTACAAATAGTCAATTTTTTGAACGTTTTTCAATGTTACATGCATTATACGCTGTATTCTCACAATGAAGTAAGCTAAAGAAAATGTTATTAAGGGTGCCTGGGTGGCTCAATGGGTTAAGCCTCTGCCTTTGGCTCAGGTAATGACCTCAGGGTCCTGGGATCAAGCCCCGCATCAGAAGCCTGCTTCCCCCCGCTCTCTCTGCCTGCCTCTCTGCCTACTTGTGACACCTCTCTCTCTCGGTCAAATATATAAATAACATCTTAAAAAAAAAAAAAAAGAAAATGTTATTAAGAAAATCAAAAGGAGGGGTACCTGGGTGGCTCAGTGGGTTAAGCCTCTGCCTTCAGCCCAGGTCATGATCTCAGGGTCCTGGAATGGAGCCCCACATCGGGCTCTCTGCTCAGCAGGGAGCCTGCTTCTGCCTCTTTCTCTCTCTGCCTGCCTCTCTGCCTGCTTGGGATCTCTCTCTCTCTCTCTCTCTGTGTCAAATAAATAAATAAAATCGTAAAAAAAAAAAAAAAAGGAAAATACATTTATAGAACTGTTTTTATAAAAAAAAAAATCCATGTACATGGACCCCATGCAGTTCAAACCTCTGTTGTTCAAGGGTCAACTCTAAATTTTAAGTGCCACAAGACATTATGTTTTTAGTAAATATTTATTTAAATTTACAAATGTTATTTTTTTAAAATTTTTATTTATTTTTTAAAAAGATTTTTATTTATTTATTTGACAGACAGAGATCACAAGTAAGCAGAGAGGCAGGCAGAGAGAGAGGAAGGGAAGCAGCCTCCCTGCTGAGCAGAGAGCCCGAAGTGGGGCTCGACCCCAGGACCCTGGGATCATGACCTGAGCCGAAGGCAGGGGCTCCAACCCACTGAGCCACCCAGGCACCCCTACAAATATTATTTACTCTTTGCATTTCTCTTCACTCTTTTCTACATTTCTGTTTCCGTCCAAGATAATGCCCCTTCTGCCTGGAGTACTTCCTTTAGTATGGCTTTTAGAGCAGGTCAGCTGATGACAAATTTTGCATCTCTGTTTGGAAATGTCTTCACATCATTTTCACTTTTGAAGCTATTGTCACTGGGTACAGAATTCTGAGCTTTATTTTCTTAAAACACTTAAAATATACCAGGCCACTATCTTTTGGCTTCCATCACTTCTGTCAAGAAGTCAGTTGTCAGTCTTTGTCACTGCTCCTTTAGCACTGTTTCTTCCCCCCTTTGACTATTTTTAAGAAGTTTCTTTTTCTTTCATTTGGAGCATTGTTTATCTGGTGTGGCTTTCTTTGTATATAGCCCATTTTAGGTTAAAAATGGTTCATGAACCTATGACTTGATGTGTTGGGCCTTATCTCTTAAAATGCTGCTTTTCCCTCATTGTCCTTCCTTTCTTCTTAAACTTCTATTACACACATTTAAGAACCTTTCATCCTTTCCTGTATGTCATGTTTATTTCTATATTTCCCTATTTTTTTTTTTTTTTGCTCTCTGTGTTGGATATTTCTACTAACTTATCTTTCAGTTTACCAATCTTCTCTTCTCCTATGACCAATATGCTGTTAAGCCCATTTTTTGAACTTATAATTCCAACTGCATTTTTTATTTCTAGAATCTCCATTTGCCTCAGTTTTAAATGTGTATTTTCCATTTTTTGATAAAAAAGACATTTTCTTTTTATCTATTATTTCAACATATTAGTTAAAAATATTTTAAGTACATGTCTGATAATTCAGCAACTGGGTCATCTATGAGTCTATTGATATTGTCTATTTGTTCTTTTCTCGGTCTCATTTCTTAATATCTGAAATTATATATAAACAAATTATAAAGCTTTGGATGATGTTCTCTCTTAGGAGAGGATTCACCCGATCCTCTCTTGGTAGCCAAATTAAGGAATGAATTGTTTTAATCTAATCATGGACTGCCTCAAAGCTAGTTTTCAGGTTTTATAAAGTCCTGCCTATCAATGATTCACTCCCTTTCCTAGAGTACAGATCTTAAGAGGTCTCACTGAGAGTGTAGGGTATTCATTAGGATCCCTGTTTAAAGGTGGATCATTACAACTCCAATTTTTCTTTCCTTGGTAATGTGAAACTACAGAAAAATCTAATCTTTTTTTCCTATTTAGCTTCTTAGCATTTTACCCCATGCAGCTTAAGAATTCAGAAAATGTCTTGAGAGAATGCCCTCTAAATTTCAGGGTTATGTCTGAATCATGATCCCTCAAGTCCTGGCAATCCCAAACTCCAACTTTTGTCTCCATAGCTCTATGAGATTCCTGAAAGTTTTGCTGACTTCTTTAATTCTTGAATGTAGGCCCTCTACCCAGAACCTTGGTTTCTTGTCCTACAGCAATACTGACAAATTCCCACTAGGACAAAAAAACATCTCACAGACATAGATTCACCACTCTGCAATTATCTTCTCTCCTAGATCTATACCCCAAGAGCCCAATCTGCCTGGGCAGCTCTCTGATATGCAGCAACATTTTCTTCAGATGTTCTCAGCATAGATATTAGTCTCTCACAAGCTATTCCAACTTAGCTGGAAGCAAACGTCCCACCTTCATTGTATTTTAAGCCTTGAATAAAATTTCTCGGTGTACCTTGTCATAATTTGTCTACTAATTTGGAACAGATACAAATTCTGTACATGGACTATAAACAACACACACACACATTTATATTATAGTTCAGATTTGCATAACATTGTCACGACTGTCAGTATATGACTAATAAGTTAAAAAATATGATTATTTATCAATATAAGCCTGAAATCTTTCAAAAATCATTGCTTCCTTGAACATAAAGTATTAGAGTACATGTTTAGTATCTTTTAGATCTCTGTCTGTGTATCCAAGTAGAAATATGTAAAAACACCAATGGGCTGGTGGATTTTGCTATTCATGTTAAACTCTTTAGTTACAGCCTACCACTTTCAAAACAATTTCTAGGAAGACTTATGAGTATTTAATGAAGTAGGAAATCTTTAAAAGCAGTGTTTTAATAAACTGTCAGCAGTGAAACCAGTTTAGTAGCTCTCCCAAGTAGTAAAGGTAAATATAGTTCCAGAAAAATCAACTCAATTATACAAAAATATATATATATAATATATATATATATATATACACCAAAACTGTTCATATATATATATATATGCATGCTGGATCATGACATAAACTATTTCTGTAATTTGTGGTCAAAAAAATTTGAAAATCACCACTCTATAAAACCATCAATGAGGACTTGATTTCTTTCACAAGGCAGAAAAGATCAACAGATCTGTTATTTATTACTAATAGGTGATAATTTCTTACCTTTTTAGAGCACTTGGCTGTGGTTTTCAGACAGCATTTCTTATGGCAAGCATATTTGCATACTGAAAAACATGGTAAGAATGCAGCACTTTAGGAAGTCTGTACATGAAAGACAAGAACTTAGAAAGTTTACAACTTTATTTTGGACATAAATTTTTTTTAACATCTGATACTACTGTAATATATACATACTTGGTAGGGCATTAGAATAAAAAAGGACTTAACCCATTTTATTTAGAAGAATGAAGTTGAAAAACATGCCTAAAATTTCTAACTACTGTCTATGAAAAAAATTTGAATCTTTCAAGACTGCCTGCTCCTCCCCCTGCTCCCACTATATTCCTACAGAATACTTTCTTTCTGGCTTGACTTACAAATTAGTCTTTATGCTCCCCTAATGTGCCTGTTCTACAATCTGTTCATGTGCAAGAAATACCTATTAAGAATCATTCCAATGGGTAAGAAAGGCATTACTGCCAAAGACCCTTACTGAAATGAAAACAAGGTACACATTAAAATAGAAGAGCTCTAAGAAACCAGAACATAAACAATATCAGTTGTGACTGGGAAGACAAAATAAAGAAAATGTTCAGAAGAAAAATTATTCCTTGGAGCAGCAGAGAACATGGTGGCTAGGCAGTTGATAGGTGGGAAGCAGCAGTGAAAGGAGAATACTGAAATATATTTGAACTAAGTCATTTTGCTATACCAGCTCTAGCTCGTGGATATCAACACTTTAATATCCTTCTTGAGCTTCTAAAGTATAACTCGGGTTTTCAAGGCTGAAAGGAAGGGCCTTATCATTCTGCTGATGAAATCACCAGTATAATCACAATGAAAGTTAGTTAATTCTATTACCAAATCAAACCAAGCCCACCCAAGTCATAAAAAAACAGATTTTTTACATCTTCAGTTTCAAAACACAGAGAAAGTTATGCCAAACCTACAAGATTCAAACTAACATTGAACAGTCAAGTTAATGGCAAACTACTTCCTATTTGGCTCTCACTATAATTTGTTAGATAAATAATAAAACAAAAAAAGAAACCACTGTTGAATGATAGAACAAGTAAACATATCTAGCAATAGTGGTGATTTCACTATGGTAAACATGACATTCATCCTTGTCCTACTGGGCAAACCCTTCCTAATACTTCATTCATTCAATTCTGGCCCACTAGTAAGGAAAACCTCACAGAATTACTGAAAGCACCAGTGTAGATGTATGGCATAGTAGAAGCTAAAGGTCCTCTGTAAGCCGGAACCAAGGTGACCTAAAAAAAAAGTCTCAACTCACATTCTAGGACTTATACATTCTAATGAAAAGATTACAATAGAAAAAAGTATCCTTTTGGTTATAATTTAATAATTTTTTCATTAATTCATCCACTCATCTACCCAGTAAAAACTTATCAAAACTTCTAATACCAAAACTGTTCTAGGCACTGGTGATAGAGAAGAAACAATTTTTTTTTTTTTAAAGATTTTATTTATTTATTTGACAGAGAGATATCACAGTAGACAGAGGCAGGCAGAGAGAGAGAGAGAGGGAAGCAGGCTCCCTGCTGCGCAGAGAGCCCCATGCGGGACTCGATCCCAGAACCCTGAGATCATGACCTGAGCCGAAGGCAGCGGCTTAACCCACTGAGCCACCCAGGCGCCCGAGAAGAAACAATTATTAAGCTTCCTGACCTTATACAGTATACGTTCTAGTGGACAGACTGACAACAAGAAAACAAACAAATACTTAATATAGTTTTGAGTAGTGATAGTGCTATGAAGACTATTAAGTTGAGTAAGGGGACAGAGAATTAGGGGACCAAATGGCATTTTAGATAGGACAGTAAGGAAAGAGTTCTCTAAGAGGTAACATTTGAGAGGAGACATAGATTAACTAAATAGTAAAACTAATATCTGGGAGAAGGGCATTTCTGATAAAGTAAGCTGCAAGTACAATGAGCAAATACCACCAAAATACCTGATTTGGCTACAGAGAGTAGGTGAAAGAGTATAGTGAGAGGAGGCTAAAGAATCAGGAAGTGTAATTACTCCTTTATGTTAAAAAAGATATGAGCAAACTCAGAAAATAAAAGTGTCAAGTGGTTAAAACAACTCCTCAAAGATCACTCATACTGGCTAATAAATACAGTAACAGTATGGTAAGAGGGTAGGTGTCTTCCCTCAGAGCGGCTCTTCCTCTGGCTTCAGAGAAACTCAAACTGAGTCCTCAGGTTATTAGATGTGGATAAAAAGCTTCTAGAAGAATTGCTTAGCTGTAAGTCCAGAGAGCAGAGACAGGATCCTTCTTAGTCACAAGCTTAAAGTGGGACCCTTGGGAACCTGGGGAAGTCAGTTCAAGTCTCTGGACTTTATTTTGTGCTTCAAAGAATGGATATATGGGGATCTCACAAACTACATGGGTTTGGCCAGATGTGACAAGATTTTATAGCAAAAAGAAGGCTCTTGGTGAAATGTCTGCAATTGCTACAATGAATTCCTTAAAAAAAAAAAAAAATCACTCATACTTACATTTGCAAACAGAGGCTCGGTCCATTATCCATATCAAAGAAGAACAGTATTCACAGTATGTAGGGATGCTATACTGGGTAGCCTTAAAGATGTGACCATTGTGCTCTTCCACCTGAATGAAAAAATATAGCTATTTATGTTAAAGCCAACAGAGTAAATGCTGTCCTTAACGTGGCCAGCCAATGGGAAATTCTTCAATCCCTTGTTAAGTCTTCAATGGACACTTATTCCAGGAATAAACATGATCTACTAAGAAAATAAATAAAAGCAATACATTTGGTCCCTGCTTTCAAAAAGCTAAAATCTTGCAGATAAACAAGAACAACTTGTATAAACATATATAAACATAAGAGAGCTGCCTTATGCGACTCTGAATCAGCATGTAAAATAATAAAAGAAATGGTCCTCAAATAACTTCAGTTTATATGAGTCATATCTATTGATATATACTGTATTAGAAATAAAAACAAATTAAGTATTTATCCAATTCATTTAACATTAACATTAAACACATTACATGGTAACATAAGTACATTTTCATAAAAAAAAAAACTGTATGTTTAAATTAAAGTGGTGACAAAAGGGATATTGTTTTATACTTCTGTCATCTCTTTTATGTCTGGCTCAATGAAAGAAACCTAGATTCTCATAGCCACTTCTGCATTCAATCTGTTGGCACTATGTAATTTAGTTTGAAATACATGAAGAAAATCTACCTTCAGACAGACATAAAATTGGAAAATGGACAATTTAATAATAATTTAATAATATAACATCAAAACTCTACAAATGGTAACTTAAAGGTTAACTGAAATATAGAATATAGCATCTAAAACCACACCAAGGAACTCTTCTTAAAATAAATTTAAATATAAAATATACTTAAATATAAAATATAAAATCCATTGTTCTCCCAGCTTTATTAAAATGTACAACTTTTTTTTTTAAAGATTTTATTTATTTGCCAGAAAGAGAGAGAGAGTACACACAAGCAGGCAGAGAGGCAGGCAGAGGCAGCGAGAGAAGCAGGTTCCCTGCTGAGCGAGGAGCCTGATGCAGGACTCGATTCCAGGACCCTGGGATCATGACCTGAGCCTAAGGCAGTGGCTTAACCAACTGAGCCACCCAGGTGTCCAAAAATGTACAACTTTTACATTGAAGTAGCATTAAAAAAAATAAAGATAAGCTACAGACTCAGAGAATATCTTTGCAAATTGTTTCTCTGATAAAGGACTTCGACCTAGAATATATGAAGAACTGTTGTAACTCATTAACAAGAAGATAAACTGATTTAAAAATGGACAAAACAGAGGCACCCGGGTGGCTCAGTAGGTTAAGTAGCTGCCTTCACCTCAGGTCATGATCTCAGGGTCCTAGAACTGAATCCCACATTGACCTCCTTCTGCCCCTCCTCCTGCTTGTGGTCTCTCTTTTTCTCTCTCTCAAATAAACAAAAAAATCTTTTTTTAAAAAAATGGACAAAATAGCTAACAGTTTATCAAAGAAGTATAAATGGCCAACAAACACACAAAAAGATGCTCAAAATTATTAGTCATCTGGGAAATGCATGATGAGATAATACTGCATGCCCACTAGAATGCATATAATGAAAAAGACAACAACATCTATTGGTAAGGATGTGGAGAGACTAGACCCCTCAGATATTGCAGATGGAATTGTAAAATGGTGCACTCACTTGGAAAACAAGTAGTTTCCAAAAATGTTAAACACAGAGTTATCATATGACCAGGAGTTCCACTCTTAGGTTTATAACTAAGAGAACTAACTGAAAACGTACGTCTACACAAAATCCTGTACAAGAATGTTTACAGCAGCATTATTCATAATTGTCAAAAAATAGAAATGACCCTAATACCCCAACAAATGATAAAAGGATAAATAAAATGTGGTATATCCATACAATGGGATAGTATTTAAGTGCTAAAAAAAACCAAACTACTGATAAACACACACAACATGGATGAGCCTCAAAAAAATTATACTAAGAAGCCATTAGCAAAAGACTACACGTTCTATGATTCCATTGATAGGATTCCATTCTACATTAAAACTATAGAAACAGGTAGTACATTAGCATTTGCCTAGAACTGGGTGTGGATGGTAAAGGGCAATGACTGCAAACTGGTACCAAAAAATCCTTTTATAATGATGCAAATGTTCTAAAATTGGACTTGGATGATGGTTATGACTGTATAAACTTACTAAAAATCATTGAATTGTATACTCAGAAGGGATAAATTACATTGGAAGTACATTTACCTTGAACTGTTTAAAGAAACCTTTTCATCTATCCTGTACTTCAAATGGACATTTTACCTATACATGATTTTATGGTGTTAGGCATTGATGATCTGGAAAATACTGGTTCACTGAGTTATGGAACTGTTTCAAATGTTGACACACTTCATTATATGCTATCAAAAGGTCACATTCTTCCATATTACCACCAATCTCATCAGAAAATTCTTTACTGGGGGGCGCCTTGGTGGCTCGGTTGGTTAAGTGGCTGCCTTTGGCTCAGGTCATGATCCCAGGGTCCTGGGATCGAGCCCTGCATCAGACTCTCTGCTCAGCAGGGATCCCGCTTCCCTCTCTCTCTGCCTGCCTCTCTGCCTATTTGTGATCTCTGTCTGTTAAATAAATAAATAAAATCTTAAAAAAAAAAAGAAAATTCTTTACTGGAAAATTGCCACATTCACAAGTTTTTACAATTCTGATTTTTGCTTGCAAGCTTAAACTTTACAACTGTTAACAAATACTGTTAGGTATTTTCCTTGAAGTGACAAGTCACTTAATTCATTTTCAAAAATGTTTGCCAAGTACCAAAGTCTGAATGAGTATAGCCTTTTCAATAAAGTAAAAGTGATATTCTATGAAAAAAGTTGCTAGACACACAGATTGATATAAAAATTTGTACACAAATGTTCATAGCAGCATTACTCCAAACAGTCAAAAAGTGGAAAAACCCCAAAGTCCATAAACTGACCAATGGGTAAATAAAATGAAGTATATCTATACAGTGGAATAGTAGTAGTTGGTTATAAAAAGGAATGAAATACTACACATGCTACAACATGAGTGAATCCTGAGAACAGTATGCTAAGTGAAAGAAGGCACATACAAAGGACAATATTTTATGATTTTTTTTTTTTTTTTACCAATATGAAATGTCCTTAAAAGGCAAATCCATTGAGACAGAAAGTGATTGGTGGTTTTCAGGACTGGAGGAAAAGAGAACAGGAATGACACTTAATGAATACGGACTTTCTTCTGCAGGTGATGAACATGTTCTAGAATTATATAGTGGTGGTAGTTGCCCAATATAGTCAATATACTAAAACCCACCCAAGTATATATACTTAAAATGGTTGAAATGGTGAATTCTAGGTCATATGAATTTTGTCACAGTTTTTAAAAATTTTAGAAGTTCTTTAAAACTAGATCAGTTTACAGTTCCATTGTACAAGTGTTGTGTTTTTTTTGTTTTGTTTTGTTTTGTTTTTTTTTAGAAAACCATTATATACAGCTATACCATACTTCCCATTCCCATCTGGAGAAACTACCTTGATTTGTTCAACTCAGTGAAAAAGGAAAATAATGTCATTATTACTATGAAAATAGCCTTAATTTTGCAAAATTCTTGAAAGTATCCCAGAAACTCCTGCATATCACCTTGAAAACTACTAGATTGAATAGTTTATAGAAGTACAGAAAAAGCAGAGAAGGATATATACCATACTGTCAACTACAATAATTATCTCTGCTGAGATAAAACACCCAGTAATAAATACAGCATGAAATAATGTATGAAAAGCTTTAAAGCCCTTTTAATGGACACAAAAATAGACTTGCACAAATGAAAAGATACAAGATCATAAAGAAGTCAGTTCTCTGTATCTTAATTAATAAATATAAGGTAATCTAAGTACTACTAGATTTCTTCTCATAAAACCAGACAACTGAATTCAAAGTTAATATGGAAAAACAAGTAAAAAATAGCTAGGAAAGATCTGAAAAAGAATATTAGTGGAGGCAGGGGGAGGGTACTTGAGTGGCTCAGGTCATGGTCTTTGGTTCCTGGGATGGAGCCCTGCATGGGACTCCCTGCTCAGAGGAGAGTCTGCTTCTCCCTCTCCTGCTGCCCCTCCCCCTCAGCTTGAGAGAGAGAAAATCTTTTAAAAAAGGGGACCGGGGAGAAAACTAGGGAGGATCTAGCCAGATAATAAAAGCTCAATAGTTAAAGTAGTGTGGAACTGGCTCATGAATACTGAGATCAATCACTGGAATACGATAAAAAGATCCAAGATAAAGGAGACATCAGAATGCAAAAAGGGTGACATCTCAAAGTAGATAGGTACAGCTGGACTTCTAAATAAATGCTGATGGGTTTGGTAAGAGGTAAAATTAGATTTGTAAATCATATAATACATTAGGATTAACTCCATAAAGATCAGAATTTAAATGTAAAAAATGTGACCATTAAAGTATTGGAAGAAAAAACTGAAAATGTCTTTATAACTTTTAGATGAGGAGAAAGAAAATTTTGAGTCTATGACTCAAAATTCAGAGGCTATGAAAGAAAAGATTGGTTAAGTCTAAATTCATAAAAGAAAAAATTTTCTATATAGTAAATAATATTAAAAGGCAGCATCGGGAGACAACTGACAAACTGGGGAAACATTTACAACTCCTATCACAGACAAAAAGTAATCTCCCTCATACATGAAGTCCCCAGAAATTGAGAAAGACCAAACCCCAACAAAAAACAAGCGATGCACATAAATATATATGCTACAGGAAAAGAAAATGTAAATGGTACTGAAGCATAAGAAGATACTCAAACTCAAGGATAATAAGAGAAAAGCAAACTACAACTACAGGGAGATACTGTAAGGGCCTATTTAGCCAGAGCGGCCCCACCTCGGTTGAACAGCCATTTTGTTGTTCATGCAGTAAAATTTAAATTGATCCTGCCCTCCCCCCCTCCCACCCAAGGGGAACTTACTTAAAAGCAAGTCCGGGAAACCAGTCCCAGGTAACAAAGCCCAAATACAAGGGTGGGTCAGGTAAGGTAGAGATGACAGCCCGAATGCGAGGATGAGTCGGGTCAGGTGGAGACATCCCATCAGTAAAGCGCGCACACTGTCTCCCTAGCTACCAAGGAGTGTGGGCCCTGCCTTTTGGCACCAATTTATCACCAAGGTGATAGGCTAGTTCAAATGTCTACTATAGGCTAAACTGTAATTCAATTGGTCACTTATGTGTGACCTAGCATGACTGTGCAGCTTTCTCTGTGTGTTATAATCTCATCACCACCTGTGTGTGGCCAGGCCCAACCACATGGCCTTTGCTCTATAAAAGTTAGTCTGTGAGGCAGGGAGGGCTCGCCCTCTCTGTAAGGGGCAGCCCCGACCAGTCTGTTTGACGGTCAGTTTGATTCTTGATGCTTGGCGTGAAATAAAGCTTTGCTTGACCTTCGCTTTGTATCAGTGTCGCTCCTTTGACCATGGACCCATTACTGGGGGACCCAACATTGGGCACCCAACAATACAATATTTCTCATCTATCAAACTGGCAAATCTAAGAGTTTAACAACCCACTTTCATAGCTGAAAGTGAGAAATGCAATTCCTCCTTCAGGTAGTAAAGGCAGGACCCTCTATTATCTATGACCAGAATTCCAATCCTAGGATTCCCTGTCCATTCTCTCTCATACACACGAGTTATTCCTCATGCCACTATTGTTTTAATGGAAGAGAAACAACCCGGGGTCCAGAAAGGAGTAGTAGACAGATTTCTAGGCACAACTATCACATTAGTTTTTAATTGTTGTTGTAACAATTTACCATACACTTGGCAGTTTAAAACAACACCCATTCATAACCTCCCAGTTTTGGAGGCTAGAAGTCAGACACAACTCTCACCAAGCTAAAATCGATATTGTCAGGGCTATGTGCCTTTCAGGAAGCTCTGGAGAATAATCTATTTCCAATTTCATTCATATTGTTGACAAAATTCAGTTCCATGCAGTTGCAAAATGGAAGTCCCGTTTCCTTGCTGGCTGTTAGCTGGCTGTTAGCTGGCTGTTGCTGTTCTCAGCCTCTAATAGGCCATTCACATTCCATTGCTAACAGTTCCCTTTTCTCCATCTTCAAAGCTACCAACAGCAGACTGCATCCTTCTCATGCTTCTACTTTCCCTGACTTCTTCTACCTGTGTCTACTGCATCTTTCTTCAACTACATCTCTCTGACTCTTCTGAATTCCTCCTCTGATTTTATTAGGCTCATCTGCACAATCCAGGATAAACTTATGTTAAAAACAGTGAGGTGATTAACAATCTTAATTCCAGCTGCGGTGCCTAGATTAGTGTTTGGCTGGATAACTAGGGACAAGAACCTTAAGCAGGACTTCTTAAAGATTGTCTACTAGAGACACAGAGTGATTTCCTAAATATATTGCTCAATGATAAAAACAAACAAAAGAGTATTATATTATTATATAATACGCTAAATATTGTGTGAGAAAGAAGAGAAAATATGCATACTCCTTATTTCTTATACTGAATAAAGAAACATTGGGAAGACAAATAAGAAACAAACAACAATATATATCTGTAGAGGACAAAGAGGAGAAAAGGCCCATTAGACTTCCTATATACACTTTCTAAAAGATGTTTTAATAATATAAATGTATTATCTATTAGAAAAAACTCTTCAAAAAGAAATTACTTATATCAGTATAGACTCACAGATTTTTATTTTATTCAATGGATTATAACCTTTTCCTGTCCTTTATTTCGATGCTCCAACTGTCACAAATTTGTTCAGTGAGAGTCTCTTGCGGCTATAAATTAGAAAGAAAAACTAATCTTTATGGCAAAAATTCAACTAATGAATATAGAATGAATGATGGGATTTTAAAAAACACTATTTGACAACCATCACAGTAATAACTGATTTACTCAAGAATCATCAAGGGATATTAAAACTAGTGGGTGAGAGTTTGAAGGAATATAAGAATATTTGCACAGTCTTGAGTATCTTCCCACAAGATACTCATCAATTACAAAGAAAAATAACAGTAAATTTGCAGGGTTTTGTTTTTTTTTTTTTTTTGACATCAAATGTAATGGGACAGATAAATATCACATCTCCTGATATCAAACACTGAAAAAACACAACATCTCTTCTGTGGTATTCCATGCCCAAAATGCATAACCTGAATCTAATCATGAATAAATATAAGACAAACTCAAACTGAGGAACAATTTCAAATAACTGGTACATGTTCCTCAACAGTGTCAATGCAATGAAACATAAGACTGAGGAATTGTTCTAGATTAAAATAGCTTAAGAAGGCATGACAACTGAATACAAAAAAGAATATTGGGACAATTGGTGAAGTCTGAATAAATCTGAGTCAAGACACATAGGGTTCTTTCACTTCTGCAAATTTTCTGTAACTATAATTATGTCAGAATGAAAAGAGGGCAGGGTAGAGGAGAAGGATGGGAGGGGTACTGGAGAGAAGGGAGAGGAATGGGAAAGAAATGAAAATGAAACAAGAAGAACTGGTCTAGGTCAGTGAGAAGACAAGCAGAGAATAGTGAGAAATAATGCTGGACAAGAGCACAGGGGAGACCATGCAGCACTTTCCAATCACTCATGCATTCATTCATTCATTCAATTAAATATTCATAGATGCTAACCATCTGTTAGGAACTAGAATAAGTACTTGCTTGTAGAAAAGAATGCTAACAATATCCATTAGATAGAATTTATTTTAATACAGAGTTGCAAAGCTCTAGCTAGTCACATGCCTGTCTATCTAAAGTTTACATGTTGCAGCTTCTTTAGCATCTATGAACAGCCACATGAGTGGTTCTGGACAATGAAATGTGAATATAAGTGGTGTGTGCCATTTGTAGCTCATGCCTAGAGTTATGGGCTCTGTTGCCTTTTCCCTATCCCTGCTGGCTGAGATGCAGACCGAGAGATTGAGACCTGGGGGGCTTGGGTGGCTCAGTGGGTTGAGCCTCTGCCTTCAGCTCAGGTCATGATCTCAGGGTCCTGGGATTGGGCCCCGCATCAGGCTCTCTGCTCGGCAGAAAGCCTGCTTCTCCCTCTCTCTCTGCCTACTTGTGATCTCTGTCTGTCAAATAAATAAATAAATAAAATCTTAAAAAAAAAAAAGATTAGTGTTGAAAATACATAAAGAATTTACTAAAACTGAACACCTGAAAAACAAATAATCCGGTTAAAAAATGGGTAGAAGATATAAATAGATATATTTTTCCAAAGAAGACATGTAGATGGCTAACAGACACATGAAAAGGCGCTCATCATCACTGATCATCAGAGAAATAGAAATCAAAGCTACAAGGAGATATTACCTCACACCTGTTAAGAATGGCTAAAATGAACAATGCAGGAAATAAGAGGTGCAGGCAAGAATGCACAGAGAGGGGAACCCTCTTATACTGTTGGTGGCAATGGAAACTGGTGCAATCACTCTGGAAAACAGTATGGAGGTTTCTCAAAAAGTTAAAAATAGAGCTACCCAGTGATCCAGCAATTGCACTATACAAAAATAATAATCCATAAGGATACATGCACACCGATGTTATTGGAATCAGCCAACAGCCAAATTATGGAAAGAGCCCAAATGTCCATCCACTGATGAACAGGTAAAGAAGATGCAGTTTTTATGCAGCCATAAAAAAGAATGAAATGTTGCCATTTGCAACAATATGGACGGAGCTAGAGGGTATTATGCCAAGCAAAGTAGGTCAGTCAGAGAAAAACAAATATCATATGATTTCACCCACATGCTGAATTTAAGATAAAACAAATGAGCAAAGGAAAAACAAAGAGGAAGTGGAAAACCAAGAAAAAGACTCCTAACTATAGAGAACAAACTGGTGGTTTACTGGAGGAGAGGGTGGTGGCAGTTGGACTAAATAGGTGATGGGGATTAAAAAGTGCATTGTGATGAGCACATGGTATTGTATGGGTGTTGAACCACTATACTGTACACCTGAAACTAATGTAATACTGTATGTTAACTAATTGGAATTAAAATATAAACTTAAGTACACAAAAAGAACAGCCTTCAAGTCTGTTAGAGTCATGTGTTTATGGGGGTATACGTGTACATGTATTTGATAAAAGTAATTTAAGAGATTTGATGTATACATAGATCAATGAATAAAAATAGGAAATTCAAAGTTAAATCCAAATACATGTGGAATCAAGTATATTATAAAAGCAGTATTTCAGTGAAAAAGAAATGTATCCATCAACAGTGTTCAGACAATAGACATGCTTTTAAAAATAAATCAGACTTTGATCCTTTTCTTACTTGAGACTAAAATAGATTCCAGATGATTACTATTTTTAAAGGAAACAAATCAAACAATAAATGTAAGAGTGAAAGGCATGGAAAAAGTACAAGTATTGTAATAATAATATAATTATTTGTCTAAGAAAGATAAAAACCTCAAACATAAAAAAAGCAACTGACAAATTTACATTTCTATAGAAAGTCAACTATAAACAAAATAAAAAAAAACAATTCTACTCAGAATATCCTAAAAAAGGAAGGAGAATATATATACACTTAAACGCTTATAAAGGCACCAGTTATTTCTGGAATTAAAAAAAAAACAAAACAAAACTGGTTGCAGTGGTTATCTCTAGGAAGAAGGGCTGGGAAAAGAGGTTTACTTTATAATGAATTATCATTATGTTTATATGAATTCCTGAATTAAAAATAAAAACTAGTTAAAAACTTAAGAGATTATGCTGACAAAAGAGAACCAGACCGAGAATAGTATTGATGAATACTAGCAACATCGCCTGTTATTAAAATATATTGTAGGGGCGCCTGGGTGGCTCAGTGGGTTAAAGCCTCTGCCTTCGGCTCAGGTCATGATCCCGGGGTCCTGGGATCGAACCCCGCATCGGGCTCTCTGCTCAGTAGGGAGCCTGCTTTCCCCCACTTTCTCTGCCTGCCTCTCTGCCTATTTGTGATCTCTCTTGGTCAAATAAATAAAATCTTTAAAATGTATGTATATATAGTAGGGAAGGTTGCACAAACTTCCAGTTATAAAATAATTATGTCAGCATCGGCTGAGCCGTGATTTGTGACCCAGTATGTGGTCTATTCTGGAGAAAGTCCCATGTGTGCTTGAGAAGAATGAGTGTTCTGTTGTTTTAGGGTGGAATGTTCTGTATGTATCTAAGAGGTCCATCTGGTCCAATGTGTCATTCAATACTCTTGTTCCTTTATTGATTTTCTGCTTGGATGATCTGTCTATTACTGAGAGTGGCATGTTAAGATCCCCTACTGTTAATGTATTCATATCAATATGACTCTTTATCTTGATTAACAGTTGTCTTATGTAGTTTGCTGCTTCCGTATTGGGGGCATAAATATGTACAATTGTTAGATCTTCTTGGTGGACAGACACTTTAAGAGTGATGTAGTGTCCTTCTGTACTCTGACTACAGTCTTTAGTTTAAAATCTAATTTATTTGATATGAGAATCACTACCTCAGCTTTCTTTTGAGGACCACTGGCATGAAAGATGCTTTTCCATCCCTTCGGTTTCAGTCTGGATGTATCCTTAGGTTCAAAATGTGTCTCCTGTAGACAACATATGGACAGGTCCTGTTGTTTTATCCAATCTGCAACCCTGTGCGGTTTTATGGGAGCATTTAGGCTGTTCACGTTGAGAATGATTATTGAAAGATACCTTTTTCCATTTTACATGGACGATTTGACTTTCATGTGGCGTGTCATAATGCACCCTAGATGGAAATCTAAAATAAAATATCTGGACTACAAAAAAAAAAAAAAAAAAGGAAAGATACCTTTTTATTGACATCATGTTGCCTGTGAAGTCCTTGTTTGAATTTATTCCCTGCATATTCTCAGACCACAATGCTTTGAAACTGGAACTCAACCACAGGAAAAAGTTTGGAAGGAATCCAAACACTTGGAAGCCAAAGACCACCCTGCTTAAGAATGTTTGGATCAACCAGAAAATCAAAGAAGAACTTAAACAATTCATGGAAACCAATGAGAATGAAGACACTTTGGTCCAAAACCTATAGGATACAGCAAAGGAAGTCTAAGGGGGGAAATACATAGCCATCCAAGCCTCCCTCAAAAAAACTGAAAAATCAAGAATACACCAGCTCTCTTTCATCCTAAAGAACTGGAGAATCAACAACAAATTAAGCCAACCCCACATACAAAAAGGGAAATAATCAAGATTAGAGCAGAGATCTATGAGATAGAAACCAGAGATACAGTAGAACACATCAACCAAACTAGAAGCTGGTTTTTTTCAAAGAATCAGTAAGATCAATAAACCATTGGCCAAACTAACCCAAAAGAAAAGAGAGAGGACCCAAGTTAATAAAATTATGAATGAAAAAGGAGAGATCAGGACTAACACCAAGGAAACAGAAAGAGTCATCAGAAATTATTATCAACAGTTATATGCCAATCAGTTAAGCAACCAAGATGAAATGGATGCATTCCTAGAAACCTATAAACTTTCAAAGCTGAATCAGGAAGAAATTGACAACTGGAATAGACCAATATCTAGTAACAAGATTGAAGCAGCGATCAAAAACCTCCCAAAAAACAAGAGCCCAGGACCTGATGGATTCCCTAAGGAATTCTACGAAACTTTCAAAGAAGAAACAATACCTATTCTCCTGAAGCTGTTTCAAATATTGAATCATAAGGAAAACTTCCAGACTCTTTTTATGAAGCCAGCATTACCCTGATCCCCAAACCAGGCAAAGACCCCACCAAAAAGCAGAACTTCAGACCACTATCCCTGATGAATTTGGATGCTAAGATTCTCAACAAGATCCTATGCTAACAGGATCCAAGAGTACATTAAAAAGATTATCCACCATGACCAGGTGAGATTTATCCATGGGATGCAAGGGTGGTTCAACATTTGCAAATCAATCAATGTGATAGAACAAATCAATAAGAGAAGAGAGAACCACATGGTCCTCTCAATTAATGCAGAAAAAGCATTTGACAAGATACAGCATCTGTTCCTGATTAAAACGATTAATATACAGGGATAGAGGGGACATTCCTCAACTTTATAAAATCTATCTATGAAAAACCCACAGCAGTTATCATCCTCAATGAGGAAAAGCTGACAGCCTTCCCTTTGAAATCAGGAATATGACAAGGATGTCCACTCCCGCCACTGTTGTTCAACATAGTACTAGAAGTCCTAGCAACAGTAATCAGACAACAAAAAGAAATAAAATGTATTCAAATTGGCAATGAAGACATCAAACTCTCTTTGCAGATGACATGATACTTTATATGGAAAACCCAAGAGTCCACCCCCAAACTACTAGAACTCATACAGCAATTCAGTAAGGTGGCAGGATATAAAATCAATGTACAGAAATCAGTTGCTTTCTTATACCCTAACAATGAAAATATAGAAAAGGGAAATGAGAGAATCGATTGCATTTACTATAGCACCAAGAATGGTAAGATACCTGGGAATAAACCTAACCAAAGAGGTAAAGGATCTGTACTCAAACTACAAAACACTCATGAAAGAAATTGAAGAAGACACAAAAAGATGGAAAAGCATCCCATGCTCATGGATTGGAAGTATAAATATTGTTAAAATGTCTATACTGCCTAGAGCAATCTATACTTTCAATGCCATCCCGACCAAAATTCCACCGGCATTTTTAAAAGAACTGGAACAAACAATCCTAAAACTTGTTTGGAACCAGAAGAGACCCCAAATTGCTAAGGATATTTTGAAAACAAACAAACAAACAAACAAACAAAAACTGGGGGCATCACGTTGCCTGATTTCAAGCTTTACTACAAAGCTGTGATCACCAAGACAGCATGGTACTGGCACAAAAACAGACACATAGACCAGGGGAACAGAGTAGAGAGCCCAGATAAGGACCCTCAACTCTGTAGTCAAATAATCTTTGACAAAGCAGGAAAAAATATACAGTGGAAAAAAGTCTCTTCAATAAATGGTGCTGGGAAAATTGGACAGCTATATGTAGAAGAATGAAACTCAACCATTCTCTTACACCATACACAAAGATAAACTCGAAATGGATAAAAGACCTCAACATAAGGCAGGAATCTATCAAAATCCTAGAGGAGAACATAGGCAGTAACCTCTCTGACATTGGCCACAGCAACTTCTTTCAAGATGTGTCTCCAGAAGCAAAGGAAACAAAAGCAAAAATGAACTTTTGGGACTTTATCAAGATCAAAAGCTTCTTCACAGCAAAGGAAACAGTCAACAAAACAAAGAGGCAACCCCAGAATGGGAGAAGATATTCACAAATGACACTACAGACAAAGGGCTGATACCCAAGATCTAGAAAGAACTCCACAACTCAGTATACACAAAACAGATAATCATGTCAAAAAATGGGCAGAAGATACAACAGATACTTCTCCAAAGAAGACATACAAATGGCTAACAGACACATGAAAAAATGTTCATCACCATTAGCAATCAGGGAGATTCAAATCAAAACTACATTGAGGGGCGCCTGGGTGGCTCAATGGGTTAAAGCCTCTGCCTTTGGCTCAGGTCATGATCTCAGGGTCCTGGAATCAAGCCCCACAGCAGGCTCTCTGCTCAGCAGGGAGCCTGCTTCCCCCTCTCTCTCTGCCTGCCTCTCTGCCTACTTGTGATCTGTCAAATAAATAAATAAAATCTTAAAAAAACAACAACACATTGAGATACCACCTTACACCAGTTAAAATGGCCAAAATTAACAAGACAGGAAACAACATGTGTTGGAGAGGATGTGGAGAAAGGGGAACCCTCTTAAACACTGTTGGTGGGAATGCAAGTTGGTGCAGCCACTTTGGAAAACAGTATGGAGATTCCTTAAGAAATTGAAAACAGAGCTACCCTATGACCCTGCAATTGTACTACTGGGTATTTACCCCAAAGATAAAGATGCAGTGAAAAGAAGGGCCATCTGTACCCCCATGTTCATAGCAGCAATGGCCACAGTTGCCAAACTGTGGAAAGAATCAAGATGCCCTTCAACGGATGAATGGATAAAGAAGATATGGTCCATATATACAATGCAGTATTATGCCTCCATCAGAAAGGATGAATACCCAACTTTTTTATCAACATGGACGGAACTAAAAGAGATCATGCTGAGTGAAATAAGTCAAGCAGAGAGATTCAATTATTATATGGTTCCACTTACTTGTGGAGCATAAGGAATAACAGGGAAGACACTGGGAGATGGAGAGGAGAAGTGAGTTGGGGGAAATCGGAGGGGAAGACAAACCATGAGAGACTGTGGACTCTGAGAAACAAACTAAGAGTTCTGGAGGGGAGAGGGGTTGGGGTTGGGTGAGCCTGGTGGTGGGTTATTATGGAAGGAACATATTGCATGGAGCACTAGGTGTGGTATATAAACAAGGAATTTTAGAACACTGAAAAGAAACAAAATAAAATAAAATAAAATAAAATAAAATAAAATAAAATGAAAAAAAAAAAGTCAGGAGGGTATAATGTAGAATATGGTGGCTATAGTTAATAATACCGTATCACATATTTGAAAGTTGCTAAGAGAGTAGGTCTTAAAAGTCCTATCAGAAGAAAATAATTTTTTATAACTATCTATAGTGATAGATGTTAACTGAACTTATTGTGATCATTTCACAACATATACAAATACTAAATGATCATGCTGTATACCTGAAAGTAATGTTTCATGTCAATTATGCCTCAAATTTTAAAAAGTTAAATAGGGGCTCCTGGATGGCTCAGTCAGTTAAGCATCTGATTCTTGGTTTTGGCTCCGATCATGACCTCAGGGTCATGAGATAAAGCCCCACATCAGGTTCTGCATTAAATGCAGAGTCTGCTTGAGATTCTGTCTCTCCTTTCCCTCAGGCCCTCCTCCATCTCTCACAACGGCGCATGCATGCAGTCTCTCTCTCTCAAATAAATAAATACATCTTTAAAAGAAAAAGTTATATAAAGTGCCTGGTAGTGGAGTGTTAGTAGTCCTTTTTGTCTTAACAAATTAATCAAATAACCAACTAACTAAATAAAAAAAAAAATCAACTCACAGTTCATCCCAGTTTCATAATATGGCCTTGTTCTGTGATGCCTCAATTATTCCCAGATACTAACATTTTACCTCAC
Organism: Lontra canadensis; assembly: GCF_010015895.1. Classification (NCBI taxonomy): domain Eukaryota; kingdom Metazoa; phylum Chordata; class Mammalia; order Carnivora; family Mustelidae; genus Lontra; species Lontra canadensis. The sequence continues at coordinate 16,494,419 of NW_022631022.1, forward strand.
AGATATTCCTCTATTCAAAAAATTATAAATCACACACATGCACATTATTTTCTTTTCTTGGAACTCTAATATTAAAGCTGTTTTTATTTAAAGTTGTTTTATTCTGAATGGATCAACAAGTACAAAACAGCTCTTACATTTTTTCCCAAATGCTTCACTTGTACCTTTGGCAGGAGGGTTTCACCTCCTATCACCAGCCCAGCCCTCTGACGCTGTGTTTTACAGTATCTCCCCTTCTAAGTTGTTTGGGATACACAACGTCCACTACTGCCACTGAAGTTCTTATTCCAAACCACAATATCCATTCACCTAATATTAGAAATGTTTGATTTGCTATTTGAAAGGTTGTCGGATCTCTACAATAAAAATACAGCATTGTTTTAAAAATTATCTTCAAAAAAAAAAAAAAAGTACAAAACAGAATCAACAAAAGTAAGTTTTTCCTTACCTTTGGCTTCTGTCTAGTTCCTGTTTATAGAAAATAATCATTGATACTAGTTTTTTGTGTCTGAGATATTTTGTGTGTATGAGTACAGATATAAAAATGCTTTTTATTTTTAAAAAATTTACAAATAGTAGCTTTCTATATAGTGATTAGCTCCTTAAAACATCTTGGAGAATGGCTTCTTTTACTTTAGTGTTAAAAGCAGCATCCTATTTCATGAGTGTAATCTAGCTTATTTAACCATTTCCTTGTAAATTTAGGTTGTTTTCAGTGTCTCGCCATTACAAACTCCTCTTCAATTAAAAAGCCTTGTACACTGCAGCATGAACAAGTGTGATACATCTACTGGAAAAATTCCTAGATGTAGAATTGCTAGGTCAACATTTTTTGGTTTTGTTTTTAAATATTTCTAAAACTTAAAAATGCATAATTGTTAAAGTACCTTCTCCAAGAAGGTTATACAAATAAGCCAATTCACAATATTGAGAAAAATCTATATTTATATATCCTTCTAAATTAGGTAACTAATTCATTTTCAGTTTTGCCCATTGATGAGCAAAATAGGAAATCACTGTTCTTTCATTTTAATTTGGCTAACAAGTATAAACATTTATATATTTCCTAACATTTCTATGATTTATCATAGTCCCTGAAATAAAATAGCTGTTGAATAAATGAATTGTCCTTACTGTCCTTTTATAAATGTCAGATGCTTTGCTCATTCTTACCTTGAGGTATTGTTCTTTTCCGCACAGACATGAAAAAGACTATTGCAAGGCTTAAAGTGTATAAAGTGCCCAAACACTACCTGTTAATAACAGGCCCTCTACCTTCTCTACCCTTTCCTTAGTATATATATCATCTCATTTAACTGTCATAAAAATCCTCGGTGGTGGGTGGTATTATTCCTATTTTATACATGAGTACACTGAAACTCAGAGACTAAGCTGTCTTCGGTTACTCAGGTGGAAAATCCTACTTCAGAGAACAAAAGTAAACAAGGCTAAGGGCTTAGACACAAGCCTATGTCCTTTTGTTGCACTGTGCTATACTGCATTTCACAGATAGAGGGTGTGTGGCAACTCTGAAATGACCAAGTCTGTCAGCACCATTTTTCCAACAGCATTTGCTCACTTTGTGTTCTCTGTGTGACATTTCAGTAACTCTCACAATATTTCAAGGTTTTCATTATTACTATACTTCTTAGGGTGATCTGTAATTAGTGATCTCTGATGTTACTATTTTAATTGTTTCGGGGCATCACAAACTGCACCCATCTAAGAGAGCAAAGGCAATCAGTAAATGGGTATGTCCTGACTACTCCCCTGACCAGTCTCCTGTTTCTCTCTCACTCTTCAGGCCTCCCTGTTTCCTGAGATATAGTAATATGGAAACTGGCTAATTAATAGCCCTAAGCATTCACATGAAAGAAAGACTCACATGCCTTTAACTTCATTTTTTTTTTTTTTAACATGTCTCTTGCTTTAAATCAAAAGCCAGAAATGATTAAGTTTGGTCAGGAAGGCATGTCAAAAGCCGAGAGAGGCTAAAAGCTAGGCCTTCTGCACCAAACAGTTAGCTAAGCTGTGAATGCAAAGGAAAAATTCTTGAAGGAAACTAAAAGCACTATTCCAGTGAACAAGTAGATAATAAGACAGTGAAACAGCTTTATTGCTGTTACGGAGAAAGTTTCAGTGGTCTGGACAGAAGATCAGACCAGTCATAACATTCCCTTAAGCCAAAACCTAATCCAGAATATGGCCCTAACTCTCTTCAATTTTATGAAGGCTGTGAGAGGTGAGGAAACTGCAGAAGAAAAGTTTGACACTAGCAGAGGTTGGTTCATGAAGTTTAAGGAAAGAAGCCATCTCCATAACATAAAGTAAAGCAGAAAAGGCTGATGTAGAAGGAGGATCATGTGCTTCCAGACTGACCACAGGTAAGTAAAAGTGCAGTTAAGTAAAATGGTGGAGAAGGGCGACTACTATACTCTTTCCCCTTGGCTAGATACTGTCTAAGCTACTCCTCCTTTGTCAAGAATGAGCAAAAATGTATTTTCTTTTGTAAAACTTCATTTTCCCTTTCCATAATTCAACAGACTTTGTACTATTTTCTTCTAATGACTTTTTAAAATGCCTGCCTTCACTGGTAAATTATGAGCTTCTCTAGGGAGTAAGTCATCTTCGTAATTAGAGATTATTGTAAAATACACAATAAAGATACATAATACAACAGATAAAAACATGGTATAATATTCTAGAATGTCTTCTGAATTAGAAGTAGTTATATTTGGGGGCGCCTGGGTGGCTCAGTGCGTTAAAGCCTCTGCCTTCGGCTCAGGTCATGATCCCAGGGTCCTGGGATCACGCCCCACATTGGGCTCTCTGCTCTGCAGGGAGCCTGCTTCCTCCTCTCTCTCTCTGCCTGCCTCTCTGCCTACTTGTGATCTCTGTCAAATAAATACATAAAATCTTTAAAAAAAAAAAAAAAGGAGTTATATTTGTAAAATCTTAGTCTTAATTTTTTTTTTTTAGAAAGGAGGGCAAGTAAAAAAGCTCCTATGTCTGAAAAGAGATATTTGTACCTTTCATGAGTAAACATTTTCATGTCTCTACCATTTTAGGAAGCCACCACTGATAACAAGTGACAGAATTCAAGATATTTCTGCCATTGCAAATTTCTGTAAAGACATAAATGATAACCCCCTGGGCATCTGATAAATATTCCTTAAATATATCCACAGAAATATTTTAAAATATACTTCACACTGCTAAAAATTACTTCACGCTAACATAAGAAATGGATTATAACTTACTAAATCAGTTTCTTTTTTCCTTCTTTTCTTTCTTTCTGTTTTTGGTACCTGATAGGAGAGAAATACAGAAACTGTGATATAGCAAAGACAAACATACTTTCTTACTTCTTTGTGAATGCTTAGATTTTTGCTCAACAGGTAATAGTATAAAAAGTTTTTTATTGTTCAGAAGAAAATGTGCAGTGCTGGCAAGCAAATATAAGAAAATTTCTGAATTCAGTGAAACATAGTACTCATAAAAGTGATAGAATAAAAGGATACTTTAGGGATTCTTATCTTTTTAAAACGTCATTTCTGTTCAGAAGCCGTTCCATATTAATTTAAATGATTATTTTATTTTAGTCATTAACTGAATGATTACTAACTTTTAAGACTGGACTTCCTATATTTTAGCTCTAAAATACTCACCATCCCAGAGCTAAATATACAAAGGTATCACATGGGACACAGAAGGCTCTTTTATACATGACATTTCCTAATAACCACAGTATAGAACAATCCAAACCTAACCTTTAAGATTATAAACAAAGGCAATATATGCCTTCTAAAAATCTTCTGTATAACCTAGATCTAGAACAGAAGAACTTTCAAGGATTAATTTATATCTGACTATTTCAAAAGTGAGTTAAGATGGCTTATAAATTTAAACACATATTAATTAAAATAACTGAAAATAAAACAGGACCCAATCAATAAAAAGGATTAATAGTATTCCTGATACCTAATAATTAGATACCTAATTATTTCAACTGGAGTACTGAAAGGAAACATATAACACAGAACTGTGTCTTCTGTAATATGGATTTCATAATAGTTATTTAATAGGGCTGAAGCAAGAATTAACTAAAATATGCAACACCTAGTATAATTTCTGGTACTCAATAAGTAAATGTTATTATTACTGTTATACAGATTTCCAAAAACACACATTTTCCTAAAACCTAATTCAAGAAGAAATATAATTTGTGTTTCCTTACAAAAAGGCCATCAAAAGATAAAATGAATTACATCTTTTTTTTTTTTAAAGATTTTATTCATTTATTTGACAGATAGAGATCACAAGTAGGCAGAGAGGCAGGCAGAGGGGGAAAGAGGCTCCCAGCTGAGCAGAGAGCCCGAAGAGGGGCTCGATCCCAAGACTCTGGGATTATGACCTGAGCCGAAGGCAGAGGCTTTAACCCACTGAGCCACCCCCAGGCACCCAATGAATAACATCTTTAACCACAGTTTTTCCAAAAGGAAATTCATGTAGTGACCTCTATCAAAGTGGAGGGTATAACGCTAAGGACACAATGTTATATTTTAACTCAGCAAAGAATATATTAATTGCAGAAGGTTTAGATAATATGGTCTGATAAATTTTTAAGAAAGACTCTTAAAATGAATTCTTAACTGAATCCTTTTAAAAATCAAACATATCATATTTACCTTTGTGGGTATACAATCCGAAGTTTTGAATTCATTCATATATTCATCCAAAAACACTTTAAAAGTGTTGACCCAAACTCTGACTGGAGATTCACTCCAATCACGCTGCTCAAGCCTCATGGTCTTTTCCAGAATCTGTTCAAACAGTGCGTAGAGGTCTTTATATCGTATGCTTTTCCCGTCATCTACCTAATAAGCAATAAGAGAAGACATGTAAGGTATAAAGAACTTCTCTAAACACAGAAGATTGATTCAACTTGTACTGGGTAGTGTTAATAACAAAGATTAGGATCCTTTCTAATGGGCGAGCCCATGAGTTCACACTGTATCTGTAAATGGTCACATTGTATCTGTAAATGCCCTCTCTACTGTGGAATGAATGTCTGCAGAATAAAAACTATTAAATTTTAGCAAAATACCTAAGAGTTTAAACAATGTAACAATTTCAGAAAATCCTGGGAACTTCTCCACAAGCCTGGCTTTTAAACTATATTTAGCTATAAAGATTATTTGCATCCCACTTAATTACCTATCACCTCAGAAATGAAACTTCAGATAGTTCCACTCTAAAATTGAAAGAATAAATATTTGAATCCTTGCCTAATAATACATTAGGTAACCATTATTTTATTTTTCCAAAGAAGAATGACATGTCCTGAATAACACTGTACTACTTGTAAAGGACTACATGGGATTAATTTTAACTTATTTAAATAAGGTCTGGAATTTTTGTGAGAGAAAAAAGGGGGGGGGGTGTTTAACATGACCCAAAAGTGTTATATATGTTTAGAATTTGTTTCTCCTTCACTTCCTCAAATAAGTTGAACATTTTTGATATAGGGTTAGAAAACCACTATTAAGCTCTATTTCATAATTTTGGCTCTTCTTATGTCATTTAAGTGTACTGGAGCACCCAACAACCTGAAGTCCCTAATCTAGTAAATACAGGTATGAAGCAGAGAAAGACATGAACATAATAAGCAGTTGCACAGTATTAGAAAAATACGGCCAAAATTATCTCTATGCAAAACTAGTCATTCGCTATAGTCTGATCACTACTCTTACTAGGGTCTGGAAATTCCTATTCTCTCAGACTGCATGGTTTATGTTTTAAAAAAAAACAAAAATTCTTATACTGAGAAAGAAAAAGTAGAGGATACACAATAAAGTTCTCCTGATTTCTCTTTCCACAATGAATTATAGACTGAACAAAGAAAAATGAATACAAATTATTTTATAGAATATGAAAATTCATAGATTCTAGAGAGCAAAGCATTAATTATTATCTACTTTAGCATGAAAATAAACTTTCTAAAACATGACCAATGTCATATAAAATTGTAAGGTACATCTGAAAGTGAAATAAACTGATATACAAATCAGTGAACATAAACTGCTCTAATTCCACTGGGGAAAAATGTACAATTCCACACATATGAAAATTAGAAGTTAAAAGTCAGAGCTAAAAGGATTATGAGAAGTCAAAATAGTAGAAAGCCATAGAATCACTTTTATAATATGTGAATTTATCACCTTATAAGAAGATTCAACATTGTTAAGAGAGGGAAAAAAAAACTACTCCAGGAAACTGAAGGAAGGTATTAATCTGAGACCAGTCCGTATGCTTTTCCCTACCTATTCCTAAAACAAAAAGAAGGAATTTGAGAAATTTCTCATTGAACACAGCCTCCATACTATCTTCTACAGCATAGCCAAATTTTTCATATGTTAATTAGTGAATATCTTCTAACGCATTCCAACTTACCGCCAAGGCAGACGAATAAAAGCTGAAGATATTCTGCCGAAATTCTTTCAAGGCTTTTTTAAATACAACATCCACTAATGTGTCTTTCTTGCTGTCTTCATTATCTAGATCATTCATCTGGGGGCCACAAAAAGAGTTTTTGTACACAATCAATTAAAAAGAGGTGAATACAACAGTGATACTGATTGGTTCTTCAACAATGATGGTCCTGATGGTCCTGAAAGTGCAAGCCCCTGTTATTACGGGACTGAGGTAAAAGCGCGACTACAGAGTCAACATTTTATTACTACCAGATGATTTCTAAGGTCCTTCTAACACTGGATTATTCTATCATTCTGTTACCAGAGCAAAAACTCCAAGTATGCAATGACAAGCCTCACCTTAGCACATGGAATATAATGTGACAATTATGGTAACATGCAAGTCAACAGTAAAGTGTAAAACCTTAACTCCTGCCCTTCCAGACCGAGTAATGCATATCCTATTAGTTATACCTTTTCCATGAAGAACAGACCATCTAACTTACTGAAGCATATGTAAACTTGATCTATAGGGGCAATATTCTGCTAAAAACAAGTACTCCATAGTCAAAGCCACTTATGGGCCTAACTCAGCATGCAGAGTGTACCTTTTTCAGAAGAAATTCATCCATACTTTTTAAATCACTGACACTTGCTATGATCTGGACAGAGTCATTTTGCCAGTGCATAGACTCCAAAGCCACATTGCTGATCTTCACACTTCGCTTCCGCTTTGCCTTTGGAGAAGGTTCTTTGTTCTCTTTAAACTCCTTCCGGCAACTACCAGGCAATTCTGGGCTCAACGGAGGTGTCGGATGATACTGAACTAATTCTATAATTCAAGATAAAGTATCCAAAGAAAAATTTTTAGTGAAAATATTGAAATCTCCACATTCTTCTTTTTAAGTTTAAGTTCCTTTATTAAGTCACTGAAGGAAAAATATGTAACCAAAAAACAAAGTAACACTAATGTTTGTGGTCAGGCAGTTAAACAATAAATACAGACCACACAGTTGTACAGAAAATGTATTTTTAAATTACCACTTTTCAATGGAAAATACTATTATGTCTTCCACGGGGCTAAGGTCTGATACTGAAAACCTGGGTGGAGGTATCTTAAAGAACTGAAGCCTGCATCCCAAATACCTCAGTCCCAAAGGAAAAAAGGGAAGAATATACGTAACCACCCTAGCACTTTAAATGCTGACCATTAAGCCAGTCATAGCTTTACTATATTTGTTTGAAAGAATATTCAACTATATATGAATCCAGCAAACCAGTGAAATTTGATAATTATTATTTCATTACTAGGGTCTAAAGCCATAAATCCTTCAGTGATATTATCTATAGTTATCGTGGCAACCTGTCTAGAGAGCTAGGAAAGTCAACCAGCTCACTTCTGGGTCTCTTTGGTATTTAGGATTTTCTTATACATTGCCCAAATAACTGTCCGAATTTCTCAAAGCATTCCTGGAATGCATTACATCTTTGTGTGTAACACTGGAAAGCACAACAAATCATCTCTGTTTACAACAGGGAAATTGATGCATGTAAGTCCATCACAATCCAGAACTACATTGGGCTTGCCAAAGCCCTACCTGGGGCTTGATAAACATGTTGGCCTCTTCTCACTTCACATAGCTATTTGTTTCCCCACACGTACTCACCTGTCTAATGCTATGTCCTCATTCTTTCTAAAAGCTAATTCTGATAATGAAGAAGAAAAGTAGCCTCCTACATGCTAAATGCTACCTCAGGCAGAAAGAAGACAAGCCCAATCTCAGATGTCACACCAGAATAAAAATTATAAAGATACAGAATATACATATGTGCAAGTTAGTATCAATTGATTTTAATTCCATTATATAACAAAGGCATAGAAGTATCTAATAATTTAATTTAGCAAAGTAAATATCATTGTTATAATAAAAGAAATAATGGTTACTAAAGAAATTATAACACTGTTTCAGTATAAAAACAAGGGATAACTTAATAAATTACTACCCAAAGATGAATAAGAAGCTACAATCTCTCTCTCTCTCTATATATATCTCCTTATGAAGCAACACACAATGAAGTCTACTAATAATACAAGCTTCAACTAAAGAGCTTCATGCTTCCTTCTTAAAAATAACCATGGAGAATAGAACTGTGAAAAATGAAAAATTTAGAATGATTATTATAAACCAGATTAGATATAGGAAATTGATACTCTTAGTAATGCAACGGTAAGGATTTCCCAAATTTCCAAACTGAACTTGTAGTATTCACTTAATTTACTATTGATTTTTAACCCTATCAGTTTGCCAACTCATAGATGCAAAGCCACAAAAGACACAAAAACAGGGCTCTAACTATAGGTTTACCATTTTTTTCTCTGACACATGGGTGCCTCTGCTTTGGTTCATTCATTCCTATGTGAAACTTGTTAATCTTATTCTCCTTGCCCCTTTGTGTTATCCTAGGTATGAGAAGTTTTGTTTATTTATTGTAACTGGACCTGTTCTATCTTTCCTTTAGAGATAATTTTCTTCCTAGATCTACTTTTTATCTTATTCACCTACCCACTGGTATTTCACCCACTCATTACCACACACCCACCTCTGATATTTATCCACCCCATTACTGTTGAAGATAGCTGGCATCTTTGCATAACTATTAAAAACTCTCATACATGCTTGTGCAAAGGGTTGAGGAAAATGGCATAATCACCTAATGCTGGAATTACTGGAATCCTTAGAGCATTAGTAATTCTAGCATTGAGAAAGGCCAGTTTTCTCAATAGATGAACTAACTACTGGGTATGTTCAAGTGCGTTATGATTGATGCCCCCAAAATTAAAATGACAGCTACAATTATAAAGTCAGTATAGTATAGCAAATACTTGATACATAATAGGTACTTAAAATATAGCAGAGTGGTTAAGAATGTGGCCTCTGGAGCTAGGTTACCTAACTTCACATCTCAGCTCTGCCAACTACTGTGTGTAAGGAGATAACTTCTCTATGCTTCAGCTTTCTCATCTATAAACTGGGAATAATAATCATACCAACCCCCCAAAATTGTAATGAAAAATTAATACATACAACATGCTTAGTACAGAGTCTTGCACATGCTAAGCACTTAGCTGCTATTATCTTAATTTTTACTAATAATACATATTTGTTAAGTGAATGAATGACAGCTAAATTTTTACACATTAGAAAATTGAGACAAACTGAAGATTCACTATCATTCTTAAAGTTGTTGCTTCACCATTTGCACCACACTTCCTTGGAACTTCTACACGATGTAATTTTATCTTTTATTTAAGGAGAGATTTTACAACTCTGGTCCTATTTCATTACACTATCTGGCCAACAGGATTGCCACTGCAAACACTAGAGGAATAAGAAAGAGTGAACAGAAAGAGTGAACAAATTATAAAGACAATCTCCATTCTTTGTCCATTTTTACCATCTGGAAACTGATGAGATAGAATTGTATCTGAGCCAGCAAGGAATCCCAAAACCTCTGACTGGGTGGCAGCTTTCACTCGGGTAGTCTTCTTCTCCCCTTGTTTCCCTTTGGCCCAGAATCTCATCTTAGCTCTCTGAGGTCTATTTTTAAAAATAAAGGTAAAAATGGAAATTAGTATGTTGCAGTGACAATATTTGTACATCACTTTGAGCTATATAAAGACCTTTCATATGTGTTACTTCATTTAACCTTCACACTTAAGTTTAATCATATTTAATCTTCAAATTCACATTTAAATTTCAATCTGGAAGGGAGACGGTTTTCTCATCTTGAATACAAGAAATAGTAAGTCCCAGAGATGGTAAATAATTCCCCAAAATAAAATGGCTAAAAACCGGTGAAACTAGAATTCCAACTCAGGTTTTCTGATTCCTAAACTGCTATCTTTTCACTCCTGTCCTCTTTCCAGCTTGGACTTTGCATATAAACAACTTAATAACAAAGAAAATACTTTTTAAAACATCACTGATAGCCTATCACTCTAATACATATTTGTTTACCTTTTTGGGGAGGAGTAATTTCCTTCCATTCTTTATCCTTAAGTATGCCCATTCTTATATCACTGTAATCACGATGAAGATATAATTTTAAATCTTCCCACTTACAATTGTAACGGTTTTAATTTGACTATTTTATATTTAGAAGTTATCACTATTATTTATTAACAAAGGCCACCATTTATTTGAGTTGTTATTTTGCTCCAGACACAAGTGCTTACATTGGCTTACCTTAATTTATTTATAAAAACAAGTTTACTTTCAAACTACTATAACCATTATATACCTGGAAGCTTAAACATTAGGTAACTTTCCCAAAATTACAGAGTGAATGACAAAGCTGAAAATACTAATTACTTTGCTATACGGCCTCATTTTTAGTGTTTATATACTCTCTCCCAATAAATAAACCAAAAAACCACCTTAAGATATTAATGACAGCTCACATAACTGACCATATATCATGTATCCTAACCCTATACTAGGAGCTTATTTGTCCATTTGTTTTTTTCTTTGTATATGCACTCAGTCAAATCAAAAAAACATGAGCATCTACCAGGAGCCAGGCACTATCCCTTTATACCTTATTTTCACGCCTACTATGGTAAATAGCTTTTATTATTCTTATTTTTACACATGAGCAAATTGAAGCTTGGACGGCTGATAAAGCTGGAAGTTAAAATCAGGTCTATCTGATTTTGAAACCCACATCCTTTTTTTCATCATTCTTTTTAAGCCTATTACTACACTTACACATCTCAAGAGTGTAAAGAAAAGTTATTCTACAAAGGTTACTACAAATGACAGCATCCTTCTGCCATTCTCATTCCTTTTCTTTTCTTTTTTTTTTTTTTAAAGATTTTGTTTATTTATTTTACAGAGAGAGACACAGCAAGAAAGGGAGAGAACACAAATAGGGAAGAGTGGGAGAGGAAGAAGCAGGCTTCCTGCTGAGCCTCAATCCCAGGACCCTGGGATCACAACCTGAGCCAAAGGCAGATGCTTAACCACTGAGCCACCCAGGCGCCTGTCATTCCTTTTCTGCTCCCTGGAGGCAAGCCTGTTGAATTGATTTAACTGACTTTTTAATATTTACCATACTTACATTGCTGTCATACTTGCAAACACAAGTAATGATTAAGCATGTTCCAAGACTTCTGTTCTCCACCCTCCAAAAAAACGGGTGTACCCCAAAAGAATCAAATGGTAATTTGAGTTATCTCAATATATAGTATTTTCTTACAGTTACAGTCACTATTTTTATTATGCAAATAATATTCACAACTGAGGCATGCAGTTCCCTGCATCATCTGCTTTTTTCTAGAGTTAATAAGTGTTTTGCTTTACATTTGCTCATTTATCTACATACAATTCACCTTGAAATGTTTCCCTAGTTGTGGGCATCTCCTTTCAACATGTTCAAACAAAATAGGGACTCCATTTCTTTAAGAAATCTCTCCCAGAGCTTTCCAGCCTGCTCCAACAGGCATGGTTTCCCTCAGTGCAGCTACTTTCCATCATCATGGGAATTCCTTTTGTCTCTATTGTTTTATAATAAAATGTCTTTTAGTATGGATCTGTCTCCATCCATTATATTGGGTAATCACTGGGCCCTTTGAATCTGGAAACTCATGTCCTTCAGTTCTATAAAACTTATTTGAATTACCTTATTAATGATCTGTCCTCCTTGTTTTCTTTGTTCTTTCTGGATCTCCCATTAGTGGCTCACTGGATCTCCTGAACTGCTACTCTTATCTTTTTGTATTTAAATTCCACTTAACATACAGTGTAATATTAGTTTCAGGTGTTCAATATGGTGATTCAACACTTCCATACAACACCTGTTGCTCATCACAAGTGCACTCCTTCATCCCCATCACCTATTTCAACCATCCCCTACCCACCTCCCCTCTGGGACCCAACAGTTTTCTATAATTAAGAGTCTGTTTCTTAGTTTGTCTCTCTTCCTCTCTTTCTCCCCTTTGCTCATTTGTTTTCTTTCTTAAATTCAATATATGAGTCACATTTGTCTTTCTTGGACTCATTTTTATTAGCACAGTATCTTCTAGCTCCATGCACGTCATTGCAAATGGCAGGATTTCATTCTTTTTTGATGGCTGATTAATATTCCACCATAAACACACACACATACATACATACCACATCTTCTTTATCCATTTGTCAGTCTATGGACACTTAGGCTATTTCCATAATTTGGCTATTATAGATAATGCTGCTGTAAACATCAGGGTGTATGTATCCCTTCAATATTTTAGTAACCTTTGGGTAAATACCCAGTAGTGCAAATGCTGGGTTGTAGGGTAGCTCTATTTTTAACTTTTTTGATACTGTTTTCCAGAGTAGTTCCACCAGTCTCCATTTTCACTAGCAGTGTAAGAGGGTTCCCCCTTCTCTACATTCTCGGCAATACCTGTTGCTTCCTACGTTGTTGATTTTAGCCTTTCTGACAGGTGTTAAGATATCTCACTGTAGCTTGATTTATATTTCCCTGTGATGAGTGATGTTGAGTGTCTTTTCATGTATCTGTTGGCCATCTGTATGTCTTGTTTGGAAAAATGTCTATTCATGTCTCCTGCCCATTTTCAACTGGATTATTCATTTTTTGAGTGTTGAGTTTTATAAGTTCTTTATATATTTTAGATACTAACTCTTCATCAGATATTTAATTTTCAAGTACCTTATCTCAGGGAGAACTAACAAATTCAGTGAAGTCAAGGGATATAAGATGTACAGAAATCTGTTGCATTTCTATATACCAGTAATGAAGCAGCAGAAAGAGAAATTAAGGAATCAATCCCATTTCCAGTTGCACCTAAAACAATAAGCTACCTAGGAATAAACTTAATAGTTTTTCAACTATTCTAGTTGTTTCTTCATGCTATCATACTTTTAATTAAGACTCTTTAATTAAGACTCTTTTTATAATGAATGTGTTTCTTTCATGCAGTTATATTTATTTATGCAGAAGGTCTGTTGATTAGTTTCACTTGTCTGTCTGGAAGTTTTCTTTCCCCTGCATAGTTCATTTCTTCCAAGTTGTAATATACCCATTAGTTTTAGTTTCTTTTGTAAGGTGTTTCTTCAAATGTGGTAAAAAGTAGGGTTAAAAAACAAAACACTGTTTGGAAATTCAAATATGCATTGGTGGAGCTTCCAAACTCGTTTTCCTTGTATGATTTTCTGGCTAGTCCATTCTGTAGGGAGAACCCTTGATACAAATATCTCTAGGTCTTCCCTTGGGGGTTGTACAAAAGTCCCAAAGACTTTTTGAACCAACTGCCTAGGGAAACATGAAATGTGGAAACTGAGTGGAAGAAAAAAATTAGGGGAATCTTAACACTCAGTATGTAAACATTAATTAAATCTCCTTATTTCAAATATGTACCCAAATCCTCGAATATATCAGAGAACCTCCAAGAACAGAGATCTTCTATTTTATCCTTTCCAGTGAATAAATCTCTAGGTTTCTGCTAGGCTTGGGGAAGATCAGTCAGCCAGATGTTTCTTACTCAAGGTTTACCCAGTTGGTTTAGGATTCAGCTTTCTTCTACCTATTAAGACATTTAAAATTTGTCTATTTACTTTTTGGAGTCCACAGTTTTATTACAGTTGTCTCCAACTGTCTGTTTGTTGTTTGTCCTACATAAGTTTTGTCATTTTAGCAATTCTGGAGGAAGAAGTAGAAATTAAATTCATATATTTAATCTGCTATCTCTAGACATTTATCTTTTGTGCTATGGTGTATCTTTCTCCCAAAAGTTGATCTCTAGCATTATCTGGTCTGGGTTTGCATTATCATGGATTATGCCTCTACAGACATTGAGGAAATGGCCTTTAATAGGACCAGAAAGATTTCAGTGTCATCTTCGAGTGTTCAGTGAGGGTTCAACTGCCTTATATAACACAATAACAGACACAGATATTTACCTGACAAATAATAACTCCATATACTCTTAAAGGGAGCAGTATTATTTCCTGAAAGTCTTTTTTCCAGTTCCATTTGTAAAACATTTACCTCAGAACAGAATACAAATCCAAAGCTGGGAAATATTTTCACTCTCATCTGATTCAATCTCCATTCTCTTACAACAAAAAGCCACAAGTGATACAATGATTTAAAGACTTTACCCAAATCACACTGCTAAATACATAGAAAGATAAAGCTCATCATGTAAATCTGAATTATCATGTGCCTGTCATATAGTAGGTACTTAATATTTGTTGAAAATGAATTTCAAATGATACCTTATATCCGAATCTGAAGCTTTCTGCCTCACTGCCAATTTTGTAATCTCTCCTTGAGACATAGTCTTATGAAGCTTTGCTTCTTCATCAACTGAAGAAAATCGCTGTGACGTCTGTAATAATTACATATATGAAAGACTTTAAAGCCAAGTAACTATATAATACTGTAATTAAAACTCAAGTTACAGAATTGAGAATTACATCTATTAAAAATACATAAAACTACGTTCATATTGTTCAGCCACAATAAAATAAAAGAACCTACTAAAAATTTTATTAACTTCCTAGAATAACCTGATATAAAGAGAACTTGGGTCAATGAAATGCTGAACAGGACCTACCAGAGTTCACGTTTTCTTACAACTTAACAATATCAAGTGGAAAGGTAAGAAAAAAAGTCAAAGCCAAGTAAACATACAGACAAAAGATCCAGAATCTGATAAATCTAGAATATGAAGTATAGTCTTTCATGCGTCCTTTTATGTGTCCCTACAGGTAGTAATTACTTTTATGATCTAACTTGCTACTGTAGAGTTTTATTATACCTAGTCAAGGATTTAAGAAAGGAAAAAAAAAACACAAAGGATCAAACATTATCATCACTAATGGTCTAAACTATAAACAACTTACATGGCTTTATCAAACTGGGAACTGAATTTCAATGGGCAATTCTTGTTCCATTTATTTACAATGTGTCCCTTTAAGGAAAATCCCATTCAGAAGAGAAAATTTCTTGTTACCTATTCAAATCCTTTCCTAATAATTTCATTTTTCTATAATTATAGGCTCTTTTCTTTAGCCTTTTAGTCTGCTGCAACAGGGACCAGTTTTATCCTCATGCCTGAAACAACCAAAACCAAAACCAAAACAGAAACCCAGACAAAACAGTAAGAACTAACAGTTATCAAGATGATGGACAATTATTCTCAGGAGATGGGAAACAAAAGAAGTGAGTTCTTCATCTGCCCCAGCTTAGTACCTTGAGACAGTTTCCAAACTGTGACACAGAGAGAGGGTTCCAGGAGAACCCTGGCAGACTCTCTGAGTTGAACACATCAAGTTGAAAGTCCAGAGAGACTAGAGACCGAGAGAGAGAGAGAGAGAGAACTGAAGAGGAAAGAGATACACAAATAAAAAAATGTGAGATCTTCAGAGGGTATTTAGCTGAGTACTAATCAACACTTCTATGTCAGAAAACTACCCAACACCAGGCAAAGGACCACCTGAAAGGATTAAAGGTAATAGTGCCCAGCACTTACCAAAAACCAGTAGCGGTGCCTGTGCCCAAGTTAGAACATACAACTTTATGATTCCCAGGGTACTGGGTGAAGTATATAGCAGGATCTTGCCTCAGTAGTCAAGAATAAGTGATAGTCAAAAATAAGCCCTAGGTGAAAAACTGCTCTGTTTGGACCTAACAAATCTTAAGTTTAATTCAATAAAAACTGTATATAAAGTGTAAAAAATGATTTTATTTACATATAAATATTAAAATGATTACTGCAGACTGATTAACAGATCTCTTCCCATTGTTTCTTTCTTCTCCCCACCCTACCCTCCCACCTTTCTTCTTCTTCTTCTTCTTAGGTGGTGAGAGCACCTGAAATCTACTCTCTTAGAAAATTTCCAGCATTCAATACAATGAGACTAACAAATCCTTAGGAACAAACTCCTTCCATAATCAAGCTCTGAAATATTACTGGAACGTAACAGTCTCAAGAATATTAATCAGATACAAATGTATCCACAGTACCCAACAAGACAAAATCTACAATGTCAGGCATCCAATAATAAATAAGGAGGCATGCAAAGAAATAACAATATATTAATGACAAGGAGGAGAAAAAGTCAATCCATCTATAATGACTCAAAACTGACACAAATATTGAGCACTAGGAGATTAGAGAACTAACTAAAGGGAAAGAACTTAAAATTGCATGTGATTCAAGGTGACGTATTTTTAAAGGCACTGCTTCTGAGGAAAATGAGGGTAAAAAGGAACAAAGGGGTGCCTTTTAGAGATTGAGTAGTGAAGAAAAGAAGCAGAAGAGGAATATTTAGAATCTAACAAGGCAAAACAGAAGCAAAAAATGGAGGGCACAACATTGCCTCCAACACACACACACACACACACACACACACACACACACATACAGCTAACAGACTCCACAAACAGGATGCCTGCAAAAAACCTTTTCATTTTTACACTGACAAAAGAGGAAGCTCTTGAAATCAAGTTACTTATAAACTATCCCAAATGCACAACATGAATAAAGACAAAATCTACACAAGCTACAATAAGAAAACAAAGAAAATTAGAACCAAAACAACTTAGATGATAACCCATCTCCCACCAAACATACAGAAACCAAGCATGAAGCAGGAAACTGTAAAGTAAAAATGAATTAAATAACCTCATATACATGAAACACCATAATGAATCAAAAATTAAAAAATTAAAAATAGAAATGAGCTCCCCCCACCTCAATAAAAACCAGGAAGCAATGAAGGGAGCTGAATGAACTCACGAAAGAAATAAAAAGATAGTGAAGAATAATAACTCAGAAGATGCCCAAGGGAGAAAAAATGCAAATGCAGATTTAAAAGGCAGAAAGATAATAAAGAAATAAAGATAATAAAGAATAGAAAGTATAAAGAAATGAGTAAAAAAGAATCAGAAAGAACATGGTTGAGATGGAAGACAGAAAAAGAAGAAAAAAACTTATTTATAATTGGATTCCCTAAACAAGAAAAACAAAATAATGAGACACAGTATTTAAAACTGCGATCTATGAAAGTGTTTCAAACATAAGGCAAAACCAGAATTTATATATATAAGAATATGCAAAAGAATATGTAAAATTATATGTGCTGACAAATTATAAATAAAAGCCTAAAAAAAGAAGGGAGAGGGAAAGTAGAGACAAGAATAATTCATCAATAATTGTGTCAAAATAGGTGAGAATTTAAAAATATTATTATAAATGACTAGCTTGAGAATAATTGGTTAAATTAAAATACAGTAAATTAAGGCATTTTTAAAAGTCATCTACAAACCAACAGAAAAAGAAAGCCCATATCAAAAGAAATTTTAAAAAGTGAAACAGCAAAAAAGTAACATAAACACAGCAAATTTAACATAACACAAAATAATAACATAAGATTATTAAGAAAGATAATTGAGACTGCATCTATCAGTTATATAAATAAATAGGAATAGGTTTAACTCATCTATAAGGCATCTATAAAGCAAAAAATTTGGCTCACAAAGTAGGAACCAACTATACTGCATACAAACACACATCTAAAACAAAAGGATCCAGAAAGGCTAAAAAAAAAAAGGATGAGAAAAAGTATTCCAGGCAAATGGAAATAATTAAGAAAGCACAGCCTGTGATATTATGATTTAAGTAGAATTCAAGCAAAAGCATTTAATGTAACAAAGCCACAATTCAGAAAGAAGAGGCAACTATAAAACATTCTCTATACAATACTGATCAAATGGTACAAAAAATAGTAAGGATACAGAAGACAACATAATCAGTAAGGAAGAGATTATGGTTATATACTGAAATTTTAAATTCTGAATACAGAATAATCCTACTTAAAAAATGCACATGGTACTTTCTCAAAAACTGACCACATATTAACAAAGAAAATGATGAGGAAATTTGATCATTATAAATCATTATAAATACTCTTTTGTCATAACACAGTTAAACCAGAAATTTTAGAAAGTTAAAAAATAAAAATGTCCTTCCTCTGAAAACAAAAAGATTTTTATTGAACAAGGTTTGGGCAAAAAATAATATAAACTGAAATTACCGATTTTCTCAAAAAATAATTAAAAACTTAATACACATTAGAATAAACAAGATACAACTAAAGTAATGGTCAGTAGAAAATGCAGCCTTAAAAACCTGTATCAATAAAAATAACTTAAATAAATGAATTAAATTCCCCCACTTAAAAGGCAGAAAAATAAGAAATTTAGAAATAAGAATTTAGAAAAATAAGAAATTAAAAATAAGGAAATTTTTTAAAAACAAGGAAATAAATAACAAAGGTAAAAGCAGAATTCAGTGGAGAATGGGGGTAGGGGAAACTAGGGATAATAAATACATCAAAATCCTATTATTTTGGAAAAAAGTAAAAACAGAGACAAGTGATTAGCTAACTTAAAGAAAAAAGGAAAAAACATACATTTACAAAATATGAAATGACAGAAGGGAAATAACCATTGAAACAGAATTTTTAAAGAACATAAGACTAATTTCCAGACTTCAATGCAAATAAATCTGAAATTTCGATGAAATTAATAATTCCATAAGAAAAACTTATTTACCAAAATTGGCTCTATTAGATAGAAAGCTTACAAGACTAATTTCTCTATAAGAAATACAGTTAATTATCAAGGAATTATGCCACAAAAAACGTCCCAGATGGTTTCACGGGGTAATTCTACCAAAGCTTTAAGTGCAGCGAGTTGTGATGCTATAAACCAACCCTAACCTTTTGGGGAACAATAAAATACATATAAATATCAAGTGTAGGGGCACCTGGATGGCTCTGTCAGGTAAGCACCTGACTTCAGCTCAGGTCATCATAATCTCAGAGTCCTGGTTCAAGCCCTATGTTGAACTCCCCGCTCAGAAGAGTCTGCTTGTCTCTCTCCTTCTGCCTCTCCCCTGCTTGTGCTCACTCTCCCTCTCTCAAATAAATAAATAAAATCTTTTTAAAAGAAATTAATTAATAATAAATAAATAGATAGATAAATACTAAGTGTATGCAACAGTACAGCTGCTACATTGGGACTACCAATCCAAACCTTTTATGTCATAAACTCTGTTCAATATCAACCAGATTTCCAATTTGCAAGAACCATCTCAAAATTACCGGTACAGGTTCTAAAATTCTATAAACATCCTTTTCTGGCTTCCCCTTCCTGAGAAATTCCTAAAACCTAGTCAAAGTAGATTTTCCTTTACTTTATGTAAAACAAGCTAAAAAACTTAAGTCTTGCTCAATCAACAGGTTTTTCTGGCAGTTTTTTGTGGAGTGAGCAGTGGAGAGAAGGAAAATTCAACACTGATAAGGATTGGAGAATATTCCAGATAATAACAAACACAAACAGGAACATAAGAAGTGACAGCAGTTTGGGAATAAAATGAGAAATTTTTCATACTGGAGATAAGACAAATTTTGGAGAGGCTACTTGGGAGTCATGCCCATTGGAGATGATTGTCCAGGGATAACAGAGGAAACTATAATGTTACCTATACCAGTTCTACTATTAAGGAAAAGAAATGATGTGACTAACTCACTTACCATCCAAAATACTGAGAGACTAAAAAACTACATGAAAACCACCTTAAAAATATTACGTCGCAGAACATGTCATTATTCTTGAGTAAAAGCCAACAGAGTGGATGGAGGAACTAAGTGAGAGCAGCATTTGGAGACTGAAGTTATTCAAATGGCAGAATTAAAGGCAGAAAGTTAAAACAAAACACCAAAGTCATAAGGAAGGAAGCTACTACTCTTGTCTCTACTCCTCCTATCAGGTAACAACCAATTAATGACTGATGAATCCAGGAAGTAATGCTTAGGGAATCCTCTTCAGGTAATTCATATAGGACTATCTTTATCCCATTAGATCAGTTATTTCACAAATGGAAAGGTCAGATGGCTTCTTCCAAAACTGAGTAACACTCTTTTTAGCAAATGTCAGAGTGACAGGATCACTTTGTCCAGAAAAAAACAGAAACAAAAATAAAAACAAACACACACACACACACACACACACAAAACCAAGTTCTTAAAAAATCCATGTGCCTAGAAAATCAAGTGTATTTAAAATTCTAGAGATATTTGGATTTTTTGACAATTCAGAAAATCCCATTTACAATCAATCAGTCTTTATCTTTACAATATCAGAGAACATTAGAACATGGCAAATTTTCAAGATAAACAAATAGAAACACTTTAAACTGTTCCTACCCTTTCCACCCCCATCCCCAATAAGTATCTATCAGCATATTCTAGAAAGCAAAGCTTCTTCATGCAAGTGTCCACCAGAAACAAACACCACCACCTGTTCCTAAAATAGCTAGTGATGAAACAGAAGGACAGCAAGAGAGCTGGAGAAGAGACTATATTCACTGTGCAGGGAGGCAGAGTGCTCTACAACTACGGGCATGCGGTGACCGTCAAGCAGGTGAACAGAATCACAGGCAGAGGCTACCAGCTAGAACCCTTAAAGGGGCAGAATGCTCCAAGCAGAAAGTCCAACTTCCGGTTCATCTCATTAAGAGTTTTCACAGTGAGGAAGAATTCTACCACCAAAAGGACTAAGGTTTGTAACAAAGAAAACTCTCAGGAACAAAACAGCAATTACAAATGTTAAGTTCTTCCATGAATGAAAAATCTATGTATACTTTAGAGAATAATTTAAGTATGCTTCCTATCTACACTAAAAAAGCAATACTTTTCATTAAATTAGTTGTTCCATAATATAATTTCATCTTTAACTACTAATCCTATGGTAGAATATGTTTCATTATTTATAACTCAAAAACAGGGCACTTCCAAAATGGAGTTATTTTAACCTACACTGAAAAGAGGGCTTTGGCTCTAATTACATATCTTAATGGATATACAGATTATTTCCAATCTTTACAGTCCTACAGTTTAGCTCAAATAACTCATTTATCTAATTAGAGAAACCTGTCATACATTTTTCTGTTTTTATTTTTTCTTTTTCCTAGAAGATCAATATTATCATTTAAAAACGGTATTTCTAACAGAAGATAAAGACAATAAAGATATTCTAGAAATTGGCAGAAAATTTAATTCTTTGGTCCTATTTAAACTGTTTAACAAACAGTTTAAAACAGTTCAAAGATAAAATGCTTAATGACAAAAGAAGGCAAACCGAGAACTTTCCTACCATAATGAACAGATACTAAAGAAGAACGTTAGAAATCCAACTTCAGGATATGAATGGAAATAAAATGCATATATCACTCCACTTGATCAATGATAATGTTTATATATGTAGTATAAATTAGACATACAGAGTCCTTATATTGTGTATTTTTCAGGACAATTCCAAAAATCAAACATTTTATATCCATAAATATATTCACACTTGCCAAACTATATATTCCTAATTTTGGTTGAAATATGATCATAAAGTTATATTCTTAGTCAAATATTATGACTAAGTGCAGCTTTATTCAAATAACTCCAATGTTGTAATTTTTGATCAATACAAATTCATAATACATACAGCCTTCTACCTGGGTAGGTTGGTCCAAGAAAACATTTTTGGCATGGCTCATTAAAATTTTTTTAAATTCATGTTTATTTTCTAGTACTAAAAATGGGGGAGACAAAGCAAGTTTAAAGGCAAAAACAAAAAAAGGAAAAGATATTACCATTTCAGTTAAAGGCGACTAGATTATTTAACATGTAGCCTATTCACTAGACAAATGATCAATTAGCAAACTATGGCCAAAATATCAAATACAGCCCGCTGCCTGTTTTTGTAAATAGTTTTACTGGAACAAAGCCTTGCCCATTTGTTTTCTTATGTCTATGGCTGTTTTCGCTCTACAGTCGCAAGTTAAATAGCTGCAACAGAAACTAAAGGACCCACAAAATCTAAAACATTTACTATCTGGTCCTTTACAGAAAAAAGTGTGAGGGCCCCTACTCTAGACCTTTTAAGATAGAACAGAAAATCTACCTTAGTGCTAAATTAAATAACCTTAATTTTCCCTAATTTATGATTTGACATACACTGTTGAAGTGCCCTTCATCTGAGTCCTAATAAATTAAAGTTTAGCTTTGTTGCTGTGTTCACTGAGGTTTCCCATGTACAAACCACTATACGAGGAAGAAGCTGTGAAGGTTAGCTTTAGATTAGCAAAGGCTATTCAATATTCCCATCAGATTTGTTTGGTGCCTATTTTTCTTATATTGCTGTAAAATTACCATTTCGGAGTCACTGTGAGAGGCCTGACCCAGGCTGGGTGCAGGCCCTAGCTCAGAGTGAGAAGCTTGGTCAAGGGAGAGAAGGGGCTCAATAATGTCATCGTAATCATCTTCCTCTGTATCCCCCTCCCCATCGGCAAAAGTACCTCTAGTCAAGAAATCGGAGCGCGTCCGCGCCATTCGAGCTTTCTTTTTATGGGCCGGTCTGGCAACCTGCTTGACCAAATGATAAAACAAATAACATAACAATGTTTTGTTTTGGTTTTTTGGGAGATGATGCCAATGAAAGACAGAGAGGTCATGAATTTCTTGAAACATCCCTCCACCCCACTTGCAGTGTCCTTTCTACAAGAAGTGACAGAGATAACCAAAAGCAATCTATACACATTACTCTGGACAAAGGACAAAAATGGAAGCCAAATCTACACTGTTCTCTATAGCCAAGGAAATCATCTTTCACTGCCGTGATATATCACCAAAACCACTTGCATAAATTGCCTTCTTTTTGTAAGCAACATCTTTTTTGTAAACATAATCTGGGATTTTAGTCAACATTCCTTCCCTGAAGTACACCTCCCTAAGTTTATAACAGACTTAACTCATGGCTTCTTTCGAATAAACACTTGGGAGTAACTGCATAAATGAGGTGTTTTACCTAGAATAATAATTTCCAAAACAGGTGCATCTATTTTGCATAAAAGATAGATAAAATTAAATACTTACCTCTCCTTTGCCCGGCCCAGTTAACTTCACAGGTTTCCAATTTGGTTCATCTTGTTTACGGAGCTGAGGATTTCCACTGTTTAAGGCTTCCTTGTTGACACTAAGGATAATAAATAACAGGATTATAATTCAATTCTTAGCAGACATCCCATGGCAGCAGTCTTAAAGTACAGCATGAAATATAGCCTAACAAGACAAATCAAAGAATTCTAGCAAATTACATTAAATACTTCCAGACTTTATTCAATTCCCAAAACAACATATCCGTTTTTTTTCTGCTTACCTTATTAATAGTATTATCAAGAACTGACATATGTGACTGGATTACTAGAGGCCTGTCCCTGATAATCACTGGGTATATTCCACTATGACCTATGTTTAAGACTAGTAGCAGCAGAATTAGCTCAGGAAAACAAATGGATTTGATGATAAGGGAAAAGTCACATCCCCAAATCTTATAGTCTTAGAAGGGACCTTTTATTCTAATAGTTATAAAATACCTAATAAGTAGCTATCAAGTGATATAGGTCCCATTACTTTGTTTTATATGTGAGATGGTTCCAATTGGCTAGCAAATCTTCTGACACCTCTCTTCAGCTTTCATCTACTATATTAGTTTTAAAACTTTGTTATACAGAACAAAATCAAAACTAGCAGGATAACAAATTGTTATCAAGTTAAAGGAGGTATGCCATACAGAGATATTACCTAGTGGAAACTTAATTTTGCTTGAATAACCACACAATGTGACTATTTTATCATTAAATTCTATGTAGAAATGGATATCTGATGAAAATGTGAATCGAAACCAAAACTTTCACGGTCCCAATTACCTATATTAACTCAGTAGCATGAGTTTTAAAATTTATCAATAACATACTGCTAATCTCTCCTTAGCAGAACTACAAGCTCACTAAGAATCATACCTTACCTTTTAGCATACTGCTGGGTTTAAAGTAGACACTAACTTGTTATACAAGTTAGCAGACTAATGGCTCTGTCATTCAAAATCTTCCACTTAATTTTTACAAATGAAGACCTAGGGGCTGTAAGAGGTTATCTTGTCCTTCGCTCTATGCAACGACTCCTAAAACAAACCTAAATAGATGGCGGTCTTTGCTAGCTAACGGCTTCTCAGAGATCTCCCTTTTTGACCAAGGTATGATTAAGCCTAGCAATCTCAGGCTATCCTAAAAGATTCCCTTTTAGGGTGCCTGGGTGGCTCAGTGGGTTAAGCCGCTGCCTTCGGCTCAGGTCATGATTCCAGGGTCCTAGGATCGAGTCCCACGTGGGGCTCTCTGCTCAGCAGGGAGCTTGCTTCCCTCTCACTCTCTCTCCCTGCCTCTTTGCCTACTTGTGATCTCTATCAAATAAATAAATAAAATCTTTAAAAAAAAAAAAAAGATTCCCTTTTATTAAAATCTCTTACCTAGCTGAGCCTATCTGCTTTGTTCTAAAGAGAAGGAAATAATAGGACCTTTGACGGTACCTGACAACCCTCGCCAAATTTAAACTCAGCATTTTCTTTAGATTTCTCCATGATTTCTCTTTTGTTCTCCTTCATTAAACAGATGAAGAACACTATAGACTTATCTGTGGCATAGAAAGAACACTAACACTAACATTACTTCCTAATCATGAAACTCAACAGTGATTCCTAATCATGAAACTCAAGTTCTATTCCCTTCGATTTTTCAGTATGCGACCTTGAACAAGTCATTTCACCTCTGCAGGCTTCAGTGAACTCATCTATAATATGTGCGAACTGGAAAAAATAACTCAGAAACACCAACATTTACGATTCTATAAAATGCAACAAGAAGATTTTAAGTATGAATGTTACATAAGCTTTGACATAAACAACCTAATATATAATAATTTTGAAGATAAGTAGATCTTAATGGGGTAAAAGCAAACTAGATCAAGTAGCCCTAAGACTGTTTATCTTGGAAAATGATAAAAGATGTTTGCAAGAATTCACAAAAATATTAATGTTTTTGAAATCTGTAAGTACGCCTTCTATAGAACACATTCATGGATGCAACAGCTACACATACACATACAACACAAACACACACCTCCCATCACTAAACTTCATCAGAATCATAGGAAATAATACTTTTAACACTCTGATGGGCTTATATATGCTACATAAGGTCTTTGAACTTTGGGGCAATCTCTAGGTTAATGGGCAAGCATAGGACCTCAAGCTGTCATTTAGTCCAACTGCATCTCATAATACCATACAAAAATCCCTGATGGAAAATATCAATGATCTCTTGCTTGTATTTACAAAGGGTCTATAAACTCTGTACATAATTTTAAAGACTGAAAGATTAAAAGCTCAAACTATAAGAGAGAAAAGGTTATTTTCCACAGTAAATGTGAAATTTAATTTTTTATCCCTAAGATATATACCCTCCTTTTACTTAAACATTGACATTTTCCCATAAGAACTGAGAGAATCCACTGTATACAAAGACTTAATACAAATTTCTTAAATTTTATCATCTTTGCTTTTATGTTCCACCTAAAAAGTGCTTTTCTCATGGTGACCACTGGTTAAGAAAACTTTAAAGTATAAAGAACTTCTACTTATATAAGCCATCTGTTTAAGTAGTTAAACTCTTAGAAAGTAGAATGGCAGTTGCTAGGAGCTTCGAGTAAGGAGAAAGGAGTATAACTGTTTGATGGGTAATAAGAGTTTTTTTTTGCAATATGAAAAAGTTCTAGAGATGCACTGCACAACAATATGCATATAGTTAACACTACTGTCTTATACAATTAAGAACGGTTAAGATGGTAAATTAAATTTGTGTTTTTTTACCACACAAAAATAGTATGAAATACTTAAGACCATAAATAGGCTAAATGCCGGGACAAAGTACATTAACTTTAAAGCCTGATACTAGTAAGATTGGACTTGCCACACTCCAGAGATCTAGAGCAACCAGCATTTGCTGAATGCCTACTGTGTTTACAGGCACTGTAGTGCCCTTCACAAATGCTTTCTCACTTAATGAGGAGGAACCAAAAAACTCTATCTGTGCTTATTAGCACAATCCAATTTAATTCAAAGATTTCTATGGTATAATTATATTCAATTTCAAGTAGCTGCTAGAGTCAATGATTAGGGAATTCTTTTTTTTTTTTTAAACACAGAGAAAATGGCTAATTTCAGTAGCACCCATACAAATAGTTGAAGTAGATTAAGGAACCTTAATAAAATTCTCCAAAAAGTTTCCCATTTATATACATAAAATAAATAAGCATTTCACTTACAGGGAAATACTCATATTGTCCTTTGGTGTGAAGAAAATAACCCTAGTATTTCCATCTCTGGAGGAGTCATCAGATTTGTGGCTATAAGACTGAGTAGGTCTGTGGTGTTCTCTTTTTGAAATACGATTATTAGAGAGTTTACTGGCTACATTCAGTTGGGTACACATTCTGTCTGTCTTGGATAATTCTTTGGTAGTAGCAGACTGGCATGGGCCTCCTTTCCTTTCAAAGAACAAGGTGACAGGTCGGTCCTTCTGGGGTGGGTGAGCAGAAGGGCTGTCTTTTGGAAGAAGAGCTGCATCTTTTACTGTTACTGATGGAGGCCCTACTACATTGGGCTCTTCCTTATTTGGGGTATTCAGAATAAGGAGGGAGGATGGCCTCTCTGCTCTTTGCTCTGATGGATGGAAAGATGGTGTCAGGAAGGACTCCCCAGTTCTTGGCTTTTCAATTGTCTTGAAGGCTTTACGCTCCTTCTCTAAAATACCTGTCTGCTGACGAATCTGTTGCATCATCTCTCTTTCATTCTGCTGCTGCAACTGCTTTTGCCTTTCTTCCTTCTCAATGTTTAGCTTTTCTAACTTCTTCAGCACAGTATTAGAAGAATCTGTATTCAAAGATGTAACAACTTGATTTTCTCCTGGAAAGTGGTACTTTCTGGCTTCCCTGTTGATATCCGAAGTGAGAGCTGAAAGTGTTTCTTCAGTTTCTAATAGCTTGTTTCTCTGGATACTTGTATCTAGTTGGGAACTTGTTCTCAGTGGGTCTTGTTGAGGAATATAAAAAAACGTAGGCAAACTATTTGAAATAAAGGGGTCCCTCAGCTGTGGCTTACAGGTAATAGATTCAGAACTGCAAACCAGTTTTTCCTTCATAGTCCCATTCTTCAAATAGACTGAGTCAGAGGATGCCCCCTTTTCAATCAAAGTATAGTTAGTCTCACCTGAGGCACTGACGGCATTGTTCTGTGAATCAAATTTTGGACTGCTAGATATTTTAGGTGACTGAAGCTGCAAGTCTCCTTCATCTAAAGTTATGGATTCCAGATTGCTCTTCTGGCTTTCCTCACAACTCAGAAGTTCCAAGCTTCCTTGAGAGCTTTCACTGTCAGGTGTACCATGTAGAGACTGAAGGGCTTCCGGCATCAGTTCTGTAGACCATCTACGTTCCTCGGAGGGAGATACGCCACCAAGAGAACGAACTTTCAACAATTCTAAACTAAATATAGCCTGCTCTAGTTCTCTCATTCTCCGACTTTCTCTTTTGGCCCGACCTACTTTTTTCTGGTGGAGATCCTCCAAGGACTTAGGTCTCTCTCTGACAATCACTTCTTCCTGCAAGTCTGCACCACTGTGGCTTCTAGCTCTCTCCTGTCGCTTGTTTGGGGACTCTTTCAAGCAGTCTGTTGAACTTTCCTGGCTAATTCGATTACTCTCTATCACAGACTTACATTCCTCTATAGCTTTAACTCTGTTATCAAAGGAACAATCCTCCCATTCTGAAGGGTCTGAACCCTGGATTTCCAGAGCTCCAGAAGGCTCAATATTTGCCAATCCAAGTTCTAGTTTTGTTTCTTTCAGTCTTTGTTCTTTTAAAATTTGAAACCTATAGAAAAACAGGGAAAAATGGGTTAGAGGTTATCTTCTACTTACTATTGGAGAAAATACATTTTACTGAGAATTTAAGAAATATATGGAAAGTTCCAGATTTTTCTTCTTAAGCTAACTTGGATGCACATTTCATAATTCCATTTCTATGAGTGAGATGATATTTTAAGATTATTAATTAATTAAGATTATTAAGTGCATTATTTCTAATAGGACATTCTAGTCAAAACATAAATTAACTCAGAAGTAAAGCTCTCATTAAAAAATATCTTTAAGATAAACCTTAAAATGAAATTAAAGTTTCTAAAGGTAAAAACAACTGAATATTGCCAATTTTTAAAGATTCAACTGAATGTAAAAGTTAACTCTTAGCAGTTATAACCATAGACCATGTAGGTTTTCAATCCAATTTAATTTAATTCAGTAAACATCTACTTGGCTTCTATTATAAACCACACAATGTGGGTTAAAACTGCTAGGAGTATAACAGCCTACTAGAGAAGACAAAATTATACATAACCAATTCTAATACAAGTTAGGCAAGTGTTGGAGCAGAGACATAAAATACTTCAAAAGAAAGGAGGAGTAACTATCATAGCAACAAAGATTACCTTTGTCTTGCTCTGAATCCTCTACAAATTGATTGCAAAAGGATGATTTTGTTTCTTTGTTCTTGATACCTCTTACTTTCCCTGTAGCCTTTCCATCTTGCCTGAATGCAGACAGCAGCCATATGTCTCCGTCTATAATATTCCTTCCATCTCTGCTGGATGATGATAGTTGCAGTCCGGAGCTCCAAATACCTCTGCCTCTCTAAGTGAGCACGCCAGGAGGCCTGGAGCAGAGTGGCTGCACTAGCCATAACTAAAACATCCTTTTGCACAGCTACATTTCTGACTTGCTTCTGATTTAGGTAATTCCTCCAGAATCGCTGTGGGGAAAACAATAAAAACTGCTGTCCTATCTTATGCCATATTTTCACAGAAAAAAAAAAAATTACGTCACAATTAAAGGTTAAGTGGCTAGAGTTAAATTGCACATAATTAAAGTGGGGGGAAAAAAAGTTTTCCTTTTCCAGATATGGCTGGCTAAAACAAATCTTCTAGAAAATACAACTTCAATGAAGTTAATTACAGAACTTAAAATAATTTAAAAATTTTTGATGCTCTAACAAATTACATTATCTTCTCATGCTACAGTTTGCCAATATTAATACATTTAAGGTCAACATGCACATGTTTCAAAGATTAAGATTCTAAAGATTTTCTTACATAAACAAAAGAGGCCTATAGAGGAGAACAGTTATATAAATCAATGAGAGAGAAAATAAGACAGAAAAATACGAAATAAGATACTTATCATCCAAGATGAGTACAGAGCAACAACAATGTAGATATAACTCTCACATTCTCAGGAAATTATCAAACAAAAATAACTATGTCATCAAAAATTAAGGCATATAACTCCTTTGTCCCAACCATACCTTGTAAGATATTATAGCTATAAATTCAATTTAATTTAAACTCAACTTTATCAGTATTTATCAGTAGTCTATTATTATATACCTATTATTATAATACGTAATCTGGTGGGTGAAATGAACATTTCAAAAATCAACAGGAGTGGTGCCTGGGTGGCTCTGTAGGTTAAGCATCAAACTCTTGGTTTCAGCTCAGGTCACGATTTCATGGTCATGAGATCAAGCACTGTGTCAGGCTCTGCACTCAGCAGGGAGTCTGCTTGAGATTCTCTTTCTACCCTCTCCCTCTGCCCCTCCCCCTGTGCATTCTCTCTCTCTCTCTCTCAGATACATAAATAAACATGAATGTTTAAAAAAGATGAATAGGACACATTCTCATCTCTGAAGTTTATATTCTTATTCAAATGTTTCACAGTAAAATCCCGATTACTAAAATAAAGGCCACATTAACTAGCAAATCTCAAGGGAGGAATCCTTTGCTTCCAACCTGGATAATGATGGATGCCTGTCTCAGATGGAGAAAATGCTGCCTACACAGCAGAACCCTGAACCATCGCTGCAACAATATGATCCTGCGGAGCACCTCTTGGTGAAGCAGATCTTGTAGGTGCTGTCGTTCCTGTTCCTTTAGGAACACCTACCAAAAAGAAGAAAGATGAGGAATACAGCTTAAGAAGAAATGAGAAATTTCTTGCATGAATCATCCTTTCTGTGGTAAGCTTCTTTAGAGAAGAATACAATGGTAGACATGAAAAGCAGTACTAATAAACATTTCTATCCATTTATCTAAAGAAGTCATTCTCAAATTAAAATAGAGACATTAAAATATAGAAGGGAAAATGGAAAAATGGACATGATTATAAAATTCCCAGTCTTAGAGATTGTGATATATTATTCCCTTGGGAAATTCACTGCCCTCATGAGACAATGTACCACTGATAACATCATTTTTCCTATTTTCAAGGATATTAGTTAGGGTGGAGGGAGAAAAGTTGAGAAACACAGATCTTGAAGTTTGATGATAATATGAATAAATCAATAACAATAGTCTTTTGAAACCCAGTATGCATCAAAAGTTTCTTGCTACCCAAGGCTATTAACCAGTTTATTTACTCTTTCATTCCATTAATAAATCTTTGGGGTATAGGATAAAGCAAATATAACTTAGACATAGACCCTCTGGAAATACGATTTGCACTTTACCCTTAAAAGCAGGTGGACAGAAACAACTGTATATATTTAAGATATACAGTGGGTTATTTTGATATATGTATCCACTGTAATTATCACAAACTAATTAACATACCCATCACCTTCCATGTCTGTCAAAAATTTTAAACTATTTTAAAAAAAAGAAGAGATAGGTATTAGATACACAAAAAGGAAAACCATAAACTGTAAGGGCAAAAGACAGAGGTTTCTACCTGAGCAAAACAAGGAGCCGGAAATAATAACAAAAGTACATGTTCAGGGCAGCATATACAGGGTTCATAAAGAAGATAGTAAATGGTATGAAGTCATGATATGGAGGTTCTTGAAGAGAGAGATGTTTGAATTTAATGGGGAGGTTATCATGGGATTAGTATTAAGCAGGAAGCCAACATAAAAGAAAGAGGTATATTAAGATTATGATTTTGATACTATGGGTAGAATGAGGTAAATGGAATGACAAAGACTGAAATCGGACGAGGGATCTGTTTACTGTAAGAGAAATATAAGTGAGAGCTAAGGAACAAACTAAAATGCAAGTAGTAGGAATGAAGAAAAAGGGAGAGATACTCTGAGAATCATTTGTGAGGAAAAAAAGAAAAAGAACTTTGTAAAAGGATTAAAGTGAAGGCTAGGCCAAATCTCATAACCTAGAAGAAGGATGACAGAGATAAAAGGCAGTTGATAAATTAATGACAGTGGGAAAATCTGGATAAGGTCACTAAGCAAGTTGAGTTGAAGATTTCAGTAGAATACCTGCCTCTGTATAAACTTTAAAATTTAGCAGGCAGGGTGGAGGTCGTGTTTTTGCCTCTGCACAACACAAATCTCGTTGTGCAGCTTCATAAAGCTGCTGCCCACCAATTTGAAATAGCCTGGTTCTTTCTTTGGTCTCTCCCTGCCTTCCACTTGGGATGGGGGTAGGGCAGCTACAACAGCAGAGCCCCCAAGGAAGTTGCAAACTAACAGTGGAATCTAAAAAATATATCAAACACATAGAAGTGGTTAGTAGAGGTGATTGCCAGGGGCTGGGGTGGGGGATGGGGGAAATAGGGAGAGGCTGGTAAATGGCTACAAACTTTCCATTGTAACTGAGGTCTGAGGATATAATGCATAACATGGTGACTATAGTTGATGATACTGTATTGTATAATTGAAGTCTGCTAATAGAGTAAAACCAAGCGTTCTACCAAAAAAAAAAAAAAAAAGAATACCTGGGAGGAGATTGTTTTTAGGCAATTAAAACTATGGGCAGAACTGGAGCACTGGCCAGAAGCTCTTTGGTTGATACGAACAATATTAAGTAAAAATCTTGGTCTAATCAATTTCCCATAATGATATCTGGTACACTAACTTTTTCATAAATATTCTCATGGGGAAAGACTGCCATTATTATTTTAATATAAAAATGTACTCAAATTTGATAAGGACTGTATATATTATATTTACCATGGATTTTCCAACTTGGTAATTATCTGAATTAAGATTTATTTTCCTGAAGAAATCCTGAATGTTAAATTTGGAAGGAATAATATTTCGGGGAAGAAGTACATGGAAGTGGCTCACAAAATCCTGAAAAAATGAAAAGAAAAATGTTGTAAAATCACAAGAAAATTATATGTAAACATATCCTAAAGCAGCTAATTGCCCTTTTATTGATCCTTTCCTCATCTTTTAAACAGACTAAAACCAAGAAATTACTTCTTAATTTAAAAAATTACAGTTAATTTGTAAAATGGTGGTGGGGGGTGGAGAGAAGATAGTGAATTCTACATATTTTGTTATCAAAGGGGAATTGAAGAAGAAAAAAGCAGAAACTAATGGTTCCTTTTGAGAAAGCTAAATTAATGACCAAAGAAAAAGTTATTTAATAACTGAAATGTTTAGCAGAAAAATATGCAAAGGTGTCAGAGTATAACTGAGAATGAAACTTTCCCTCCCAGAAACAGCAAAGAACCTGCTCAGCTGCTGAGAATCTTCACCATAATTTCTATATACAACAGCTGATGAGAATAACTGTAAGCCTTGTTGGCAGCTTACCATGAGAAAATTTTGCTGAGGTAACTTTGCAGAAAACTAAATGGAATCTTTTGAATTAGTTCTGACTGAACTATTTCAATTACTGGAGTAATCAGTAGGAAGAACTACTGTGTTATGAGTAAACTTAGTACTGGCAAAATTCAGATAAAATGAGAATAGCCAGGAACTGGATTTTATCACAACACAAGTTTAATAAGATTGCTGCCATTCAATGGAAGTGAGTACTCTCTATCCCTCTTCAATTCTGTATACAAAAGATGGAACGCAAATGAAGAAATAGGAGAAATAAACAAGTGAGTCCCAAATAAAAAATAAGCAAGACACAGGAATAACTTACTTAAGTGTACATAATTTAAATATCACTATAAAAACATAACCTGGAAAGCATATTTGCAGCTGTATCCGGATTGGCGAATTCGAACGGTCTCTAGCATTCCAGTGTACCGAAGCTGTCGAAGCACCAAGGCGTCACTGAATCTTAATGGCAGCTAAAATGAAGCAAATGGAAAAAAGATTAACCCAGACGAAGAGAGCTCCAAATTAATGTTTCTCTCATAAGAATGGTTAACTTGCATAAAATTCTTTTTTATGATGGAATTTCATAACATATTTGCTTCTCAGATTTTTAGGAAACACTAAATCAAGCCCATATAAATACCAAAAAGACAGTTAAGTACAGAAATTAGAAGGGCACCTACAGAAAATACAGAACACTGTTTTCATTTAAAAGATTATAGATAGCTCTTTCCTCTACTTACTCTCCTTAAAAAAATGTAAAACCTGGTTTGAAGTGGAGCTAGAAGCTCTGATTTACAGGACATTTTTACCTTTTCAGCATTAGAGCGAATGCATTTTACAAAATAGGGTTCTGCTTGACCAAGTGTCTCCATCAGCTTACTTAAGGAGGCCTGCAATACAGAGCAATGTATTAAGCATTTTCTCCCATTTCAAACTGGCAGGAAATAATTTACAAATACAAACAATAATGTTGGCAATCTATGCTGAAACAATGGTATACACAGAAAGAGCTTTCTTTCTCAAGAGAATTGTGTATACTCCCATACTGATTAAATTAAGGAGAAGGATGGTAGTTTAATCATAGAGCTGATATTTTGGCAACAGTATAAATTGCAGATATATTACAGAATAACATAAGTCTAGAATAAATTTTTCACTTTTCTTCACATTTCATGAAACCATTTATTCAAATTCATGTGTTCCTAAAACAACTTTGAAAATCTCCAGTAGGATATCCACTAGCTAGTAGTCCTCCACTTTCAGT
This sequence comes from Lontra canadensis, assembly GCF_010015895.1. Classification (NCBI taxonomy): domain Eukaryota; kingdom Metazoa; phylum Chordata; class Mammalia; order Carnivora; family Mustelidae; genus Lontra; species Lontra canadensis. The sequence continues at coordinate 16,528,795 of NW_022631022.1, forward strand.
GTTCATGCTAGCGATGTCCCCTCTTTCATTCCTGATACTGATAATTTGTACTTTACCTCTTTTTTTTCCTGATTAATCTAGCTAGAGGTTTATAACTTTTTTTTTATCTTATCAAAGAACCAACTTTTTGGTTTTGTATTTTTCTCTATTATTTTTGTTTTCAATATCACTGATTTCTGTTTTTTATCTTTATCATTTCATTCCATCTGCTTGCTTTGGAATTAGTTATATGTTTTCCTTTTGCTAGTTTCCTAAGAGAGAAGCTTATGTTATTGATTTGAGATCTTTTTCCTTTCATTAAAAGCATTTAATGTTATCAATGAACCTTGGAGCACTGCTTTAGCTACACTGCACAAACTTTGATATTGCACTTTCATTTAAAATATTTTACAAAAAAGATAATAAAAAGAAGTTGAAGTTAAAATATTTTAAAAATCTCTTTGACTCATGTATTATTTAGACGTCTGCATTTTATTTTCCAAATATCTGGGGATTATTATCTTTCCTTTATTGATTTCTGGTTTAAATCCACATTATGGTCAGGTAACATATTTTGTTTTTTAGTATTCTATTTATCTATTGGCTTCTCTGTTATATTTCTTTGTAATATTTTTTAGTGGCTGCTCTACGGATTATAATATGGAAACTTAACTTGTCACAGTCTACTCAGAGTTAGTATTTCATGACTTCAAGTAAAACTTAGAAGCCTTATAACCATATAGATTCCTATTATTACTGTCATATATTATAGCAACATATTTTTTTTTTACTTTAAAGTGCTCTTTTTTTCTCAGAAATGTTTATTGTAGTATAAAATACATAAAATAAAATGCTTAAATCACAAGTATACAGTTTGACAGATTTTCACAAAAGGAACACATTCTTGTATCCAAAGCCCAACTCAATAAACAAAATATTACCAGAACCTTTGAAGCCCCTCTTTACCCCATCCCATTGAATTTAGCAAGTGACTATCCCTAAGTTACCTACCTCCACACCTGAACCAAGGGTAACCATTACCATGACTTCTAAGATGGTAAGTTAGTTTTGCCTGTTCTATGACCTCACATAAAACCCAAGACACACTATGTTCTAGTTTGTATTTGTTGCATATAATTATATTTTGCACATTTTCAGTGCTATATAGTAGTGATCCTTTATATGACTATACCACAACTAAATAACTCACTGAAGATGGAAATTTATTTGTTCCAATTTGGGCTATTATGAGTAAAGTTGCTATGGGCATTCTTCTACATATCCTTCAACTATTTTCCAAATACCTGCATCAGTTTATATTTCAATAGCAGTGTATAAAAGTTCTGGTTGCTCCACATCCCTGCGAACACTTTGTATAATCAGTCTTTTCTTATTCCAGCCATGCAAGCAAATGTGTATTAATTTGCATTTCTCTGATGACTAATAATGTTGGGCAGGTATTTAACAGGCTCATTGGCTTTGTGGATTACAACTTTTGAGATCAGACAAGTTTTGGCTATTCAAGACTTTTGCCCATTTCAATTAGGGTATCCGTCTTTTTAAAAAATTGATTTGTGGTTCTTCATATATTCCATATACAAGGTCTTTTTAAGTATATTTGCTAGTATATTTTCATACCTTGCAGCTTGCCTTTTCATTCTCTTAATAGTGAGATTTTGTTTTTAACAATTTTATTGAAATGTAATTTAAATAATATAAAAACATACCCATTATAGTATATATAGCAATGATCTTTAGTAAGCTGATATAACTGTACAAACATCACTACAAGTGAGATGTAAAAATCTTCCATTGGCCCAAAAATTTCCCTCCTGCCCAATGCAACTAATAACTGCTCCTGCTCACAGCCCTAGGAAACCGCCAATCAGCCTCCTGCTGCTATAAATGAACTATCTTTGCCTTATAATAAGAGGAAAAGATATCTAAAAAGGATTATTTTATCTTTGAAAAAATAATCCTTTTTAGATATCTTTTCCTCTTATTATAAGGCTAATATATAAGTATTATAGAAAACTTAAGACATAGATATATGTTCAAAGAATAAAAGTAAGCTTGACAATTATATAATTGTTATTTGATTTATTATGATCACATTTATTGCCAAATGCCCAGTCACAATAAAAGGAAATGGATTTCTATGTATATAAAACTAAAATAAAACCAGAAAATATCAGCAATCCCATTTAGTTAAATATAAATGGGAGTAGCATGAAGTTTAAAATGTATATAGAAAAAAATACACATTATGTTAACAGTGACTGTATCTGGGCAGTAGGGCTTAAAGGCAGGTTTTATTTATAGTATTGTTTTCTGCTGCCTGTCTCCTCACACTGAAAACAATGAAGTACTCTCTGGGATATCCACCACCCACACATAAAGGGATGAAAAAGAGAGACAGCTGACTTTTCCACCCCTGTTACTTCTCTCCAAAATGACCACTATAATATGGCTTTTAAGTCATATGTATCATCTTCCATTCAGGTATCTTGAAGATGATCTTGACTTTTCAATGTCATTCTGAATGAAATAGAGTCCTCTAAAGAAAGCCTTTTTATAAAAAGGTAAAATAAGAAATAACCTGAAACTGGGCACTGATACTGGGAGGCTTTTTCTTCTTGTGCAAATGAAGAAGAGACTTGGTGATGCGATCCTGTAGCGTCAGTCTTGTCAGGTGCTTTAAAGAATTTACCTCTAGCAAGTGCTAGAAAGAAGCGAGAAAAATCATATTCCTCACATAAATTAATCAAAGAACAGGAAAAACAAAGTTATAATCCAGTTTTCATTATCACCTATGTATAATGACTATGGTGAATATGAGAGATTGGATATTCAACATCCATCCATCTTCCTCCTGTTTTCCTGCAGAAGCTTTCCAACTAAAAAGAAAACTGCATTTCTCAAATTCTCTTGCATCTGGGCTCCAGATGCAATTTAAGCTTATCATTTAAAATCCCACATGTGAAACTAGAAAGATATAACTGAACCAGACTTTGATTACGAGCTTCTGTTTCTTCTGACAAGCAGGCACATCAAAGTACTTTAGCTTTTTTGTGATCCCAAAGTCCAGGTACTACCTTTATGAGTAGAGAGGCAGAGTACAGAGAATTTGTGTTGTCACTGAAACTCTGGGTAAATGCACCTTAGCCCTGGAGCCAATAGTTGTAGCTGCTCCTTTCTGATTCCTGGATCATACTACAGGTAGTGTTTGCCTGGAAGCAGCAGGTAGAATGGTAGTTTCCTACTTTCCTAGCTGATTACAGCAGGAGTCAGTTCTGCACTACACTTAGAAACTCCAAGACTTCTAATGATTTTGTAAGTGCCTCTTTGAATTAAGTCCTTTTCTACTTAAAAATATCCACAGTTGGGGTGCCTCGGTGGCTCAGTGGGTTAAGCCTCTGCCTTCGGCTCGGGTCATGATCCCAGTGTCCTGGGATTGAGCCCCGCATTGGGCTCTCTGCTTGGCGGGGAGCCTGCTTCCCCTTCTCTCTCTGCCTGCCTCTCTGCCTACTTGGATCTCTCTCTCTCTGTGTCAAATAAATAAATAAAATCTTTAAAAAAAAATCCACAGTTACTATTATTATCTGTAACTGCATCCTGATTCACAGAGACAATAAGTTAAATTCAATCCAAAGGCTACACACATAAACCAGAAACATACAGAGAAAAACAAAATAAAACATCAACCCTATCAACCATAATCCCGATATACTAATCTTACAATAATAAGATAGGAGTTATACATAAAGCAACTGAAGAATATAAAATAGGATATTAATGAAGTATTTGGGAGCTTTTGTAGCCATTCACAATTTTTAAAATCATACCATAATTATGGCAGTGAGTCTGGCCATGGAAAGAATGTATCTATACATATGTACAACTATATAAGGTTATTCAAAAAGTACTAAAAATTGTATTGTATGAGAAGCACAGAACTGAGTTAAAAACATGACAAATTTAAGTCTAAAAATATTTATTTTGACAATATAAACACTTAAAAATATAAACCTTCAAGTGGCAACAAGTATAATACATATTTTAACAAATGCAACTAAATAAAATTTTTCCAACAATGACAAATACTTATTATCTATACATAAGAACTATAAAAATTCCTTTAAAAACTCATCCCACAATTATAAATGAACAAAAGACCTGAAACAGCTGATTCTCAAATAAAGCACAAATGACAAATAACATAATGACAATCATTCAACCTGACTTATAATCAAAGAAAAGAACATTTCTTTTGAAGAGATTTTCTGGGGCACCTGGGTGGCTCAGTCGGTTAAACATCTGCTTTCAGCTCAGATTCTGATCTCAGAGAGATCAAGCCGGCCATTGGAGCTCCCTGCTCTGTGGAGAATCTGTGCTTCTCCCTCTCTCCTCCCCCCTCCCCCCAGCTTATTCTTGCTTTCTCACTTTCAAATAAATAAAACCTTTAAAAAAAAAAAAAAACAGATTTTCTGAAAAAAAGAACAGAATTTCTGCATATCAGATTGGCAACATAACAAAGACTAACAAAACCTAGTATTTGCAAAATTGTGAACAAATAAACATAATTATGCACTGTTCTTAGGAATGTAAATCAGTATAACTTTCCCGATAAACAATTTCACTTATAGGTATTTATTTAAGGAGATTATCAAAGAAGATCTGAAAGTTATTTCTGACAATGTACTTCAAAAAACAGTGAAAAACAAGAGATATATAATTATATAGAATTATTTTCATAAAGTCTGCTTTAGCCATACAACTAAATACTACACGGTTCATAAACATACTGTAACCTGAATTTACTGACACGGAAAACTATTTGCAACTACTCTGACAAAATACCATATAATTAGGAACAACACAAGGATATCCACTGCTTTCCTCTTGTCATTTTTATTCAACATAGTACTGGAAGTCCTAGCCCCAGCAGTCAGACAACAAAAACAAAAATGTAAGAGGCAGCCATGTTGATAAAGAGGAAGTTAAACTGATACTGTTAGCAAATGACATAATATTATACATAAAAAACTCTAAAGACTGACACAAAACTATTAGAAATAATAAACGAATGCAGTGGTTACAGAATACAAAATTAATATCAAAAATCTGTTGTTTCTATACACTAATAATGAATAGCAGAAAGAGAAATTAAGAAAACAGTTCCATTTGCAATTGCACCAAATAGATTAAAATACCTTTGAATAAACTTAATCAAGAGGGTTAAAGACCTGTACTATGAAAACTAAAATACACTGATGAAAGAAACTAAAGATGACAAATGAATGGAAACATATTCCATGCTCAAGACTTGGAAGAGTTAATATTTGTTAGAATGCCCATACTACCCAAAGCAATCTATAGATTCAATGCAATCCCTATCAAAATACCAAAAGCATTTTTCACATAAGTAGGAAAATAATCTTACAATTGGTAAGGAACCACAAAAGACCCTGAATAGCCAAAGCAACTTGGAAAATGAAGAACAAAACTGGAGGTATCAAAATCCCAGATTTCAAGATATACTACACCAAGCTGTATTAATCGAAACTATGGTACTGGCACCAAAACAGACATAAAGTCAATATAACAGAATACAGAGCCCAGAAATAAACCCACGCTTACATGATCAATCTGTGACAAAGAAGACAAGAATATACAATGCGGAAAGAACGCTTCAATAAAAGGTATTGGGAAAATTGAACAGCTACATGCAAAAGAGTGAAACTGGACCACTTTCTCACACCATACTCAAAAGTAAACTCAAATTTGGATTAAAGGCCTAAATGTGAGACCCAAAACCATAAAAACCCTAGAAAAAAACATAAGCAGTAATCCCTCTGAACACCAGCCTTAGCAACATTTTTCTAGATATGTCTCCTTAGGTAAGGGAAACAAAAGCAAAAATAAATACTAGAACTACATCAAAATAAAAAGCCTTTGCACAGTAAAGGAAACCATCAACCAAATGAAAAGGCAACAAAATAAATGGGAGAAGATATCTGCAAATGATATAACCAAGAAGGGGTTAATAAAAATGAAGCAAGTAAGAAATGGGCATAGAACCAAAGAGACATTTTCCAAAGAAGACATATAGATGGTCAATAGACACAGGAAGAAATGCTCAAAAGCACTCATTATCAAGGAAATACAAATCAAAGCCACAAGAGATAGCACCTTATACCTATCAGAATGGCTAGCATCAGAAAGACAAGAAATAACAAGTGTTAGTGAGTATGTGGAGAAAAGGAAACCCTCATGCACTATTGGTGGAACCTAAATAGGTACAGCCACTATGAAAAATAGTATGCAGGTTCCTCAAAAAATTAAAAATAGAAATACCGTATGATTCAATAATTCCACTACTCAGTATTTACCCAAAGAAAACGAAAACACTAATTCAGACATATACACACCCCTATGTTTATTGCAACATTATTTACAAAAGCCAAGATATGGAAGCAATCCAACAGACACTCAACAAATGAATGGATGAAGAAGAGGTAAGGTATATGTATTGAAACACACACATATACACAATAGGGCTATTACTCAGCCATAAAAAAGAATGAGATCTAGGCATCTGTCACAACTTGGATAGATCAAGAGGGTATTATGCTAAGAGAAGTAAGACAGAGAAAGACAAATACCATATGATTTCACTTAGATGTGAAATCCAGAAAACAAAATGAATGAACAGACTCATACAGAAAAAAAAAAAAAAAAGTGATTGTTTCCAGAGGGAAGGGGTGAAATAGAGGGGATTAAGAAATACAAACTTCTAGTTATAAAATAAAAAAGTGACATAGATGAAAAGTACAGCATAGGGAATATAGCCAGTAACATTATAATAACGTTGTTGGTGACAGGTGGTGAACACTGAGTAACAAAGAGAATCAATGAATCAACATGTTGTAAACTGAAACTAGTACAACACTGTATATAAATTATACGTCAATAAAAATAAATAGAGAAATAGAAGAGATTCCTGTGACTGATAACTGAATAGAATTCTTTATTTCAGGTGTAGCCAACATGAATATTTTTAAACCATATGAAGTTTAAAGAGAAGTTATTCATTTGAGGAGAGTAAAAAGAATGGTAGAAATAGCTAGACCCAGTGGTGGCATTCAAAATACTAAAAGGCCAATTTCAGAAAGAGCCCAAATGTCCATCAACTGATGAATGGATAAAGAAAATGCGATATATATATATATATATATATGTAGTGTGATATATTACTCAGCCATCAGAAAGATTAAAATCTTGCCATATGCAACAACATGGATAGAGCTAGAATGAAGTAAGTCAGAGAAAGACAAATACCATACAATTTCACTCATGTGTAATTTAAGAAACAAAACGGTGTAGGGGAAGAAGAAAAAGGAGGGGGAGGCAAACCATAAGAAACTATTAACTATAGAGAACAAACTGAGGATTGATGGAGGGAGTTGAGTGGAGTATAGGTATTAAGGAGGGCACTTGTGATAAGCACTGGGTGTTCTATATAAGAGATGAATCCCTAATTTCTACCCCTGAAACCAATATTACACTGCATGTTAACTAACTAGAATTTAAATAAAAACTTGAAACAAAAACAAAAGACTAAAGAGACAGTGAAGGAAAAAGAGACACAAATGAAAAGATAAGATGTTTGATGATAAAGCGGTATCCTTTTTCTTTACATAAAATCTTTTCATGACAGGAGTATAATTACAAACCACGTAACATAAATTTTCTTTGTGCTTCATGGTTTAAAACAGTATCTGCTGGGCACCTGGGTGGCTCAGTTGGTTGAGCGTCTGCCTTCAGCTCAGGTCATGGTCCTGGGTCCTGGGATTGAGTCCTGCATTAGGCTACTGATTCTCCCTCTGACCCTCCCCCCTCTCATGCTCTCTTTCATTCTCTCTCTCAAATAAATAAATAAAAATCTTAAAAAAAAAAAATATCTACCACTACCAGAAACCACATAAGCAGTGCATTACATTTTCTTTGGAAACCTAAGAGGCTTTAAGTAGAAGAAATAATAACCTCATATTTTTTTGTTTGTTTGTTTTTTAAACTAGAGAATCATGAGAATAAACAGTTCTTTCTTAGTTTTGTTTTTAAAATTCGGAATTCATCAAAAAAGGTGACAAGTGACAGATTTCCTTCTTTGGGATGGTACAAGAGAAAGAAAGAGATTTTTCTTCCTTTAGTAAACTTAATACTTTTGGAATGCCATCCAAAAATCTACTATGTAGCTCATGGTAGGAAAATTAAAGCCATGGGCCAAATTTTATCCACTGTTTTTATATGGTTGAAAAAAACACTAAAATAATATTTAAGGACATGTGATAAATTATGTGAAATTCAAATTTCAATGTCCAAAAATAAAGATTTACTGGAATATAGTCACATTTACTCAGTTACATATTGTCTATAGCTGCATTTGTGCTACAATAGCACAGTTAAGTAGTTAACAAAGACTAGAGTTCTGTGAGCTTATCTGGACCTTTACAGAAAAACTTGGCTGACTAGTGCTAAAGGATAATAAGTAAGATAAGTACTAATTAGAAATTATTTAAAATCAGGTAAAATTCAAAATTTGACCTTAACCTGGCTTAAGGATACAAGAAAAGGTGTAAAGGTACAATTACTCAACGAAAATTAATATTTATAATTCAGATGCTTTCAAACACTAGAATATGAGATATATCACAAATATTTACCTGAACCACTAAACCTAGCCATTCCCTAACATCCAGTGTTATTTCTAAAATGGATCTAACTAATTACACAAAATTAATCCCTATCTTGGGTACAATTAAGGTATTGCTTATGTTTGATTATTTATAAAGACTGTTTGCATGAGGAATAAAAAATTAAATAGGGTGTAAGGCACAAAGAGAAAAAAGTTTTTCATAATACTCACCTTTGGAAGGCCAGGCTTGGACTTGAAATTTTTGTTTCTCCTATACAGACAAATCATTACATTTGAAAAATAAGAAACTATTAGAAAAAATGACTGTACATATGAATAATTTCCAGCCTCTACTAAAATAATATATTATATATCCATTTCCAAGATATAGATCCTTTATATGAACACACTGAATGATTCAACTAAGCAGCACCTTTGGTAATGAAAAATAAGCAAGGAAAAGAGAACAAGAAAAGAAATGCCTGCTCTGTGATACTGGTATAAACAGATTTAAGCCTGATAATCAGTAATGTAATGTTGTACATTCAAAACTAAAATTGTCTTCTTTTGGACATTAATAAAGTTCCATTTTCTTATATCTATAGAGACTTTGCTTCTGTCATTTTAAGCCTTTATTTATTTATTTATTTTTTGAAGAATATATGTATTATTTATTTATTTGACAGACAGAGATCACAAGTAGGCAGAGAGGCAGGTAGAGAGAGAGAGGAGGAAGCAGGCTCCCTGCTGAGCAGAGAGCCCGATGTGGGGCTCCATCCCAGGACCCTGGGATCATGACTAGAGCTGAAGGCAGAGGCTTTAACTCACTGAGCCACCCAGGAGCCCCCATTTTAAGACTTTAAATAGATGCCTAATTTCATGGATTTTTACAATATACTTATTTAAAAAAACTTATGACTTTCCCCTTTTAGAAATCAAAAATTCTTGGAACGCCTCAGTGGCTCAGCTGGTTAAGTGTCTGCCTCAGGTCATGATTCCAAGGTCCTGGGATCAGGCCCACATCGGGCTCCCTGCTCAATCTGCTTCTCTCTCTGCCTGCCACTCCCACTGCTTGTGCAATATCTAACAAATAAGTAAAATCTTTTTAAAAAATTAAAAATTCTCTTTTTTCCTTGTTTATAATTCAATATTATATTTACATCAAGATTTTTTAACAGATAAAGAAAAGAAAAGAAATAATGCCCAAGGCTTATGAACATGAAATGGGGAGTCAGAAAGGTCTGAGCTTGAATCTAAACTCTACCTAAATCTAAATCCCACTTGGGTAGAACTTTTAACTTCTCTAAGTCTCAGTTTCATCAATGTGATAATGTAAAATAGTGTAGAATGTAATAATGTAAAATGAGGATGATAATACCACCAACCTCTTAAAATTGCTGTGAGGATTAAATGAGTTAATTTACAGGTCTATAGTATAGCAAGACTTAAACTGATAGCACTGATAAGCATTAACTTAGGGATTAAAGAATCCAATTTAGTCATACATCTAGCTAGCTAGTGGCCCAAAAATAGTGTCTGAAATATGTGGATACAGGGAGCTAATAATTTTTTACTGGTCCACCCTGCATAGTTATATTTATGTCTTCAAACCAGTCCTATACTCAGGTAATGAGGAATGGCAGGCTGGATAAAGGTAATGTATCACTATACATGCTCCCAGTCACCATTTTTTTTCATGGTTCTTTCTAGTTTATTGTTTGGTAGAAAGACAGGCTCTTGAATGTTATACAAACATCTCACAAAGTGCTTCTTCTAAGTTACAAAAAGTCAAAGCCAATTTTTTTTGAGATGGGGCCCTAAATCTGACATTCAAGTCACCATAATAGAAACAGGGGCTGTTGTACCTAACATTCTGGAAGGCCCAGTCACCATTTTATATGGGATTTTACTGCCCAGTTTCTTAGAACTGTCCAAATTAAAGGACATTTGTGGTTCAAGACTGGGAATCCTAAAAGGAGCTAAAAGTTTTTTTCTCTATTTGGAGGTAGGGTCTGTCAAAGAATAATCATCATCTCTACGAGTATATCCAACCATGATTCTCCTAGTGAGATGAAAACAAACAAACCACCCACCAGCTTCTTAATGCATGAAATTCACGGCTTTAAATACAACTTTTGATTCATTTGTTTTGCTCAAAATTCTACTCATGAAAATGATTCACCATTATCCCTCTTATTTTTCAGCCAGAAATTATAAACTAATCATAAAAAGCAATCCACATTTCTGATCAATACTAACATGAGAATTCCATGGGCTCTCTCCAAGAGTTTGCTGCTAGCTGAATTAGCAAATATCCCATCCTTATCAAGCAAAGAGGTGCTACTCGATAGTCTGCTCTGACGAATCCCAGTTCTGCCATTCCATGCAATATCAAATGTATCTCTGTAAAAATCAAATAAGTACAATTTGCTTTAGTTAACTGAGACATATCTAACATTCTCCAAATTGCTTAAATAAGTAAAACCTGAAACTTTAAACAACTAAAGACAAAATTTAGGAAAAAGCTAAACCAGCATAAAATTATATTACAACAGAGATTACCAATCAATTTGAACTAATCTTTTCTACGGATTCTGGTACATTCAAATACAAATGTATACGTAGATGAGCATATAATATAGCTAAAATCTTTGAATCTATTAAATTATTTACAATCAGTAAGTAATAAAAGGTATTATACATAATGTGATGTTTTTGTCTTTGTTAGATTTTAGAACTTCCAAAAACTACTGAAGGAATCTACAAACCTAATAGGCTGCTCCATTCTATGGAATATTTAATTTCTTTCTGGGAGGTCACACACTCATTCACTAGTATCTACCAAGGTTACTAAGCATCTTCTATGGGCTGAGCACTATTCTAGCTGCTGGAGATAGAGGAGTGAACAAAACAGATAAAATTATCAGTGATTAATATATGAAGAATTAATAGGGGCTTTCCAGGTAAAATATCAAATTGGCCACATATTTGGATTCCTCCAGAAACCTGTGAACATTTAATACAATAATTTTTAAGGGAATAAACACCTAATAATAAAAAATATATATAATAAGGGACAACAGTAACAGAGTTTTGAAATATGGAAAGCAAATATGGAAAGCAACCTTCTTTTTTCTTTTTTTTTTCTTTTTTAAGATTTTGTCAGAGAGAGAGCTCAAGTAGAGGGAGAATCAGGCTTCCCACCAAGCAAGGAGCCCAATTTAGGACTCAATCCCAGCACCATGGGATCATGACCTGAGCGGAAGGCAGACCCTTCACCAACTGAGCCACCCAGAGGTTCCTATAGAAAGCAATCTTAAACTGGCTGTGGAAGAAGACTGAGAAGCCCCCATATTTACAAAACTCCCAAAGACTCTAGGGCTGCTGGCACCAGGTACCTGTGGAAGTGGTGGAAATGTGGGTTAAGAACAAGAGCACTAGTTGAAAGTCAGTTTAAAAGCAGTTAGAACTCCATGCAGCCTGATAACCATTCCTCCTTTATCTAAGCAAGAGGATGAAAGAGAAAGTCCAAGGGCTACACAGCACCAGGCACAACTGGGGTAATTATACTTTACAAAAGTCAAAAAAATACTGAAGATAGGGACTCATGGGTGGCTTAGTTGGTTAAGTGTCTGCCTTTGGCTCAGATCATGATCCCAGGGTTCTGGGATCGAGTCCCACATCAGGTTCCCTGCTCAGTGGGGAGTCTGCTTCTGCCTCTTTCTGCTGCTCCCCCTGCTTGTGCTCTGTTTCTGTCTCTCTCTCTCTCTCTCTCTCTGACAAATAAATAAATAAAATCTTTTAAAAAAGAAAATACTGAAAATAGATTGCCAGTCCTCTTACCCTACTGGCTCCAGAATGCTGGCAGCTGGGACTATCTGCTCCAAAAAGAAAATTAAAATAAACTTTTGTGTGGAATCTGACCAGTCTAAGAGGAAAGACCCAAAGATATACTGGTATGTTCCAGACATTAGACATTAGACACCCAATTAATCAGATTCCAATTAGCTTTTTAGTGTTTCTGTATGAATATACAGTTGACCACAGTTCACTAGACATCAGAGGAAAGCCCCTAGCATGAAACAGAGACAAAAACAATCATGACATAAACAACTTGAAGTATAAAAAGATTTTTTAAAGCTATCAGTAATATTTCTAGAAGAAAAAAATATTACATCTATAAAGATACTATGAAAAATTTAAAAATTGAGAAAACAGAGAAATGAAAATCTCCAAAAAATTAAAAATGTAACACCAATGAAAATGCAGAATATATCCCCTCATTCAAAAATATTTATTGAGCACCAACTAGTACCAATTTTTTTCTAGCATCTTCAAATTACTTAAATTCAAATAAAAGAAAAAAAAAACCAACAAACACATAAGAAATAATTGTATGTCGAATAATAGGTGCTAAGGAGCAATTTTAAACATAGAAGAAGAATAATGCCAGGATGCTAGACTTTAATAGGGAAGTCAGGAGAGGCCCCATGAGTCAGACTCCATTTAAACAGAGATGTGAAGGAGATAAAAAAGCAAATCAAGCAGTTATCTGGAAAAAGAGCACTCTACTCAGAGAGAAGAGCAAACACACAGTTTAGGAGGCAGGAATCTTGTTGATGAATGAGATATATTAAATAAATCAGTTGGGACGCCTGGGTGGCTCAGTCGGTCAAGTGTCTGCTTTCAGCTCAGGTCATGATCCTGGAGTCCTGGGATGGAGTCCCACATCAGGCTCCCTACTCAGCAGGGAGTCTGCTTCTTGCTCTGCCTGCTGTTCTTTCTCTTTGACAAATAAATAATAAATCAGGAAGGCTGGAATGGGGTAAACAGAGGAAAAATGGTACACCAAGTCAGAGACAGAGGAGGAAGTCATGTTACTTACCTATACCCTCTAGGAAATGATAGAATTTTTGACCTTTTTTTTTTTTTAAAGATTTTATTTATTTATTTGAGAGAGAGAGAGAGAGAGCATGAGCAGCTGGGGGTAGGGAGGAGAGAAGGAGAGGGAGGAGCAGACTCTCTACCGAGCAAGGTGCCAACACACCTGACACAGGGCTCCATCCCAGGATCCCCGGATCATGACCCAAGCCAAAGTCAGATGCCTAACCCACTGAGCCACCCAGGCACCCCAGAATTTTTGGCTTTTAATGGGAATGAGAAAGAATGACAAAGAACTTTTAGGAAAACACTAACATGATTCAGCATTTTTAAAAAGATTTTATTTGACAGAGAGTGAGAGATCACAAGTAGGCAGAGAGGCAGGCAGAGGGGAAGGGGAAAGCAGGCCACCCGCTGAGCAGAGAGCCTGATGCGGTGCTACATCCCAGGACCCTGAGATCATGACCTGAGCTGAAGGCAGAGGCTTAATCCACTGAGCCACCCAGGTGCCCCTGATTCAGCTTTTTTATATTAAAATATATTTTATATTATACATATTTATGTATTCATTTTATTAAAATAATGATCTGGTTGCTATATTGAATACTGTTTGAGGGGCCAAGGATAAAAGCAAGGAGAGTATTTTAGGAGGCTCTTACAGTTATTCATACCATGGCAATAGCACTGAAAGGAATTCACAACAGTGAGATTGGGGCACCTGGGTGGCTCAGTCGGTTAAGTGACTGTCTTTGGCTCAGGTCATGATCCCAGGGTCCAGGGATCAAGTCCCATATCAGGCTTTCTGCTCAGCAGGGAGTCTGCTTCTCCTCTGACCTTCCCCCTCTCATGCTCTCTCCTTCATTCTCTCTCTCAAATACAAAAGTAAATAAAATCTTTACAAAAACAAAACAAAACAAACAAACAAAAAACAGTGAGATTCTGGATATCATTTTACAGTACAGCCAATGTAACCTGCTGATGGACCAAATGGGGAATGTATGAGAAAGCAGAAATTAAGGATAACTTCAAGATTTTTCCCTAATAACAGATTTAGAGATTTAGGAGAGATTATTTCTTATAAATCAAAACAAAACAAGATGAAAAGTCTTAATAAAATAGATGAAGTAGACTCAAGATCCAACAAAAGAGTTTCTAGACAGATCCTATAAAACTCTGGTACTTAAGTGTAGAGAACAGATGTCACAAACAAAGGCTCAAGAATCAGAAAAAGGACATCTATTAAAAAAAAAAAAAAGAACATTATGCTTAATGATTAAAAAAGAAACAAACCTGCAAGATTTCCCACTAATATCAGGAATAAGACAAGGACGTGACCTCTAGCCACTCTTATTCAACACTACCAAAATTTTTTTTTAAATTTTCTTTTATTTTTTCAGTGTCCCAAGATTCATTGTTTATCACCATACCCAGTACTCCATGCAATACGTGCCTTCCTATCCACCACAAGGCTCACCCATCCCCCCACCCCCTCCCCTCCAAAACCCTCAGTTTGTTTCTCAGAGTCCACAGTCTCTCATGCTTTGTCTTCCCCTCCAATTTCCCCCAATTCACTTTTCCTTTCCTTCTCCTACTGTCCTTCATGTTATTACTTATGTTCCACAAGTAAGTGAAACCATATGATAGTTGACTTTCTCTGCTTGACTTTTTCATTCAGCATTATCTCCTCCAGTCCTGTCCATGTTGATACAAAAGTTGGGTATTCATCCTTTCTGATGGAGGCATAATACTCCATAGTGTATATGGACCACATCTTCCTTATCCATTGGTCCGTTGAAGGGCATCTTGGTTCTTTCCACAAGTTGGTGACCGTGGCCATTGCTGCAATGAACACTGGGGTACATATGGCCCCTCTTTTCACTACATCTATATCTTTGGGGTAAATACCCAGTAACACTACTGAAATTTCGAATCAGGACAGTAAGTAAGAAAAAAAAAAAAAGATATCCAAATTGGAAAAAAAGTAAATTTATATTTATTCACATATGACATGATCTTACATATGGAATACTTGAAGGAATCCACTAAGCAACTATCAAAACTAATAGATTAACCTAAGCAAGGTTTAAAAATTCAATTATATTTCTATATTTTGGGAATGAATAATAGATTATAAAAGCAAAAAACTCACAAAACAGCATGAAAATAATGTAATACTTAGGAGTAAATTTAACAAAAGAAGTGTAAGACTTGTACACTAAAAGATATTGTTAAAAGAATAAAATCTCAAATAAGTGAAAAGATATTCTGATAGTACTTTTCAAATTAATCTATAGATTCAATACAACTCTAGTAAAAACCCCAGCTGTCTTTTTGCAGAAAATAACAAGATAATCCTTAAGTGCAAACGGAAATGCAAAGAACCCAGAACAGCCAAAACAATGTTGAAAAGAACAAAGCTAGAAGAATTACAGTTCCTGATTTGTACATCTATTAAAAAGCTACAGTACTTAAGACAACATGGTACTGGCATAAGGATAAAGTTGAGAATCCAGAAACTTCTATTTAGGGTCAACTGAGTTCTGATAAAGGCATCAAGATTATTTAACAGGAAAAGGGAGTATCTTCAACAAATGGTGCTGAGGTGATTGGATATCCACATGCAAAAGAAGAAAGTTGGAGCTCTCTCAACATATACAAAATCAACTCAAAATCAATCATAGATCTAAATTTAAAACTAAAGCTATAAAACTCTTAGAAGATGAAACCATAAGCAGTAAACCTTTGTGATTTGGCCTAATGATTTCTTAAATATAACAAAAGTTTAACAAAAAGAAAAACAAGTAAGTTAGACTTCTTTAAAATTAAAAATTTTACACTTCAAGCAACACCATAAGAAAAGTGAAAGGACAGGGGCGCGTAGGTGGCTCAGTGGGTTAAAGCCTCTGCCTTCAGCTCGGGTCATGATCCCCAGGTCCTGGGATCAAGCCCCACATCAGGCTCTCTGCTCAGCAGGGAGCCTGCTTTCTCCTCCTCTCTCTCTTCTCTCTGCCTGCCTCTCTGCCTACTTGTGATCTTGTTCTGTCAAATAAATAAATAAAATTTAAAAAAAAAAAGAAAAGTGAAAGGACAATTAATAGACTAAGAAAAAGTATTTTCAAGTCCTGTATCTCATAAGGGATCTAGATCTAGAATATATAAATAACTCTTACACCTCAATAATATACTAAAAAAGTAGATTACTCAGAAATAAAAAGAAACCAACTATGGATACATTCAATAACCTAACAAATTAAGCACCATGTTCAGTGAAGAGAACTAATCTCAACGTTATGAAGGAGATTAGGACACATCACCCCAAATTACGTTACTTTCACATAAGGGAACTAAGAAGAATCAACGGATACATGAAGAGTCAGTTCTCTCCCTAACCCCCTAAGAACAGGAGATAAATTTCCCTTTGTGAAAGTGTTCCCCTCTCCCCCATTACGAAGCAGAGAGCAACTTTTTAATCATCTGAGATAAGAGAGCAGGAACTGAGATGAGTTTACTTACATAAACCTTACTAAAAAAACCCTCATCTTTCATCAGTTCCCCACATATTCCCTAGTTACTTCCCCACATCTTACCATCCCTTAAAGCCCAAACCCTCTTTCTTTTATGAAAAGGGTATATAAGCCCCCAGGTGTTAGACCACTTTGGAGTTTCACTTCTTTTCTCTGAATACTCATCACATAAAATATTAATAAAAATTATATGCTTTTTCTCCTGTTAATCTGTCTTTTGTAAGTTTAATTCACAGGCCCCCAGCTACTAAACATAAGATTTTTCTCCCTAACAGTTTCATCCTACATGATTATATTTATATAACATTATCAAAATAATAAAACTAGAAAAATGACAAACACACTAGTGGTTGCTACAGGATAGCACAGGGACACAGGTAAATATAAACAGGCATCATGAATGAATTTTTGTGATGATGAGAGAGTTCTGTATCTTGATTGTGGCATTAGTTACACAAATATATACATGGGGATACAACTGCAAAAATTTATTATAAAAACACACATGCCGGGGCGCCTGGGTGGCTCAGTGGGTTAAGCCGCTGCCTTCGGCTCAGGTCATGATCTCGGGGTCCTGGGATCGAGTCCCGCATCGGGCTCTCTGCTCAGCGGGGAGCCTGCTTCCCTCTCTCTCTGCCTGCCTCTCTGTCTATTTGTGATCTCTCTCTGTCAAATAAATAAATAAAATCTTTAAAAAAAAAAAAAACACACATGCAGATTTCTAAAAATGGTGAAAACTGTAGTCTACTTAATATTAATGTGCCAATGTAAATTTCCTGGTTTTGATAATGTACTATCATTACTATGTGAGATGTTACTTAGGGAAGCTAAGTGAAGAGAATGTCCACGGGACTCTATGAATTTTCTCCTTTGTACTACTTTTGAAACCTACTGCTTTTGAAAAATGGAGAGTAACCCTAAAATATTTTCCCATTAGTTCTTTTTAAACTATGCTTTTCGGATAGCCAAGACAGTATCTTTAAAATTTTATATTAACTTTACCTAACTACCTTCTCCATACTCCCCCACCCCCAGCAACCCCCAGTTTGTTTTGTGAGATTAAGTCTCTTACGGTTTGTCTCCCTCCTGATACCATCTTGTTTCATTTCTTCCTTCCCTACCCCCCAAACCCCCTGCCCTGACTCTCAAATTCCTCATATCAGAGAGATCATATAATAATTGTCTTTTTCTGATTAACTTATTTCACTTAGCATAATACCCTCTAGTTCCATGCACATTGTCGCAAATGGCAAGAGTTCATTTCTTTTGATGGCTGCATAGTATTCCATTGTGTATATATACCACATCTTCTTTATCCATTCGTCTGTTGATGGACATCTAGGTTCTTTCCATAGTTTGGCTATCGTGGACATTGCTGTTATAAACATTCGGGTGCACGTGCCCCTTCAGATCACTACATTTTTATCTTTTGGGTCAATACCCAGTAGTGTGATTGCTGGGTTGTACGGTAGCTCTATTTTCAACTTTCTGAGGAACCTCCATGCTGTTTTCCAGAGTGTTTGCACCAGCTTGCATTCCCACCAACAGTGTAGAAGAGTTCCCCATCTGTCCGCATCCTCTCCAACATCTGTCATTTCCTGACTTGTTAATTTTAGCCATTCTGACTGGGGTGAGGTGGTGTCTCATTGTAGTTTTGATATGTGCTTCCCTGATGCTGAGTGATGTGGAGCACTTTTTCATGTGTCTGTTGGCCATCTGGATGTCTTCTTTGCAGAAATGTCTGTTCATGTCTTCTGCCCATTTCTTGATTGGATCATTTGTTCCTTGGGTGTTGAGTTTAAGGAGTTCTTTATAAATCTTGGATATCAGCCCTTTGTCTGTAGTGTCATTTGCGAATATCTTCTCCCATTCTATCAGTTGTCTTTTGGTTTTGTTGACTGTTTCCTTTGCTGTGCAAAAGCTTTTGATCTTGATGAAATCCCAATAGTTCATTATTGTCCTTGCTTCCCTTGCTTTTGGCGATGTTTCTAGCTGCGGCTGAGGTCAAAGAGGTTGTGTCACAGCCCCTTTGTAAAATAGTTTGGCAATTTCTCAAAATGTTAAACAAAACAGAGAGATTTAGCCCAGAAATTTCACTCCTAAGTATATACTCAAAAGAATGGAAAACATATATCCATACAAACACTTGTACATGAATGTTCAGGGAAGCATTATTCTTAATAGCCAAAAGGGGGAAACCTGAGTGTTTGTCAACTGATAAATGTATAAAAAAAATAACCACACAATGGAATGTTCTTCTCCTATAAAAAGGAATGAAATACTTGTACAGGCTACAATGTGGATTATACTTGAAAATATCATGCTTAACGAAAAAAGTATCACACAAAAGGCCACATATTTTAAGATTCTATTTATGCTAAATTTCCAGAACAGGCATATCTGTAGAGACCAAAAGTATATTAGTGTTTCCCTAAAATTGGCAAGAATATGAGGAATGGAGAGAAACTACTGAGTAGGAAGTTTCTTTCTGCAGTGATTAAAATGTTCCAACTTAGATTTGGGAATGATTATCCAACTCTTGAATACACCAAACACCACTCAACTATATATTTTAACTGACTGAAACTTTGTGGTATGTAAATTATATCTCTATAAAGCAATGTAAAACAAGGACTCAGAAATCAGCAAGTTAGAACTAAAATGCAATGTAGCAATTCTTCAAAATTCTGAAGAAAAATTATTTCTGACCAAGAGTTTTATACACAGGCAAATTACCAATCAAGTGTGAGGTTAGAATAAAAGCATGTTTAGTTATGAAGGAATCAAAATATTTTCCTTTCAGCTACCTGTTTAAAATCAGAAGAAATTCAGCCAAATGACAAATTCAGCTTGGGGCTGAAATGGTGATAAATATTAGAAAATTTTAGAGGAAAATCTGGCTAAAGGATTTGGGGCTAGGGAAGAATTTTTAAAAACAAGCTGTAATATGGACAAATCAGAGACAAAAAATATATTTAACTAATTAAAAATGTAAGAATTTTTGTTCTCCACAATGCACCATTAAATAAAGTGAAAGATAAGCTACAAACTGAGAGAATACATTTGAAACATGAAACTGAAATGGGACCAGTACACAAAACTTATAAAGAATACTTTTTAAAGAAAAGATGTGGGTAAACAAACAGCATTTCAAAATACAGAAATTGCCATAAAATATATAAAAATTGTTCAACATCATTGGGGCACCTGGATGGCTCAGTGGGTTAAGCCGCTGCCTTCGGCTCAGGTCATGATCCCAGGGTCCTGGGATCGAGTCCCGCATGGGGCTCTTTGCTCAGTGGGGAGCCTGCTTCCCTCTCTCTCTCTGCCTGCCTCTCTACTTGTGATCTCTCACTCTGTCAAATAAATAAATAAAATCTTTAAAAAAAAAAATTGTTCAACATCATTAATAAGCATGGTAAAGCAAATTATAAGATACCATTTCATAACCATCAGATTATCCAAAGTTAATAAGGCTGACAATCAGTTGTGCTGGCAAGGAATAAAGCAAAGGGAACTTTTGGCTGTCACTATTAGTGTACATTAGTACAACTACCTTGGAAAACAACTGGGGATTATCTTACGAAACTAACATGCACATATCCTACTGAACTGACAGTCCTACTACTAAGTACATATCCCATCGATGTAATAATAGGTGAACCAGAAGATTGGTATGAGCATGTTTAAAGAAGCACCATTTGTAATTGTGAAAGAACCACCCACATAGCCACTGAGGGACAAATCTATCATGGTACATTAATGCCATGTAATTATTTTATTGTGATTAACAAACACATAATGGGGCTCCTGGGTGGTTCAGTTGGTTAAGTGTCTGACTTAGGCTTAGGTCATGATCTCGGGGTCCTGGGATCAAGCCCTGGGTCTGCTCCAGGCTTCATGGGGAGTCTGCTTGTCCCTCTTGCCCTTCCCCTTTCCCCCGCTAGTACTCCCTCTCTCGCTCTCTTTCAAAAAAATAAATCTTAAAAAAAAAAACCACATAACCTAAAACTTACCATTTTTCTTTTTATTGAGAAATAATTGACACATAACATTTTATTAGTTTCAGGTATACAAAAAAATGACTCTTTATATATACTGCAAAATGATCACCAGAAAAAATGTAGTTACTATCTATCACCAAACACAGTTACAAATTTTTGTTCTGTGATGAGAACTTTTAAGATCTACTCCCTTAGCAACTTTCAAATATATAATATCGTATTAGTAACAATGGTAACTATACTACACATTACTTCCCCAGGACTCATTTATCTTAGAACTGGGAATTTGTATCTTTTAACCACCTTCACCCATTTTGCCCATACCCTACCCTAGTCTTGGGCACCACCAATCCGTTCTCTGTCCATTTTATTATTTTTAATATACACCGAGTATACTGGCGTTGAGTACATTCACTGCTCTGCAACCCTCACCACTATCCATCTCCAGTGTTAGCCAAAATGAAACTTTGTATTTATTAAACAGTAACTCCCCATTCCCCCATTGCACATATTATACAGCAACTAAAAAGAATAAACTACATGCAACAAGATGGATGAATCTTAGATGAATATTGTTGAAGGGGAAAAAAAGTCATAGAAGACAGCAGACTACATACCAATATTTCTATAAAACTCAAGAACTGGAAAAGCCAATTTACTGCTTAGAAAAAACATACATTTACTGTAAAAGTTTTTTTAAGTGCACAGTAATGATAAACATAAAATTCTGGGTAGCAGTTACCTAAGGGTAGAGGGGAGGGAGAAATCAGAAAGTAATATAAAGGTTGTTGCAATAATACTAAAATCTTCTGGTGCTGAACTTTGATAGTAGGTTCATTTTGTTGGTATGCTTCCTAATGTTCATGTGTCTTTTGCATATTCTCTTATATCAAATGCTACATTAATACATAAAGACTGAATAGGAGCTTCCTGCTAAACATGTTTATCAAACTTATTATGTGCTATTTCAAATCCTCTCAGTCTTACCTCTTACTATAGCTAATGCTGCTGCAAACAGTTGACTAGTTACACACATTTAGTCCAGTTTCAGTGATACTACTTATAAAAGCATCAAGAAACAAAAACTAGGCTTGATTTTCTTCATATTTTTTAGCCCACAAAAGTATTAATAAAAATTCTAATTACTCCTTCTATAATTCCTTGAAAACATAAACCAAACATACTTACTGTTGGTTTTTTTCATTTAGAGTATTCATGCCCTGGAGATCAGAAAGAGGTGTTCTGGGATTTTTCCGGGTTATACCTAACAAATAAAAAGCAGACATTTTCAAATAAATTTTAAAAGAAACTAAACATGAAACCATTTTTCTAAGGACAAATAAAATTAATGTACTTCAATGGTAAATATTTGCTAAACATGTCAGAAATGTCTAAATAACAATATAAACCAAGTCCCATGCCTGTTACTTACAAATCTGACTTAGCCAACAATGATCAAAATTAGGGAATTAAATAATAAATCTTCTTATTTCTTCTCTCATTTAAATATTATCAGAAAATGAAAGGTAACTGGGTTGAAGGTCTAGAAATGTATAAGCTCATTATTTTAATATTTTAAAAATTCCTAATGATTCCTTTGCATCATTTTTCAGCAATAAGTATACTGCTAACAAGAACTATAGATTTCAGAGGCCAATTAATCTTACATATAGACACTGAGAATCAAAAATAACAAATTATTTCCTTATTAAGGATTACCAATATTTTTAAGTTATAATTTATTTTAAATCATATGATAAACATAAGGCCATGAATTTTCATAACATCACATACACACAGACATTTAATATAGGTAAGACACACTGGACAGCGAGTCAAAAAATCTATTCAAGATAATAATCCTGTACGTAGAAAATCCTAAGAAACCCACAAAAAACTATTAGGACTAATAAAAGAATTCAGCACAATTATAAGACAGATCAATATTTAAAAATCAATTATATTTCTATCAATAGTAATAAATAATCATAAAATTAGAAACAATTCCATTACTAATAACATCAAAATAATACAAAAAGAATAAACTTTAAAAAGTATAAAGTGTCTACACTGAAAGCTACAAAATATCATTAAAAGAAACCTAAATAAATGGAATGCCATCCATAATCATGGATTGGAAAACTTAATTACTGTTATGTTGGTGATGCTCCCTAAATTTATCTACAGATCTATGCAATCTCTATTAAAATTCCAGCATCATTTTTTTCTACAGAAATGACCCTAAAATTAATATGGAAATGCAAAGGACCCAGAATAGTCAGAATAATGTTATAAAAGAAGAACATGGTTAGAGGACTCACACTTCCAAATCCGAAACTTACTATAAAGATAGAGTAATTGAGACAAAACAGTACTGACTTAAAGAAAAACAATGGAAAGGAACTGAGGATACAGAATAGACCTTTACATTTATGATCTAATGAATTCTGACAAAGGTGTCAAGACAGTTCAATGGGAAAAGAATAATCTTTTCAAAAATGGGTGCTGGGAAAACTAAATATCCTCATGTAAAATAATGAATTTGGACCAAAAATCAAAATAAGTGCTGAAAGTATAAAACCCTTCAAAGAAAATATGGGTGTAAATCTTATTGACATTGAATTAGGCAGTAAAATTACTTAGGTACGTCACCAAAAGCATAAGCAACCAAAGAAAAAAATGCATAAACTAGACATCATCAAAATTTAAAACTACTGTGCTTCAAAGGATGACAGATCAAGAAAGCAAAAAGATAAATCACAAAACGATAAAAAGTGTGTGTAAATCAAATATCTGATAAGGAACTTGAATCCAGAAAATAAAAAGAACTCTTACAAGTGACTAATAGAAAGACAACCCGATTTTAAAATGAACGTAAGATATGAACAGATATTTTTCCAAATAAGACTCGGCAAAGGGCAAATAAGTTCATGAAATGATGCTCAACATCACTAGTCATCAGAGAAATGAAAATCAAAGCTACAATGAGATACCACTTCATACCCACCAGGATGACTATAATCAAAAGACAGATAATAACTGTCGCCAAGGACATGAAAAAATTGGAAACTTTTGTACACTGCTGAAATGTGAAATGATACAGTCACTTTGGAAAGCACTCTAGCAGTTCATCAAAGGAAACATAACATTACCATATGACCCAGCAATTCTACTCCTAAGTAAATTCCCAGGAGAATGTCCAGTAAACTGTTACTAAAATATATCTTGTGATCAAATTCAGTTAGAACTTTGAATAACTTTCTCTTTTTTTTTTTTTAAGATTTTATTTATTTTGACAGACAGAGATCACAAGTAGGCAGAGAGGCAGGCAGAGAGAGAGGGGGAAGCAGGCTCTCCACTGAGCAGAGAGCCTGATGCGGGGCTCAATCCCAGGACCTTGAGATCATGACCTGAGCTGAAGGCAGAGGCTTATTAACCCACTGAGCCACCCAGGTGCCCCAACTTTATTTTCTTATATACTGAATTCATTGTTGTTGTTTTATTTAATCAGCTCCTTAGTTATGGGCACCAATTATCCCTATGACAAATTATCATTATCTATCCTCCATATCTATTCTTTTCTTCCATGTACTGAAACGTAATCATCCCAGGCCTTTCTTCAATATTACTAGTTCAATTTTCAGCTATTTTCCACTATTTTTTGAGCTCATACAGATGTAGCTTTATGACTCTGAATGCTTCAGTAGTTCAATACCTCTTTTCAATATCCTTCTGGTACTTTATAGTCTTAAATTTGTACTACTGCTCTATTCAATGCACATTCTTAAATTCTTCTATACTGTAAAGTACTCAGGAAATTTTCTTCTCTTTCTTGGAGTATCTTCCCTGCAAACACAATAGGGTGCTTCTTTGAGGGTAATTCTTTTATGAATATTATTTGACTTTCTTATTTCCCTCTGTGTGATGATTTTCAACATCAATTATTAAATACTTTAAACATTAAGAGGGCATTAGGAATAATATCCTGAACATTTGTTACTGATTATTCAGAAAATGAAGGCCTGTGCACCTCTCTCCTGATCCCATTCCAACAGCTTCAGATCCTATCATCCCCCACTTTAGGATTTGCATAAAAAAATGACTGTTTTTAAAATAGTTACCATAATGTTCAATGACTTAAAGTAGAAGATGGTCTTATGCCATCTTCTACTATACAGACAGCAAAACTCAAGGGAAAACTGGGAACTGTAAAAAGGAACCAAATGAATATTCTCATACTAAAAACAAAAAATTCACTCTATGGGTTTAAAAGAAGACTTTAAATAGCACAATGAACTTGAAATCAATAAATAAAAATTATCTAATGTGAAGAATAAAGAACAAAAATAAAAGAAAAATGAGCACTAGATGAGGAGTCTCTGAGACAACATCAAATATTCTAAAAACATGTAACTGACATCCAGAAAGAAAAGAAATTGCAGCAGAAAAAAATTCTGAAACAATGTTAGCCAAAAATTTCCTAGATCTGATGAAAAACAATTGAAGCACAGGCCCAAGAGGCACAGCAAATCCCAAAGAGGCTAAATACAAATCATATCTAGGAAATAATAAATTACTAAAAACCAAAAAAACAAAGAGAAAATGCTCAGCAGCCAGAGGAATAAAAGGTACATTGGATATGGAAGAATTATAATAGGATGACATCTGAGTTTATCAAAAACAAATAATGTCAAAAGAAAATTAAGTATCTTTAAAGTACCAAAGTTTGATAGTTTCTAATGCCATTAAAACATGTCTACTTTATGACACAGTAACCAACCATAAGTTTTACCTGAGGAATGAAAATGTATGTACACAAAATGACTTGAACAAGAATGTGTATAGCAGGGCTCCTCCCAAGAGCTCAAACCAGTATATAACCCTTATATCCATCAAGAAACAAATAGATAAATATAAAATTGTATATATGATTTTATATATAATAACCCAGCAACAAATTATATATGAAACAACACAAATGAATGTGTTTATCATTATATTGCATAAGAGAATCAGAACACAAAAAAATACATACTGTATGATTCCATTTCTATAAAATTTTTAGAAAAGGCAAAACTAATTTATAGTAACAGAAATCTTAAGAGTTGCCTAAAGGAGATGGGAAAATGTACCAGAGAGCAGAAATAAATTTTCTGATACAACTTTATTCAACATTTTATTTTGAATCTGTTTTCACAGGATTTAGGTTTTTCTCTTATAAACATCTTACAATTGAGCTTTCTTTTTCTTAATTGGATAACCTGTTTTTTAACTGTTTAGGTTGGTTCATTTTAATTTATTAATACAGTTGTTTCTGTTTTTTTCTGACTTATTCTTTTATGCCTTGAATCTCTCTAATTATTACATGCTTCTATCCAGACTTCTACTGAATTATTTTCTTTATATTCTGGTTTTGCTTGTTTTGGATGTTATACTCTCTCCTTTGATTATCCTTGAATTTTTAGCATATCCAAGAATCCGAAACCGAATTCTCTCTTCCCTTTTACTAAAGAGTACAAGACCCTCTCAGTGATTTGATTCTAGTTATCCCCTTCCCATCTCAGAAGTCATTACCCAATACCTATTTCACCTTGTTTTCTTCCCATTAATCAAGCAAATTAAACTTTACTAATAAGTTTTGCAAAATAACTGTTTATTTAGATTTACACACATATTTATCATTTCTTTATCAGATCTCAAAAACTTTCCAGTGAGTTGTTTTGTCGTTCTCACCTAAATCTTTTAATAAAGTTCTATCAGTGTAAATCTGTTCAGATTATTACCTAACTTTATTGCTATTATTCACCTTTGCCTCGTATACCTTTGGAGATCCTTTTATTTTCATCATTTTAAGAATCTTGTAGATATGGGATGCCTGGGTGGCTCAGTCAGTTAAGCATCTACCTTCAGCTCAAGTCCTGATCCCAGGGTCCTGGGATCAAGCCCCACTTCTCCCTCTCTTCCCTGCTCATGTTCTCTCTCACTATCTCTCTCTCTCAAATAAAGTCTTAAAAAAAAAGAAGAAGAATCTTGTAGATATTATTTAATTGAATTTCTTAAAAAATTCATCTTGAGAATTTAATTGTGAGGTTAATCTATTTTTATTAATTTTAAATAACAGTACTTGTTTCATTGAAAGTAATATTTTAACAACTGATTTATAAAACTATTTGGGTGAACATATGTTTTCATTTCTCTCAGGTAAATATCTGGGATTAGTATTAATGGAATACGAGGAAAGGATATGCTCACCTTTATAAAAAAAGCTGACAAACTGTTTCCCAAAATAATTGTACTATTTTACACTGCAGTAGAGTATAAAAAGAATTCCAGTTGCTCCACATCCTCATCATCAGTTAACACTATCAATATTTTTAAGTACTGTCAACTTCTTAAAATTTAGCAATGATACAGGCTTTTAATGTGACCTTATTGTGATTATAATTTGCATTTCCCTAGTGACTAATGAAACTGATCATCTTTCATGAACCTATGGATCATTAGTATATATACTTCTTGAAGCATATGTTTAGGGGCACATGGGTGGCTTAGTCATTAAGTGTCTGCCTTAGGCTCAGGACATGACCCCAGGGTCCTGGGATCGAGCCCCACATCGGGTTCCCTGCACAGCAGGAAGCCTGTTTCTCCTTCTCCCCTTGCTTGTGTTCCCTCTCTCGCTGTGTGTCTCTCTCTGCCAAATAAATAAATAAAATCTTTTTTTTCTTTTAAGATTTTATTTATTTATCCAACAGACAGAGGTCACAAGTAGGCAGTGAGACAAGCAGAGAGAGGGAGAAGCAGGCTCCCCGCTGAACAGAGAGGCCGATGCGGGGCTCGATCCCAGGACCCTGAGATCATGACCAGAGCCGAAGGCAGAGGCTTAACCCTCTGAGCCACCCAGGCGCCCCATAAATAAATAAAATCTTTAAAAAAAAAATAAACCACATATTTTAATCTTTAGGCTATTTTTTTTTAAGATCTTATTTGAGAGAGAGTGAGTGAGAAAGAGCATGAGAGGGGAGAAAGTCAGAGGAAGAAGCAGACTCCCCATGGAGCTGAGAGCCTGATGTGGGACTCCATCCTGGGGCTCTGGGATCACGACCTCAGCCAAAGGCAGTGGCTTAACCAACTTAGCCACCGAGGAACCCTCTTTAAGCTATTTTTAACTGAACTGCTTATCTTATTAACTATAGGAGTTCTTAAAATACTGTTTTCAAGTCCATTATCAGTTACCGATATCACACAAGTTTTGTTACCTAGGGTGTGGTATGCTTTGAGTTTTCTTAGCAAGATGTTTTTTAAAGTAGAAATTTTCAATTTTGGTGAACTCCACTTATCCTTTTGTTTTTAAACAGTTCATGCTCTTACGTCCCATCTAAGAAATCTTTGCCTGTCCCAAGATTACAAAGATTTTCTCTCAGGTTTTCTTCTACAAATTAAATAGTTTTAATTTTTTTTATTTTTTATTTTTTTAGTTTTACTTTTTAGGAAGAGCTATTTGATCCACTTCGAGTCCAATCTTACGGATAAAATAAGGTCAAAGTCCTCTTCCTATATAAGGCTACCTAGCTGTTCCAATGTCATTTGTTTAAAAGACTATACTCAACCCCAATAGATTATCTCAGTACCTTTGTGGAAAATCAATTGACCAATAAGTACAGATCTTTTCCTGGATTTTTATTTGATTCTATTGATCTCTTGATCTTTATACTAAGAACAATGTCATGATTATTTTAGTCTTGAAATCGTATAAGCTCTCTTTGTTCTTTTTCGAAATTGTTTTGTTATCCTATTCTGTATTTCTATGTAAATCTTAGTTATTAGCTTGTGAATTTCTACCAAAAAAATCTCTTCATTTATTTAGGTATTCTTCAATTCCTCTTAGTTGTATACAGGTCTAACACGTATTTCATTAAAGTTATCCCTACGTGAGGCATGTAGGTGGCTAGGTCAGTTAAGCATATGACTTCTGATTTCGGCTCAGGTCATGATCTCAGGGTTGTGAGATGGAGCCTCCCATCAGACTCTGTGCTGGGCATGGAGCCTGCTTAAGATTCTCTCTCTTTCCCTCTGCCGCCTGCCAAAATTAATAAATAAAATAAAATAAAATAAAAATTATCCCTAAGTATTTCCTGTTACAGTATGTTATATTATTACCCATCACATATTAAAGCACTTCAAAACCTAGCACTTAAATATGACAGTTCTCATAATCACAGAGTTTCTACAGAAACAGGTTTCAACTGCTTAGCTGGGTGGTTGAGATAAGGTCTATCATGAGGTTATAGTCAACCTGTTGGCCAAGGCTGTGGTCATCTCAAGACTAGAATGGAACTGAAGGATTTGCTTTCGAGGTCACTCACATGGTTAGTGGCAAGAATCAGTTCCTAACTGCTGACTACAGGCTTCAGAGGAATTCTCAGCAGGGCTACTCAAATGGTAGCTTACTTTTCTCAGAAACAGTGATCCAAGAGAGAGCTAGCAAGTGAGAAATTATCTAAGATGGAAACTGTAGACATTCATAACTTAATTTTGGAATTGACAAACTATCACTTCTGCCATGAGAATACCAGAATACCAGGAAGCTGACTGCCAAATATGTATAAATGAAATTCACAAATTTCATTTTCCACATGTTCATGGCTAAAATAACTTAATTTTGTAAATTTACCTGGTATCCTGGGAGATTACTTTCTAGATCAAATAGCATATTTTAAACTCCTTAGCACTTTCTATACAGTTGATCACAATGTCTACATCTTCCTTTTCAATCTATGCACCTTGTATTTCTTTTTGTTGCCTTATAGCTCTGTGTCTTTTATTATTATTTTTTTAAAGATTTTTTTTTTTATTTATTTGACAGACAGAGATGACAAATAGGCATACAGGCAGGTAGAGATGGGGAGGCAGACTCCCTGCTGAGCAGAGAGCCAGATGCGGGGCTCAATCCCAGAACCCTGGGATCATGACCTGAGCCGAAGGCAGAGGCTTTAACCCACTGAGCCACCCAGGCGCCCCTGTGTCTGACTTTTAGTACAGTGTTAAATCTGAGTGGCAAAAGCAGGTATCTTTGCCTTTTCTCAATGTCAGGAATAGTATTCAATCTTTGATCATTAAGTATGAAGTCTGCTGTAGGATTTTTATGCATATTCTCTATAAACGAGGAGGCTGCCTATTCCTAGGATCCTATAAGTTTTTAAATAGGAATGACTGAAGAATTATGACAAAATCCTTTTATCCAACTACTGAGGTATCATAAGCTTTTTCTTTTTTTCTAGATGGATAATAAAATGAATTACAGGGATGGATGCCTGAGTGGCTCAGTAGGTTAAGAGTCTGCCTTTGGCTCAGATCATGATCTCAAGGTCCTGGGATGGAGTCCCACATCAGCAGGGAGCCTGCTTCTCCCTCTACCTGCTGCTCCCTCTGTTTGTGCTCTCTCTATGACAAATAAATAAAATCTTTAAAACAAACATATAGTGGGTTATATTGATTGATTTTCTATTATCAAACAAACCTTTCATTCCTGGAATAAATTCCACTAGTTTTCATGTATTCTCCTTTAATATATTGGTGAATTCAGTTAGCCCTTATTTTGTTAAGGCTTTTTACATCTGTCACTGTGAGGTATGTTGGTCTGTAGTTTTAATGTTTTTGTCTGGTTTGGGTATTAGATTAATAATACTGGCCTCGTGATATGATTTGCATAGGGTTCCTTGCTCCTATATTTTCTGGAGAGAAACTGAAGAGAACTGGTATTATTCTTTCCTTAAATGTCTCTTAAATAAAATTTACCACTGAAGCTATCTGGGCCTGGACTTTTTGGGTTTAGGGGAAGATTTTACTTATGAATCCATCATTGTTATTAGGTATAGGAGTGATCAAATTTTCTATTTTTCCTTGGGTCAATTTAGATCGGCATTCAAGGAATTTGTCCATTTCATCTAAGTTGTTGAATTTATTGACACAAGTGTTCATAATCTCTCCTCAATTTTTTGATGGTCTATACCATATGTAACTGTCCACTTGCTCATTCCCGATAACAGTATTTGTGTCTTCTCTCATATATTTTTTTAAGATTTTATTTATTTGACAGACAGAGATCACAAGTAGGCAGAGAGGCAGGCAGAGAGAGGAGGAAGCAGGATCTCCGCTGAGCAGAGCACCCGACGTGGGGCTCGATCCCAGGACCCTGGGATCATGACCTAAGCCGAAAGCAGAGGCTTTAACCCACTGAGCCACCCAGGTGCCCCTTCTCTCATATTTCTTGATCACAATGGCTAGAACTGCAGTACCTAATACAGCAGCCACTGGCGACACATGGCTTTCGAATTTTATTTGACTGAATCAGATCAAAATTTGTTTTCAAATTTTCAATAAATTTCAGGTGCTTAATAGCCATATGTGGTTAATGGCTGCAGTTTTAGAGAGTGTAGCTGGAGAACATTTTCATCTTCACAGAAAGTTCTATTAAACAGAACTGGAGCTTTATCAATGTTATTGCTCTTTTTGAAAAATCAGCTTTTGGTTTTCACTGATTTTCTCTACTGTTGGCCTGCTTTACATTCACAGATTGTAGCTCTTCACTTCTACTTATTTCGGGTGTGAAGTGCTCTTGCATCTTCATAAGGTAAAAGCATTGATTCTGACTTTTTCTAATATAAAGAATTAAAAGCTATCAATTTTCTTATAAGCACTTCTTTAGTTACATTACGTAAGTTATGTTATTTCCATTCTCATTCAGATCAAAATAGCTTCAAGTTGCCCATATGAATTCTTTAACTCATGAGTTACTTAAACATGGGGTTTACTTTCAAAATATTTGAGTATTTCTCAGGGAGCACCTAGCTGGCTCAGCAGAAGAGCAAGTGACCCTTTATCACAGGGTTGTAAATTCAAGGCCCACGTTGAGTGTAGAGATTACTTCAAAAAAGAAAAATTGGAGGACTTCTCAGATATCTTTCTGTTACTGATTTCTATTTTTAAGTTCCATTTGGGTCAGACTTAAATTCCATTTGGAATTCCACAATGGAATTCTATTAATTGCATTTGGTCAGATCAAATTTTCAATCATTTGTGGGACCATACTGAGGCCTGAGGTCAGGGATATTAAGGCAAGCATTGTCAGTAAGGTGAGAGTATTTAAGTTTTATCAAGCCTACAATGCTTCTCTGTCAACTGCTAATCCTTCATCATCTTCATAAACATGTTCTGAGTATAGACTGATCAAAAGTATGGGTCAAATTCAAGTGAGATTCTTCTCTTCTACCCTTTCTCTCTCTTCCTCCTACCATCTTACTCCTTTATCTTACCAGGGCTCTTGACCTTTGCAGAAGTGTGGCTGAAGGTCATCCTTCCAAGAACCCCAGTTTCTCCCCTCTCCTCTAATTTCCTCCCGACCAAATCTCAGAGATTAGTCACTACAGAGAGAAGGTTGGAGCAAAAGAAATGAAAAGGAAGAACCACAATACCTTTTACGTCTTAACCGTGAAGGGCACACACTCTTACTTCTGCCATATTCCATTTATTAGAAGTGAGTCATTAAGTAGAGCACATGCCTTTTGAAAGGAGGAGTATCAAAGAATTTGTGGATACATTTTATACCACCAGAATAATGTCATGGTTTTTACTTTAAATAGTCATACATCTTTTTAAAAGAAATTAAGACAAGGAAAGGAAATATGTACAGTCATTTATTTGTAGACAGATTTATTATTTCTGTTTCTCTATTTCTTCCAATAATTAATGAGTCAGCAAACTAAGTCCCTGGGCCAAATCAAACCTACTGCCTGTTTTTGCATGGCCTGATGCTAAGAATGGCTTTTACATTTTTTAAATGATTGAGGGGAAAAAAGGAAAAATATTTTTGTGACATGCGAAAATCATATGAAATTTAAATTTCAGTGTCCGTTACAAAGTTTTATTGGAACACAGCCATGCTTATTTATTTACGTATTCCCTAGGCTCCTTTCACAGTAGAAGGGAGATGTTTCAACAGAGACCATAAGACCCACAAAGCCTAAAATATTTACTACCTGGCTTTTTGCAGAAAAGTGTACCAGTACTTACTATTCATCCAAGTTACCATCTGATGGTAATTTTAGCCTTTAGCTTAAAGAACTTCTACTATCAAGGTGCCTGGGTGGCTCATCAGTTAAACATTCGAATCTTGATTTCGGTTCAGGTCATGATCTCAGGGTCACGTTGATGGATGGGCTCAGTGCTAAGTGTGGAGCCTGCTTAAGAGTCACTCTTTCTTGGGTGCCTGGGTGGCTCAGTGGGTTAAGCCTCTGCCTTCGGCTCAGGTCATGATCCCAGGATCCTGGGATCAAGCCTCGGGCTCTCTGCTCAGCAGGGAGCCTGCTTCCCTCTCTCTCTCTGCCTGACTCTCTGCCTACTTGTGATCTCTGCCTGTCAAATAAATAAATAAAATCTTAAAAAAAAAAAAAAAGAGTCACTCTTTCTCTCCCTCTGCCCCTCCTCCCACTGCTCAAACACCTTCTCCCTCTCTAAAAAAAATTAAATAAAAAAAATATAAAGTTGAACTTTCTGATTAAAAAACAAAATTTCCATTATCATTTCTTATAGAATATAAATTATGGTGACAAATTCTCTCAGATTCCTTTCATCTGAGAACATCTTTATTTCAGGTTCATTTTTAAAGACTATTTTGGCTAATAGTTAGACATTGTAGCAACACTAAATTCTGTTACATTTTTCTGGAAACTGTTGATTTTTCTTCTAACAGGTATTTAACTTGTCTGGACCCAAACTAAAAATACAGAAATTTTGCCTGAAAATTGAGTTCTGTTGCGGGGGTTGGGGAGGGCAGTGTTATGTTTGTTTTGGGCGGGGGGAGATTTTAATTATGATTTTTGGATATTTTTCCATCTCTACTGCTTTAATAAGTCAGGTGTTAATCGAATCATTATTCCCCTGTATTGAATGTGCCATATTTTCTTTTGGCTGCTTTCAAGATTTTCTCTTTATCTTTCACATTTGGCAAACAATGTGCCTGATAATGGTTTTCTTTTTTATTTATTCTACTTGGAAGTCACAAATCTTCTTGGATCTCTAAGTCAGTTTTTTGTTTTTTTTTTTTAAATCAAACATGAAATGTTTTTGGCACTATTTCTTCAAGTATTTCTCTGCCTCTTTCTCTCTCCCCTCTATTTATGGGACTAAGATAGCAAGACTTCAGTATTTCTCCCACAGGAGTTATGGAGATACAAAAGGCCCTCTGTCAAAAAAAGGAGCAAACTTGCAAATCTCACCTACTGCAGTTTTATCTTTCAAAGGTCATCTCCTATTTGGTTTGCACTGCTTTGTTTACCAGCTTCCCTGAGTACTCACAGCTGTTAGCCAGGTATGATTGGCAGAATTTATACTCTAACTTTGTGTTTTAGCCCTTTGGCAGCTTACTCAGTTCCAGGATTTTCCTCCTAAATTCCAAGTTGTTTTGCCAATCCTCAACTTTTGTTCTCTGATACCTCAAGTCAGTATGGTTGTGGTCAGTTGTCTCTGGGGCCATGGGAGTTGGGGAGCACCTTGTTTAAAAAGACACAGATTCACAATTCTTTTCTACTGCTTTACTTACTTCAAAGAATAAACTCTCCTCTGGTTTCTGCTTCTTTTTGGTCTTTCAGTGGGGTTTTTGTTGTTGTTGTTTTGTCTTTTTCCAGTGCTTTCAAATCATTTTGTTATTTTTAAATTTTTTCCAGGTTTTATCATTGTTACCTGTGGAAGGGTTCATTCACCTTGCCAATTATCCATTACCTAAAGCTGGTAGTTCCCTGTATTTTTAAAAACAGTCTCCTAGACCTGAATTTGTAATTTTATATATTATAAAATTTTAATTACTGGTAGTACTATATAGGAAATGGAATAAACTACCTAAAATAATGGAAAAGCTCCAACTTCCATAAATTTGCATGTAAATGTAGATAAATATATCATTTCTTCATGCAGGGGCGCCTGGGTGGCTCAGTCCTTAAGCATCTGCCTTCAGCTCAGGTCATGATCCAATGTGGGATAGAGTCCCCCATTGGGCTCCCTGCTCAGTGGGAAGCCTGTTTTTCCCTCTCCCACTCCCCTTGCTGTGTTCCCTCTCTTGCTGTCTTTCTCTCTGTCAAATAAATAAATAAAAGCTTTAAAAAAAAAAATTCCTCATGCAGCCTATGCTGTACATGGTGCCCTCCTATTCTGAACCCATATCTACTAAGCTGGGATGGACTGAGGGTCATGAAGATCAGCAAAACAAATAAACTACCTGCCACTATTTAAAAGTAAAAAAAATTTAAACTCCCCCAAAAGATCTGTAGGCTCTTTTAAATAATGTCCCATGGATTAAAAGATTTAGAAGAGGAAGATAGCTAACTGAAATGAAGACTTACTGTATACTTTTTAGAAACAGCAATAATTAATAGTAACACGATGTTCTTTTTAAAATGAAATACTTACCATTGTTCTTTCTAAAATAAGAAAACATTTTTAATAGTATTTTTCAAAATGCATTACACATTTTCTTATACAACAGTGAAAGCAGAACTAAAGAACCCACAACATTGCTTTTAGAAATTCTAATTACATTCTCCTTTCACTGATAATTGGATCCTAAAATTTCATGGAATTTCAATCACAAAACTGTGAAATTAACAAAGTAAATCTATGGTAATTTGTAAAAAGCTCAGAATATGTAAGTAATTTAAGTCCATTATTTGCAAATTGCTGAGTTGGGCTTTGAGTATTTTAAAAGACCTCTTCATCCTCACTATAGCAATTGCCAAGAAACTATAATCCCACAACAGGCAAAAGAACCCATTTTCATTCAGAATGAGTATAACAAATAGAAGGGAGGAAATGGAGACCAAGGGCATCTTTTCACACTAATTTTATAAAAAAAAATTTAAAAATTAAAAAAGAATATCCATCGTGATTCTCATTCTTTCTTAAGCCAAAACATTAATGTGGTGGCTTTACTCTAAACCAGAGACAGAAAGGTCTGATAGAACTGCAATCAAACAAAGTGGATTAAACAATGATACACAGAAGCAATACTGCTGATGTTCAAATTAAAGCATAAACAAGCATAAAATCAGCCAAAATTAGAAAGGGGCAGAGGAAACTTTTGGCAGTGTCAGA
Organism: Lontra canadensis; assembly: GCF_010015895.1. Taxonomy (NCBI): domain Eukaryota; kingdom Metazoa; phylum Chordata; class Mammalia; order Carnivora; family Mustelidae; genus Lontra; species Lontra canadensis. The sequence continues at coordinate 16,565,022 of NW_022631022.1, forward strand.
TATGGCAATTAACTAGACTGTGCTAATGATTTCAAAAGTGCATATATATGTTAAAACTTATCAAACTCTATGCTTTTGCATGCGATTTTACCTCAATTAGATTTCAATAAAGCTTTTTTAAAAAATTAGCAGGAAAAAAATCATTACTCGATTTGTAACCATCACTCAGCTACTTTAAAGACAAAACTGGAAACCAATTCAGACTCTAAAACCAAGTATAATTAACAACTCAAGGATCACAGGCAAAAAATAGTCACCCAAGTTCAAAGAAAAGGTATATCAACTTTTTCAAAAGAAAGAAGAAATAAAGTCTCAATATCCTGAGACTGGTCAAAGGATTATGGAGGTCACATTGTCAAGGCAATTTATGTCCCACCCTGGTGCAGAATGCTCTTGGTTTCCATTTCCAAACAGATACGTGATGACACAGAGTTTATCAGGATTTGCAGCCTTACTGTACTTCTCTTCCTTGCACCTCTGCAGAATCTCTAAGCTCCTCTGGTGGACTGGGTGCTGGAGAAAGCTAAAACTATCCATACTTTTCAAAATTGCACATGGCGCTGTATCATCATGCCCTTAGGAAGCAAAAGAAAAACAAAAAAATGGAGAAAAGAAAAAAGATATTATATAAGCCCAAACCAATAGAGAATCAAGGACAATGCTGCCAACTATTTTAAGAATATATTTTTAAAAATGTATCAAGTAATATGCATTAAATGTGAATAAATTTTCTAAACTGATTTGAGGAAATCACACAAAAATAAAAGGAAAATACAAAGGTCTTTTTTAGGTATTCAAAGTATTCCTTTCAGTACTGAAAGTGTTGTGAATTAATATCATACTAAAAATTTCTAATTTAAAAAATTAGGGAAATTTCAAAACAATTTGTATGTTTATTTTTTTAAACAGGCCCATTTTTATCAGTTCTGAAATATAATTAGCATATAGTTGGCAACAATGCAAGGAACAATGATGGAACCCCAAAGAAAAATACACCCAAAACAATTTACCAAAAGTTAAATAATTCTTTCACAAATCTTGCAATTAACCACACTTGTAGGAATTCCAACAAGTGTGTCAATGTTTAAAGAACAGGAAGAAAAGCACCATAGAGCAGGGAAACCCAGCAGCACTTTGGTATTTATAAATCTGAAAAGAGAGTTGGAAAATGTACCTCACCACCACTTAGTCAAGTGAGACAAAATCAACTATTTGTGGGAAAGGGAAGAGAGCATGTTCAAGGAAGGACCAAAGCCCCAGATTAGTGCTATTGAAACAGTGAGTCACTCTAACAATAAAAGGAGGCTGGCGGGAGGTCAGTACCATTAATATTAGTAATAGATGGATTAAAAGAAAATAGGCATCTCCAGGTTTTTTGTGGGCGGGGGGGAAGGTGTTGATTATCATTTACTCAAAGAACATCTCTAAAGTTAGGACGTTTAGTTCAAATTTATGTAGGTGTGCCTTTAAAAAACAAAAGGGAACAGTTTAACAATAGAGACAAAGTGAGCAACACAATGAATCAAGTTTCATTAATGCATATTTACTGTATAATTAGGAATGAGATACTATCTATGAATAGTTCTCAATGCAGAATCATTTAAAAAGTTAAATAGAGGCAGAGTAGTTCAAAGAGGTTTGCAAAGCAGGGTTTAGTCTAACTAAAATTCCTTAAACTAGATTACTAGATCCAGAGAACAAGCAGCCACATTTTAGCTTAGGAGATGGAATCTTGCATCAGATAATAAGATACTTATAAATAGCAGATTTTTAAAAATAAAGTAGATTTGAAAATTATTTTCATATCCAATACTGAAAAAGTAAACTAATAAAACACTATTCTCATTCATCCAATGTGGAGAGCACATAGCTGCAAATGTTCAGTATTTCAAAAAGAGACAAATATCAAGTTATCCATCATTTCTTAGCTGAAGAACATCTCAGTAAAAATACTCTATGCCCATTATCAATGATCCACTCCACCATCTTTGATGGGCTTCTTAAAGAAAGCATGCTTAGTTAGGCTCAGACTAGCCTATACGTGTTAGTTGGTGGTGCCAAGAGGTAGGTATCAGTTGAGGGGGACCATCTGAGGGAAAAAAAAAAAAATGCCTGGAAAGTTCTATTTATACTCTAACCAAACTGTAATTTTAAAAAGTTATCACAAGACTTTCAGGCATCTTGATAATCTGCCAGTCAGAAATAATTTTAAGGAGATTATGGTATTAAAGTGTTCTATGTAAAAGTTTAGGATATTAAATATACTAAATTAGTAAGCAGTTTGAAGAAATCGCTTGACATTACTACAGCAACTGTACTCTTTTGTCTAATAAACTGTGGCAATGACATCTGGATATGGGTAATTTTGTATTTGTGACTATTTTAGGACTTACCATCATACCTATCTTTTTTTTAACGTCTTTCATTCTGCTTTCTACACCTTCTTTTAACTCTCTACTATTTTAGACTATAATACTATTTCCAAACCTTAAACTGATCTCATTTGCTGTTAACAATGCCCTGTTAAGGTGGTTAAATTTCCTAGGATAGTTTGTAAGTACAGATTGAGGAAGAGTTATTGTCTAAGGAGTCTCGTAACTCCTAAAACACTTTCATTTAGTGTTGGTTTATGCTAGTTCCTGGTATAGTTTGTTAATTCCTTACCTTGAGATTATGTACCAAAAATACAAGATAAATTCAGACCCCATATCAATGCATGGTAAAGATATGGGGCACTGATTTTTTTTTTTTTTAAGTAGTTTAAGAACAATCTAAGGCCTAAGGTTAGATCGCTAAGGTCCTTTTATTTCTCTGCTCAAGGCTAATGGACAGAATTTTTCAATCTTTTCAGTGACAGAAAAGTCTAAGCTCCCTGAAGGTACTACACCATATAATGGAACTCTATCCTAGTTATTCATTCAAACCTGAAGCCATGTCTCTGATCCTAAAGTAGTTGCTGTAATGCCAGCTTCCAGGCCACACAGCCATTAAAGGTGTATCTCACACATTGCAAACCACCACAATCTCAAGTAAAAATTTGATAAGCTTAAAAAATATTTACATCTATGTAATCCTCAATAAAGATACAGAACATTTTCATTATCTCAGCAAGTTATTTCAACCCCTTCCTATCAATACCACCCATGCCTTTGCAGAAGCTATCGTACTATATTATTTCGCCTGTTCTTAAACTAAATGAAAGCATACACTATGTACCTTTTCATGCCTGGCTTTTTTGCCCAGTATATTTTGTGACTCATGATACTCATGAGAATCAGTAATCTGTTCTTTTTTACTCAGAATAATGTTACATGGTAGGAATGTATCACAACATGGTTATCTTTTCTTCCATTGATAGATTTTTGGGTGTTTCTAACTGGGGACTATTAAGAATAAAGATACTATGAACATTCTTGTGTTTTGTGTAGAATAGTTCCATTGAAATATAAACCACATACTATACAATTCACTTATTTAAAGTGTACAATTCAATGGTTTTTAGTATAACTCCTGAAGCTATTGAACTATCACCACAATGAATTTTAGAATACCTTCAACATACTAAAAAGAAACCATTTTAATTAACCTTTTTAATTATCCTTCCCCTCATCATTTCCCAGCTTGCCTACTCCAGCCCTAGGCAAACACTAATCTACATTCTACCTCTACAGATTTGCCTATTCTAGACATTTCACATAAATGCAATCATACATTTGTGATTTGTGATACATGCAACAGGTGGCCTGTGTTGTTGAGTTTCCATATATGTCTTATTATATACTATTTTTATTCCTCTATTTAATACTGTCTTCTTTTATATTAAACAGATGTTTTCTAGTATATTCTTATTTTTTGTCATTTATATTACCATATTATTTTTTAGTTATTTTCTTTGCAAATACCAAGAGAATTATAATTAACATCTTACAACAATCAAGTCTGGATTTAAAATTGCTTAAGTCCAACGGTATATAAAAATGTTTCTCTTCATTGGGGAGGGTATGCTCTATGGTGAGTGCTGTGAAGTGTGTAAACCTGGTGATTCACAGACCTGTACTCCTGGGGCTAATAAAACATTACATGTTAATAAAAAAAAATGTTTCTCTTCTATAGCTCCATTCTCTTCCTCCTCCTTTATACTGTTACTGTCATACAAATTATACCCTTAAAATGTCATGCCCATCAACAAAGATTTATAATTATTGCTTTGTATAGTTGTCTTTTAAATCAAATTAGAGAAAAAAGTTACAAAATGTAAAAAAATATATATTCATACTATATTTTATACTGCACTCTATAGTTGCCTTTAATGGCACTTCAAGTGCTTTCAAGTTACTATTTAATTTCCTTTCATTTCAGCCAGAACTCACTGAAGTATTTCTTGTGGGGCAGATCTGGTAATACTAGCTCAGGATTTGTTTATCCACAAATGTCTTAATTTCATGGTCACTTTGAAGGGTAGTTTTACTGAATATGGAATTAATTATTTAAATTCAATTAATTAACATACAGTATATTATTAGTTTCAGAGGCAGAATTCAGTGATTCATCAGTCTTACATAATACCCAGTGCTCATTACATCACGTGCCTTCTTTAACGTCCATCACCCAGTTTCCCCATCACCCCACACTCCTCCCCTCTTCAACCTCAGTTTGTTTCCTATGATCTCTTCTGATTTGTCTCCCTGTCTGATTTTGTCTTGTTTTATTTTTCCCTCCCTTCCCCTATGATCCTCTGTTTTGTTTCTTAAATTCCACATATCAGCAAGATATGATAATTGTCTTTCTCTGATTGACTTATTTCGCTTAGCATAATACCCTCTAGTTCCATCCACATCATTGCAAATGGCAAGATTTCATTATTTTGATGGTTGAATAGTATTCCATTGTGTATATATACCACATCTTCTTCATCCATTCATCTGTCGACAGACATCTGGGTTCTTTCCACTACTGTGGACATTGCTGCTAAAAACATCGGGGTGCAGGTGCCCCTTCAGATCACTGCATTTTTATCTTTGGGGTAAAGTACCTAGTAATGCAACTGCTGGGTTGTAGGAGGCTCTATTTTCTTTCTTTTTTTTTTTTTTAAGATTTTGTTTATTTATTTGACAGAGAGACAGTGAGAGAGGGAACACAAGCAGGTGGAGTGGGGGAGGGAGAAGCAGGCTTCCTGCTAAGGAGGGAGCCCAATGCAGAGCTCAATCCCAGGACCCTGGGATTATGACCTGAGCTGAAGGCAGATGCTTAACGACTGAGCCACCCAGGTACCACTCTATTTTCAACTTTTTGAGAGACCTCCATATTGTTTTCCAGAGCAGGTACACCAGCTTGCATTCCCACCAATAGTGTAGGACGGTTCCCCTTTCTCCATGTCCTCACCAACATCTTGTCATTTCCTGACTTGTTAATTTCAGCCATTCTGACTGGTATAAGGTAGATAGCAATCTCACTGTGGTTTTCATTTGTGAATACAGAATTCTTGACTCTCTTTTTTCTTTCAGCACTCTGAATATGTCCAGTATTGCCCTCTAGCCTCAATGGTTCCTGATGATGAATCAACTGTCAATCTTGCTAAGGACACTTTGTATATGAATTACTTCTCTCCTGATGCTTTCAATATTTTCTATCTCAGGACAATCTAATTATGATGTATCTAAGTTTGGATCCTTTGTGGGTTGTTGATCTTCTTGGGTATATAGTCTTTTCAGAAAATTTGAAGAGTTTTTGGCCATTATTTCTTGAAACATTCTTACTACCCCTTTCTCTGTCCTTCTAAACTGCCAGATGCCAGGGTACTTTATTGTGTCCTACAGGTCTAAAAGCTCTGTTCATTCCTATTCATTCTTATTTCTTTTTTTCTGTTCCTTAGAACAGATAATCTCAACTGATCTATGGTCAAGTTCACTGATTCTGGCCTCGCCTATTCAAATCTGTTGCTGAACTCTTCTAGTGAATTTCTCACACACATATAAATTAATATTTTATATGTAGTGAGACACTGTTCTCATACTTTCCTTTAGTTCTTCAAATATGGCTGCCTTTGAACATATTTAAAATAGTTTAAAGACTTTTTTAAGTTCAAGGTCTGGCTTTCCTCAGCAATAGTTTCTATTGATTCCTTTTTTCACACATACAGGTCATTTTCTTTTCTTTGTATATGTGTGTGTGTGTGTGTGTGTGTGTTTCAGAATTTTGTGTAGAACACCAGATATTTCAAATAATATAACATGGCAACTCTAGAAATCAGAGTCTCCCTTCTTCCCAGGATTTGCTGTTTCACATAATTATTGCTACTATCCTGAATTAATTCTGTAAAGTCTGTTTGCTGACCAAACAAATCATTACTATTTCTCACTCTAAGTCCCAGCAGGGCCAATATGTAGCTTCACACACACTGACTACTTAAATAATTCCACTAAGAACACTACATGGCTTTCTGATCACCATAATACACATTATGCAATTATAACAAATCAATTCTTGAAAAGAATAAACTGAATTTTTATTTAAAAGTCTTAAATTGGGGGCACCTGGGTGGCTCAGTGGGTTAAAGCTTCTGCCTTCGGCTCAGGACATGATCCCAGAGTCCAGGGATAGAGGCCCGCATCAGGCTCTCTGCTCAGCAGGGAGCCTGCTTCCCTCTCTCTCTCTGCCTGCCTCTCTGCCTACCTGTGATCTCTGTCTGTCAAATAAATAAATAAAATCTTTGAAAAAAAAAAGTCTTAAATTGTGTTCCTTAATCTGGAAGTCTATGAAAATAACAGTCAAAAAGTAGATTTTAATTTGATATGATTTGTGTTTGGATGGCTTGATGAAGAAAAAGAATGTCAGGGAATTCCATAAGAAAATCCAAGATTTTTTTAGTTTAGTATCAGGATATTTATTAGCAATTTAGCTAAGAGACACTAAAATTTTTTGTAAATATACTCTCAAAGGATGTGAAGATATATTGTGCATCTGTAGTCAACATCTTCTTTCTTCCCTAAAAGATTATCTTTGAACTCTTAGTCTCATTCAAATTCTGAACTTGATTACCTTCTGCCTTCCACTTCTACTTAAATAATTTTCCTTCTACTTAAATTCCACTTAAATTCTACTTAAATTCCACTTCTGCTTAAATAATCTCTAATTCCAATATTTCATTTTCACTATGTCTCCATACTATTCATGGTCATTTTAAAAGTTCTGAAACTATTATTTATCCATTTTCACAATTATTCTGTTAGTTTTTGTTCTGTAATGCTATAATGTTCTAAAATTTTATGGCACCCTTTTATCCTAAATCCATGCAGAAGGAGCAAAAATGCTAAATACTGGCATTGATAGTAATATACTGCAATATAATTATTTCCTGTAACAAATCTGCTCAATCAAAATACAAATGAACTATGACTTTTCTTTTTCTTGATAAAAAGTGAAATTTTAAAAGTTTATCCAATGAGACTTCTGGGTTGTTGGTAATATTCTACATCTTAATCTAGGTGATAGTTTCAGGGTGTGTTCACTTTGTGATAATTAACTGAGCTATACATTTTTGGGAGCACAGTTTTCTTCTATATGCATGTTATAGCCTTAAATAAAAGAGTATTCAAAAAGTTTATTATATGGATGCTCTGTGCTGGCCGGAAAGAAAAATTAGACTACAAAAGAAGAAGAATCTAGACATGATCAAAGTAGAAAAAATACACTATCATTTTGTTGATCATTAACATTTTGTATCTTTGTACCAAAGGATAATAATAAACATACAACCAGCTTTCACAAATAAGATTTTAAATACCAAAAGAACACAAAAACAACGTGATTAATCTTTTTAGAAAGCAATATTTCCAATAGTAAATACAAGAAAAGTTTCTTCTCATAGTCAGTTATATCTTAGTAGAATACTTACCAATTTTTACAATTTTCAAAACTGGTAAATCCACCATGATAATTAATAATGTATCTTAAATTAAAAGAAAAAACTTTTCCTTAGAGCTTTTTACAAAGAAAGCCTCTTAGAGATAATTTTGTAAAAGGTAAAGTAGGTTTAAGATATTCCTTTTATTTTCCAAAAAAACTGTATTTCTCCCTATTTACAAAGGCCAGTTTGTACATATTATAATCTGAAATACAGAAACTAAGCTTTTCCCTCTCATTTCAGAAATACAATCTCCCAAATATAAATATTCATTTGGAATATGCAAAAGCTGAACTTAAAAGTTTTACTGCTAGTGCACATGCTGAAAATCCATGTAAGTAAATCTGGGAGTCCTGAAAGTACAGATGGGTCCTAGTGCGCTTCTACTGAAGCTTTTCTGGACAGAACACTTTATTTTAAATGGTTACATATATATTAGTAAATCCTCACTATGCAACAGTGGTCTATCTAAGGCTAGAGCTACAGTAAGCAAAAGTGTGATTTTTTTTATTTTTTTCTTTTTCTTTTTTTTACACTGTGATTTTCATTAGGTAACAAATGCTTATGAAGATAAGATGCCTTCATGCAGATTGTGAACTATGGTATTTCATGATTTAAGGGGAAGAGACACAGAAAAAGTATCCTGCTCCATTCATTTCTAAATTTCAAAGTAAAATCCAATGAACTGAGTTAAGGGTAGGAAGAAAAGAAAATTAACATTCATAAACAGATTCATCTATTATTACCTGGCTTTACCGCCACAATTCTGAAGACAGTATTTTGGGGAAAAAAAAAAACAACAAACTTCTAATAGTCACAAAATCACAAAAATTTCTTCTCTTCAAAGTAAGGTTATCTCCTGCCCCCTACCTCCATCCAATTTTTCTATCTCCTGATTTACGCTTCCACATTAAATTGTTTCATCTGCATAAAAACTATTGCATAAGAAAATAAAGGTTATCAATATTTAATTCTATATAAGTAAATGGTAAAGTATCATTTCGTTTTTTTGTTTAAAAATTTACCAATGTCTTACTAAAAGTACCTATTGAATATCAGGTGCTTTACATACATTACTCCTCTCAGTATTTATTAATAAAAATATACCAACACATATATATAAACAAACACCATGTATTCACTTAACTCAAGTACCAAGCACACTGGAACTAATCAGATCTGAAAATGATGTTAGGATATGGTTAAGAAAACAAAAGAGAACAAAATTATTATGTCTCTACTCCTTAAGAGAGGTAAAAAATTAAAAGATAAGTATGGTAGAATACTAATATCTACTGCTTACCAGTTTTTGTCTGAATGTGTCTTTTCCCAGCTTCCCTGAAAGCAACCATGGCTCTGAAAAAAGCTCTGAGAACTGCCCATCGGAAAACAGCTACGGGATCAATTCCAATCATCCCAGAGATAAATGCATTCTTGCTACTTCTTAGAAGAGCTACAATGTCAGGGCGCATATGATCTGTATTTTTTTCCCGGAAATCCTACACAAAAAAAGTATCAGTGTTATTTTTGAAAAAATTATTAAACCAAGAAGATAATAGGTGACATGTTTGAAAAGTGGTTTACTAAAGAAGTGAATTCTGTTCTAGGTAGCTAACTGGACCAGACACCTTTGATAAAGTTCCAGCCAATCCTAAAACTATTGAATTCTATAATACATTTAGATGACAGTAAATAGTCTACAATTTTATTGTAGCTTGTTAAGTAGAGAGCCTCTCTGAAGGGGTATCACATAAAATTACCAGACAGCTGAATGAAAGAAAGGAGCCAGACATGAGAAGACAAGGAACAGTGTTCCAAACAAAAGGAATACAACACCTATTATGAACAGGTGGTAGGACAAGTTAGTAGACAAACAATAAGATCAGGAGCTGGAACATTCTGGGCAAGGGTGAGAGTGGTGAAAGATTTGGCAAATAAATAGGTATTGCAAACCTGAGTTAGGAGTTTGTAGATTTTATTCAAATATAAAAGAAAGCCAATGGAGCTAAAAGATATTTTATAAATATCACTGGATGCTGCAGAGGAAATGAATTTATACAAGGAATGGAAAACAGGAGACCAGCTATTGAAATAATCCAAACAAAAGGTGATGGTGACTTAAGACTACATTGGTGGTAACAGCATAAAGGGAAAATAGTTACTATATTTGGGATATGTTTTGGAAGTAAGGCAAAGAATTAGCTGGTGTATTATAGCATGGTGAAAGAATGAGGGAATAAGGTTAACACCTATATTTTGGGTTTTAGGAACTAGGTGGAGGTACCATATTGATATGGAGAAGTCTAGAGAAAAGAGAAGACTTAGGGATACGAAATGAATTAAAGAGATCAGTTTTGTGCAAGTGAAGTTTGAGATGGTGAGGATAACGAGAGCAGCAAGTAACATTTATTGAAAGGTAGTATGTGTGTGGCACTCTTCTGAGCACTTTACATGTATTTTCTCATTTAAGCTTATTTCATCCACCTACCAATTGCTTGAGATAGATATTATTATTACTCCTATTTTATACATGAAGAAACTCAGTCATGGAGAAGTTAACTATCCTGGCCCCTATAACACAGTAAGTAAAATAGGGATTCAAAGATAGCCACTCATTATCACTATACCGTATCTGCATACAGACACCAAGAAAGCAGATGAATATATGTGCCTAGGAGGCCTACAGAGACTGCAGAAAATATACATATTACCTAAGGACTGTAAATAGACAGTACAAACCACTTGCTGATAGGGGATGGGGGGATTTAACAGAAGAAAATGGGTTAAAATATCCCACAGAAAGACAAGAAGAATAAAAAGTTTACACTCAGTGGAAGAATGTTCCAGACTGATATGTATAGAGTAGGCATTTGGCTGTAATCACACCCAGATAAAAGGATTAAAAGTTGGTAAGTAAATCACTCAGAGTTGGTGCAACTTGACATAACAGCTCTTTAACTCAGAATTCTATGAGGAGCATGTCTAGTATGATGTTTTCCAGAAGGCAGTTTGGACTTCTTTAGGGGTTTCCTTTCCTAGTCTTTGTTCTCCTAAGAACAGGAGAAAAGGAGAAACAGGCCAAGAATCTTGGTCCTTGGCTTGTCCCTTAACACCCTTTGAGCAAAAGTATATATTATAAAAGTTAGTAAAACTGATAAAAATTTTCAAATCCAAATCATCACCACCACCATCACTGGCTAATACTTACCAAGGGCAAATAAGACGTCAGGCACTAAGTTAAGCACTATACATAACTTATTCAATTCTAACAATTACTTAATAAGGTAGAATAATTACAAACCATAATTTACTGATAAGTAAACAGAAAGATAAAGAAGCTTGCCAAAGGTCAAACATAGTAAGTACTACAGGAACTGAAAATTGTCTGTTTTATACCGAAGACCATTCCATCCTATTAATAACTATACCGTACAAAGTAAAATTCTAGAATTTTTTCCCATGATGGGTGTCAAATGCTGATGGAAACCTTTATTTTCCAAACATAATGGTCTCATCTGTCTTTATAGTTCCAGATTTCTAAGTTTATTTCATAAACTAATCATATCATTCTTCTTGAAAATTTTCTCTTGGTTTCTATTAACAATACATTTTGTGATTTACTACTTACCATATTTGAAATTCTTGGGGTTTGGTCTTATGTACTCTTGGAAAAATTTTCACTCAGTCATCTTACATCAGGTGATCTCAACCGTAGTAATGGCTTTAAACACTATCTATATGACGAGGCCCAATCTGTATTTCCAGCTCAGATCTTTGTTGTTACGTCTGAGACCCATTTCTACACCTTAAAGGTATTTCAAACTTAAAAGCGAATGCCTAGGACTAGTATTACTTCAATGTATGGAAGCATTCGCCAGTGAAACCATACAGGCCTGGAATTTCCTCTATGGGGAAGTTTAAACTGCTGATTCAAATTATGTAACGGAAATAGGCGTCTCAGGTTTTCCTGTATTTCTGGTGTCAGTTTTGACGTGTTATTTTCATGGAATTCTCCATTTTATCTATGCTGTCAAATTTATTGGCAAATATGTTGAGACCCTTCTTAACATCTGTTGAGTATGTAGTTAAGTCCTCTTTTTCTTTTCTGGCATCTACTTTTAAAATCTTTTTTTCTATTATAGATTATTTTCTATTACTTTTTTTCATTTTATTTTATTCTATTACCTTTTATTATTTTCTGTTACCTTTTCAAGGAACAAATATTTGGCTTTGTTAATTTCTCTACTGCATGTCTGTTTTCTATTGCATTAATTTCTAGTCTTCCCTTTATTATTTCCCTCTAATTTGAAGGGGGATTCATCTGCTGTTCTTTTTTCAGTCTCTTGAAATGGAAGCTTAGATAATTACTTTCAACCATTCTTCCTAATGCATGCAGTTAAAATTATAAATCATTGCTTTAAATGCATCCTACCAATTGCTACAGATTCTGCAAATTTTAGTATGTTGCATTTTTATTAATGCTCAGTTTTAAATCAGCACTATAGAAGCACATAGATGACTCAAATGGTTAAGTGTCTGCCTTCAGCTCAGGTCATGAGATCAAGCCCCATGTAGGGCTCCTGCCCAGTGGGGAGCCTCCTTCCCTGCTCTTCCCTGCTGGTGTTCACTCTTGCTATCTCTGTCTGTCTGTCTCTCTCTCTCTCTCAAATAAATAAATAAATATAATCTTTAAATATAAATAAATAAATAATGAAATTAGCATTGTGATTGTGATTTCTTTTTTGACTCATGGGTTACATAGAAGAGTTGTGTTTAAACATTCAAAGACGGTCTAGCTATCCTTATGATATGCCAAGTAGGTCAGTTTTTAATAATGCTATTCAATTTTTTAGTTTTTACTCATTTTGCATCTTATTCTGTTAGCTACTAAAGAGATATATATTAAAATCTACAATTAGATGGATTTTTCCAGTTCTTCTTTTATTCTCCCTTTGGTTTTTGTATAATGAATCCAATCGGTAAGTACATACAACTTTTGATGTTGTGTCTTCCTATCAAACTGGCTCCTTTTATTTTTATGAAATGTGCATCTTTATCTTTAGTAATACTTCTTGCTGTAAAATCTACCTTGTCTGCTAATAATTTCTTTTCTTATAAATTTCTTTATAATTTTTTTCATCCTTTTACTTTCTATATATACTTTTTCTCTATATATATTTTTTCCATTCTTTTACTTTCAACCTTTCTAAGGATGATTAATCACAGGCACAAGTGTATATACTGTATGATTCCATTTACCTGAAATGTAATAACAAGTAAAACTAAGGATAAAAAATGAGGGTAGTGGTTACCTCTGTGTCAGGGAGAATGAGCTAGGAAGGGGCATGACAGAAATCTGTACACTTAGGATTTATGCACCTCATTGTATGACTTCATAGCTCAAGTTTTCTTGTTTTTGTTTTAAACTACATTTTCAAAATCTTTTTTTAAATTGAGATATAACTAACATGTAATGTATAAGGTGTATAATGTGCTGATTTGATACATTTATATACTGCAATAGGACTACCACTATAGTATTAGCTAACACCTCCATCAGGTCATATAACTACCATTCCTTTTCTGTGGTAAGAACACCTAAAATCTGTTCTCTTAAGAACTCTGAAGACAGTGCCATTATCACAATGTTGTTATAATCGCAATGCTGTGCATTAGATCTCCAGAATTTACTCATCTTCTAACTGCAAGTTTGTATCCTTTGCCCAACATTTCCTCAATTCTCCCATCCCACAGCCCCTGGGAACTATCATTCCACTCTGTTATTCTTAATGTTTGTTGTAAAATCTGTTCCTTTCTGTCTCTTCCATCTCAGAAATAACACCTCAAATTCACCCATCAGCTACAGCCAGAAGTCACTTAGCTAGGATACATCAATCAGCTTCTACCAATTATACCTCCAAAATATATCTCATAATCATCTACATCTCCTCCATCTATACCGCCACCCGTGGTTCAGTTTACCTTAACATTTCACCTCAACTATTTTAAAAAGCTCCTAATTTATCTGCCAGCTTCTACTCTCATCCTCTGCTGTTCCTTCTCCTCAAAGTAATCAAAGCAATCTCTTAAAAACACAAATCACAGCCTGTTTAAAATCTTTTCGTGGTTCCCCATAATAATTTCAATAAAAACCAGACTCCTTTAACTTGGTCTAAAAGCCATGAAGAATTAATTTGCTATTCATTCTCTAAATTTGTTTCATGCCACTACTTCCCTTGCTCACCATAATCTAGTAACACTGGCCTGTTTTCAATTATTTTAACATACTTACTCTCTATCTCATGGCCTGGAATATTCATCATCCCAGCTCCTCACCAAGGTAACACTTGCTTCAGGTTAACCCTCAAAACTTAAGTTCTCAGAGAGGTATTCATGGATCTCCAAATTCTAATTCCACTATTTCACTACTTTCTTTCCTAGGACTTGTTCATTTATTTATGGCAACATCCCATTTATCTATATTACACACATACACACACACACACACACACACACACACACACGTATGTATATACTGAGCCAAGAACATGTCTGCCTGGTTCATCACTACATCGTCCCAAACACCAAGCACAGGGTCTGACACATAGTCTGTATTTAACATACAGACTAAGTCAATCAGTGACGAATGAAAGAGTGATTTTAATTGTGACTTTCACCTCAATACCCAAGAGAAAATATATTGCTCTACTACTCTCCAAACCATCACTGCCTTGCCTGGGAAACTACCAAATGACAATCTTAAATATCAAGTGGTTGAAGGGTAACAGGCTCACTAATTACAAAAAAGAAATGGCCACAATTCTGAAGATTCTCCTCCACAAGAGTTAAAAGCTTCAATATATTCATTAGGAGTGCAAGCTCACAAATACCTAATGGTGCATAAAGACATGAAGCCTCTGTTAAGCCTCATGGATGAGAAGAGAAAAAGTAAACAAACTACATAATGAAATACTTGGTTCAAGATATATTGATGCTCTCTATTCTTCAGATTAAAAAAAAAAAAAAAAGAAAACGATTAGAAGGGACTGGGACTGATCCTTAGCTTATCTGTAGGAGGAAACCAACACCAATATCACATAAGACTGTAATATGTTGCAAGGTAGAATCTGAATGTTAGCAGTACCTTTATAAAATGTCTCCGTCTCCAACTGTTATTGATCAAGAGCCTCCATAAACTGCACAGAAGGCAGTGTGACTGGGACGATGATATAGTAGAGAACACTTTCACCCTCAAGGCACATCAATGAGAAATTTACTGACCTTGACCCCATACTTCACTTTCCCAGCGTAATGCTTTATGATGAAAGCAGGCTCCATCACGGCTGGAAACTCAATATAAGAATTCTCTTCATGCTGATGCTTAAATTTATCTAGCAATGTTTGATTTGTGGCCTGTGGAAAGCTGCATTAAAAACAAAAAACAAAACACTAAAGAAAAATGCAGTTGTTAATACAGTCTCTTTTTTTAATACATTATAATTACACTGCCATCTAACAAATTTATAGGAAATTACAATGAGTTTTCACTTATACCATCTAATCTGATTCTCTTAACAAGCTGAAAAGGGAGTATAAGAAGAACTGGTGTTCTATAGATGAGGGATCAAAAGTCCCAATTTGCCCAAACTCACACTCTCCAAGTAGCAGAACTATGAAAGGAACTCGGGTCTGCAGCTATTTAGCTCAGGTCACGGCACTTCTGTAAAACCCACAGGATAATAAAACTCAAGTGATACTTTGGGGCCAAGAACTTCCGAACAGAAAATGATCTCTCAATTTGGACAGGTCTTAAATCCATAGTCATTTTCGGTTTTCCTGTTTCTTCATACATAAATTAAGTAGCAATTTTCTCACCTGTACCAGTAACTACATAATTTTATATCTATTATTATTTCAAATATGTCTCAATGGTTTATACCCATTGATGAGTATTTCATATCTAGGGATAACTCAAATGATCCTATTAAGAAATAATTACATGATAGCAAATACAGGAATATAAAAGTTTAGGGGCTACCTGGATGGCTCAATTGGGTTAAGCATCTGCCTTCCGCTCAGGTCATGATCCCAGGGACCTGGGATCGAGACCCTCCTTGGGCTCCCTGTTCAGTGCGGAGCCTGCTTCACCCTCTCCTCCCCATTCATGCTCTCTGTCACTATCTCTGTCTCCCTCACTCAAATAAATAAATAAAATCTTTAAAAAATCCAACCCTTGGCTTCAGCTCGGGTCACGATCTCAGGGTTCTGGGATTGAGCCTCACGTCAGCTCTGCGCTCAGTGCAGTCTGCTTGTCCCTCTGTCTCTTCTCCTCCTCCTCCTCTCTCTCTCTCAATCTCTCTAATAATAAATAAATATTTTTGTAAAGAAAAAGTTCCAAAAAGAAAAAAACCACTAGTGGTTGGGAATAATGGAAAGAGTCAAAGAAGATATAGGAGGCAATTATGAACTAAATGTTAAAGGCTGGGTAGGAGTTTCAAATAGAGGAAATATCACTGATGGAAAAAGGAGAAAGCAAGTATCTTTTAGAAAATAGTTTCACTTAATCAGAGTTGAAATAATGAGAAATAATGTGACATGAGGTTGCAAAGATGCTGAATACAAAATCTGATGTGTAGAAATGATTCCAAAATCACAACAAAAATAATTGTGTTTTATGTATTAGGATCAGGAAGGAGAATGGCCTTTGGTGTCAGAAAGTCATCGTTCAGATTACCAGTTCTATATGTGACCTACAGCAAGCTTTAAGAGCTAGTTTTCCATAAATGACTACAATGAGGTATTGCAGTGTTAAAAGAATTAAATAACACTAGTAAAAACATCTAACACTAGCTGGCATCCTTATAGGGAGGACATAAATGTTACCTACTTTATAACATTGCCAATATTGCCATCTTCCTATTCAACTTCCTATTCAACTAGGTCTGCTTTTGCATTCAAATACTATCCCTTCCTCAAAACATCATCACCATCCAGCTCTCTCTGTCCATTCCAGAACTCTAAAGCCATTCTAGAATGGACTGTAACTCTTGCAATTTGAAACAGAGAGTATAGCAACAGCCTCCACAGTAGTCTCAGTACTATAATCTTACCTTGTTTCAAGTCACCAAATCAAAATATCAGAATTTTCCTATAATACTGCTTTAATCATGTGCCAGCCCTACTCAGGAAAATTTATGGTTCACCAAGGCAAAGTGACCAATCCAAGCTCCTAATCCTAGACCCAATTCAACCTCTGCAAACTTATGCCTCACCACTTCACAGCAGGACACTTTTCTTCAGGAAGGATACTCATTTCATTGTCTCTAAATAATCTTCTGAGTAATCGAAGAGCTTGTGATTTATTTTTCTCTTACTTTCAAATGGAGAAAAGAGATTTTCAAAGGAAGACATATATGAGAACAGTTTTTAATTCCAAACAAGGGAAGATGGAAAGAAAAGCTCTCCATATGTCCTATATTCAACAAACACTTGTGGATACACACTACAATATCAAGCATAAGAGCTTGGAACAGAGGCAAATCAGAAATTATTGTGCACTTCAAAGCTCTTCCATCTAGTGTTCCCCAAAGGATATCTGCCAGGATAGTCTTAGATTAGTGTTTCCATGCTTCTTTCTGTGTTTCTTTAGCTTTCAAAAATATCAATACCTAGGGGCGCCTGGGTGGCTCAGTGGGTTAAGCTTCTGCCTTCGGCTCAGGTCATGATCCCAGGGTCCTGGGATTGAGCCCCACGTTGGGCTCTCTGCTCAGCAGGGAGCTTGCTTCCCCCTCTCTCTCTGCCTGCCTCTCTGCCTACTTGTGATTTCTGTCTGTCAAATTAAAAAAATAAAAAAACTTATAAAAAAAAAAATACCAGTACCTAGACCCTATTCCTGTGATTCTACTGAAGTGATGCTAGGGTGATGATCAGTACTATCTCCACGTTACTCAGGTATTTCTTAGGACCAGACAAGACTAACAAAATGCTGTCCTAAATGAATGCTCTGGTCTTAACTTCATTTTGCTAAAAGAAGACTGGGATAGAAGTCTGAGATTCTGCATTTCTAAGAAGCTTCAAGGTGCTGCCAGTACTAACGTTAAGAGATCATACTTTGAATACTGAAGACTGGTAACACTCCTAACATCCTGCTCATACCTAACTTTGCTTATTCTACTCCTTCCTAAATTTCATGCTGCATCCTTTACAATCAAGCTTAAATAACTTGCCCAAGGTCAAACTTGCCCAAAGCCAAGAGATAACAGAGACAAGATTAAACAAGACATCTGATCTCAAACCCATGCACCTAAACCACTGAATGACACAGGAATGCTGCTAAGGATATATTTTATGTTATATATTCCCTATAGAAAAAAACAGTTGTTAGAGGAAAACTAGTCTAAGTGGTTCCCAAAATAGCTCTTCCTAAATGTGACTAATTTATTTTCTGTCCAACTTTGGCAGAGAGAAAACATTTCATGCCTTTGTATCTTCTGGGATGTTAAAGCATAGAGCAAAGTGGTCCATTTACCAGAGGAGGTAAAAACAACAGGACTGACACATAAAGTGAAGAAAATAATAATAGAATTTATAAAAAGTTTTCATATAGAATATAGAAGAATATATAGAATATATAAGACTGAATATAGAAGCATAGTTGAAGGGACAATTAAGAAGTTACTCAGTCCAGGAGTACCTGGGTATCTCAGACGGTTAAGAGTCTGCCTGGCACTCAGGTTGTCATCCCAGAGTCCTGGGATCAAGCCCCACATAGGGGTCTCTGTTCACCAGGGAGTTTGCATCTCCCTTTCCCTCCGTCCCTCCCCCCAACTCATGCTTGCGCTCTCTCAAATAAATAAATAAATAAAATCTTTTAAAAAATGGTTATTCAGTTTAGTCTCCTACCAACAATACCCTGACAAATGATGCAAAAGAATTACTATACTAGGAATTTTTTTTAATTCTAACTCTGCCATTTATTATCTTTATAATATTGATACATTGCTTAACCTCCCCACACCTGGGCTTCCTATCTATATTTTTTTTCTACTTTTTTATAAACATATAATGTATTTTTATCCCCAGGGGTACAGGTCTGTGAATCACCAGGTTTACACACCTCATAGCCCTCACCATAGCACATACCCTCCCCAATGTCCATAACCCCACCACCCTCTCCCAAACCCCTCCCCCCAGCAACCCTCAGTTTGTTTGTGAGATTAAGAGTCACTTATGGTTTGTCTCCCTCCCAATCCCACCTTGTTTCATTTATTCCTTTCCTACCCCCTAAGCCCCCCATGTTGCCTCTCTACTTCCTCATATCAGGGAGATCATATGATAATTGTCTCCCTGATTAACTTATTTTGCTCAGCATAATACCCTCTAATTCCATCCACGTCGTCACAAATGGCAAGATTTCATTTCTTTTGATGGCTGCATAGTATTCTATTGTGTGTGTGTGTGTGTGTGTGTGTGTATACCACATCTTCTTTATCCATTCATCTGTTGATGGACATCTAGGTTCTTTCCATAGTTTGGCTATTGTGGACATTGCTGCTATAAACATTCGGGTGCACGTGCCCCTTTGGATCACTACGTTTGTATCTTTAGGGTAAATATCCAGTAGTGCAATTGCTGGGTCATAGGGTAGTTCTATTTTCAACTTTTTGAGGAACCTCCATGCTGTTTTCTAGAGTGGTTGCACCAGCTTGCATTCCCACCAACAGTGTAGGAGGATTTATAATAGGAAATTTTATTACCTTATAAAATAGCTGCTAATCAGCTCTAATGATTAGAAAGTTCTTTCTTACACTGAGCCCAAAATCTGTCTCTCTGTAATTTCTGGCCACATGGCTTCCCCACAAGAACTTCTGGGTAATGATAAAGTTGATATTCTCTTATTGGGCAATATTTATTATGTGAGGTAGCAAATGACCAAGGAAATACAGTCTTTGTATAGTAAGATGTGAATTCAAAATATTTTACATAAGGAATGACAGGCCAGATAAGAGCCCTTTCCTCTATTCATGTTTTAATTATATACTTAACTATCTCAATTGTTGCTCACAACCACCTTAAGATATATAGAAAACAGCATTATCATTTCTCATAATCATTTCCTTTTTACATGCAAAAAACGAAGAACGAAGAATATTCAGAGATTGGCTAAAGGTAGCTAATAGAGATGGAATGCAACCCTGAACTTCTGACTCTATAGCCTATTACAGAGGAACATTATAGGACAACACTTCAAAGCACAAGCTAATTAGTCAGAAATGCCTGGAGTATCTGAATCTCAAATCCATCACTTATTACCTATATGATCTTTACTTAAACTTGCTTAAACTTTGTTCTTTTTGTTATCATAAAATACAATGAGATATCACCTCACACCAGTCAGAATGGCTAAAATTAACAAGTCAGGAAATGACAGATGCTGGCGAGGATGTGGAGAAAGGGGAACCCTCCTACACTGTTGGTGGGAATGCAAGCTGGTGCAACCACTCTGGAAAACAGCATGGAGGTTCCTCAAAATGTTGAAAATAGAACTACCCTATGACCCAGCAATTGCACTGCTGGGTATTTACCCTAAAGATACAAATGTAGTGATCCGAAGGGGCACGTGCACCCGAATGTTTATAGCAGCAATGTCTACAATAGCCAAACTATGGAAAGAACCTAGATGTCCATCAACAGACGAGTGGATAAAGAAGATGTGGTATATATACACAATGGAATACTATGCAGCCATCAAAAGAAATGAAATCTTGCCATTTGCGACGACGTGGATGGAACTAGAGGGTATCAAGCTTAGCGAAATAAGTCAATCGGAGAAAGACAACTATCATATGATCTCCCTGATATGAGGGAGAGGAGATGCAACATGGGGGGTTAAGGGGGTAAGAGAAGAATAAATGAAACAAGATGGGATTGGGAGGGAGACAAACCATAAGTGACTCTTAATCTCACAAAACAAACTGAGGGTTGATGGGGGGAGGGGGGTTGGGGGAGGGGGGTGGGCTTATGGACATTGGGGAGGGTATGTGCTATGGTGAGTGCTGTGAAGTGTGTAAACCTGGCGATTCACAGACCTGTACGCCTGGGGATAAAAATATATTATATGTTTATAAAAAATAAAATAAAATAAAAATACATGATATATGTTGGAGAAGGCTACCTTCTCCAACTTCTCCTCTAACTTCTCCAACATGACCCTAAACCATCAAAGAAACAGAACCACTCAATATTTTGACACCAACCATAATAGTTCTCAACACTGAGTATCAAAATCATCTACGAAGCTTTCCAAAATAAAATACACCAGATTTAAGCTATGTAACTAGTTAAGAACCCTCACCTTACTATTTTATAAAGGATAATACGTGTTTTGGGGCATACAGAGCAATACAAAAAAACTTTTACACAACTTAGCACATAAAATATTTTTGTGTTAATTGCACTTTAATTCATTTAGATTAATGGAAATAGACTGGTGATAGAGTCAGTAGATGTAACTGTTAGCATTCTCCTTTTCAATATATTTTGCATTCTACCATATTATTTTATATTTTTAGGTAGCAATTTCTATATGCCTATGGCATATTAATAGGGTGACACACAACTTACCATACAAACCAGAATATCTGGGAATAAAAGTAGGTACCGTTAATAACTAAACTGGACAACAGACACAAACTTTAGACTGTCCCATTCAAAACTGATGATGTATGGTCATCCCACCTATGATAGTGAATCCCCAATATTTTCTATCTTACTTCAATGCATATAATATTTATAGTTAGAAATCAAACAATCTAATTCAGTTACTTAATATTTTACTAAAGAGTGACAGAAAACTCACTCTCCATCACTTCAGTTTCTCCAGTTCTAGACTTGCCATCTTATAGGATAATTTAACTATAAATAGTACTTTACAGAGCACTAGAAACACTGTAGAGGATGCTATATGACATCTCACTTCTAAAGCTTATATACATGTTTGGTATACTACACAGTGCTAACAAAGGATGTCAAATACTTGGCATATTTGCTACTTTCCACCTGCACAACTGTGGCTGACATCACTAATCTAACATGATACTCTTTTCTGCTAAACATGAAAACTACAAACACATCTCATATAAAACTCAATTCAAAAAGAGAGGAACATGCAACAATAAAAAAATACGCCAACAAATTTAACATCAAAGTAGCTCTAGAAGAATCTGGAAAAACTCAAGTAAAAATTCAATATTAAGGTTCACCCAATTTTCCTAGAAACATATACACACAATAAAATACACACAAGGGAAACTTTGACTCCTTATTTGAGTATGTAAGAAGAAAATTAAAAGGACATGAAAGGCCCAAATGAAAAGAACCACACTTTCGACTGAAAGATACTTGCTAAAAGAATCATACTCACTTGCTTTCTTCATCCAAAAGATGGAGCAGACCTGTTGGCTTCTTGCTAATAAGATTTATACAACAGGTATTATCAATATAATCTATATTGTGCCAGCTGATACCTTCAGTTCTATACTCCTCCTAGGAAATAAATTCACAATTTATACATCGTGCAGAAAATAATAGGTATATGATAATAAAGACTGAAAAGCTTTTGCCAGGCTTAAAAGAACAAAACTTTTCTCCTTTAGGTCATTAATCTACACAGTGGAAGAATACATAATTTCGGTTATATAAAACCTTAATACAGTATACGTCTATTTTCATCAAAAAGTACATACAATCAAATTTTTTTGTTACCATGCTATTTGTATGCCACCCAGGTGAAAATTGAGGGCTGGATTTGTTTTAGCCACACTATCTGAGGAACTGCACTAAAGAAAAATATAAAATGAAGAAGCCTAACTTCTCCAACATGACCCTAAACCATCAAAAAGGACTGAGTATTTGTTGGATTATCAATAATGAATTTAATGAAACAGTATCTGGGAAAAGTAAAAGCCATCATCTCCAGTGATCACTGAAATTGGAATATGGAATTCATACATACTGCGTTTGGTAAAATAAAACCCTTGGGGGGGTTGGAAAAAGAACCCTTAGAATATGTTTTTAAAAAGTTTCAAATCCAAGATTTTAAAAAGTGAAAGCTAAGGCATTGAACAACTATTCAACAACTATTAAGCCCCTACTACAGTTGTCTATTTTTCTGTGTACTGAGAAATAATCTTATATTTATCCTTGTGATGCTTTTAAACTGTTTTTCAAAACAAGGCCCCTGACAATCTAAAAAAGATGTTTCTACATTGCCAGAATATTTATAGGCATCAAGTAAATACCCCAGTCGGCTGATGACTTTAGTATGCACTGATAATTTTCATGCACTTCTCTACAAATATGGTGGTTTTGCAAATTAGTGATTTTGTGATTTTTATCATTCTTTGGGTATTATTATTATTACTATCATTCTGTAAATAAGACTGGTGTAATATAAACTGTAGTTACTCTAACTGGGAAAAGTAAATGTGCTCACTTCAGGAGCACATATATTAAAACTGGAAGATTAATTAGCATGGCACCTGTTCAAGGATGACACGCAAATTTAGGAAAGGTAAATGATTAATTCTTTCCTTCTAATTAGTAAATTCATAAGAAAATAATTGCTATATAAAGGTCACCCTGTACAGTAGTAAGAAAGTTTTTTTGTCCTGTTTCTTTTTTTTAGTTTAGTTTGTTTTTTTTTTTTTACTAACATATAATGTATTATTTGCCTCAGGGGTACAGGTCTGTGAATCGTCATGTCCTGTTTCTTCTATCTGTAGCATGGTTAACAAGCATATGGATTCTTATAGACGTTAATACAGCAGTCCAAAATCCTTCCCTCATTTCCTCTTCTCAATTACAATTCACACACCCTTGCCAAAGTTAACTATTATCCTAACGTCTAATAACACCAGTGAGATTCATCTGTTTATAAATCTAATATAAACAGAGCCATACAACATATGTTCTTTTCTGCCTTTTTTTTTTTAACTCAACATTAGTTTCAGAGACATATGCAGGTTATAGAATGCATCTAAAGTTCATCTATTTTTTTAATCCTTTATTTAAATTCAATTTAGCTCATATGTAGTGTAGTAATACTCTAGAGGTAGAATTCAGTGATTGATCAGTTGCATAGAACACCCAGTGCTCATTACATTCAAGTGCCCTCCCTAAAATGCCCGTGATCCAGTTGCCCCATTCCTGAACTCCCCTGCCCTCCAGCAAACCTCAGTTCGTTTCCTAAAATTAAGCATCTCCTATGGTTTGCCTCCCTCTCATTTTCAACTTCCTCCATTTTTCCTTCCTTACCCCTATGTTCTTCAGTTTTGTTTCTTAAATTCTACATATAAGTGAAATCACATGGTATTTGTCTTTGTCTGACCGACTTACTTTGCTTAGCATCCCTTTTAATTGTTGTAGGGCAGGGGTTGTAGAACATCATATTCACTCATTTATGCTTTATCTACAACTGCTTTCTCAATGTAATAGCAGCATTGAAACTGTATTGCCCAAAAGTCTTAAAAGACTTCTTTGTCTGGTCCTTTACAGAAAAAGTATGCCAAATCTATGAAAGAGCGTTAGATCTCAAACTTCAACAGACTCACAGAATCTGTTCAACAGATTCAACAGAATCACATAAAGGACTTACTAAAACACAGACCACTGGGCCCCAGGCCCAGAATTTCTGATTAAGTAGCTACAGAGTGGGGCCCAATATTTGCATATCTAACAAGCTCCTAGGTGATGCTACCAATAGGAACAGGAGAACAGTATTTTGAAAACCCATGCTGTGTATTTAGATGCAAATTATTCAACCACTGCACTATTACATGATGGTTATTTCTAATTTTTAGCCATTAAAAATGCCACTATTTACATTTGTGCACACAACTTTTAGTCTGCTTTTATATGCATTTTGAAAGTGAAAACACAGGCTTATAAACTACACATGTATAACCTCAGCAGATACTGCCAAGCAGCTTGCTAAACATGCACCAATTTATGCAACCACCACCCGTGTATGGGACTTTCCCATGAACGGTATCTCTAATATTTGTATTATCAGTTTTTTTCATTTCGTCACTCTCATGAATGCGTAAGAATATCTTACTGTGGTTTTAATTTTAATTCTCTGATGACTCCTAAGGGAAAAATTTTTTCCTGTGTTTACCATCCATCTGGATGTCCTCACATGTCTATGTTCATAATAAAAACTCTGAGGAAAAATCCCTGCCTTCGTCACAGGAGGAAAGCATTTGGTCTATTTCCATTAAGCATGATATTATTTATAGATTTTCATAAATGCCCTTTAGCAGGAAGTTCCCTTCTATACCTAGTTTGCTGATGATTTTTTAACATGAATGGTTATGTAATTTTTATCAAATGCTTCTACTGAAGCATAGCATTCCATACTATGCAATCACCATAAGTTTTTTCCCCATTTTGTTAATAGATTAATTAAATCAATTGATAATTAAATGTTAACACACACCAGAAAAAAACTCCCCTTGGTTCTGATATATTATCCTTTTACAGTGCTCGCTTTGGCAGCACATATATTATCCTTTTACATATCTTGATAGATTTAGTTTGCTAATATTTATTTAAAATTTTTTAAATCTATGCTTATGAGTAAATTGACTTTAATTTCCACTTCTAATAATATTCTTAACAGATTTGGGTATCAGTGTTATCTTAGCCCCCTAAAATGCATTGTGAATTGTCCCTTTTGGTTCTATTCTACATTAAGAATATATGTCAAACTGATACTAATTCTTTCAATGTTGGCAGATTCACCAATGGAGCCATCTTGGCTTACAACATACTTTATGAAAAGGCTTTTAATTACACATTCAATATTTTTAATAGTTATAGGAATCAGATTTTGGAATGTCAGGTTTTTGTGGGGTTTTTTTTCATATCATTTCATAAGTGTACTTATGAACATAAAGCTGTTTAGTGAATACTATTATCTTTTTAATAGGATCCACAATGATGTCCTCTGTATAACTGTAATTGATTACTTACATCGCTTTCTTTGTTGCTCACTTGGGTGAATTTCTTGAGAGGTCTTATTAGTCATTTCAAAGCATTACTTAGCTTTGTTAATCTTCTTCCATGGCATATTTGTTTTTACTCTTACTTAATTTCCTCTCTTATCTTCATTATTTCCTTCTTTATACTTTCCTTTGGCTTAGTTTGCAGATCTTTTTCCAATTTGTTCGGCTGGACATTTATATATATCACTGCTGCTCTTCAATTTTAAAATCTTCTAACGGCTATAAAATATTCCTCTCAATACACCTATGGTTACATCCCACAAGTTTTAAGATGCAACATGTTCATTCAGTTCAGTGTATTTTCTTCAACCTCTAGACTATGTAGAAGTGTATTAATTAAATTTTACCCATAAAGGTACTTTCCAGTTATCTTTTGATCATTGGTTTCAGGCATAATTTCTTTATGGTATTTAAGTATGTGTCATTTCAATCCTTGAAATTTGACCCTTGTGTTATGGTCCAGTATACACACAAATCTCATACATTTTGTAAATCTGCAGTTATCTATGTATGTCAAATAAGTATTTGCGGTCTTTTAGAGACGCCTGGGTGGTTCAGTCAGTTACGGGTCTGTCATTGGCTCAGATCATGATCCCAGGGTCCTGGGATCAAGTCCTGCATCAGGCTCCTTGATCAGCAGGGAGCCTGTTTCTCCTTCTGCCTGCTGCTCCCCCTGTTTGTGTGCTTTCTCTCTCTCTGACAAATAAATAAAATCTTTTAAAAAATAAAATAGGGGCACCTGAGTGGCTCAGTGGTTGAGCTTCTGCCTTCAGCTCAGGTCATGGTCTCAGGGTCCTGGGATCAAGCCCCGCATTGGGCTCTCTGCTCAGCAGGGAGCCTGCTTCCCCCGCTCTCTCTGCCTGCCTCTCTGCCTACTTGTGATCTCTCTCTCTCTCTGTGCCAAATAAATAAATAAATAAGTAAATAATATTTTAAATAAATAAATAAAAATCTTTTATATCTACCCACCAAAAAAATTCTTCTATATCCTTATTTGATACAAGTTTGGGCCTAAGGAAACTGGCATTCTAACCTAAAGGCAGGCAGGACTGGGCACCCACAAAAGCATGTTCTGTATCGTCTGGGTGCTTTAAATAATCTATACCAGGACCGACTTTTTCTTTTGTCTGCTTATTCTGTTAGCTAGTCAGTAAGATTTGTTAAAATATTCCACTATAATTACATGTTTCTTTTTAGTTTTATTTATTTTTGTTTTATATACTTTGAGTCTGTCATCAGGAACCTATAAATTTAGAATTGCATACTTCCTGATGAATTGACACTTTCATATTATCGAATATTCTTTTTGATCTCTGGCAATGCTTTAAATGTGATATTAAGGGGCCTGGGTGGTTCAGTGGGTTAAAGCCTCTGCCTTCGGCTCAGGTCATGATCTCAGGGTCCTGGGATTGAGCCCCGCATCGGGCTCTCTGCTCGGCAGGAGGCCTGCGTCCTCCTCTCTCTCTCTGTCTGCCTCTCTGTCTACTTGTGATTTCTGTCTGTCAAATAAATAAACAAAATCTTTTAATAAATAAATAAATAAATAAATGTGATATTAATATAGCTATACCAGCTCTTTCTTGGTTCAGGTTTACTAAAGCTTCTTCCATCCTTTTATTTGTAACTTTTTTATATGCTTATATTTAAAGTATCTTTCTTTTGATGGACATTGTTGCTATAAACATTCAGGTGCACATGCACCTTCAGATCACTACATTTGTATCTTTAGGGTAAATACCCAGTAGTGAGATTGCCTAGGGTAGCTCTATTTTCGACTTTCTGAGGAACCTCCATGCTGTTTTCCAGAGTGGCTGCACCAGCTTGCATTCCCACCAATAGTGTAGGAGGGTGTGGCGCATATATATATATATATATATACACACATATACACACACATATATATGTATATATATACACACAATGGAATACTATGCAGCCATCAAAAGAAATGAAATCTTGCCATTTGCAATGACGTGGATGGAACTAAAGGGAATTTTGCTAAGCAAAATAAGTCAATCAGAGAAAGACAATTATCATATGATCTCTCTGACATGAAGAATTTGAGAGGCAGGGCAGGGGTCTGTGGGGGGTAGGGAAGGAAAAAATGAAAAGATGGGATCGGGAGGGAGACAAACCACAAGAGACTCTTAATCTCAGGAAACAAACTGAGGGTTGTTGCTGGGGGGTAGGGGGAAAAAAGTATCTTTCTTATAAGTAGTAATTTACTTTTGTTTTATATCCAGCCTAACAATATTTCACTTCTACTTGGAGTAATGAGTCCATGTATATTTAACACAATCACTGATATTTTGTGGGATTAAATCAACAATCTTACTATTTACTATTTGTCCTGCTTTCCTGATACACTTTTATGCTTCTTTCTTGGTTTTTTTTGAACTACTAGAGTTTTTACTTTACTTGTTCCCCGTACTAACTTGACAATTTTTATATTCATTTACTATTTGGTGGTTATCCTAAAATCACAACATGTATCTTTACTTATCAATGTCTAATAGAAAAAAAATCTTCTAGAACTTAACCTTTAATACAAAGATTTTAGAGTATCTTAAATTCCATGTACTATCTTCCTGACTTAAATGCTACTGAACATTCATTTTAGTTCTACATAAACATTAAACCACAAAAGATATTTTTATCTTTGCCTAATTTAGTTAATACTCATTTAGATTCACCTCCACAAATGCTCCCCCTTTTTTTTTCTTTACAATGTTCACTGCTCTTTATTCCTTCCTACATCTCTGAGCTGCTGTAGGGATAATTTAACTACTGCCCAAACAACATACTTCAGTTTTAAGGAAAATATTCAATTGTCTTCTGTCATTCACAGCTTGCCCTAAAAGCCCGAGTTCCAGTCTTATGGTTGCTTCCTTAAGTGTACTGCTTCCTACTGCCCATCTCCAACCCCCAGATGCTTCTGAGATTTTTTCACTGTCTTTAGTTTACTATATGACTATCTTTGTATTTCAGATGCTTTGAATTCACACAGCCTCTCAAATGTAGGATCTTTTTCTTTTGTGTGTTAAGTTTTGGAAAAATTCTCAACCATTATCTTTTCAAATATAGTATCTACCCTATTCTCTCTTTTCTCACATACATCTTTCCAGAATTTCTCTTACACATATGTTAGACATTTTCACTATGCTCCATATGTCTCTTATACTATTTGTATTTTCCTTTTTTCATCAGGCTGGTATTTTCTTGTGGCCTATCTTCCAAATCACTAATCCTCTCTTAAGCTCTATCTAAATGTTTAAAACTATCATTGTGTTCTTAATTTCACTCTACCCTTTAGTTCTAGATTTTCTTAAGCTTGGAATTTCTTTGTAATTCTTTAATAAAAATATTACTTTCAAAAAAATTTCTTCAAACCACTAATATTTTAAAGTTCATTTCTGTTAACATCATTTCCTGGATCTCCTATGGTACAGTCCTATTGTCTCACTTCTCTTGGTTTTTATTCATGTTGTTTTCTCTCCATGTTTGTCTTTAAAAAAAAAAAATTCTCAGTTAAAAAACTGAATGCTGGGGATGCTTGGGTGGCTCAGTCAGTTAAGCATCTGCCTTTGGCTCAGGTCATGATCTCAGGGTCCTGGGATCAAGCCCTGCATCAGGCTCCTTGCTCAGTGGGGAGCCTGCTTCTCCCTCTGCCTGCTGCTCCCCTACTTATGCTCTGACAAATAAATAAAATCTTTAAAAAGTAAAAAAAAAGAAAGAAAGAAAGAAAGAAACTGAATGCTAGATCCTGTATATGAAAAATCATACAGATAATTTTAGCACTAGGATGATATCTTCCTCCACTGGACAGTGAATTTGTTCTTGGCAGGTAGCTAAGAACATCAGGAATTCTACACTCTTTTAACCCCATTGGAAATGAGGAGATTTTAAACTGGGCTTCAGTTCCTAAGATGCCTGATCTATTTCTGGTTTATCTTTATTTTTAAGATGTAACCCTTTAAGGTTTCAAGCAGAAAGCCTATAGGAATTATCAGCGGGTTCTTCCTTGCTCTTGAATCTGGAAAACCCTCTTCATTCTCTCAGATTCACACGCCTGGCTCTTTCAGAATCAGTACCTCTCTATCAGAACAGAGAAATGTCTTTAGCAACAAAGTTGTCCAAAAATGCTGGGCTCCTCTCCCTGGGTTTCCTTCTTGCAGATATAAGGCCTGTAGAATTTCACTTATTTAGATGTACCTTCAAATATATTTTGTTCATTCTTTTTAGGTGTTCTACAAGGTAATTTGGTCAAAATTTCCTAGTCTGACATCCCCCAAAGTGACAGAAACAAAACAAAACAAAAAACCCACAAAACAAAAAAATAAACAAACCTCACTAGATAATAAACATCTCAGATAAGATCCCTGTACTCTAAATTTTGTCTTCAAGGCCTAGCACAGTGTGTGACACATGACTGTTATTCAATTTAGTGATAAGCCAATGACCTGAAGGATAATTCTGAGCAAGTAAAGGAAAAAAGACAGCAGTATTATAAATAACAACAGTTATTTAAATCAAATCACAGAAACAACTTCTGGTCTGTCTCTTATTCCACATTATCTTTACATATACCTGTGATTCAGGACTCAGAATCACACACTCACACTACT
This sequence comes from Lontra canadensis, assembly GCF_010015895.1. Classification (NCBI taxonomy): domain Eukaryota; kingdom Metazoa; phylum Chordata; class Mammalia; order Carnivora; family Mustelidae; genus Lontra; species Lontra canadensis. Next base: position 16,595,615 of record NW_022631022.1, read on the forward strand.
TCAACTGGCTTATGTATTATGTCCTTCTCTCCAGGTATTTTACCCTCTCTTCAGTCCACCTTCCACAGTTCAAATACCCTGCTAAATATATTTCAAATTACTCTTCATTTTCTAAAAGAAATATTCCAATCTCCTCTGCATGACATATCAAGCCCACAACTATATGACCCAAGGATATTTCATAAAACTTATTTCCCACCTTGTCTCCATTCTTATATCATGTATTTTAGCTATGCTATTTTCAGTTCCTCAAAAGTACCATGCTGTTTTATGCCTCACAATTTTAAGGATATTGTTACTTTTGTTTAAAAGATTTTCTCCCCATTGACAATCTGTTAAACTCAATCTTCTATTCAAAACTATATTCCAGAATCACACCTGGGAAATCTTGGTAGACTTGTAGGAAGTTCTAATCAACTTCACCCATTATATCACTAATTTAACCTCCTATGGCACTTGCTATCCTGCAGGGCAACTGATGGGACATTTCTGGACAAAATTTACTTTAGTATTCAAAATTTTCAATTTGAGAAACAAGGCAGAGAATCATGGGAGAAAGGAAAAAATAAAATGGGACAAAACCAGAGAGGGAGACAAACCATAAGAGACTCTTAATCTCAGGAAACAAACTGAGGGTTGCGAGAGTGGAGGGGTGTGGGAGGGATGGGGTAGCTGGGTAATGGACATTGGGGAGGATATGTGCTATGGTGAGTGCTGTGAATTGCATAAGACTGATGAATCACACACTGGTACCCCTGAAACAAATAATATATTATGTTAATTTTTAAAAACAATAAAAATAAAAAATTCTTTCAAGATGTTTCCTCCAAAGCATATTTGATAACTTTCTATTTCTATCTTCTTTTTCAAAAAGTTTTATCTACTTAAATGATTTTGTATTCAGTTGAATTTAACAAATACTCATTGTAAACCCATCTCATTCTAGGTACTACTGATAAATAAATAAAACAGTTAATATTTAAACTGCCTTAAATCTCTTATTCCCAGCAAATCAATTTTAAGTGAAAAAACATAAGAAGGGAGAGAAAGGAAGAATAAAATAGATGAGATGGCAAAGAGGTATAACATCTCCAAACTTTCTATAAATTATAGCAAAAGCATACCCACTACATTAAAATACTGAAACTTGAAAGGAAAAACAAAGTGTATTTTAGAATCTAAGTCTTCTGATCCATAATTCCAACACACTGCCCAAAATTATGATATTCAGGGTAGCAAATAAAAATCACCCAACCCCCAAGTAGTTCTGAACAGATTTTCCATAAACTGCAAGGTTTTATTTTTTATACATGTTTTAGGCAAAGTATCTCTTATGGCTTCTCAATGTCTAATCAACACTTCTAGAAAAGGTAAAAATAATTTCAGAAATAGTCAGAGAATACCTTTTCTTTGTAAAACACAGCACACAGTCAACAAAATGCATTTCTCCAATCCTCCAGTACATATATATATCCATTTGCAAGAGATAAAAAAAAATACCAGTTTAGCATGATCTAGCTAAAAGAACACCAGAATGAGTCAAGTAGACCAAACCCAGCCCAGCTTTTGGGTAAAAGCAAAAACTATGGAGCCAGAGTTTTAAGCTTAGTCTGAATACTGACTTTAGGTATCATCTGTAAAACTAGAATAAAAATAGCACCTGCCTAATAAATAGTAAGTACTACATAAATGTTAGCTAATATTATAACAAATAGTATTACCTATCTTTTAATAGCTCCATCAGAGGGTCTAGCTAAAAAGTTATGTGTTAAACATTTTAAGCATTATCAAGATGGCCAAAACTAGTGCTGCCTGTGCTACTGTTAATCAGTCCTCATAACCCTTTAAGCGAAACTGATGTACTTAAAGGTAGGACAGAGGGCAACAAGCCCCAGTGATTAGAAAGATGTTTTTGTTTGTTTTGTAGACCTGTTTTGATCCTCCTGTTCATTGCATTTCTTCACCATTTCCCTTGCGAGAAATGTTTATATCCTCCTATACAAACTGAAATTGTGCGCTACAATCTCAACTTGTTACTAACTTGAAACTTGGCTTGGAGGAGGAGCCCATGTTTTCACTGACCCTGCATTTACCGTAAGCATTCTCATGGAAACTGATGCCTCACTCTTCCGACTCTAAATCAATCTGAGCTTCTCCCAAGAAATATCTAGTTACCCATTTCGGTCTCTCCACACCAACCTATTCCCTATATCTGTACTATAAATTGATTCAAGATTCTGCTAAAAACTCCTCTATCCCACAGATAAAGAAGACACCAAAGCAATTAACTGGATTAAGAGACCAAAACAATCAAACAAGCATATTTAGCATTATATACAGTGACCAAAAACATGGTAGCAATTAAAAATCACCAACAGAAACCCAAACCAAGCTCATGCATCTTTTCATTCAAAGGTGGACTCAAGCAAGCACGTATTTTTGAATCTACCTGAAGTCTGCGGGGGGTGGGGGGGGAAGGAAACCCCATATTGTATGGCTCAAAAACTATGCTCTGATTTTTCATTTGCTAACATGGACATGAAGACTCTAGTATCTTCATGGAAGTATAAGATTTAAAATGCTTGTAATTATGACTCAAAATTTATATATGTATATATGTGTGTGAAGATAAGTGGGTGAAACAAGGCAGGGGGGAAGCATACATGCATTTAAGTACTCACTTGCTCCAATTTAAAAATATGCTGATTGAAGTAGTGTTGTAAACGTTCATTAGCAAAATTAATACAGAACTGTTCAAAGCTGTTATTTTCATAATCTTCAAACCCAAAAATATCAAGAACACCAATGGACAAAGTCTGTAAAACAGGAAAAAATTTATGATGGTTAAAAAATGATCCTCAGGGGCGCCTGTGTGGCTCAGTGGGTTAAAGCCTCTGCCTTCAGCTCAGGTCATGATTCCAGGGTCCTGGGATCAAGCCCCACATCGGGCTCTCTGCTCAGCGGGGTGCCTGCTTCCTCCTCTCTCTCTGCCTACTCGTGATCTCTGTCTGTCAAATAAATAAATAAAATCTTTAAAAAAAAAAATGATCCTCAAATTTATTTCACAAATAATATCCACAATATAGGTAACAAAATGCTCAAAGTTCTTCTATGACAGTGGACAGGAAATTTTGGGGAGGCAGTGTTCAACCAAAATATTCCACAAAATAAAAACCATTTTAGTTTTATGTTCACCTTTTTCTTTTTATCCCAATTATAAAAACACATCTAAAATTTTAACACATGTAATACACTATTTACAAAAATGTTCAAAGCAGAGTTAGTGGCCTGTTATCTCAATCTCAGAGATCCCTAAATTCCAAGAGACAAAGAAATAGAAAGAATCACCTTATGGGGAAGTAAAAAATAACCTAAAGCTAGGTTTTTCTAGTGTATTCCAGGTTATGCAAAGAACACCATGCAAGTTTTCCTATTTTCATTTCTATACCCCAAAGAATTCTGCTTTACAAACCAAGCTAAACTAGTATGTTTAATCACCCTTGTGCAAGCCAAGTATGAAACCAGATATCAGAATATGTGGGTTTCTCCAATTTTTAAAGCAATCTTTTTAACGATTTATTTATTTTCGAGAAAGAGAGAGTGGGGAAGGGGCAGAGGGATTAATCCTCAAGCATATTCCCTGCTGAGCGTGGAGCCTGACTCAGGGCTTGATCCCAAATCATGAGATCGTGACCAGAGCTAAAACCAAGAGTAAGATGCTCAAATGACTGAGCCACCAGGTGCCCCAATTTTTTTTTTATTTTTTAAAAAACTGTACAAATAGTTCTAAAAAATTATAACAAAAAACAACAATCCCTTCTTCTTTGTCAGTTTCTGCTCCCTAAGGCCAACACTCAAATCTTTTACCTATTTGGTATAAAACAGTACAATATAGCATACAAATGCTTGTTCTTCTATGTCTTGATATTTTGCCTCTACAAACTATATTCTAACTTCTTACTATGGATAATAAGGATTCAGCTCTAATATCACCAAGCCAGCATTCTTCTCACCACCTCACCTCATTCTTAAAATAGTTACATGACAATTTTAGTTAAATGAAAACAATCTTTCTCCACTATTACTAAGAGAGATACTGGGCAAACTAATATAATGAGTAATAAATACTAGGAGTTTGTTTTTTTTTTTTTAAGATTTTTTTATTTGAGAGAGAGAGGGAGAGCACAAGCAGGGAGGAGGTGGAAGGAGAGGGGCAGAGGGAGAGAGAAAGAATCCTCAAGCAGAGGAACTGTGGACCATGGAGCCTCAAACAGGGCTCAATCCCAGGACCCCAAGACCAAGACCCAAGCTGAAACCAAGAGTCGGCTGCCCAACTGACTAAGCCAACCAGGTACCCCAAGAGAAGATATTTTTTTAACATCTCCATTAACAGTGTTTTCTTTGGGGCACCTGGGTGGCTCAGTCAGTTAAGCCTCTGACTCAGGATTTTGGCTCAGGTCATGAGCTCATGGATAACAGGATTTAGCCCCATGTGGGGGCTCTGCACTCAGCTGGGAGTCTGCTTGAGACTCTCTCCCTCTTGCCCCTGCTCGCACCTGCACTCTTTCTCTCTCTCAAATAAATAAATCTTTAAAAATAAAAAAAGAGCATTTCCTTTAATTGATTCTGCTAATTCTAAGCCCTTATGAAAACAGTACAAGTAATGACCTTCAAAAATAAGACCATTTGGTAAATTAGATTTCTATTGCAATTTTCTAACTGTAGGCTTAATCAAACCATAAAAAAATAATATTAGAACCATTTTACATTTAAGACAGGAGGATTAAGTAATAAAGATTACATATTTTAATCACCCTAAAGATGCAGACTATTCCATAAAAAGTTGCTGGGAAAAATGGATTTGAACTTATTTAATTATCTAAAATCTGTCTTATTAAGAAATAAATTCCAGAGGCGCCTGGCTGGCACAATAAGTGGAGCATGTGACTCTTGACCTCAGAGTTGTGAATTCAAGCCCCACACTGAATGTAAGAGATTACTTAAAAACAAAATCTTAAATAAATAAATAAATTCCAATGGGGGAAAAAACCCAAATAGAAAAAATTAAATTATGAGAATAAATGTTTTTACAATCTTGGGCTGAAAGAGGGCTTCCAACATAAGAAAAACAAATAAAACCCAGGAAAATAAAGGAAGAAACAAACAGAGGGTTTTAGAAGGGAGGGGTGGTGGGGGGATGGATGAGTCTGGTGATGGGTATCAAGGAGGGCACAGATTGCAGTGAGTACTACAGTTATGCTATACGTAAACAATGAATCATGGAACACTATATCAAAAACTAATGATATACTGTATGGTGATTAACATAACACAATATTTAAAAAAAAGGAAAACAAAGGGAAAGAATGGCAGAATTAACTGCACAAAAATTTAAAATATATGGGCCCTAAAACACAACATAAACAAATCTTAAAAGTCAAGAGAAAATACATGCAATATTTATCAAACTATGAATCTCTGCAATAACCACAGTAACTCCAAGAAAGAAGTAACAAAAAGACAAAATAAACAACAGAAAAATAGCAGAATATATAATGAAATGATGAAAAAACATGGGAAATACTTGACTTTTATCTATCACTGAAAAAAAGGACAATAAAATGGGATAGTCCTCTTACTCAGATTAGTAGATGAAAAGACTGATAATATCCAATGTGAGTAAAGGTGTAAGGAAATAGGCATTTTCATACACTACCAGTGGAAGTGCAGTCTTTTCTGAAAAGCAATTTAGCAGTAGCTAACAAAATTCTAAAATGTATATATTCTTAAATCCAGCAATTCATTTTGAGGATTTTATCCTAAAGAAATGTACACAAATAATATTTGTTACATCATCATTTATAACAATAAAACAAATGTAATATATTTTTAATGGGGAAATTTATGGTATACAGGCATGCTATATACTACAAAGTTATTAAAAATAATGAGGTCCAGACCTATTTCAAGACATATCAGGTAAAAAAGAAAAAAAGATACAAGGTAGAAACAATACAGATAACATAATTCTATTTTTAATTTTAAAAGCAATTCTGATGTACACCCATAGAAATGTACATAAGGAAAAGGTCTAGAAAAACATATAGAACAACAGTTTCCCTAAATATCAGGGTAATAACATACATAAGAAGGGAAACATCAGGGAATACAGATAAAAGGTAATTTTTACTTATTACTCTATATAATTCTGTGTTTTTAAATATCATGTATTATTTTATTTTAAAAATTTCCAGGAAAAATATATAATAATCCAACATATGTCTACCTTTGTATTTTGCTCCAAATCTTTACTATTCAGAAGTGCATGATTAATCCGAAAAACTATCCAGTCAAACAGGGCACTATATAAAGATTTAGCCATGGAATTCCTCACTGTCACAGCCTGAAAAAAAAAAAAGAAAAGGGTGGGAGAACAAATGAAAATGGCACTAACCCAAGATACTATAACAAAGTGTATTTTGCTTTCAACCAATAAAGAGAGCTTACTATCCTGAATTAGAAATTTAATTTTCTCTCAATTTAAATAGCCTATAACTGAAGTTTTCCATACACCCATAATCATTAATCTAGTCTCAACTCTAATCTAGGCTAAAAGGTAAGGAAAACAAAATATAGGTCACTCAGTTCAAAACAGTATCTGAAAATTAGGGTATACATTTTACCTAGTAAAGAAGGTGTAATAGGAGATTTACAAACAAATCAAACTTGACAGCAAAAGTGGGGAAGACTATTCCAGGCAGAGGAATAAATCTGTTGGCAAACAGGAATCAGTTATCTGTGGAATCCTAGCTCGACTCTTAAAAAATAATCATAATACCACCACAGTTACATTCTGGTTGTCTCAAGCTTGTCATCCACCATAACTTCAAGGATTTCTCCATCCCCAGATAGAGTAATAATTCTTTCATTATGGAGTAATAAAATTTCTTTTTTCACCTCACGTCAAGCATTTCCCAGTTTATGGAAACACTCTGTACTATCTGCTTAACATTTCTATAAATCTGAAATTGTTCTAAAACATAAAATTTATTAGTTTAAAAAAAAAATCAACATTTAGAAAGTACTACAACCGAAAAAAGGAGGGGGATGTATTTTAGAGAATTGAGCCCTACCACTTAGAGAATTCAAGTCCTAATGACTTATATATTTACTGTCAAGGGATTTATTTTGAAGCTTTATATTCAGGTACATATTTATATATCTGTCCTAAAGTTTAGAGGAAATAGAGAATAATGATTAAAAGCTAGGCTGTCTTCCAATCCTAGTTCTTCTACTTATTCTAGGTATTGTAATCTTGGCCCAAGATACTTAAACTCTTAAGCTACAGCTTATACATTTGTAAAATGTAGATAATACTAGAATCTACCACACGAATGATGAATTTCTGAATTCCAGTGAATAAAAACACAAAAGCTCCAAGTTTCTAAACCAAAAATAACTACCTAAACCATTACTTACACAGGAAAGAGAAGATGCTATCAAATTCTCTATCTTCATCACCAGAAACTTTAATTGGAAAATGTTCACAACTTCTGAGAGAAAAAGGAATGTAACCCTAGAATTCTATATTTAGGCAAGTAATCAACAAAGTATCTTTAAAACTCAAAAAATCAATCATAAAATATATAGAGAGACCAACTATTCTATTTTCCTCCAGAGGGAAGAATGAATACAAACTGGTCTAGTTCAGCAAAAGTAAAAGATTTTAAAACTAAATACACAAGCATAAAACAAACACAGAAAAAGAAATCACAGTAGCATAAAAAATACAAATGGGCTGAATTTTTTAGTCAAAAGACAGATCTTCACATTAAATTAAAAACTATGAGCTACCTATCTGGTTTACATTAACACTATTTTCATAAAGTACCAGTCAGACAGAATCCAGATATACCAAAATATGCCAATATAATACTTATTTACTTCGTTAACTCCCAATATTATATTTTGGCCTCTTTTCTCTGAAATGTGGTCCTATCACAGCTTAATCTCAGTAAACCCAAATACCAATTAACATTTTCCCACCCAAAAAAGATCTCACTGTTTCCTATCTCAATGAATGGTATCAATACTCTTAAAGTTGTGTGAGTCAGAAAATTAGGATTTATCCTTAGTATTTCCTTCTTTCTTCTTGCTTCCCAGTAAGCAAACCATTGCCAGATTCTGTTGATTTTACCATCTAAATATTTCTCTCTCTCTTTTTTTTTTTAAAGATTTTATTTATTTATTTGACAGAGAGAGATCACGTATGCAGAGAGGCAGGCAGAGAGAGAGGGGTAAGCAGGCTCCCTGCTGAGCAGAGAGCCCGACACAGGGCTCGATCCCAGGACCCTAAGATCATGACCTGAGCTGAAGGCAGAGGCTTAACCCACTGAGCCACCCAGGCACCCCTAAATGTCTCTCTTTTTAAATACACCCATTCCTCCCTATCAATTTGTCACTATTCTAGACAAAGCAGCCAACCTCCCTCTATTCAGGAGTACTAACATGGCCTCTAAACTCATCTTTCCACATTCACGCTTGTCCTCTATGTTAGAAGCCTAAGAATGGTCACCAAGATTCCCATTCCCTGGTATATATGTTCTGTATGACCCCCCCTATTAAGTGTGGGCAGGACTATAAATATGATGAATTTCACTCCAGTAACTTCTTATCTTACATGACAAAGGGATTTAAAAGATGTAATTATGGCCCAAAATCAGCTGATTTTTTTTAATTCACCAGAGGAAAATTATCCTGGGCTGACTTAATCAGAGAAATCTCTTAAAAGAGACTGAGCCTTTCCATCAGAGAGTCCCTTGCTGGCCTTTGAAGAAGCAAACTGCCATGTTGTATACTAGACCACAAGCAGACTCTGCTGAGCACGGGCCTGGACAGTCAACAAGAAATAAGGGCTGCCAATCCTATAACTGCAAGGAACTGAATCCTATCAACAACCTGGATGAACAAGGAAGAGGATGCTTAGTATCAGATGAGATCACAGCCTCTTCAGACATCTTGACTTCAGCCTGGTGAAACCCTGAGCAGAGGACCCAATAAATCTTTGCCCAGACTGATCCATGGAAAGTGTCAGAAAATATTAAGTCACTATGTTTGTTACACAATTATAGAAAACCAATACACTCTCCTCTGATTCCTTACACTGATGTGAGAGTGATCCCTTAAAAATAAAAATATAAGACACCTTTTCTGCTTAAAACTTTTTAAGACTCTTCCATTGCTCTTCAGAAAATATTAAAATCCTTAAGGACTGCTCCTTATTTTACCTCTAATGCCTCGAACATTTCTGAACACAAAGAAGATTTTCAAATATTTACTACACAAAATAAATAAATACACCAAATAGATGTAAACAAAAATAAATGAGGATCTATAAAAATCATCACAGCAAGTTGAATTTAAAGTTAAAAATGTAAATAAACATAAGGAATTTTTTCTACAGATTTTATTTATTTGACAGAGAGATCACAAGTAGGCAGAGCAGCAAGCAGAGAGAGAGGGGAAAGTAGGCTCCCTGTGAGCAGAGAGCCTGATGACCCTGAGATCATGACCTAAGCCAAAGGCAGAGGCTTAACCCACTCAGCCACCTACGTGCCCTAGGAATTTTTTTTTTTTTTTTAAGAGAGAGCAGAAGAGGGAAGGGGCAAAGGGAGAGAATCTCAAGCAGGCTCCACGTTGCCCAGCGGAGACTGACACGGGCCTTGATCTCACAATTCTGAGATCATGACCTGAGCCAAAACCAAGAGTCGGATACTTAACCGACTGTGCCACCCAGGCACCCCAGGTATTTTATATTTTATAATATTTTAATATTTTCAATATTTTATATTGAAAAAAGTTATGAGGGCGCCTGGGTGGCTCGGTGGGTTAAAGCCTCTGCCTTTGGCCCGGGTCATGGTCCCAGGGTCTGGGATCGAGCCCCCACCATCCAGCTCTCTGCTCAGCAGGGAACCTGCTTAACCCCCTCTCTCTGCCTGCCTCTCTGCCTACTTGTGATCTCTGTCTGTCAAATAAATAAATAAAGTCTTTAAAAAAAAAGTTATGAAAGAAAATATAAAAGTACTGAAACTTTATGTAAAAGAAGGGCAAAACTTTTTAAAAGGTTTGGCTTTTTTTGTTGTTTAGAAAGGAGCGCTCAAATTTGGAGATTATGTCATAAGACTCGGGACATAATGAAGAAATGTAGACTTGATGGCAGCAAGAACCCCAAAAATAGGATAAATGGATCAGTGTCAGCCTAAAAAGCATTCTCTACAGTTCTACACTATTTCCCCACCCCTGTTTCTTCTAATCTCACATTCCTGTCCTATTTTTGTAATAACTGTCATAGTTTGATTTCTCATCACTGTCATTAAATTACACTTCAGAACAGTAGGCTTTTCATTAATTTTCCCATTCTTATACACCTGAGTAGTATATAATAATAATAATAAAAATGGCAATGACAGCAATAAATCTCACCTGGAAGCCTCAGTATACAGATGATACTTAAAGCAATGGGACTATGTGAGATAATCTAGCAATCTAGCTAAGGAATACAGAGAAGAAAAGACAAAGACTATGCACCAGAGAACTACATTTTTTAGAGGTCAGGTGGAAAAGGGCAAACAGAAAGAATTACAAATGAGTATCTAACAATGAGAAAACGAACCAGAAGAGTATGACATTCTGGAATGTAAGAAATTGCCTGAAGAAGAAATAATCAACTTGATCAAACACTGCTCATTTGTAAATCCATCTACTACCTGTTCACCCCATATTAATAATATAAAACAATACAACGATTAAGATCTCAGAAGAAAAATGCATGCCTACTGCTTAAAATCATATTCAACTTTAAGTTTTCAAGTTGATGGAAAATTCATAACTGAATTTCAAGGACCCAGAAAATATTTCAATCAACACTCTGTTGTTGTTATTTTCATTCTGTTAAAAGAAAGAGCACAAATTCAAACTTCTAAAACTGTTCAGAGTACTCTGATCTCAAGAAAATCTATTCATACCTCTGCCAGCTTATATGGCAAGATAAGCTTTTCTCCCACTGTCACAGTCTTCCTTGTAACTAACGCTTCAAATAGCATCTCTTCTTTAACCTAAACAACAGAAAAAAAAAAATTCAGTGTATAAGATTTATGACAATGAGCTGAATTATTTATTGACAATCCAAATAAAGAAAAAATGTGTAATGAGATTAATAAATATACAATAGAAAAAAACAAAGACAATACATTTAATCATTTAAATACTGGTCAAGGTGAAAGTCAAACATTCCACTCACCCTATTTCCCACCGCCCCCCCCCCAAAAAAGAGAGGGTACGTAGGACAGATGGGTCTTTTTAAAGTTTTCTTTCTGATCATAATGGAGAAACAGGTTTCTTTGTGTGAAATACAGAAAATATAGAATAGTGCAAAAAAACATTTTAAGATGATCAACCATAATCCCACAACTAGCAAAGATTAAAAAGTGACACTACTTCTTTAATTCCAGGAACATTACCATGAGTATTTATTTATGTTTCAGATGTTTTATATTTATTTACACATGTTATTTTAAAATAAAGATGATGCTTCCTTTGTTCTCATTCCCTCTAGAGGTAAATGCCATGATGAATTTGATATGTTATCATCTCAGTTTGGGTTTTTATACATATCTTATATATATATATTAGATATATTTGTAAACACTACATTATACTGTATTATATAATATACTGCATTATATATATACATATATACATATACATATATATATACTGCGTTATAATGTATACATTATACATTATACTGCCAAGTGTATTTAACTCTTATCTGTATGGAATCATATTGCCCATGTGTTTTTGAGATTTAACTACATTGATAATTTAGATCAAGCTTATTTATTTTAACTACTATATAAGTTCCCAGTATATAAATTACGGCAGTGTGTAATCTATTATTCTATGTGTAGGCATTTACACTATTTGCCCTTGTGCACTATTAGGAAATAAACTGAATATTCTTGCATATGAGTTCAAGAATTTCTCTGAAGTACAAATCTAAAAGTGGAATTACTAGGTTATAGCATATACACTGTCATCTTTAAAGGATATTGCCAAACTACTAAACATAGTTCTCACCAATCTGCTCTCTGATCAGCCCTGAGCATTCCTATTTCTTCAAACCTTGAATATACTTGTTATTATCATGCTACTGACTTTTGCCATGCTGAGGGTCATGAAATGGTAAAACAAGGGAATTTTATAAAAGCATCCAAACAAATAAAGATATAACACTGATAAAATTTTAAGTAGATAATATGATATGAAGTATATCAAGCAAAAAAGATTCAATTATAAAGGAGAAATTGAGTTACACAACAAGTGAAACATTACCCTGTCACCAGCAATTCATGACAGATCAATCATTTTTTAAAATACAATGGCACCGAAATATACCTTCTCATTCACTACTACATGAGTAGCATTCACTACTCAATCTTCAAATTCAAAACAAATTGGAAAAAATTTGAGGAACATTACCTTTACAAACTGCAGTAAAACTAAAAATAAATAGCCGAAGTTTAAATATAAGACCTCAAGCTTTCGCATATATTTTTAAATATTTTGGGGTGCCTGGGTGGCTCAGTGGGGTAAAAGCCTCTGCCTTTGGCTCAGGTCATGATTCCAGGGTCCTGGGATCGAGCCCTGCATCGGGCTCCCTGCTTGGCAGGGAGCCTGCTTCCCTTCCTCTCTCTCTGACTGCCTCTCTGCCTACTTGTGATCTCTGTCAAATAAATAAATACAATCTTTAAAATAAATAAATAAATAAATAAATAAATAAATAAAATATTTTGAGAAACAAAATTAAATAATACCAGATTACACAAATATGACAAAACCAAGAAAACTAAGAAAAAACTTATGTGATAAAAAAAAAACACTGTTATATTGTTGAGGTTAAGCAATTATTATTAAAAGTGAGTATTTAATTCGCTAAGCATGATCTCCCTGATATGAGGGAGAGGAGATGCAACATGGGGGGTTAATGTGGTAGGAGAAGAGTAAATGAAACAAGTTGGGATTGGGAGGGAGACAAACCATAAGTGACTCTTAATCTCACAAAACAAACTGAGGGTTGCTGGGCAGAGGGGTGTTGGGGGGGGGTTATGGACATTGGGTAGGGTATGTGCTATGGTGAGTGCTGTGAAGTTTGTAAACGTGGAGATTCACAGACCTGTACCCCTGGGGGGAAAAATATATATATATATATATATGTTTATAAAAAATAAAATTATAAAAAAAAAAAAATTAAATAAAGCAAAAAAAAAAAAAAAGTGAGTATTTAAAAACAAATGATCTATGCAGTAGACTCGACATTTTTTTAAAGGAATAAACAAATACAAGCTGGCAACCACGTGGAGCAAAAGTCACTTCCATACACTTGTATAAACTGGTACAACCACTAGAGAGAGTAATCCATCAATATCAGTACATTTATGTCTGTGTGTATACCAACCCAAACCTATACTCCTTGGACTATACTCTAGAATAATTTTCACACATGTCCACAAAGACTTATGTACAAAAATGCCTATCATAGTACTACCAATAAATGAGAAATTACAAATTACCTCAATCCCCACTAAGAAAGATAAATTATGTTTTACTCATATAATGAAATTTTAGAAACAACTAAAAAGAATCATGTAGCATATTTAAATCAGTATTGAAAAATCTCAAAAACACAGTACAGAATGAAAAAGTCAAGTTTAGAATGATACAGTAAAACATTCATGAAACAAGTATGAAAATATATAGAAAGCTATATATTCTTATATAAACATCTACCTATTTTGAAAATAGAAAAACAAGAATGAGAATGATAAACACCAAACTCATAACAATGTTTTCTTCTAGGGTAGCAGAGTACAAAGTGAGATACAATTACATGCAATATTTTATTACATGAGTGGAGTTGTGAGTACACAGGTGTTTATTATATTGTTTTCTATATATACTGTATACTGAGAATAATTCATAATTTAAAAGAAAAATGAAGAAGGAAATACGTTAAAACAAAAATTAAGACATACTAAGTAAAATGGTAGAATAAATCTAAAAGCCAATTACTTGAATATAAAAAATGAAAGACAATTCTCACTAAATCACAAAAATTAAGAAACACAAACATTAAGAAATACAAAGTCAACACCATAGAGAAAAAGGTTTTAAACATTAACACAGTATTTACAAAGAATGCCAAAAAATAAATTGTAAACATTTAATCACATAATTTCCTAGATAAACACAAATCATCAAAATGAACACAAGTCAGACTTGAATCCTTTTTTTTTTTTTTAAAGATTTTATTTATTTATTTGACAGAGAGAGACAATGAGAGAGAAACACAAGCATTGGGGAGCTGGAAAGGGAGACGCAGGTAGGGATCCCAACACGGAGCTCGATCCCAGGATGCTGGGATCATGACCCGAGCCATGGGCAGATATCTAATGACTCAGCCACCCAGGCACCCCCAGACTTGAAAATCCAAAAAAAATTAGTTAATACAAAACAAACTTCTGGAAAGACATCAAATATAGTTGATCATAGGGTTGATCTCAAATCTTTAAGGAACATACTATTCTTTGTTAATGATTCTTCTCTAAATGGCAGAAAAAAATTTGAAAGGATAAAAAACTACCCAATTCCTTTTAAAGAACTGGCTAAATGCTGGCACTAAAACCTAATAATGATCATACACAGATCTACATACAAAACATACTAATCTTGCTTATCTTTGATAAACATCCTGAAGAAAATATTACTGAATTCATGATACTTAATCAACTACCTCTATAATTTCCCAATGTCCTTAGTTGTACATATATGACTTTTAAAATAAAAAAAATAAACTTTATTAACACAAAATAACGAGGAATGAGTTCAATATCTAAGTCTACAATGTTTCTCATACTAATTTAATTAAGAAAATGATATATGTGTTAAAAACCCATTCTTTATATTGTTTCAACAGATGTTAAAATATATTCAAAATATATAAATCTGTTAAAAACTGAATGATGGTTCAGTTTTTGATAATGATGGTTCTAATAGTTCTAATATACTCCAAAACATGCAACAAAAATATGCTCCACAATTACCCACAATTAATGTACTGGAGCTTGTTCATCTTTCAATAATTTCACAAGTATATATCTCAAATAGAATTCAGTAAACAGAATATTCAAAATATTCATTGCTGCCTGAGGTAACTACAAAATTATAAAAATAATTGGAAAAATAATTTCAGAAACATTTGTTCTTAAAAACTAAATCTATATTTATCATTGAACTGAATCACTTTGAGGAGAGGAATTAAATCTTAACTAAAGAGTTTACATTTTAGTTAAACCAGTTATTGCTTGTATCTGAACTCCATCTCAACAAAAGCCTTAAGGTTGCAATTATTATTACCAATTTTAATCAATAACAGGAAATCATTTTTTTAAATTTTTTACTTAAATTCAATTAACATACAATGTATTATTAGTTTCAAAGGTAGAGGTCAGTGATTCATGAGTCTTCTATAATACCCAGTGTTCATTACATCACATGTCCTCCTAAATGTCCATCACCCAGCTACCCTATTCCCCCACCACCCCCTAGAAACCCTGAGTTTGTTTAGGAAATCATTTAAAAAAAATAATTTCTGGGAACTAAATACAAGCAGGATACTATTGTATAGGTCCTATCAGTTACTTGTCTAGCTCCTCAACTTTGAAGATAACTTCTTCCTACGTATTATCAAACCTCCATTCCTACTAGCGCAGACTAAACATAACAAGAAGGAACTTAAGGGGTGCCTGGCTAGCTCAATCAGTTAAGCATCCGACTCTTGATTTCAGCTCAGGTCACGATCTCAGGGATGTGGGATCAAGCCCCACAAATGGGCATTTTGCTCAGCAGGGAATTTGCTTAGGATTCTCTCTCACTCTGCCCCACCCCCCAACTCATGTGTTCTCTCTCCCTCAAATAAACAAAATGGTTGTTTTTTTTTTTTAAGATTTTATTTTATTTATTAGACACACAGAGAGAGATCACAAGTAGGCAGAGAGGCAGGCATAGAGAGAGGGGGAAGCAGGCTCTCTGCTGAGCAGAGAGCCCGATGCGGGGCTGGATCCCAGGACCCTGAGATCATGACCCAAGCCGAAGGCAGAGGCCCAACCCACTGAACCACCAGGCACCCCGGTTTTGTTTTTGTTTTTTTTTTTTTTTAAAGAAGGAAGTTAAGAAGCTTAGGTTCAAAAGTAAGATATGGTATCAAATCATATTGTTGATATAGTCAAACTTTGACACAGGTAAGCCCATTTCTCAGAACAGGATTTCTCCTTTTTCATCAATACTTGGCTCCTTTTAGAATTACCTGAATTGCTCTTACCAGCTCTAACCAAAGAAGGAATACTGCACCAAGATCAGAAGCCTTGGTACCTGCTGAATGCCTGAACTTGTAAGTAAAACCACTAGCTACAATGCACTATTATTACCACAATACCAAGTGTTTCTGTTGACTAAAATATCACCTAAAATGCCTGACTGAAATACCGACTGTTCCCTGATCCTCATGACCTTCAAAATTACCACCTTCAGATACCACATTCCATCCACATCCTGGTAGAACTTCTTTCCAGCAAGTGAGTCTAGTTTCAATTTAATGTATCCCCTTCTCCTGCCCTGTCTGCCAGACTAACTCATTTCATTAAAGTTAATAAAGCAACACCCAGGCATGTGCAAAATAATAAGCACTGTAAGGTTAGATAAATAAAAAAGAGGCATCTATTGCTCTCAAAGAGCACTGTCGCCTTATAAAGGACACAAACTCAGTAAACAATTAACTTTGTGCTACAGAATCAAAATTAAATTATGCTAAGTAGACACAAATGTTCTACCCTGATGGAGTCAGTTTAGATCATTTAATAAGGTTAAACCCTATTAAAGTGGCAAATGAATCAAGATTTGAAAGATAAGTAATACTTGACGGAAAAAAAGCAGGCTACTCATAACTGCAAATAAAATGGAAAAAACCAAGATGTCTTTCAATAGGCGAATGAATAAACAAACTATGGTACAGCCACACAATGTCATACTACCCAGCAATAAAGAGAAATGAGCTATCAAGCCACAAAAAGATATGACTGAATCATATATATAATGCATCTAACATACAAAATATGTTTTAATCAACTATTTATGTTATCAATAAGGCGGCTGGTCAACAATAGCCTATTAAGTTTTTGGGGAGTCAAAAGTTACACCCAGATTTTTGACTGCCCAGGGAGGTTGGTACTCCTAGCCCCTGGATTGTTCAAGGGTCAACTGAATACTAAATTGAATAATTAAGTAAATGAACAGAAAAAAGGACGTAAAGAGATAAAGAAAAAGATAGCTTCCTCACTGTTAAAAAGGGAGTTTATAGATAAGGAGAGAAGGCTAGAATGATACATGTGATAATGTATTAGTTAGGAACATCAGTAGGACCTCATGTTTATCTTTATATAGCTATAGATGCATATATAAAAACATTTGTAGTATGTGAATATACACAGGTTAGTAAACACACATATATTTTCTTGCTCTGTGAGAGGAGAAGGCCTATAAAAAATGATGCCCCTTTCGAGATGAATCCGACAAGTGAGCTGGGAAAACATTAGAAATCATCACTCCCAGAAGAAAGAATAAGGTAATAAAGATCTTGATTATAGGAAGAAGCACGGGAGGAGATGAAGACCTCTGGCTCTTACTTAGACATGAAGAAACAAATTAGTACCTTTTTCTCTCCACTCATCCAGATACCCCATCTTCAGATAAATAATCTAACCAAAATCTTAGTATGAGAAGAAATCTCAAATACAGAAGGAGAAAAACTATTAATGTCTTAGACTATCATACAGTCTAGAGTGAAAAACTGATCCTATCCAGCAAATTGAGGGATTGTGGATATCCAGGCCAAAGGGAGGCAAGCAAGAAAAACCAAGCCTTCCAAAGATTCTGGCACAATCGAGAGCAAAAATTCCATCTTTTGGAGAACACTATTAATAAAAAGCCTTAGCCCATTTACACCTAGTCAAATAATGACACAAAATTAAAAGTGAGAAGTTACAGTATTTGAGAAATGACAAGTGAAAATATAATCACTTACTTCTAATAATTCTGAGACAATGGGCAGAACTTCAGGATTACAGATATCTATGGAGTCATCCCGGTATGTCTTCTTTTTATAACAGATATTACCCAAATGTAGTATTGCTGAGAGAAGAGAGAAAATCCTGTGAAAATAAAACCATAAATTATAGCTCATTTATGTGCAGTCTCCAAACTTATTTCACTGCAAAATTCTAATCAAGCAAATTAACCAGTACAAACATATTTAATCTTCATAAAAATAAAAAATATGCTTTTCATTTAAAAAAAAGTAAAAATAAAAAATATGGGAATAATAACTATAATAACTAAATTTCATGTGTACTATGTCAGGCACTGTGCAAAGTGCTTTATAGAACCTTACTTTCAGTACTGTACCACTGGACATAGTTTGAAGAGGATTTGCTATTGCCTGAATCTATACAGTGTTTCAAAGTCCATACATTTCTAAATGCTTTTCATCCTACTTGGAATGCCCTTTCCCTACATTGTCTATTTCAGATCTATTGAATCAGAATCTTTCAAGGAAAGGCCTTGGAATCTGTATTTTCTTAACCAAGTAGCCTAGATCATTTTTTACGATTAGTTATATTTAAGAATTGGTTTCCTACATCATACTACAGTGCCCTTGATAAATGCTTTGAAAATAAACAGTATGAGGCCACTGGGGTAAATTACCTAATTTTCAGGCCCCTCCCATAAAACATCTACAACTGGACCCTCCCTTCCACTCTTCCCTTCTGTCTTAGAGGAACACATGACCTTCTTCCCGTCAAACTAAACCCCTTCTTGTGCTTTGCATCCCATGAACTCCAGTTTACTCAGGAACTTTATTATGCCTATTTCTTATCTCCTACCTGATCTAGAAGAACTTTCTATCAAAATGATATCTTCATTTTCTCTTAAAGAACCCATCCTAGATTCCACGTCTTCTCCTTACCTTCACAAACAAGCTTATTAAACTGTTAACTTATTCTCCTTTTCTTCACTTTGTCATTCCCTATTTACTATCATATCCTGACATCCAACCCCATTAAAATATTTCAGAGAAGTTACCAAGGACCACCAGATAAGAAAAGTGTATTATAAAGAGAAATGAGCTATCAAGCCACAAAAAGACATGACTGAATCATATATATAATGCATCTAACATACAAAATATGTTTTAATCAACTACTTATGTTTTGGTTATCGGTCAACAGCAGCCTATTAAGTTTTGAGGGAGTCAAAAGTTACACCCAGATTTTTGACTGCCCAGAGGGGTTGGTACTCCAAACTTACTTGACCTCTCCAAAGCATTTAATACAGCTGAACACTCCATCTAAAAGCCCTACTGGGAAACACACACACACACACACACACACAGACATACACACATACACACACATATGCATCTTTGTGTCTTGTCCAACTATTTCCTTATGATAAACCTGTTCTACCTATAAAATTTTAATTATGTGTTTTCTGAAAATTAGAAAGTATTCTAAATAAAATAAAGGCATTGCTTTAGGAACTAAACAGCCATACTTTCAAAGGTCCTGAATCAGTATCTAATTGATCGATCTAATTTTTCAAATAATTTAAAATTTTAAGTGTTTGAATCATTAACATGACTCAAACAAAATACAAGTCAATTTTAAAGGAATAATTCATAAAAGTACTCTGGGTAAATCAGAGAGGAAACACAGTATCAATTGAATCATTACAAAGACTAATGGAAACCAAAGGATATAAAAATGCAAATTCATGGGCCACTTATTAAACACCATATTTAGTAGGAGTTTATATGGTTGTTAATTATATCCTTTCAGAATCTGGGATTCAACAAATCAGTAAGTTAATGTTTTCTCAAACATAAATATGTGATACTTAGTTTCCAACAATAATAAATGTTAAATAAACAATCAAATATACTGTAATAACTCAATACAAAAAAGAGTTACAAATATGAATAAAAATCCCTATTCACAAAACACGTAAAATCTTGCATTAAGAAATAAAAACAGTAACAAAAAAATCGCTATATTATAAGGCAGGGTATCCTAAAATACTTAAGGTAGACACAATGCACAGTTAAGAAAAATTTCATTAAAAAGGTAAGACATGGGGCCCATGGCTGGCTCAGTAGGAAGAGTGTAGGATTCTTGATTTCGGGGTCACGAGTTCAAACCCCACATTAGGTGTAGAAGTTACTTAAATAAATAAATAAGCTTTAAAAAATAAAAAGGAAGGATATGAACAGTACTCAAAGCAAACAGGTTTCCATTCACATACCAAATTTTAGGATGCCTGCAAGTGTGTTTAGAAAAATTCTGGGTTAGAGCTGAGTGCAGTCGAAAAGATTGTTGTGATTTATTAACACAGTCAATCATGGTCAAAGGAGAGGGGAATAGTAGTATATATGTTATGTTACCAAAAATAAAACTGGCATTATTTCAATGAGTAAAAAAGAGATGAAGATGAGTCCTTCAAGGAATGGGGAAAATACCAGACATTCAGAATACAATATAATGTTTTAGAGGATCCTATCAGTCTAGCTAAAACACAAAACTTGTGTTAGGGAATATCTGATGATAATATCTAAAAAATACAGAAAGGTCAAATTACAGGCCAGGTTACCAAATATATTACACATATTTTCCAGTGGTTTCCAATATGGGATACACTGGTATCAGAAAGTATAAAGGACACACAACCCTTGGATGTATGAGCAATACATTTTATTTCCAACTTATTTTATCTAAAAAAATGAAATTATGTTTCACTATTATTTAATATATAGACAATCAGGTGTGTCACATGAGGTACAGGAGGTATGCTGAAGAAAGAATATAAGTAATGTAGCATGGAGGAACTATAGAGTTACGCTCATTTACTCATTAACTTTTAGTGAATTGAAGTTTATGTGACCAATTAAATGGGCTTGGATATTTACATTTGGTATAAACTTTTCTTTTTTTCTTTTTAAAGATTTTATTTATTTGTCAGAGAGAGAGAGAGAGCATGCGCACACGCCCAAGCACGGGAAAATGCGGGAAGAAGGAGAAGCAGGCTCCTCACTGAACAAGGACCCAGGACCCTGGGATCATGACCTGAGCCTAAGGCAGTGCTTAACTTAACCAACTGAGCCACCCAGGCCTCCCTTAATTTATCTTTCAAAAAAAGTTTGGTAGGGGCGCCTGGGTGGCTCAGTGGGTTAAGCCTCTGCCTTCAGCTCGGGTCATGGTCTCAGGGTCCTGGGATGGATTCCCACATGGGGCTCTCTGCTCACCAGGGAGCCTGCTTCTCCTCCCTCTACCCCTGCTCCCGCCTGCTGCTCTGCCTACTTTTGATCTCTCTCTGTCAAATAAATTAAAAAAAAAAAAAAAGTTTGGTAAATAATCTGAATTCCAGATTCAGAGTAATCACAAACAAGAAAATAGCACAGCTGTTATTCTACTTTTAGTATGACATTAAAAGTTGACAATATAATCAGATCTGAAATAACTAATTCCCTTCCCCCAAAAACAGTTCTGTTACTATTTTTTTCTGGTGACAGTCAAGGTTATTTGTGTCTTTAATTTTACTAATTTTTTTATTATGTTATGTTATGTTAGTAACCATACAGTACTTCATTAGTTTTTGATATACTGTTCCATGATTGTTTGCATATAACACCCAGTGCTCACTGCAATACGTGTGCTCTTTCATACCAATCATCAGGCTTTAATTTTAAACAGCTTGTTTTATTTTAAATATAACTTGCTTCATTTTTATCTCAACCTTTTTACATTTCTATTTTGTTTATAATGAAATATGTTTAGCATCCTAAGAGACTCCTCAGGAAACAAACTGAGGATTGCTGGAGGGGAGGAGGTGGGAGGCATGGGGTGGCTGGATGATGGACATTGGGGAGGGTATGTGCTATGGTGAATGCTGTAAATTGTGTAAGCCTGGTGATTCACAGACCTATACCCCTGGAGCAAATAATACATTATATGTTAATAAAAAATAAGAATAAATAAATTAATATATATATATGTTTAGCATAATAATACAGACATTAATTTAGAGAGTGAAAATTATATTTTACTGATAGGTATGCATGCCTTAATAAGATTAGAGATCAATGATACAGAAATTAAGAAGCTATAAAAATAGTGTCATAAAGCAAGTTTCTAAGTAAAGTCTATGGACAGACTTCAGGAGCACCATGAACTCCTGCAACTATATGCAAACATTTATGGACGCACAGTTTACAGGAAGAAGAGCTCCAACTTTCAAGAGATTCTCAAAGAATTTATAATTAAAAAAGCAATTCAAACCAAGTCTTTTAGAAAAATAAATTTTCAAATCACTGCTTAACAAGGAAGAAGGAGGTATTAGATTTGGAATATTTGTTAGAAAATTCTTTCAAAGGACCAAGGAAGAGGAACTTGTGAAACACACATTGTGATTTTGTTCTCTACCAAAGGTATAAGAATACAGTAAACAAACTCACTGTCTTCGTGTCTTGGGAAGAAATCCTACCATTTCCATGGCCAGTTGTAAGCGTTCAAAATCATGCCTCAAATCTTCCCCCTCCACCGAGAAGCAATCCTGCTTATTTAAGAAAAACAGGGAAGAAATCAATATTACCTATTGAAAAGTAAGGTAAGCCACTCAGAAATATAGTAATTCTAGGTAAATATACCTGCGTATAAAAATTAGAGCTGGTGAAATATTTGGAGAATTCTTGTTACAGGTATGCAAACTAAACACATACCTACCAAAATACCAGTAAGTTACTTCTTTCTCCCTTTCACAATCACCAAGGCAAGGATCACAAAGTAACTTAAGAGAAAGAGCTAACAATATTATAAAATATTCTGATACCACCTTTGACTTCGAGTGGTGCTCAAGAGTTTTGAAGATCCAAAGCACTTAAGAGAGTTCAATTTCACAAACAAATGTTATTTATTCAACAAATATTTAATAAATGCCTACACTTATTATGCAAGGCACTAGATGCTGGGATACAAAAATAAATTTTAGAAGAGGCAATAATTTAGTTGAGAAATGGAGCCTAGATATATATAATATAAACATGTTTATCTCAATATTAGATATAATTAAAATAGTTCCTAATGAAATTATATAAACAACATGATTATCAGTAAAAGAAAGTATATGTGAAAATTAAAAATCTGCAAAAAACACACATTAGTTGGTAAAGATAGCTGTGAACTACCAAATAAAATATTTTTAGAGTAACCTTTGCATTTCAGCTCCCAAAAAAGTCAAACACATATATAATCTTTATCTTTAAAATAACAAGTTTTTAAAGCCTTTTACTATATGTTCTCACAATCCCGTATAGGTACATTTTCAAAAACCTCCTCACATGTATAATTTTTTTAATGTCTGACTGTGGAATGTTGCATCAAGTACTCAATAAATGCATTAACTGTTATCTGTTTTATTCACTGCTGATCTCCAGCATCAAATCAGTGCCAAGAAGACAGTAATATATAATCACTGAATTACTGAATAAGTACTGAATTAAATGAAACATTCCTTTTTGAGAAAGTACTCATTTTTTTTTAAAACTATCAAGTATCTAGCATGTAAACCTGCTTTTGACCCTGTAAGAATGAGTTAATGAGTAATGCAGATATATAGCATAAAATTAGATATTAAACCCAAGGAGATAATAATGTGTATATATATATAATTATATATTCATTCAGTAGAAAAGAAAACAGACTCAGAAGTTAAATAATTCACCTAAATGACAGGGGTGGCAAAATGAAAATCTTTCTAGTTCTAAATCCTCTACCCTCTGTCAGGCAACACCAGTTGCTTGAGTTTATTTAACAGGATAACCCTTAACAGGAATTAAATCAATATACAATAGGCAACAAGGAGTCCCTTGTTAAAAGCAATTTTCTCATCACAGTTCCCCTTGGAATCATCTATACAATTCCATTATATATATGATAATATAGGACAAATTACAGAACAGTACCTAACAATCCTCTCTTCTTATAATGCTAAGCCACACAAGTTCTCATCACTCAGAGGGGAAAAAAAGTTTAGTTTGCCCCCAAATATACTCTGAGGAGCTAAGAGGAAAAAACAAACCAAAAGATCCTCAGATTAACTGCTTGCTTTCATTAACTTGTGAGAAAAGGCAACAGAAATTATCAGAAGTTCAAACAACTAACAGATTGAAAACACAGTAAATGAGAGGCTAATGAAAGATACAAAGGAAATAAAGGACTATGGCCACAAAATTCTTTAAGGAAAAGATGGATAATGTTGATATCGATGGTGGCAGCAGCTCTGGGAACATGTACTGTATACTTTACTAAATACTAAATACTCTATCAAGCTGTTTAGATGCATTGTCTAATGTAATTCTCACAAAAGTTAAAGACCATTTTTATCTCATCAAATAGATGGTGGAAACAAAGAATTACGTGACCTGCTCAGGTTCTCAAAAACTAGTAAGTGGATCAGCCAGTATTCAAGTCAGGTCTGTCTGCTTCAGACCCCAAACTCTGAAGCATAACTAAGACTGTCTAAATAACAGCAGATCAGTTCATAATGCCATGACAAGTTCTGTACAGGCAATCAAGTCTTACATTTGCCATATGAGTTTTATCAGTCTCCTACCTACTTCCCAATGAGACTCCGTCACTCGATGTTAACAGGTGAAAGATGGAAGCTTCTCAAGAACAGCAAAACAGTGTAAATTTTTTCTACTAAAATGTATCAGAATCTATAAATTTAAATCTCTAAAGTTTTCCAAAATGTTAAATCTGAAACCATAAATTACTTGATATATAATGAAAAGACAATGCAATTAAACCTTGTATGAAGGAAAAAATTAAAGTCCATAATTTCTGATCCTTCTCAACTCTGAAACAGTCTAGTGTTGTAATTAGTGGAGTATGTAATCACACACAGTAAAAATTAAAGTCACAGTTATTTAAAGCAAGAACTAAAACATGTTTCCAGAAGGAATAATTAATAAATTAGTTCATTAGTTAATTTATAGATAGAGATGAATGCATGTTAATTTAAGCCTTTACATCTGACCTCACTACAAAGGGAAGAAAAAACATTTTTTGTGTCCTTTGATTATAAACTTGTCCTTATAAAATATAAAAAGAAAGCTAAATTTACCTGTTCATTTTATATTACATCATCTATGCCCTTAAATCACTCAATTAAAACATAAAATAATCTTATTTATAGGAATTTAAATTCTTAATTTTTGGAAAATTATATAAAGACTAGAGCCTCTATTGCCACTAAAAGACTTTCAAAATGTACATGCATTCATCCTGTGAAAAGACTGTTACTGTTAACTGACACAAAAACAGGAAGGCTATACCTTTTTTTAATGAATTTATTTTTTTATTTGACACAGAGAGAGAGATAGTGAGAGAGAGAGCACAATCAGGGAAGAGGGAGAAGCAGGCTCCCTGCTGAGCAAGGAGCCCCAAATGGGGCTCAATCCCAGGATCATATCCTGAGCCAAAGGCAGCTGCTTAAATGACTGAGCCACCCACATGCCTTAAGGCTATACCTTTTTAAGATAAACATTACATACTACTCGTAACATGTGAGTAATAAAATCACTGAAAAAAAAAAATACACCTCAAAAAAAAACCCTGTAGTTCATAAGAATCCATCAGGAATGCAATCAATTTATTGTCAAAATAAATATAGACTAAACATTAGCAACATAAGAACAAATTAAAAAAAAAATTTTTTTAAAGTGAACTGACTGGTTTTTAAACCACAAACCATACACATACAAAGTCAGTTCAAAGAAATTAAACATTATTTTCTCTTCTTTCCTAGATTCTTTGTATTTCAGCTGATTTTCTTTCTAAGTCATGAAATAAGTACAAATGAGCAAGGTGAGTGAGGGTCCTTTAACAGGAACACAGAATATTTAGGTACTTGTACTGACCGGCTCAGAGTCATAGCAATAATCATCCCAGCTCTGTCTGAGGGGTTTCTTTGTTATCTGAAAGTAAGGCAGATTAGTTAGGTAAAAGTAATGGTTATCATTCTTCTCTAATCATCTCTTAGATGTAGTATAGCAGCACTGTGCTGCTACCCAAAGAGAGTTATTTTGTACAGCAGCATAAAACAAGAAACAACTAGGTAAACATTCAGATTCTGGGAGATCATGTATTATTACAACCAATCCGTATTTCCTGTTTTTCAGTGACTCTGAGATTTGTATTAACTGCTCAGTCTCATATTCTATTAATACTGACTACTTTATGGCAACAATATGCATGGTATGGCCACTGATAACAAAAAAAATATCTGGAAGAAGAGTAATAAGCTCGGGACTATCAGCTCATTTATGAGCAATTATTAGTTTTTAAAAAGGAAATTTAATCATCCAAATATCTCCAAAGCATTTAACAGGGAAAAGAAAAATCTCAGAAGCTAAATCAATGATTTTTTTAAATATACATAATTTTATACAGTAGAAATGCCTAGTATTTTATCAAGAAGTGATAATTTAAATAATTTTGAAATTGATATATAAATACAGTTTTATTGGTTCATATAAATATGTAGTTTTGAAATTAAGAAATACCAATTACATAGCATCCTCTATCTTGGGAAAACTCTAAGATGCTACTTTCATAACCTTAAATACATACTACAGCCTTTGAACCATCATCAAAATGTCAATTTCCTTACAAAAGCTTCATAAGGATTTTTTAAGTTACCATAAAGGCATTTATCTCCATGGATATTACATCTTGCCTCAAATTAAAAAAAAAAAAGAAAAAAAAAAAGACAGTCTGTTATTTAAGTGATCTACTGTCATACCAATTCCATTAATATTGGTTCTAGAATTTTTATTAATGAGAAATAGTAAAATTGGAGAAACCACTGTAATGAAAAACTTTCCTTATTATGGAAATTTAGGAGTGAATTTTGAGTTTCACAGAAAGATATGATGAATTTCATTTGAACAGGATCATTTGCTAAATTATAAAAACAATCATACTCTAAGTTAGTATCACAATATCATGCAAAGAGGTATATGTATTAGACTTCAAAACATATAAAAGAGGTTTCAGGTAATCCCATGCAAAGGGGAAACATTAATTATTAGTAACACTGAACATGCTCTTGTCTTTAAAAGGTAAACCACTTTGGAAAGACCAATTCATTTTTCTAACAAGCAGGTACATATATAAACAGTTTATTTTTCTCTGAAAGAGTCTCACAAAAAGCAAAGGGTACACATATAACTAAA
Organism: Lontra canadensis; assembly: GCF_010015895.1. NCBI lineage: Eukaryota > Metazoa > Chordata > Mammalia > Carnivora > Mustelidae > Lontra > Lontra canadensis. Next base: position 16,623,075 of record NW_022631022.1, read on the forward strand.
CCCTTCCAACTCTTATGGTTAATAATAATTTTTAAATTTGAGAAGCACATCACATAAATTTTTAGACTGCCTGTATGAAAATGCTAGTTAATATCCATTAATGGGTTTGGAGAACAAAGTATTACGAAAAAAACTTTTCTCAAGAAGTAAAATTTAATAATGCCCTACATTTCAAAATACATTTCAGGAACTCTCACCTGATTGAGATAATGATATTCTTCTGGTTGTTTAAGATGGAATGCTAATCTTTCTTCTTCACTTGCTCCTGCCAGGAGGTAATAAAATACATGATAGTTCCTGTTGGAAACAAAGAGTATGGCTTTATAATGAACACCATCTACAGTTATCATTTAACAGAAAAAAGAACAAACATTAAGTAGTAAAATGTTTCAATTTTGTTTCATTTTTCAATAAGGGGTAGTAAGTTCAATATTTTAGGTACTATAAAGTAAAATGATGTTTTGGATGCTAAATTCAAAAGAGAGGGGTGAAGGCTGCTATATGGCAAAGTAAGACCTCTGAAAATTCTCTCCTCCATAAGACAAATTAGAAAACAGCAAACTTGTCTGAAACAACTTTTGTCAGAACTCTGAAAATTAACCAAAAGCTTATAGCAATCCAAGGAGTGTTTACATAAGAAAAACAGTTCAATCTCAGTTAAAAATGCAACCTTTGTTGCCATTTAATGTGCCCCAATCCATCTTCTATTCACCAAATCCAGGGTGGCCTTCAAAACCAATAGGTTACAATCATGATGAAAACCAAAAGCCTGGCAGCCATCACAAGAGGGCAGAAGAGGGTTGGAGCTGGTTCAGAACGTCATTCCCCGAGAAACATCACTTGAACTATCTGGTGGTTCCCTGGAAGACGCCATGTTTAAAACTGTCTTTAATGACCTGACTCAGAGTTAAGCCAGTGTGAAAATCTTTTCCCCAGGGGAAGGTATGGAAAACTATTGGCAATTTTTTACTATGTCAGCTACATGAACCAATGGATAAATGTTGGGGAAACAGTAGGCTAATCAAAAAATTTAAAGGGAAATGTGATCTCCACACAGGGTTTTAAAAGCTCCCAATACATTCCTGGGAATCTAGAAGGCCATGTGGATGCATAAGGCTGCGGATGTGCCCAGGGCTTCACACCTTCTCAGCAAAGACCAGAGAAGGTACTGAACTCTCATCTCTGGCTGATCTTGAAGTAACCATCCTTGAGGAAGCCCAGGCATTACTTAGTACACAAGATTTTTTTTTTTTTAAGATTTTATTTATTTATTTGACAAAGAGAGATCACAAGTAGGCAGAGAGGCAGGCAGAAAGGGGGGGGGAAGCAGGTTCCCCGCTGAGCAGAAAGCTCAATGTAGGGCTCCATCACAGGACCCCGGGATCATGACCCAAGCCAAAGGCAGAGGCTTTAACCCACTGAGCCACCCAGGCGCCCCAGTACACAAGATTTTTAATCAACTGTTTTAAGTATGTTCAAAGAACTAAAGGAAACCACGTTTAAACAACTGAAGTATGAGAATGATGTCTCATCAAAGAGACTATCATAAACATATAGAACTTATTTAAAAATAATTAAAGAGGAATTAGAGAGTTGAAATACATAATAACTAAAATGAAAAACTATCTAGAGGCACTCAGTGACAGATATGAGTGGGCAGAAGAAGGCATCAGGGAACCTGAAGACAGCTCTTGAAACGAGTCTGAAGAGAAAGGAAAATGAGGGCACCTAGGTGGCTCAGTGGGTTAAGCCTCTGCCTTCAGCTCAGATCATGGTCTCAGGGTCCTGGGATTGAGTCCCCTATTGGGCTCTCTGCTCAGCAGGGAGCCTGCTTCCCCTCTCTCTCTCTGCCTGCCTCTCTGCTTACTTGTGGTCTCTCTGTCAAATAAATAAAATCTTTAAAAAAAAAAGAGAGAGAGAAAGAAAGAAAAATGAATGAAGAAAACTGAACAGGCCTCAGGTATCTGTGGCACAAAAGGAGTCCCTAAAGGAGAGGAAAGGAGCAAAAACAATATCTGAAAAAATAATGACCCCAAACTCCCCAAATCTGATGAAAAAACCTGCACATTCAAGAAACTCAACAAACTCCAAGTGAGAAAAGCTTAAAGAGATCCACACTTAGAAGACATGCCTTATCAAGGATTCCTAATAAAAGATTATCAGCTGGAATTTGAGAAACAAGACAGAGGATCATAGGAGAAAGGAGGGAAAATGAAACAAGATGAAACCAGAAGGGAGACAAATCACAAGAGACTCTTAATCTCAGGAAAAAAACTGAGGGTTGCTGGAGGGGAGGGTGTGGGAGGGATAGTGTGGCTGGGTGAGGGACACTGGGGAGGGTATGTGCTATGGTGAGTGCTGTGAATTGTGTAAGACTGATGACTCACAGAGCTGTACCCCTGAAACAAACAATACATTATATGTTAATTTTTTTAAAACTGCACTGTGATTAAAAAAAAAATTATACACCCAACAAAGTCATCCTTCAAAAATAAAGGAGAAATTAGGATAGTCCCGGATAAACAAAAATTAAGAGACTTTGGGGGCGCCTAGGTGGCTCAGTGGGTTAAGCCGCTGCCTTCGGCTCAGGTCATCATCTCAGGGTCCTGGGATCAAGTCCCACATCAGGCTCTCTGCTCAGCAGGGAGCCTACTTCCCTCTCTCTCTCTGCCTGCCTCTCTGTCTACTTGTGATCTCTGTCAAATAAATAAATAAAATCCTTAAAAAAAAAAAAATTAAGAGACTTCACAGCTAGCAGATGGGCCCCACAAAGAAAGGCTAAAGGCACTTTTTCTAGCTGAAAACAAAGGAAACTAGACAATTTTCAGTTAAACATGGAAAAATAAACAGCACTAGTATAGATAACTATGTGGCTAAATATACAAGATAATATAAACTCATTTTTTTGTCTTCAACTTTTTTCCGTCTTATTTCAAAGACACCAACAAAAAACAGTAACGACTAATCTGTATTGATGGGTCTACTGTTATAAAGATGTAATTTATATGATTTTAATACTACAAAAGAAGAGGAAAGGAACAGAACTACATAGGAGCAAAGTTACTTGTATATTACCAAAATTAAGTTATTAATCCAAACAAGACTGCTAAAATATTAACTATGATTGCCAAGGCAACAATTAAGGAAATAACTCAAGAAATATTTAATTAAAGAAATGCCAACGGTACACCAGAAAACATCTATTTATACAAAACAAGGCAGTAATAGAATAGAGGGACTAAAACATCATTAAAAAATACGTAAAACAAATAGCAAGATAACATTCATAAATCCTATCCTAGCAATTACATGAAGTATAAATGAATTCCAAGGTAAGTAACTGGCAGAATGAATTAAGAAAATCCAACTACATGCTATCTACAGTAGACACACTATAGACTCAAAGATACAAATAGGTTGAAACTAAAAGGATGGAAAAAATACCATGCAGACAATAACCAAAAGAAAACTAAAGTATCTATACTAACATCAAACAAAATAGACAAAAATTGTTGCTAGATGCAAAGGACATTTTATAATGACAAAAGGGCCAATTCATCAGAAAGATAAAACAATTCTAAATGTAAATGCATATAAAAACAGAGTCCCAAAATACATAAAACAAAAACTGAAAGAATTGAAAAAAGAAAAATAAAAAACAATTCAACAATAGTACTGAGATATTTCAACACTTACTTTCAATAATGAAAAGAACCGTAACAAGATAAAAGATCAATAAGGAAAAAGAGAACTTGAAAAATACTAAAAACCAACTGCACCTAAAACACATCTACAGAATACTCCATCCAACAGCAGGATACATATTTTCTCAACACTGGAGAATGGAACAATCTCCAGATTAAAAAATGTTAAACTCGGGCGCCTGGGTGGCTCAGTGGGTTAAGCCGCTGCCTTCGGCTCGGGTCATGATCTCAGGGTCCTGGGATCGAGTCCTGCATCGGGCTCTCTGCTCAGCAGGGAGCCTGCTTCCCTCTCTCCCTCCCTCTCTCTCTGCCGGCCTTGTGATCTCTCTCTGTCAAATAAATAAATAAAATCTTAAAAAAAAAATGTTTAACTCTATGACAAGTCTCAATGTAAGGCAACTGAAATCATACAAACTATATTCTCTGATGATCTTACAATGAAATCAGAAGTCAGTAACAGAAATTTCCAAAATGCACAAATACATGGAAATTCAAAAATACACTCCTAAATAAAAATGGGTTCTAAGAAGAAATCAAAAAGGAAATAAGAAAATAGATACATAAAAACCACACCACAACTTGCCAAAATATGGGAACCATTAAAGAGTTAAAACAGGTCTTTAGAGCTGCAAACCCATAGTAAAACAGAAGGAACTCGTAGCTAACCATTCACCTTAAGAAACTAAAAAATTTTTTTAATTTTAAAAAAGAGCAAACTAAACCCAAAGCAAACAGAAGTGATAAGCATGAGAAGAGAAATAAAATAGGGAACAGTAAGAAAATAAAAATCAACCAAAACTTGGTCCTTTTAAAAGATCAACAAAATTGGGATGCCTGGGTGGCTCAGTTGGTTAAGCAGCTGCCTTCGGCTCAGGTCATGATCCCAGCGTCCTGGGATTGAGTCCCGCATCAGGCTCCTTGCTCTGCAGGGAGCCTGCTTCTCCCTCTGCCTCTGCCTGCCATTCTGTCTGCCTGTGCTCGCTCTCTCTCCCTCTCTCTCTGACAAATAAATAAAATCTTAAAAAAAAAAAAAAAAAAAAAAAATCAACAAAATTAACACATTCTTATCTAAACTGATAAAAAAGGTGGGGGAGATTGCTATGGTCTCAATTTGTAACCCTCAAAGTCCTATGTTGAAATCCTAACCCCAAAAGGTAATGATATTAGGAGGTGGGGCCTTTGGAGGTTGATTAGATCATGACAGTGGAGTCCTCATGAATGGGATTAGTGATTTTATAAAAGAGATTCCAGAGTTCCCTAACCCATTCCACCCTATGAGGACCAAGCAAGAAGGTATGAGTTATGAACCAGGAAGAGCTCTAATCAGAATGCAACCATACTGGCACCTTGATCTTGGACTTCCCAACCTCCACAACTATGAGAAATAAATTTCTGTTGTAAACTACCTAGACTGAGGTATTTTGTTACAGCAGCCCAAAGACAGGAGTAGACCTCAAATTCAGGAACAAAAGAGGGAACATTATTACCTGTCAGAAATAAAAATTGTTTTAAGGGAATACTATAAACAATTTTTCCCCAATAAATTAGATGACCTAGATGAAAAAATTCCCAGAATGATAAAAACTACCAAACCTGGCTAAAGAAGAAACAGAAAATCTATAGAGATGTATAATAACTAAAGTGTTTGGATCAGTAATCAAAATTCGCCACAAATAAAAACCCAGAATAAGATGGCTTCACTAGCAAATTCTAGCAAACATTTAAAAAAGAATCAACCCAATCCTTCCCAAACTTTTCCATCTCATTCTATGAACCAGTATTATCCTAATACCAAGACCAAACAAAGACAACAGGAGGGAAAACAAAACAAAACACCTTGTAGCAATATCCCTTATGAATACAGACACAAAAAATCCTCAACAAAATACTAGCAATCCACATTCAGCAACACACCGTTAAATATTACACATCCATTCACAAAGAATCGAGCAAAACAGACAATCAGTTTTTAAGTTCTGAATCTTCACCTCCCGTGATTCTTTGAAACCATGCTATATCCCCACCACTCCATTAAAATGTGTTGGAAGAAGTTACTAATAACCTTTCCCACCACTTCATTAAAATGTGTTGGAAGAAGTTACTAACAACCTTCTAATAGCAGTATCTGTTAACTCTACAAAACTTCATGAAGTTATTTCCTTTCTAAAACTCTCTTACCTTCATTTAAAAAAAAAAAACAACCCTCTAATTTAGATTTCCTCATCTGCTAGCCACAAAAAAAAAAAAAAAAGAACAGGAAAGTCTTGAGTTCTAGTCCTAACCTGGTCTTATTCATTAGATAATGTTAGCTATCAATTACTGAATATAATTATGTATAAGGGCCACAATAAGCACTTTATAAATGTTATTTCATTTATTTCTCTAGACAACTCTAAGACAGTTTTCTATCTGTAAAATGGGAATAAATATCAAAGAAGCAGAAAAGTTAAATGAGATGCCAAAGCCATATTCAAGATTTGAATGTAGGTCTCTCTTTAACTTCAAACTCTGGCTCTGAATTTTTCTCATTGCAGCATGAAGGAAATCATTTATCTCTCTGACACTTGGGGGGTTTTTCCCCCTGACATTAGGTTTCTTAATCTGTAGGAAGTTACATATATAATCTCTGAAGTCCTGTATACCTCATTATAATATAATGAAAGTAAGTGCTTTATTAAAAATTTTCTCAAATTAGAAACAGAATAATAAGGCATGGGAAAAAGTCTGAAGACACAATGCTCACGAAAAGCAGTCAGATAAAGACCTGAGTCACGTTTTCTGTTCGGACAGTTTGCCTAGAATTTAGAAAAGTTAACAGTTCCACATGCAGGCATGCCTCAGAGATCTTGTGGGTTCAGTTCCAGACTACTACAATAAAGCAAATCTCAATGTAACATGAGGCAAATAATTTTCTTGGTTTCCCAGTGCAGGTAAGTTATGTCTACACTACACTTCAGTCTCTTACGTGTGCAATAGCATTATGTCTAAAAAACAACATACACATCTTAATTTAAAAAGCACAGTATTGCTAAAAAATACTAACCATCATCTGAGCTTTCAGCCAGTTATAATCACGGACCACAGATCATAATAACAAATATAATAATAATATAAAAGTTTGAAATATTGCAAGAATTACCAAAATATGACAGATAGATACAAAGTGATCAAAGACTGTTGGAAAATGTGCCAAAGACTTGCTCAACACAAACCAATTTGTTAAAAAAAAACGCAGTATCTGTGCAGCGCAATAAAACAAGGTATGTTTGTACTTATTTAAAAAGCCTTCTAGCAGCCTCTGAAAAAGTACAACGTTCTGCTCATGACAGAAATAGCAATTATATGGAAAGCAATGCATGGTGTTAAGCTGAATTAAAGGTCATAATATACAAACATCCTAAAAGTTGATCTGATTAATACAAATGTTAACTTGATCTAATTATAGTAAGAAAAATATGTACCGTTCATTATGCTCTTGATAAACGAGTCTGGACTTCTCCAGTAGGTATTTTTCAACATAGGCACTAGAAGAAAAATAAAATTGGTTGATATAAATAATAAAGCTTAAGGTCGATAAATATTTTTCCGGAGAAGATGCAAAAGTATAAAGAATAACCAACCACCCAGATCATTTTAGTACACTTACAATTGTGTTATAAATGCTGTTAGTGTTATCTATGTTAAATTTATAAACTTGTCTTTTTTGGGGGGGCTTTCAAAATAAATTCAGAAGTTCAAAACATGGCACATAAGACCCATCCATGGCATAGGCTTTACTTTCTTTCCAGGCTCATATGCCACTACACATTTTTTCAGATATTATACTTTGGCCAGGTGACTAAATAAGGTTCAAACACATACTTCCTTAACATATTTATGCTACAGCCACATTCTAGAATCTATTCATTTATTATTTACTGATTTATTCAATAACTTTTCATTAATTGGGCACTGTGCTAAGCACTGTCCAAATATGGAAATAAGTGATACACTATTCTCAAGGGGCTTACAGACTAGTAAAGGAAATATGTAAACAAGGGGCTATCATACTGAGTTGATATAGGATTTATTATAGAGCAATAATCAAAAATTATGGCTATATCGGGGCGCCTGGGTGGCTCAGTGGTTTGAGCCTCTGCCTTCAGCTCAGGTCGTGGTCTCGGGGTCCTGGGATCGAGCCCCACATCGGGCTCTCTGCTCAGCGGGGAGCCTGCTTTCCCCTCTCTCTCTGCCTGCCTTTCTGCCTACTTGTGATCTCTGTCTGTCAAATAAATAAATAAAATCTTTAAAAAAAAAATTATGGCTATATCAAGAGAGACAGATAAGATTCAACATTATATAAGGAAAACATTATATAAGGAACAATTCCCAGAAAGGGGAGTACACAGCACATAGTAAACATTCACAAAATTTATTTGGTGACTGACTGAGATGACTTTGAAATCTGAAAGACTGACCAGAAGAAGACCAGGAGAACTGCTTTATGAAAAGGCATAAAAGAAAGAGGGTATTTAACCTCAGGGAAGATAACTACTCAACATGGCCAGAGAATGAGATAGATAAGTGCTAGATGAAGAAGGACCAATATACTATGTGCCAGAAAAATGGATTTTATACTGAAAGTAATGAGCAACTAAAATATATTTCTGTTATGTCATTCTCTTTATCCAGCCTTTACCTCTTCAAGTCTCCAATACCTCTTACCCAAATTGAATCAATCAGTTAAACTCCAAAAAGGGGGGGATCTTACAGTCTGAAATGTAAAAGCTTTACACTATTGAAACCAAATAACACAGCACAAACCTCTGTGGAGTCAAAATCTGACTTTTGAGCTTTTATTCCCATCAGTTCCCTCCTATTGCATGCTCAGTATTTCAGTCACTTGCAAATACAGGTTATTCCCTCAAGCATGCCATTCACTCCTGGCTGCATTGTCTGTGCTCTTCCTTCCACTTCTAATTCTACAGGCTATACTCTCTATCCAACAGGCTCCATTTCATAAAATGAACCTCAAATATGCCTTTTTTGCAAACTCATTACTACTACTACTACTATTACCAGTAATTAAAATGTATCGCTTCCTCCGAGTTACCACCATCACCTCTAGTCTAGACTACTCAAACAGGTTCTTATCTGTCTAAAATGGGAGACATAAACTAATATGTTAAATTCTTTTGAGTATAGTTGACACATGTCACATTAGTTTCAGGTGTTCAGGTATATAACACAATGATTCAACAAGTTTACACATTATACTATGCTCACCATACCCTAGTAAAATATCATTGACTATATTCCTTACGGGGTGCCTTTTAATCCCATGACTTACTTATTCCGTAACTGGCAGCCTGTATATCACACTCCCCTTCACTCATTTTCCCCATTCCACCACCTACCTTCCCTCTGCAACCATCAATTTCTTCTATGTATTTATAGGTCTAATTGCGCTTTTTGTTTATTCATTTTTATTTTAGATTCCACATAGTACATTAAATTCTTATACCCACCCTGCATAGCAAATATTACAGCCTATTTCACAAGTGTAGAAACTGATACTCATAGATATTAAGATCATGCAGCTAGTAAACAGCAGAACTATGATAGGAAGCCAGGTCTATTTTAACTACAAAGGCTCCCTCTTTCAACTATATCAACATACTCCTAGACATTTTTCCTTCCTCCTCTCTTATCCTTGAGTTATACTGCTATGAGAGTTATTTACCCTAAAATAAGATCTACTCATGTTATTCCTCTACTTTCACTTGCTACTCATACTAAAGTACGTAAGGGTAAACTGGTATTATGTCTACCTGGGATAGTCTCTTTTCATTTAATTTTATTTTTTAAAAGATTTTATTTATTTATTTGACAGAGAGACAGAGAGAGAGGTAACACAGGCAGGGGGAAGTGAGAGAAGGAGCAGCAGGCCTCCCACAGACCAGGGAGCCTGATGTGGGGCTAGATCCTAGGACCCTGGGGTCATGACCTGAGCCAAAGGCAGACACTTAACCACTGAGCCACCCAGGCACCCCGGTTCCTTTTTTTTTTTTTTTTTAAAGATTTTATTTATTTATTTGTCAGAGCGAGAGAGGGAGAGAGAGCGAGCACAGGCAGACAGAATGGCAGGCAGAGGCAGAGGGAGAAGCAGGCTCCCTGCCGAGCAAGGAGTCTGATGTGGGACTCGATCCCAGGACGCTGGGATCATGACCTGGGCCGAAGGCAGCTGCTCAACCAACTGAGCCACCCAGGCGTCCCCCCTGGTTCCTTTTTAATGCATCAGCATAGAAAAAGAAAAAACAGATAAAGCAAATATGGCAAAATGTGATAATTGCTGAATCTAAATGGGCATTCCTTCTGTTCTCTTTACTTCTGGTGTCTGTTTGACTTTTTTAATAATAAAATCTTTAAAATCTACTTTCCAATAAAAAGGATAAATTACATACATTAGAGGTTTATTCACAATCTGAAATCAACTGAACACTATGTCCATAATCTGAAGCCACTGAACCTACCTCCTCTCAAGTACACCAAGCTCTTATGATTCCACTCATCTGCTAATGCCAATCCCTCAAATGATAATGTGATTTCCCACTTTTTCTGCTTAGCAATTTTTCAAGACCCAAGATAAAAATCATATACCGTTTTCTGTGAACTTCTCCAAACACATGCTTCTATCACTATACTTATCTCATTTACTATAATCCTCTCATGTAAACATATCTTCCCCAAAAGACTATGAGAACTTTAATGGCAGAGAACATGTGTACATTTTTTTGTCCTCAACACTTAGCACAGTGCCTGGTACTCCATAAATGTTTGCCTAATAAATTATAAAAAGATGAAAATGTTTAACATATATTTGCTAAGAGTTAAAAATATTCAATATGAAAATTTTTTCAGTATGTATATGTTGACTTACTAATCAAGATGAAGATTTCTAAAAAAAAAAAAAAAAAAAAAAAAAAAAAAGATTTCTGCTCATCACTGTTGTAAGAGAACCTTTAACCTTTTCAGATAAACGCTTAACATCTAAGAGCAAGAATTTCATTCATAAAATGGGAAAATAAATACCTGCCATTCCTAACTCATGAAACTGTCTTAAGAATCAGTGAATATATGTAATGATACTTTGTAAGTTACAAAGCAGCATATACAAGTGAACCTATTATCAACATTTTTGTATCACAATCAAACACTAGAAAAGTACAACTTGACAATGTGGCTACATCCCATTTTTATTAGTAAAAGTTCCAGTTATAAAATCAGAAAGGAAATGAGTTATGAAACTCGCCACTAAAGTACTTACCCTTCTTGTTTTGTTTTTCGGGGGTTGAGGGGTGGGTAGAATACACATAGTTTTGGTCAAAATTTTTAAATTAAAAGCAGAAGTGAAAAGCATAATTAAAATGGCATAAAAAAGAAAAATACTAACCAATCTCACTTATGGATATGGATGCAAAAATCATAAATAAAAACTAGGAAACAGAATAGAACAACCAATTTATATGTGCGTGCATAAATATATATACATATATGTATGTGTGTGTATGTAAATTGTATCTTTGTATGACCAAGTCGGATTGCTTTCCCAGGAACACAAAATGATTCAGTTTTAGGAAAATAATAACACTGACAGATCTCAGAATGAAGATCACGCTGATCGTCAGAGATGCTCAAAATGCATTTGGTAAAATGCAATACCATTCTGTTACTCAAAAAAACCACTCACAGAAAATTTAAATCAATGTCTAACTCATTAATGTGATAAAAAGCCCTAAAATCAGTATTTTACTTTGTGGAAAAAAGTAGTCATTCACATAAAGGTCGGAAACAATATTATTTGGAATCAGACGAGAAAGAAAATAAAGACATAAGAACAGAAAAAAAATCTATTTTTGCAAAAATACCAAGAAAAGGTCAAAGAAACAGTAGTAAAACTAATGCAAACAATAAAACAATTCAGTAAGAATAACAAGATACAGCTTAATATAAAAATTAATAACTTTCATATATGTAAACAACTAGAAGATATAATGCTAGAGAAAATCACATTTTTAATAACAGTAAAACACTGAAATAAGATGCTTGGGAATAAATTCAGTAAGAAATACAAAAAATTTAAAAACATTTCTAAATATCACAAAGATGTCAATTATCCCCAAATTAATATATACATTTAACATTAGCCCAATAAAATCAAGCCATGAAAGGCATGGAGGAAACTTTAATACATGGTGCTAAGGCAAAGAATCCAAACTGTAAAGACTATATATATTATATGGTTCCAACTACAGGACATTCTGGAAAAGGCAAAACTGGGGTACTATAAAAAGGTAAGTGGTTGCCAAGGGTTACTGGGTAAGAAGGGATGAAAAGGCAAACCACAGAGGATTTTAGAGCAGTAAAACTACTCTACATGATACTGTAATGGTAAATACATGTCTTTATACAACTGTCAAAGCCCAAAGAACATAACCACACAAATGGAACACAACAATGCAAGATGTTATTAATAGGGGAGACTGGGGGTTAGGGTGAAGAAGTATATGGGAACTCACTGTACTTTCTGCCCATTTTTGTTGTGACACTAAAACTGTTTTAAAAATAAAGTCTATTAGATATTTAAAAGTTAGAAAGAATATTGCTGGAAAAAACAGAAGTACTCTATTTACAGACTGTTTAAGAAAAGTTATTGTAACAAAATTAAATTTCTTGAATAGGACAGCATCATGTAGGAAAACGTCGCTCTGATTCCTGTGGGGAGTCAAATTATATGCCCAACTCAGAAACAATTTTAAAAAATGAATGTATGCATAATACAGAGGAAAAAAGCAAATGCAGCAAATTGTTAACAATTAGCAAATCTAAGTTACAGATAATATGTGTTACACTATTCTTTGAACTTTTCTCAGCCTTCAACTTTCCAAAAAAAAAAAAAAAAAAGAAAAAAATTTAGAGTTAAAAAATTGAATGCAGACACCAATGTCAGTCTTCTCATTAAACAGCAAACGAACAATCAATGGATTATGAAGAGAAAATGGTGAAAATATAAACATACTCCAAAGCCTGCTACTGCTACTTACCCAAGTACGGTGCCAGTTTCTTGGTAATTTACTTGAATAAATTTGCCAAAACGACTTGAATTGTTATTATGAGCTGTCTTTGCATTTCCAAAGGCCTGTCAAAATAAACAGTTCTCATTAATTTCATTTTTAAAAATGGAAAATCTTGCTTAGGTTGGCTCAAATGTAATTCTCTTTACCTTGAGACTCATATGGTTCAGGAAAAGTAAAAGAGAACAACTAATAGTTGAAATAAAACCAAGCAGAAAGTACTTTATGCTTTTCATTAAAATAAATCTTTATTTTAAAAACTTAACACTCCTTAAAATTAATTTAACTTTTACCTTTGAGAGCCAAAAACTTTAATATATTTCTGTATTTTTAAAATTTTTAAATTAAATAAATAGGAGCTAGAAACAGAAAAATTACATCATAATAATTGCAATTTTAAATAGTATAAATGAAATAAAATCTCACTACAGTGTAATATATCACTTTATCACATCAACTTAAAACAAAGCTACAGTATATTTTAAAAAGAATTAAAAATATATAAGCTGCCTAAATTGTAACCAAAGTATACACAATGCAATAAATACTACCCAGCAATAAAGATAAACTGGTACATACATCAATATTGATGAATATCAAAACATTATGACATGTGGAAGAAACCAGACTCAAGAGTACATACTGTACTATGAAATTCTAGAAAAGACAAAACAACAGAAACAGAAAGATCAGAGTTGTCTGGGAATGGGATGGAGTTGGGAAATGTGTAAAAGAGGCACAAGGAGTAATAAAAATATTCTATAGCTTCACCATATGATGGTGGCTATAAAAGTGTATATACATTTACCAAAAATCATTGAACTATAAATCTTAAATGGCTATATTTTATTTTAAGTTACATATCCCAATAAAGTTTCTTAAAATTTAAATTTTAAAAAATCATCTCCTGTTGAACTACATATGCAACAATCTGAATGAATTTCCAAGATAAAAAGTTAAATGAGAGAAACTAATCTCAAAACTTAACTTACTATATACAATTCCACTTCTGTGACATTTTGAAAAAACAAAAAACAAAAAACAAAAAAACCGCAATGGAAAACAGACCAGTAATTCCCACGAATTAGTATGGGAGAGAAGTAAGAGGAAATGAAGATAAAGAATAATGTGAAGGAGTTTCAAATGAAGTAGTGGAACTTTTCTGTATTTAGACTGTAGAGAGATGGTTACCCAAATTAATGTTTTAAAATTCATAAATTTTACTGAAATTTTAATTCTACTTAAATTTAACTCTTTTAAGAACTTAAATATCTCCTTAAAAAAAGTAAATCATTAAAAAATTAAGGCCAAAAAAAGACAATTTCTCGTACATGAATCTGAAAATTTTCATCATAAGCCAGCCCACACTAAAAGGAACATTGAAGAAAGTCGTTCATGCAGAAGGAAAATATCATACCCAAATATGGATCAGCATACAGAATGGAGAACAGCAAAAATGGCAACTACAAAAGTAAATATATAAAGTATTTATTACTTAAATCTCTTGAATAGATCATTGAAATTGAGGTCAGAGAAAATGATAAAGATCTCTGAAAATCCTCTCTTCTTCATAAGAGAAATGAAACAAAAAACTATCTAAATAGACTTTCTGACAACTCTAGAAATTTATTAAAAGCTTACAATAATCCTTTGTAGAGGAACAATTAATGAAGGAAAACAGCTGAATCTCAGTAAGAAAAACAGGCATTGTGGCATTTTAACTTATCCAATTACCTAGGGAGATCCCTCTCCCCAGCTCCATGCTGAAGAGAAATGTAGTCTGTAATTATACTCTTTTTAAAAGGCAGCCTAGAAACAAATGAAGGAACAGAACAGGATTACAGCCTAAGCCCTGTCTCACAGGTAACTGTCAGAATTTGAGTTATACAGCATTTTCCTGGAAAACCTCACTCAAAGGATTATCTTTACCTGACTGGACTTGAAGCTCATTCAAAAGAGACAATCTTTTCACCATGTATGTTTGTTAAAAACAATCAGAGGCAATTGTTTAAATACTGAAACTGTCTACGGTAACAATAGGATAATGAGGCAAAAAATGAGGCAACCAAACAACATAAAAGAAAAAGTTAGTGAATGACTTATACAAAAGGGACATTTAAAGATCTGAAATCAGAACGCTTGGGTGGTTTAGTCAGTTAAGCATCAGGATCCTGGGATCCAGCCCCCTGTCACACTCTCCCTGCTCAGCAAGGAGTCTGCTTCTCCCTCTGGCTTGTGCTCTCTCTCTCTCAAATAAATAAATAAATAAATTCTTTAAAAAAGAAAGAAAGAAAGAAATGAAATATTCCAGGAAATGTAAAAAGTGTTGTACCTGTGCAGGACTGTGCACATGCCCAGGAATATACACATGCTCAGTAAAGAGCTGAGATCTCTGGTTGATATTTAAGTTCTATGTAAACAGGAAGCAAAAGGTAAGGCAGATTTGACAACTACCTTGTTAAATGTTGACAAGCGTTCAAGAAGCACACAGAACTTCACAGAAGAAACCGGGAGCCTAATTGCTTCACAACGCTTAAAAAAATCCTTGTCCAATTATCTGACCACTAAGCTAAACGAAGAAAGAATGTAAAGGCCGCACAGGAAAAAGAACAGAATTCACAAACTTATTCCAGAGAAGTCATGGGACAACCAAATCCTGGGAGGAGGGAAAAATCTCATTATCAGAACTGCCACACTGTGTTAATAAAAATGCCCACTTTTCACCAAAACAATGTAAGACATGCAAAGAGGAAAAAATGTATGGATCAGGAAAATTTTCTAAAAAGCAATAAGCAGTGGGCCCCTGGGTGGCTCAGTGGGTTAAGCCTCTGCCTTCGGCTCGGGTCATGATCTCAGGGTCCTGGAATCGAGTTCTGAATCGGGCTCTCTGCTTGGTGGGGAGCCTGCTTCCTCCTTTTTCTCTCTCTCTCTCTCTTTCTCTCTCTCCCTGCCTGCCTCTCTGCCCACCTGTGATCTCTCTCTGCCAAATTGATAAATAATTTTTTTTTTTAAAAAGCAATAAACAGAAACTTCCGTGGCAAAGCCCAGATGTTGGACCTACAAAACCAGTACTTTGCATCAGCTATTTTAAATATTTTCAAACAACTAAAGGAAAGTATGAAAATATACCTTAACAATAGAGAGTATCAGTGAAGGGGTAGAAATTATAAAAATTCCATTATTGAAAAATATATTAATTAAAATGAAAAATTAATTGGAGGGGCTTAGCAAGTGGATACAGTGGAAAACATAAACTGAATATTTCAACAATGAAAGGCCCAATACTTCCCAAATTTCATGAAAAACAATCATCTACATATCTACCAACCTTCACAAACTCCAAGCATCAAAAACTAAAAAAAGATGTGCACCTAAACAAATAATGATCAAACTGCTAAAAGACAAAGAATAGTTCTTATATAATCACAGGGTCCTGGGATGGAGCCCTGCATCAGGATCTCTCCTCAGCAATGTGCTCTCCCTCTCCATCTGCCTCTCACCTCACTTGTGCTCTCTCTCTCAAATAAATAAAAATTGTAAAAAAAAAAAAAAAAAAAAAATAATAGTTCTTATAAGCAGTAAGAGATGCAACACATATCACATAAAAGTTCCTCAAAAAGCATAACACCTAATTTCTCCAAATAAAACATTAAGAATTAAAAACAGTAGAGTTATATATTCAAATCACTGAGAAAAGCCTGTCAACCAAGAATTCTGTGTCCAGTAAAACTATCTTTTAAACTAAAGGAGAAAATAAGAAAATAAGACATTTAAATGAACAAAAATTGAAAGAATACATTTCAGCAGATAGGCCTTACAAAAAACACTAAATGAAGTAATTCAAGCTGAAAACACACATGATAATGAAGCAAAGCTATATGAAGAGATAAAGACCACAAGCAAAGGTAAATGTAATGTAAATACAAAACAGTATAAATATTTTGTAACCTTTTTCCTCCTACCTGACCTGAAAGACAATTCCATAAAACAATAAAAAGAAACCTATGTGTATGGATATAACAATGTAGAAAAATAATTTGAGGGGCTCCTGGGTGGCTCAGTGGGTTAAAGCCTCTGCCTTCAGCTCAGGTCATGATCCCAGGGTCCTGGGATCGAGCCCCACATTGGCTCTCTGCTCAGCAGGGAGCCTGCTTACTCCTCTCTCTCTCTCTGCCTCTGCCTACTTGTGATCTCTATCTGTCAAATAAATAAAATCTTTAAAAATAATAATAATAATTTGAAAATAATTTATATGAAAATAAAAGCACAAAGGAGGGGGAAAGGAACAGAGCTATACAGAAGAAAGTTTCTGCATTATTATTGAAATTAAGTTGGTAGTAATCCAATGTTATTCCAATGTTAATTGGAATGCTCAGGAATACCACTAAAAAAATAACCAAAAAACCTAAAAAGAGAGACAACAAAACTAAAATGGCATGCTAGAAAACATCTCCTTGACATAATAGAAAGTAGTAACGGAAGAGTACAGGATATAAAAAAACAAATGGCAGGGCACCTGGGTAGCCCAGTTGGTTAAGCATCTGACTGCTGATTTCGGCTCAAGTCATAACCTCAGGGTTGTGAGATAAAGCCCCACATCAGGCTCCATGCTGGGGGAAAGCCTGCATAAGATTCCCTCTCTCCCAAAACTGACAGCTTTTCCGCTAAGGTCAGGAACACAGCAGGGATGTCCATTATCACCACCACTATTCCACAGAGTACTAGAAGTCCTAGCCTCAGCAATCAGACAACGAAAAGAAATTAAAGGCATCCAAATTGACAAAGAAAAAGTCAACTATCACTCTATGCAGATGATATGATACTATATATGGAAAACCCAAAGACTCCACTCCAAATCTGCTAGAACTTGTACAGGAATTCAGTAAAGTGTCAGGATATAAAATCAATGTACAGAAATCCATTGCATTTCTTTACACCAACAACAAGACAGAGAAATTAAGGAGACAATCCCATTTACAATTGCACCCAAAAACATAAGATACCTAGGAATAAACCTAATCAAAGAGGCAAAGAACATATACTCAGTAAACTATAAAGTACTATGAAAGAAATTGAGGAAGACACAAAGAAATGGAAAAATGTTCCATGCTCATGGATTGGAAGAACAAATATTGTGAAAATGTCTATACTACCTAAAGCAATCTACACATTTAATGCAATCCCTACCAAAATCCCATCCATTTTTTTCAAAGAAATGGAACAAATAATCCTAAAATTTAGATGGAACCAGAAAAGACCTCAAATAGCCAGAGAAATATTGAAGAAGAAAGCCAAAGTTGGTGGCATCACAATTCCAGACTTCAAGCTCTATTACAAAGCTATAATCATCAAGACAGTATGGTACTGGCACAAAAACAGACACATAGATCAATGGAACAGAATAGAGAGCCCAGAAATAGACCCTCAACTCTATGGTCAACTAATCTTCGACAAAGCAGGAAAGAATATCCAACGGAAAAAAGACAGTCTCTTCAACAAATGGTGTTGGGAAAATTGGACAGTCACATGCAGAAGAATGAAACTGGACCATTTCCTTACACCACACATAGAAATAAGACTCAAAATGGATGAAGGACCTCAATGAGAGAAAGGAATCAATCAAAATCCTTCAGGAACACACAGGCAGCAACCTCTTCAACCTCAGCCGCAGCAACTTCTTCCTAGGAACATCGCCAAAGGCAAGGGAAGCAAGGGCAAAAATGAACTATTGGGACTTCATCAAGATCAAAAGCTTCTGCACAACAAAGGAAACAGTTAACAAAACCAAAAGACAAATGACAGAATGGAAGAAGATATGCAAACAACATATCAGATAAAGGGCTAGTATCCAAAATCTATAAAGAGCTTATCAAACTCAACACCCAAAGAACAAATAATCCAATCAAGAAATAAGAGATGCTGGCAAGGATGTGGAGAAAGGGGAACCCTCCTACATTGTTGGTGGGAATGCAAGCTGGTGCAACCACTCTGGAAAACAGCATGCAGGTTCCTCAAGAAGTTGAAAATAGAGCTACCTTACAACCCAGCAATTGCACTACTGGGTATTTACCCTAAAGATATAAACATAGTGATCCGAAGGGGCACGTGCACCCAAATGTTTATAGCAGCAATGTCCGCAATAGCTAAACTATGGAAAGAACCTAGTTGTCCATCAACAGATGAATGGATAAAGACATGGTATGTGTGTGTGTGTGTGTGTGTGTGTGTGTGTGTGTGTGTGTGTATATATATACATACACACACACACACACACACACACACACACACACACAAAGGAATACTATGCAGCCATCAAAAGAAATGAAATCTTGCCATTTGCGACAACGTGGATGGAACTAGAGGGTATTATGCTGAGCAAAATAAGTCAGTTGGAGAAAGACAACTATCATATGATCTCCCTGATATGAGGAAGTGGAGAGGCAATGTGGGGGGTTTGGGGGGTAGGAAAAGAATAAATGAAACAAGATGGGATTGGGAGGGAGACAAACCGTAAGAGACTCTTAATCTCACAAAACAAACTGAGGGTTGCCAGGGGGAGGTGGCCGGGAGAGGGTGGTGGGGTTATGGACATTGGGGAGGGTATGTGCTATGGTCAGTGCTGTGCAGTGTGTAAACCTGGCGATTCACAGACCTGTACCCCTGGGGCTAATAATACATTATATGTTTATAAAAAAATTTTTTAATTATAAAAAAAAAAGGGAATGGTCCTCAATCTAACAAAGAGCATCTACACAAAACCAATGGCTATCATCATACTTAATGTTTAAAGCTGAATTCTTTCCCCCAAGAAAAGAATGTTGCTTTCACCACTTATATTCATATTGGCATAATCAGTGAAATCTGAAGGAAAAAAGAAATCCCGATTGGAAAAAAAAGAAACAAAACTGTCTTTTTAACCACAAATATGATTTCCCATGTGGAAAATCCAAAGAAAACTTTAAAAAAGTCAGAATATTTGTATCTAGCCAGTTTGTATCAAACAAGATCAAAGTGCCAATATCACCTATATCTCTATGTATTAGGAACTAACAACTGAAACCTTTTAAATACCACTTATAAAACATCCAAAAATACTGACAAATGTAACTTACTATATATGTTAAAGTCCTCTATCTTAAAACAACAAAATACTACTGAGAGAAACTAGAGATGATCTTCATAAGTGGGAAAATAAAACTTGTTCATGAGTCACATGACTTACTATTGTTAGCATATATCAGCTCTCTCCAAATTAAACTACAGATTTAACACTATGCCAATCAAAGTCCCAAAAAAACTTTACGAGGCAACTAACAATTTAGTTCTAAAATTCATATGGAAATGCAAAGGACAGAATATCCAAACAACTAAGCAAAAGAAGGATTAATAAAACTAATTTCAAAAATTATTATAAAGTTACATAATGAAAGTAGCATAGCACTGTAATAAAGACAAATGAATAAGTAGAACAGAATAGAGAATGCAGAAATAAGCCCACATATATATGGACAATTTTTTGACAAAGATACAAAGGCACTAAGGTAAAGAAAAAATAGTACTTCAACAAAAAATAGTCTTGAGGGGAGCCTGGGTGGCTCAGTGGGTTGGGCCTCTGCCTTCGGCTCAGGTCATGATCTCAGGGTCCTGGGATCGAGCCCCGCATTGGGCTTTCTGCTCAGCGGGGAGCCTGCTTCCTCCTCTCTCTCTCTCTCTCTCTCTGCCTACTTTTGATCTCTATCTGTCAAATAAATAGATAAAATCTTAAAAAAAAATAGTCTTGAAACAAGTAGATATTCATAGGAAAACACTGGATTTATACCTTACACTATATACAAAATAAATTCAAAATGGATCACAGACCTGAATGCGAAACCTGAAACCATAAAACTAAAAAAAAAAAAAAAAAAATCTTTGCAACCATGGATTAGTCAAAGTTTTCTTAAATATGACACCAAAAGCACAATCCATAAGAGAAAAAAAAATGGCTAAGTCAGACTTCATCAAAATTTAAAATTCTGCTCTTCAAAAGATACTACTAAAAGAGGGTTAAATCTGAGTGACATTTCACCAAGGAGGTGAAAGATCTGTACAATAAAAACTGTAAGACACTCATGACAAAAACTGAAGAAGACACAAAAAACTGGAAAGATATTCTGTGCTCATGGATTGGAAGAATTCACATTGTTAAAATGTCCAGACTACCCCAAAGCAATCGACATATTCACTGCAATTCCTATCAAAATCCTAATGGCACTGTTCACAGAAGTAGAAAAGACAATCCTAAAATTTGTATACAACCACAGATGACCCCAAATAACCGAGGTAATCCTGAAAAAGAACAAAGCTAGAGGCATTACACTTTGATTTCAAACTTTATTAAAAGCTATAATAATGAAAACAGCAGAGTACTGTCAAAAAAAACAAACATATATAGATTTAAAAAAACTGAATAGAGAGCCCAGGGGTGGGGGGGAAAGTCCAGGACCAGAAGGATCAACGAGTGAATTCTATCAAATATTTTAAAAAGAGTTAATACCTATCCTCATCAAAGCTTCCAAATACATTCATGAGGCCAGGATCACACCATGCCTAACCCAAAAGAAGACACCACCCACACCCAAAAAAAACTACAGGCCAATATCCCTGATGAACATAGAGGCAAACACCATCAACAAAATATGACCAAACCACATACAACAATACATTAAAAAGATCATTCACCATGACCAAGTGAGACTGTCTCCAGAGTTGTAAGAATGATTCAGTATTCACAAAATGATGTGATAACACCACATCAACAAAACCAAGGATCATAATCATTATGATCATCTCAATAGGTGCAGAAAAACCATCTGATAAATTCAAATTCCACTGATGATACAAACTCCCAAAAAAGTGGGGCTAGAGGGCACATACCACCAACATAATAAACACAATATATAAAAAACCCACAGCTAACATCACACTCAATGGTGAAAAACTGAGAGCTTTTCCTCTAAGATTAGGAATAAGACAAATATGTACACTCTTGCTACACAGTCTTAAAAGTCCCAGCCCCAGCAATCAGACAAGAAAAAGAAGTAAGAGGCATCCACATTGGTAAAGAAGTTAAATCATCACTATTTGCAAATGACATGATACTATACACAGAAAATCTTAAAGACGCCACCAAAAAGCAACCTTCAGTAAAGCTGAAGGATACAAAATTAACACCCGAAATCGGTAGCATTTCTATAAACTAATAACAAAGCAGCAGATAGAGAAATTAAGAAAATACCATTTACTACTGCACCAAAAAGAAGAAAGGACCCAAAAATAAACTTCACCAAAAAAGTCAAAGATCTGTACTCCAAAACCATAAAACACTGATGAAAGAAATTGAAGATGACACAAGCAAATGGAAAAATAGTCCAGGCTCACGAATTGGAAGAATTAATATTATTACAATATCTATATTACCCAAAGCAATCTACAGATTCAATGCAATACCTATCAAAATACCAAAAGCATTTTTTTAAAAAACCAAAACAAATAACAGTAAAATTTCTATGGAAGCAAAAGAATCCTGGAGTAACAAAAACAATCTTGACAAAACCAAAGCTGGAGGTATCAGAATTTCACATATCAGCATATACCTCACCAAGCTGTAGTAATCAAAACAGGATGGTACCAACACAAAAACAGACACGTAAATCAATGGCACAGAATAGAGAGCCGAGAAATAAACCCACACTTATATGTCAATTAATCAATGACAAAGCAAATATATAACATGAGACAGTCTCATCAATAATGGTGCTAGGAAAACTGGACAACTACATGCAAAAGAATGTAACTGACCTCTCTGTAACACAAAAATAAACTCAAATTGGATTAAACGCAAATACGAGACCTGAAACCATAAAATCCTAGAATAGAACACAAATGGTAATTTCTCTGACACAGGCCAAAGCAACATTTTTCTAGGTATATCTCATAAGGCAAGGGAAACAAAAACAAGCTACAGGGACCAAACCAAAACAAAACAAAACAAAAACAACAAAAACTTTCACACAGTGAAAGAAACCATCAAACAAAAAGACAACCTACTGAGAGGGGGAAAATATTTGCAAATGATAATCTAATAAGGAGTTCATATCTAAAATATATTTAAAAAAAAAAAAACAAAAGTCAGAGTGCCTCAGTGGCTCAGTTGGTTAAGCAATAATCTTCAGCTCAGGTCATGATCTCAGGGTCCTGGGATCGAGTCCCACATCCGGCTCCCTGCTCAGCAGGAAGCCTGTTTCTCCCTCTTCCACTCCCCCTGCTTGTGTTCTCTCTCACTGTCTCTTTCTGTCAAAAAAAAAAAAAAAAAAAAAAAACCTTTAAAAAATAAAAAATACTCTGCCTGCCTCTCTGCCTACTTGTGATCTCTCTCTCTCTCTGTCAAATAAATAAATAAAATCTTTAAAAAAAAAGACTTTAAAAATAAAAATAAAAAATAAAATATATAAAAAACTTGAACACCATCAAAAAAATAATCCAACTAAATTGGACAGAGGACCTGATTGGATAAAGATGGCCAACAGACATATGTAAAGATGATCTGTATCACTCATTATCAGGGAAATGCAAATCAAAACCACAATCAAATAATAACTTACACCTGTTAGAATGGCCATTATCAAAAACATTAGAAATAACAAGCGTTGGTGAGAATGTGGAGGAAAAGGAACCCTTGTACTGTTGGCGGAAATTTAAATTGGTACAGCCACTATGAAAAATAGTATGCAGGTTCCTCAAAATATTAAAAATAGAAATGCCATACGATTCAGTAATTCCACTACTGGGTATTTGTCCAAAAATAAAAAAATAAAAACACTAATTCAAAGAGATATATGCACTCCTTTGTTTACTGTAACATTCTTTATAATAGCCAAGATATGAAAAAACCTAAGTGTTCATCAACAGATGAATGGATAAGTAAAATGTGGTGTGTATATATACAAACAGATACTACACAGCCATAAAAGAAGGAGAAGATCATGTCATTTAAGACAACATGGATGGACCCAGGGGATATTACACTAAGTGAAATAAGTCAGACTGAGAAAGAAAAATACCATATGATTTAACTCATAAGAATCTAGGGGAGGAAAAAAGAAGAAACGAAAAGCAGAACCAAACCTATAACCAGAGAACAAACTGATAGTTGCCAGAGAGGTATGGGTGGTAGGTTGGGCCTAATGGGTGAAGCAAGTGAGAAATACAGGCTTCCACTTATGGAATGAACAAACTATGGGAATAAAAGGCACAGCATAAGGAATATAGTTAATGATATTGTAATAGCAATGTATCAGGATAGATGGTAGATACACTGATGGTAAACACAGCACAATATTGTAAACATTTGGAATCACTAAGTTGTACACCTGAAACTAAAATAACATATTGTCAACTATATTAAAAAAAAAAAAAAAGAGGTAGTTAAATCTGGGAGAAAATGTGGGCAAACACATATGTGATAAAGGACTTGTACCCACTACACAAAAAACTTTCAAAACACTGAAAGAAAACCCAGTAAAAAATTGGGACAATAAATTTTGACAAACATTTCACCAAAGAAAATACAGAGGCCAAATAAACACACGAAAATATGCTTATAGCATTAGTCATTATAAAATGCAAAGTAATACCAATGGCATTTTCCAAAATGCTGGAACAAAAAATCCTAAAATTTGTATGGAACCAGAAAAGACCCCAAATTGCCAAGGAAATGTTAAAAAAGAAAAACAAAGCTAGGGGCATCAAGTTGCCTGATTTCAAGCTATATTACAAACCTGTGATCACCAAGACAGCATGGTACTGGCACAATGGAATAGAACAGAGAGCCCAGATATGGGCCTTCAACTCTATGGTCAACTAATCTTCAACAAAGCAGGAAAAAAATATCCAATGGAAGAAAGACGTCTCTTCAATAAATGGTGCTGGGAAAAATGGACAGCTATATACAGAAGAATGAAACTGGACCATTCTCTTTTACTACACACAAGATAAACTCAATGGATGAATGACCTCAATGTGAGACAGGAACCATCAAAATCCTAAAGGAGAACACAGGCAGTAACCTCTTTGACATCGGCCATAGAAACTTTTTTCAAGACACGTCTCCAGAGGCAAGGGAAACAAAAGCGAAAATGAACTTTTGGACTTCATCAAGATAAAAAACTTCTGCACAGCAAAGGAAACAGTCAACAAAACAAAGAGGCAACCCTGAAAGGGAGAAGATATTTGCAAATGACCATACAGACAAAGGGCTGATATCTAAGATCTATAAAGAACTTCTTGGGGCACCTGGGTGGCTCAAGGGGTTAAGCCTCCGCCTTTGGCTCAGGTCATGATCTCAGGGTCCTGGGATCGAACCCTGCATCAGGCTCTCTGCTCAGTGGGGAGCCTGCTTCCCCCTCTCTGCCCACCTCTCTGCCTACTCGTGATCTCTGTCAAATAAATAAAATCTTTAAAAAAAAAAAAAAAAAAACTTCCCCAACTCAACACCCAAAAAACAGATAATCAAGTCAAAAAATGGGTAGAAGATATGAGCAGACACTTCTCCAAAGAAAACATACAAATGGCTAACAAACACATGAAAAAGTGCTCTACATCACGGCATCAGGGAAATTCAAATCAAAACCACACTGAGATACCACCTTACACCAGTTAGAATGGCAAAACTGACATGGCAACAAAGAACAAATGCTGGAGAAGTTGTAGAGAAAGGGGATCCCTCTTACATTGCTGGTGGGAATGCAAATTGGAGTAGCCATTTTAGAAAACAGTGTGGAGGTTCCTCAAAAAGTTAAAAATAGAGCTACCTATGACCCAGCAATTGCACTACTGGGTATTTACCCCAAAGATACAGATGTAGTTAAAAGAACAGCCATATGCACCCCAGTGTTCATAGCAGCAATGTCCACAATAGCCAAAATGTGGAAAGAGCCAAGAAGCCCTTCAACAGATGAATGGATGAAGAAAATGTGGTCCATATACACAATGGAATATTACTCAGCCATCAGAAAGGATGAATACCCAACTTTGGCATCAACTTGGATGGGACTGGAGGACATTATGCTAAGTGAAATAATTCAAACAGAGAAAGCCAATTATCAAATGGTTTCACTTGTTTGTGGAACAAAAGGAATAGCACAGAGGACATGAGGAGCAGGGAAAAATAAAGAGGGAGAAATTGGAATGGGAGACAAACCATGAGAGACTATGGACCCCAGGAAACAAACGGAGAGTTTTAGAAGGGAGTGGGGGTGGGGGTAATGGCTGAGCATGGTGATCGGTATTAAGGAGGGCACAGATTGCATGGAGCACTGGGTGTTATACACAAACAATGAATCATGGAACACTACATCAAAAACTAACAATCTGAGGGGTTTGAAGCAGTAGGGGGGTGGGAGGTTGGGGGAACCAGTTGGTGGGTATTGGAGAGGGCACGGATTGCATGGAGCACTGGGTGTGGTGCAAAAACAAGGAATACTGTTATGCTGAAAAAAAAAAATTAAAAAAAAAAAACTATGTACCATCGTAACACAATAATAAATAAATAAATAAATAAATAAATAAATAAATAAATATTCAATGAGATACCACTATATATGTATGTGAATGACTAAAATTTAAAGGAATGACTCTATCAAGGGTTAGCAAGGATGTGAAGTAACTAGAACTGACACACATTGCTGGGTGAGAATATAAAATGGTAGATACAATCACTCTGGAAAAGTTTGGCAGTTTCTTAAAATGTTAAGCATTAACCTATCATATGAAGTAGTCATTCCACTCCTAGGTATTTACCCAAAAGAAAGTATATGTCCACACAAAGACATAGAGTTTTATGTATAACAGCCAAAAACTAGCAACAATCTAAATATCCATTAGCAGGTGATAAATGGATAAACGAAGTGTGGTATACCCAGACAGTGGAATTCTACCTTAGCAAAAGGAATAAATTACTGACACATATAACACGGATGAATCCTGAAATAATTATACCAAGAGAAGTCAAACATAAAAGAGTACAAAATATATGATTCCATTTATATAAAAATTAGTTTGTAGAAAATACAAACTAATCTATCATGACAAAGTAAGTGGTTTCTTGGGGCACCTGGGTGGTTCAGTCGATTAAGCGGCTGCCTTCAGCTCAGGTCATGATTCCAGGGTCCTGGGACCGAGCCCCATGTCTGGCTCCCTGCTCAGCGGGGAGCCTGCTTCTCCCTCTCCCTCTGCCTACTGCTCTGCCTACATGTTGCTCTCTGTCTGTCAAATAAGTAAATAATATCTTAAAAAAAAAAAAAAAAAGTAAGTGGTTTCTCGTAGATGACTGAGCTGGTAAAGGTAAGAGAATTACAAAGAGATATGAGGAAACTTTAGGGATAATGGGTATATTCAGTATCTTGACTGTAGTGGTGATGGTTTAATTAGTATATATACATGTCAAATTTTATCAAATTGTACATTTTCAATATGTGCGGTTTAGTGTACCTCAATTAAGCCTTACAAAATCCCTTTTAAAAAATAATCTGAGGCGCGTGGGTGGCTCAGTTGGGTAAGCATCTGACTTCAGCTCAGGTCATGATCTCGGGGTCCTGGTATTGAGCCCCACTTCAGGCTCCCCGCTCAGTGGGGAGTCTGCTTGCCCCTCTCCCTCTGCCTCTCCTCCCATTCACACATGCACTCTCTCTCTCCTATAAAATCTTTTTTAAAAATGTAGTATTACCTTTTCCTTTCATCTCTAAAACAAAAATGGTATTTCTTTCCTTTCTACCTTTGGTAATATTACATCTAAAACATTATAGAACTAAATTTTTTCCCATATTCTTTACATTTTCAAACTGAACCCTTAGAATTCGATATTAGGCACAGATGTTAAAGTTACAAGGATACAAATATACTGATAAGAATATTTTTCCCAACCACCTAATTCCACAACCCAGTTACAGACAGAAGTCCTGCCCCTGCTATTTCCCTTTACAGGAGGATACCTATGACTCAAATCATCTCCTTCTTCATCACTATGACCCAAAAACACCTTTGAAAACAATACTGCCACTGTCACACCCTTTAAACTTCCACACTGCCTTTTTTGCTTTCCATCTCCCATTTTTCCTTGGTAACTAAAAATTCTATCTATACTTCTAGTTTCATTTTTTCATATCTACCAAATTTTTATTTACTTTTGAAAGATAAACATGTCAGAGTATATCAGTTTATATCTTATAAACATGTAAGAGTAAGAAAAGTATTTCTACACACTTACCTCAAGCACTGGTCCAGCTCCAAGAATAATTTGTTCCACTCCACTGGCAAATCCCTTCTGACTGAGAGCAGTAAGGTGGTGAATAAGAAAGTTTGTGCTTTGAGTCTTCCCAGAACCACTCTCTCCTGAAATCACGATGCACTGATTTTTTTTGCGCTGAAGCATGGCATGATAAGCTACATCAGCCACAGCATAAATATGGGGCTCCAGTTTTCCCAATTGGTGGTTATCATACATTTTGACATATTTGGGATTATAAATAGGAAGAAACTTGAATGGGTTAATAACTATTAGAATACTGCCAACATAGGTGTAAATTTTTTCATGCTTAAAGCGATTTCTTAGGTTTTCTAAAAGAGTTTTCTCATTCAAATCAGGTAAGCTACATAAATCATCAAAGTCTTTCTGTTGAGGCTGAGGAAGAAAACCCCGTTCCATCATCCTGCGGCGTTCTTCTGTCACCCGTAGCCATGACTGCAGACTACCATAATGGATTGATCCATCAAGGTTTTTTTCTCTCAGAAGAAAGCGATAGTCCTCTCCACTCAGGCGATTTTCCAGAGCCATCCGAGGCCACAACATCATTCGCTGAACTGGACAGTCTGTTGGATTGAGTATCCATTCTTCTCCACCAAATTCCTTTACTTCTGCAAGAACGTAACATTTTGTTTTGTCAAGATGAAGTCTGTTTATAAGAGAGTCAATCACCTCGGCAGCTGTGGAGTTTTTTCTGGCAGGAATTGGACAGTAGATAGTCCCTTCTGAAATTGTCCCAGGATATATACGTAATGTATGTTCATTATCCTCAAAGCGTCGTCTTCCTCCATCATTTATATTCATATTGGACTCTGTCCCATCAGCATGGATAGTATGTGTTCAAGACCGTGCAAACCATTTTCGTGGCAAAAGAACTGGAACATAAAAAGTGTGAAACATTTAGAAATCATATTACACAATCTTCACTTTCTGATGCTCAGAAAAGGCTTAAATCATTTCATTACATCATTTAGAACATAAAACCCTAACTCTTAGTCTAGAAACAGTCTTGAAAACAGTCTCATCAAGACCACATAATATTACATTTTATCATCCAAATCTGGACACTTCCTAAAATAGCAACTTGCCAAAGATTTTTTTTTCCAAGTTTTATTATACTAGTAATTTAAAATTCAGAGTACCAATAAAAAATTATTTTATCCTCTACTATCTCAAATGTTTCTAGAGTACCTGAGATTGGAGTCAAGTTCTTTCTTTATATTTGAAGGAACCTCAACAAAGCTGAATTAAAATGGGCAGAAAAATCAGGCAAATATAATCACTCTGCACCCAAAGTTCTTACGGATAAAGCAAAACCAAGAAAGAATGCCACCAATGAAGCCAAATTTTTGTGAAATTAAAACAGTAAGAAGATGAAATTAACAACACAGGAAACAACAGGTGTTGACAAGGATGCAGAGAAAGAGGAACTCTATTACACTATTGGTGGGAATGAAAACTGGAGCAGCCACTCTGGAAAAAACAGTATGGAAGTTTCTCAAAAAGTCAAACGGGGAGCCTGCTTCCCCCTCTCTCTCTGCCTGCCTTTCTGCCTATTTGTGATCTCTCTGTCAAATAAATAAATAAAACCTTTTAAAAATTAAAAAAAAAAAATAGAACTACCCTATGATCCAGCACTACTAGATATTTACCCAAGGATACAAAAATACTAATCAAAGGGATACATGCACCCCAATATTTACAGCAGCATTATCAACAAAAGTCAAATTATGTAAAGAGCCCAAATATCCACCAACTGATGAATGGATAAAAAAAGTGGACATTTATATATATATATATATAATATATATAATATATATAATATATATATATATAATCGAATATTACTCGGCCATAAAAAAGAATGAAATCTTGGGGCACCTGGGTGGCTCAATAGGTTAAGTGTCCAACTCCTGATTTTGGCTCTGGTCATGATCCCAGGATCCTGAGATCGAGCCCCAAATCTGGCTCCCTGCTCAGCATGAAGTCTACTTAAGATTCTCTCTATGTCTCTCTGCTCCTCCCCCCACTCATGCATGCTCTCTAAAATAAATAAATCTTTAAGGAAAAAAAAGAAATGAAATCTTGCCATTTACAACAACATGGACAGAGTTAGAAAGTAATTTTTTTAAAAGATTTTTTAATTTGTTTGACACAAGAGAGAGACAGCAAGAGAAGGAACACAAGCAGGGGGAGTGGGAGAAGGAGAAGCAGGCTTCCCACTAAGCAGGGACCTGGATGCAGGGCTTGATCCCCGGACCCTGGGATCATGACCTGAGCCAAAGGCAGATGCTTAACAACTGAGCCACGGAGGCACCCCAGAGCCAGGAGTATTATGCTAAGTGAGAGAAGCTAGTCAGAGAAAAACAAATACCATGATTTCACTCATGTGGAATTTAAGAAACTGAAAACAAATGAACATGGAGGCGGGAGAGGCAAACCAAGAAATATACTCTTAACTGTAGAGAACAAAATGATGGTTACCAGAAAGGGGGGGGGGGTTATGCAGTTGATAGGAATTAAGGAGCACACTTGTGATGAACACTGGGTGTGGTATATAAGTGTTGAATCACTAAAATCTACACCTGAAACAAATGTTGCACTGTATGTTAACTAACTTTAGTTTTAAATAAAAACTTAAAAAAATAAGAAGATCAAATAAACAGAAAAACTAAACTAGATAAAATTATAACACCCTAATATGAGGAAGTTGAGAGGCAACATAGGGGATTTGGAGGGTAGGAAAAGAATAAATGAAACAAGATGGGATCGGGAGGGAGACAAACCATAAGAGACTCTTAATCTCACAAAACAAACTGAGGGTTGCTGGGAGGAGGGGGGGTCGGGAGAATGGGGTGGGGTTATGGACATTGGGGAGGGTATGTGCTATGGTCAGTGCTGTGCAGTGTGTAAACCTGGCGATTCACAGATCTGCACTCCTGGGGCTAATAATATATGTTAATTAAAAAATTAAAAAGTTTAAAAATATATATAAATGGCCAATAAACAGATGAAAAAACTATTAAAAAATTATAACTAAGAGAATAGTAAGAGAAACCTATTATGGATAATATTTTCAAGGACTTTTGGGCTCTGACTCTCCACCACCCCTAAGTGGTGAAGTAAGGCAGTCAACAATAAGATCCTGCCACTGGCTTGCCAAACAAAGCTGATAAAATTATACAACAAAATACTACTATAAATTTTATTCAACCTTCCCTTTTCTTCAAGGCTAATTTTTTATCTGACCGTATTTCATTCCTTACAAATATTCTGCATATTCTTCCAATCTTCTCAAACCCCACATATGTAACAACCTGAGAATGATTTCAACTTTGATAACTCGCTGAGAAAATAGTGCCTTTTCCAATTCAAAATGTATTTCTATTTGCATCTCATCTCTCCTTTCCTATTCCAGTTTACATAAGAAATATATTCCACATCTTTTCAGGGCTAATAAAACCTATTTCTTATCATCTCCATCAGTAACTTGCCCCAACAAAAAAACCATCCTCATGTGTTATCACTCTTTCCCTTTTTAATTTATTTCACCCTTTGACATATAAAGATGCCATGTTATTTTCTAAAAGTAACTTCAAGTTACTTCTCTCTCATATTACTGCATCTTACTGCATCCACAAATGAAGAAACTTTGTTTACCTTTTTCCTAGATGATCTTTCAAACACAGAATATTACAGAATATATAAAAAGCAGTCACACACATGAAAAAATGCTCAACATCACTTGACATCAAGGAAATACAAATCAAAACCACAATGAGATACCATCTCACACCAATCACAATCAGAATGACTAAAATTAACACTCAGGAAAAAATGTTGGCGAGCATGCGGAGAAAAGAGAGGCCTCCTACACTACTGGTGGGAATGCAAACTGGTATAGCCACTCTGGAAAACAGTATGGAGGTTCCTCAAGAAGTTAAAAATAGAGCTACTCTACAATCCAGCAATTGCACTACTAGGTATTTATCCAAAGTATACAAATATAGCGATTTGAAGGGGCACATGCACCCCAATGTTTATAGCAGCAATGTCCACTATAGCTAAAATATGGAAGGGCCCCGATATCCATCAACAGATGAATAAAGGAGATGCGTTATCTTCCAATGTGGTGTATACACACACACACACACGCGCGCGCGCGCGCGCACACACGGTCTTGGGATGGGGCTAAGTCAGGCTCCCTGCTCAGTGGGGAGTCTACTTGACCTTCTCCCCCAACCCCTCCTCCTGCTCATGACCTCTCTCTCAAATAAATTAAATCTTCTTTTTAAGATTTTATTTACTTATTTGACAGAAAGAGAGCGAGCACAAGCAGGAGGAGTGGCCTGCAGGAGGCAGGCTTACCACTGAACAAGGAGCCCAATGTGGGACTTGAGTCCCAGGACTTGGAGATCATGATCTGAGCTAAAGGCGGCCACTTAACCAAGTGAACCACCCAGGCATCCCTCAAATAAATAAAATCTTAAAAAAAAAAAAAAAAAAAGAGAGAGAGACTGAAACCTTACCATGGAACTAGAGGGCATTATGCTATGTGAAATAAGATGGAGAAAGACAAATACCATATGATTTCACTCATATGTAGAATTTTAAGAAACAAAAGAGATAAAAAAGGGACAGGGAAAGAAAAATAAGATGAAAACTGAGAGAGAGGCAAACCATAGGAGATGCTAACTCTGGGAAACAAACTGAGGTTTGCTGGAGGGGAGGTGGGTAGAAGGGATGGAGTAATTGGGTGATGAGCATTAAGGAGGGCACTTGATGTAATAAGCACTGGGTGTTCTAGGCAACTAATGAAACACTAAATTCTACCTCTGAAACTAATTTTTTTTAAAAAGCAGTCATCTATCCACCACCCAATTCAACAAGTTTGAAAACTGCTGTTATTACTCCAGATCAGTTTATAAACAAAGTACCAGAGATATAGTTAAGAGATTACCACTATCCTGAGCTTGATATTATTCCCAAACACATTTCTGTATTTTTACTACATATGTGGATCTCCACAAATTATAGACAATACTGTTTCACTTTTTTAAGTTTAAAAAAAAGGTGTCATATCATACTTACTAGTCTGCATCTCACATTGTCTTTTGTTTATAAATGCTGATGCACATAAAAGTTCACTAAGTGCCAAATAATATGCCATTGTATGTAGGTTCCTTAATTGTAACAAAGGTACCACAGAGTGGGGGTGATGGGATGTTGATAATGGAGGAGGCTACGCCTATGTGGGGACAGGCAGAAGGTCTGGATCTTCTGTTCAAATTTGCTGTGACCCTAACCTAAAACTGCTTTAAAAAATTAAGTTTTGTTTTAATACCACTGTATGACCATACCACAATTTATCAATCTACTGTCCTTCCAGCAAACACTTAGAATGTTCCCAGTATTACACATTAAAACAATCCTGCAGTTTTCATATGTCTCTTCCCAAGCCTTCGTTGGGCTTTATACCTAAGAGTGAAATTGTCAATATTAACAAAATACTCTCCAAAATAGTTGTACTGACTATGTGACAGCCAGCATAGAAAGTGCTCATGTTTCTCTGCCTCCTTACCAATAAAAGTTGGTATCGTCAAACTTTAGTTTCTGCCAGCTTAAGTGCCAAAAGGTATCTCATTACTTTAATTTGCATTTCCCTGATTACTAGTGTGCAAGTGCAACAATTATCCTATCATTTGTCATTTGCACTATGTCACTTATTCATTTCTGGGCTTTTTTATTTTTTTAAGATTTTATTTATTAATTTGACACAGACAGATCACAACTAGGCAGAGAGAGAGGGGGAAGCAGGCTCCCCACTGAGAAAAGAGCCCTATGCGGGGCTCAATCCCAGGACCCTGAGATCATGACCCAAGCCAAAGGCAGAGGCTTAACCCACTGAGCCACCCAGACGCCCCTTCATTTCTGGTTTTTGAGTTACCTTTTCTTTATCAGTTTGAATGAGTTTTTCATATACCCTGGATATTAATCAGTTTTCAGTTAAATGCATGACAAATATCTCCTACTGATCAGTGCCTTAGCTTTCTATTTTGTTTACAATACCTTTTGTTGCAGGGAACTTTTTATTTTTAACAAATTTATCAATCCTTTACACGTTATGATTTCTTTTTTAGTAAATTATAGTAACAGTAACTACAGTTAGCTCTATGTATCTATTTGTACTAGTCATTTTTCTAAGCATTTCACATGTTTAATTTCTTGTAATTCCTCTCTGAGGGCTGTTTTGTTGTTGTTCTGAGAGAGCACGTGCACGCAAGAGAGAGAGCACAAGTGAGTGGGGTGGGAGGCAGAGAGAGAGAGAGAGAATTCCAAGAAAGTTCCATGCCCAGTGCAGAGCCCAACCAGGGGACTTGATTCCACAACCCCAAGATCATGACCTGAGTCGAAATCAAGAGTTGGACACCTAACCAACTAAGCCACCCCTCCTCTGAGGGTTCTTTTTTTTTTTTAAATCATCATCATCATCCTCAATTACAAATGAAAAAACATAGAAAGATCACATAATTTGCCCGAAGTCATAACCAAAATGTGAAAGAGTTGAGATCTAAAGCAGGCAGTCTGGATCCAATGCCCACATAGCATTATCTCTTGGTATAGTTGTTAAAAATCCCTCTTCATCCTGAGGACATAAAGTTATCTGCCTGTTATTTTCTTCTAATAGGCCTAAATTGTTCTTTTCTCATGTACATATTTAATCCATATAGAATTTATTTTCATAGGGCTCTTAACTGTTTTCATGCCAATTCAGATTAACAATTTTATCAGCACCACAATCAAGAGTCCAATCTTTCCCCTCTGATTTATAATGCCACCTTCGTCACCGTGGCAAATTCCATACAAATATCTATGTGTTCTGGGTTCCCTGTTCTCTTTTACTACTCTATTCGCCCATCCCTGAACCTATCTTAATTACTATAGCTCCATAAGTTTTTTTTTAAGGTTTTATTTATTTATTTGAGAGAGGGAGAGTGAGAGAGAACATGAGCAGAGCAGAGGAAGAGGGAGAAGCAGACTCCCCACTGAGCAGGGAGCCCCGAGCAGGGCTCAATCCCAGGACCCCAGGACCATGACCCAAGCCAAAGGCAGCTGCTTAACGGACTGAGCTACACAGGCACCCCATAATAAATTCTGATATCTGGAGGGCATATCACTTCAACTTGTTCTTCTTTAATGTTACTTTGAATTTTTACCATAAGAATTTAAAATCAGCACATCCAATACCATGAAAAAACCTTCTGACATTTTGATAGACACTACACTAATTTCATAGGTTGATACTGGAAAACAGACATCCTACTGACCTCCCATTTATCAACATAATGCTGTTGTTTTAAATTACACTAGCTTTCACTTATAAAGTTTCTGTCATTTTCATACCTACCTGATCTTTTTTCTACCTTAAATGCCATATCTGTTTTAATTTAAGGGATATTACTCATCTCCTTAAAACTACTAAATATAAAATTTGGTATTTTCAGATTAGTATTTTAATGTCATCCAGAGCAAGCTGCTCTTCAGATTTTATTTCATATCTTCAGCATTAGATGGCTTAATTTGTTTTAAAATATGGATTTACAGGTGTACTTTCTGGAAAATGGAAATTTTGTTTTTCAAACATTTACTGAGAACCTAGTATTTACTTTTTTTTAACATAACCACAATACCATTAATCACACCTTTAAAAATTAACAATTTTTAGTATTACTGGTCAGGATTCAATATCTCCAGTTATCTCATAGAATTTTTCATACAGTTGGTCTGCTCAAATCACAAGATCTGTCCTGCACTAACATTAAGAATATGCTCTGAAATGGCAGGTTCCTAGCTGAAAAGCTATTTTTGTTCCTCTGAATCCCTAGGTATAAGAGGATAGCAGGGGTCACCAGCAAAGCTACTACTTACACCCAAGCAGGATAGGCCCTGCATTATTCCAGTAGATACATTACATAATTATAGTCTGATTTCTAAAGATGTACAATAGGGCAGGCCCTAGAACTAAATTCAGAAGTATCTTTTTTAACAGAAGAGCCCTATCCATCCTGGCCCATGGTTTCCAACAATGAGCCCAATTCCAACAACACCTCCCCATTACGTCAAAGAAACCCAAACCTCAGCTGCTTTACCTTCAGGGTCCCAGACACAGCTGTACTAACTACTTTGTGTTCTACTGCTTTTCTGAAACATAGAAAAGCTTATCGTTTTTGCACCCCATTTATGTCAATTTGGTTTTCTCTTTTTACATTATCAGTCATTGCTTTGTGTTTGGGAAAGGGGTTGCCTCAAGATATCACAAATAATCTTGACGGCAAACCATTAGTGTTTATTAAAGTCATCTGGGCAATGTTTTAAAAATACACATTTCTAAGTCCAATAATGGTTCTGAGGTTGGGAAATCTATGCAGTTCTGTTGCTGCTTGTCCAAAAAATAGTATTTGAGAATCAACGGTTTATCTTTCCACTTTTCACTCCTTTACCACTCTTCCCACACAGCAAGCTCTGCCAATAGTCTCTGAAAATGTCACCCATTACCATAAAGTTGCCAAATCCAAAGGCCTCTTCTGAATCCTGATCTTACACGCCACACTATAGCATTTGACCTAGAAAGCCACCTTATCATTCTTGAAACTGCCCTCACATGACAATTATTTTTATTGTAATCTTCCTGATAGGCTCACTGCTTTTCTGACTCACTCTCAGAGCTCCTTTTCCACACCTCACTTTCAAACCAAAAAAAAAAAAAAAAAAAAAACCTCCCAGTTTCTGGTCTCAACCCAGTGCTCTTCTACATGGATGACTTTACCTAATCCTCTATCTGTAATTTATATCATTACCTGTTATCTGTGGAAGCTTCTGCACTACCTGACAGAAACCACATGGCGCACAAAGCCAAAAATGTTTACTAGATTGCCCTTAAAAGAAAAGGTTGGGGCGCCTGGGTGGCTCAGTGGGTTAAGCCTCTGCCTTCAGCTCGGGTCATGATGTCAGGGTCCTGGGATCAAGTCCCACATCGGGTTCTCTGCTCAGCAGGGAGCCTGCTTCCTCCTCTCTCTCTGCCTGCCTCTCTGCCTACTTGTGATCTATCTGTCAAATAAATAATAAAATCTTTATTTAAAAAAAAAGGTTGCTGACCCCTATTCTAGGGTAACCACTAAAAAAAAATGGAAGAAAGTGTAACTCTGCAATTAATAGTGTGAAAAAGATGGAATGATTAAAAAATAATCAATTCAAAAGAAGGCAAGAAAGGAGGGGGAGTCCTAGAGAGAGAACAGATGGAACAAATGGACAGCATACATCAGTAACTATATTAAATGTAAATGATCCAGTTGAAAGACAAAGATTGCCAACAGATTTTTAAAATCCCACTATATGCTGTATTCAACAGACACATATCTATAAATTGAGGATACAAGATCTGAAAGTATAAAAAAAAATTATGTATACCATGTAAATGCTAGACAAAAAAAAAAGTTGGTATAAACAAAATCACAAAAGTTGGTATAAACAAAACTAAAAAATAAAGTTGAATTAAATATCTTAAATATCTCTTAGGTGCCTTTTAACCCTTTAATACTGTAATTCTAGGTTTACACCTGAGACAAAAGTCTCTAGATATTATTGGTGACTCTCAAAAGTAGGAAGTAAGAGGTTAAGGAAAGAGTGGCATAAGATAGATTCACAAGAGAACTAGTGGACATATGGTCAAATCTGCTATGAAGAAAAAAAAAAGGAGAAGTATGAGTGAGAGGCACCTGGGTGGTTCAGTCAGTTAAGTGTCTTACTCTTGATTTTGGCTCAGGTCATGATCTCAGGGTCATGAGATCAAGGCCTGCATCAGGCTCCAACCAAGTTCAGCAGAGTCTGCATGTCCCTTCCTGGAGCTCTGTTCTTACCCCTACTTGCTCTCCCTCTCTTTTTCCCTCCTCCCTCTCTCTTTCTCAAATAAATAAAATCTTCAAAAAAAAAAAAAAAGTATGAGTGAATCATTTATTAGTTAGAGGGCTTGGGAGCATGTCTTTATAGCTATTAATAGAATATAAATACAAATATTTACAATAGCTATAAATTTTTAAGTAGAAAAGCAGACGTTGAAAACTAAAGAAAATAGAAAGTCTATCTGATGAGCAAATGTTCTTTGGTAAGCAAGACTAAATGAGATTTAGGTCAAAGGTGGATAGGTGCCTCTCTCAGAAAGTAAAAAACACTATTTCTATCTCTTCAAGAATTTAAAAAAAAAAAAAAAGGTTGAGAAACAGATTTCAGGTAAGATGTAACAAAAGTGTACCTTAGCTGATCTCCATCACTAGATAGTATACAGAAGCCCAATTTTACCTACAGTAGGTCAATGCTAAGTAAAAGTCAAATTGGGTGCTCAGAGAAAATACATTTTGTAGTATTTCAACTAAAGAAAAGGTGTGGAAGAAATTATAACACATGATAACACAGGTACATGGACAGCTAACCAGTTTAGCCTGGCCCTTTTTTCTAGTGAAAGTACAATACTGAGTTTGCCTTTGAAGAACTACCTCCCTTGTCATCTGACACAGTTAGTGGGGAAGGGCAGTATTAGTTGTGACCCAGGCCCAGCTCATCAGTTTATTCCATTTCCCCTGGCAACAGCAGTTGCTCACTGAAATTCCATCCTGGCCTTTTTCTTCAACTATTAGGAACGAAGCATTTTCTTTTCTACTGGGCTGGTTACCTGGAAAGATGTAAATCTAGAACCTTTCACAACCATCTTTCCTGAATGCAAAGAAGCCTCTGTGCAGTAAAAGAAAATGAACGAATACATAGAGCAGAGCCTCATTAACACTGCTTGGGCTCCCCAATCTAGCTGTGCCTCAAATAAACTCCACCACTAAACTTCCTTGTTAAGTGTGACAATCAATTCTTTATATCCTGAGCGACTCTGAGTTGGGTTTCTGTTCTCTCCAATCAAAGGAACCCACTACAATAGGTAGCATTTCAGTGCAATACCCTTTGACAATACAGTTATCCCCTGTTATTCAAATTCTTGATATCTAAAAATTTCACAGTCTAAACTCAGGAATCAAACATACTTAAACTTTCAGATACTTTCTAAACAATCATGCTATTTGCTTTCCAAACTTGGGGAACCAAAGAGATTCAAAAAGAGCAGAACCCTCAACAACCAATTTCACTATCCAAACTGAAGACTGGATAAACAGATTTGGAATGTGAAGGATACTTGTATTGCCAGGCATGCAGAAATATGGTAAGGGATGTACAATATATTGTCAAATGAAAAAACTTAAAATAGGGCCACTGGGAGGCCCAGTCGGCGGAGCATCTGGAGCATCGGGCTCCCTGCTCACTGAGGAGTCCGCTTCTCCCTTTTCCTCTGTTTCTCCCCCTGCTTGTGCTGTCTGTCAAATAAATAAAATCTTTAAAAAAAAAAAAAAGAAAAGAAAAAAACTTAAAATACAAAATTTATACAAAAGCATACATACGTAAAAAGGACAAAAATATTTTGTTTAATCTTCAAAATTTCCATTTATAGTTTTCATCAAAAATAATTTTGATGTGCATTACCTCATTTGAGCTGAATAGGAAATCTGAGACAGGGAACAAACTAATACCTTTCAAATTAGCAAATTAAGGCTAACAGCAAAAGAAGTCTATGAAAATTTACCTTATGATAAAGATGGCATCCAGCAGATAAAAAGATTATGGATAAATGGCTGATTGGGAGAATAAAATAATTTAAACAATCCATATAAAGAATTAAGTCCCTAACTGGCACTTATATAGCAATTACACATTGCTATATCTGTTATAAAGAAAATTAATACTTTTTTTCCCTATCCCAAAGTAGTTATTTCAAAAGTATATGCTAACGGAGGGAAACAATGCGGTGAGACAGTTGCTATGGTTGGTGGGGTGTGGTTCAGAATAGGCCAGCTTATGCTGTTATTCACTGGCCTGAGTTAGAAGAGACTAATTATAGAGGGCAACTGTGGTGAAGAAAGAAAACAGAGTTAGGGAATACAGAGCTTACTTTAAATTAGAAGTTCAGTTAAAAAGATTAAAAAAAAAAACCCTAAAGATTTTTTAATGCCATATTTTACATCTGTGTGCTAATCAAATTTAATTTTCAAAAAATGTTTATGATTGCTTTTACTTCTTTACCAAGTTATCAAGGCAACTTCCAAGAAGAAAAAAAGAAGTATCCTTTCTCTTTACACTCACTTTATCATAGGGATCTACTGATGAACGTTAGTAAGATCATATATTATTCAGTAATATATTCAGTAACAAGAGAGTAAAAGAACAAAAGGCAAATTCATGTCTAAAACATAAAAATCTAGTTTCATGGTAGAGAAAATAATTCAAAACAAAAATCTCACCAGAACATATGAAAGGAAAACATTCTACTATCAAGGCAGGGTCCATTTGAGAAAACAATACTGATTTGTATAGAGCTGTAAATGTCATGAGAGCTATTAAACATTTTGAACTTATTATACAAAAATCATTGAGAAAATGGTGTTCAAGAGCTAATATTCATATTTCTTCATTTTTTAGTACTTACAATTAAATTTACAAATAAATATGTAACATTTAGATACATAAATATTTTTATTTTTAAACTTGACAAACTATGTATTTTACAATAACTTTTTTTCTTCCAGAGTCTCCAAATACTCTTTTTACAAACCCATTTCCTCCACTTCCTGGGCACACAGCTAGACTATATTTCTGAACCTTCCTTGCAGTTAATTATACGGGACCATGCAACTGAACCCTTGGGCAGTGGTATATGGGCAGGGGTGACATACATCCCTTCAGGGGAACCAATAAAATCCCCTTAAAAGGATGGGGGACCTGCCTTTCCTTGTCTGCTAGAAAATGGAGAGGATCTAGGGAAAAGTTCTAAGGTCCTATGGGATACAGAGCCACTAGATGGAAGAATCCTGAGTCTCAAACGACACACTGAGAAAAGTGCCCACATTCACCCCAACCCCCTACTTTGGACTTTGATATAAATAAGAAAATTTTATTGTGTAGAGTCACTGATATTTGCAGGTCGTTTAGTAATAGCATTTAGCTTACCCTAATGCATTATTAAAACATTTTTCCAATCTCAGCATAAGGAAATTCTTCAATATCCAATCCAACAATAAGTACCACTGGTCTGCCTTTAAAATATATCCTGAATCAGGGCACCTGGGTGGCTAGATGGTTAAGCGTCTGCCTTTGGCTCAGGTCAGGATCCCAGGATCCTAGGATCAACCACCTGTGTTTGGCAGGGAAAGGGGGGAGGTTTTTGCTCTGCTCAGTGGGGAGCCTGCTTCTCCTTCCTCTGCCTGACTCTAACAAATAAATAAAATCTTAAAAAATAAAAATAAAATAAAATGTATCCTGAATCTAACCACCTTTTTGCTATTCCCATCTCTACCACCTAGTTCAAGCCCAAATTCATTCTCTCATCTAAATCAGTGAGAGAGTACGATATGCCTGTATGGAACACTGCTCCACTACAGTCTATTTTACACCCAACAGGGGGAGTCGACCCTTTTTAAAGATAGATCATGTCACTCTCTTATCAAAACCTTTAATGGTTCTCCATAACACAATTAAATAAAATTGCAACCTCTTACTGTGGTCTAACTTCATCTTTCCCTCACTCCACTCCACTGCAGCCTCACTGCTCTTTTTCTGAATTTAAGCTTATTCCTGCTTTCAGACCTTTACATTTCCTTCCTGAATCCTCTACTTGGACCTTCTCTGATTCACTGAGGTCTCTGCTCAAATGCCAACTCCTCAGAGAGGATTTTCTTTACTACCCTATCTAAAATAACCCTCTTTCCCTGCTCTATTGTCCTTATCCTGATTTATTTTTTTTATTTTTTTTTTAAGATTTTATTTATTTATTTGACAGACAGAGATCACAAGCAGGCAGAGAGGCAGGCAGAGAGAGAGAGAGAGGGAAGCAGGCCCCCCGCCGAGCAGAGAGCCCGACGCGGGGCTCGATCCCAGGACCCCGGGATCATGACCTGAGCCGAAGGCAGCGGCTCAACCCACTGAGCCACCCAGGCGCCCCCCTGATTTATTTTTAATCAGAGAACTTGATATCTACCTAGAATTATATTGCTATTTATTTGGGGGTTTTGCCTATTGGAAGACTTCCCCACTAAAAGGTAAAAGATTTGTCTTTTCCATCATAGGTATCCACAGCTCAAAAATGTATTTGTTGAAGAAATAAACATTTGTATTAATTCATGTATTTTAGGAATCATTTTTGTTGCTTAAGGCAGTCATTTTATTAATAGCTTTTTTCCTCTTTTTCCAACTTTCTCATCTATTTTCATCTGAACACACTTTATCTGACTTCCTGTAAGGGCTGTTTTCAACAATAATTCGACAACGTCTGGTTTTAAAAATGAGCAAGTAGGGGCACCTGGCTGGCTCAGCTGATAGAGCATGTGACTCTTGACCTTGGGGTGTAAGTTCAAGCACCATGTTGGGTGTAGAGATTATTTAAAAATAAAATCTTTTAAAAAATTAATGAATGGGGGCCCCTGGGTGGCTCAGTGGGTTGGGGCCTCTGCTTTCGGCTCAGGTCATGATCCCAGGGTTCTGGGATCGAGCCCCGCATCGGGCTCTCTGCTCAGCGGGGAGCCTGCTTCTTCCTCTCTCTCTGCCTACTTGTGATCTCTCTCTGTCAAATAAATAAATAATAAAAAAAATTAATGAATGAATGAAAATGAGCAAGTAATCAAATTTCTCTCCTAAGCAATTAATAAATTTTACTGCTATAGTAAGTGTGCCTAGCAATATATATGGAAAATGGCTCTTAAGAGGATATCCAAATGGCCAATAAGGATATGAAAAATAATTCAACATCTGTGGTGGATGAGACCATTGTTCAAAAATATTCACTATTCACTACCTATCCTGAAGTCCAATGGAGTACACCTCCTCATCCCTTGAACTGGACTAAGCACATGACTTAATTTGGAAAGTTGGAGGTCAACAGACATGATATAAACAAGGGCTCAAAGTATACTTGCCCAGTTAGCTAGGTTTTCTTATATTTGTGCCACTGCTATGAGAACATGCATTATCTAGCCTACTAGTCCCAGTAGGAAGATGAGATACACAAAGCAGAGCTTTGCCAGCAGACCCACAAAATCATGACCAACAAATAAATACTTATTGTTGTACACCACTGGCAATTTCCAAGTTGTTTGCTTAGCAGTGTTAGTTGACAAATACAATTTCATTATACACCTGAGAAATGAGAATCAAAATCACAATGGGAAACTACCAAACCTCCACCAAAATGGCCTATGTCCACTAAAAGATATGTATGAGAATGTTCACTGCCACTTCATTCACAAAATAATAGCCAAAAAATAAAAACAGTTAAAACTGCATCAACAATAAAATTAATAAGTGGAATACAATACAGCATTAAAAAAGAACAAATTGCTGATACACACAACAACATAAAACTCACAGACATAATGCTAAGTGAAAAAAGCCAAATACAGAGAGATATAAACTAAGCTATCCAACTTACATGACGTTTACAAACAAAATAAATATGGTTATAAACTTCATAAGCATGGTTCCCTTTAGGAGAAGGAAGCAGAGCACAAAAGGAAGCATAACCGAGTTTTATAAACAGTCTTTTATCTTAATCTGAGTGGTGGATAAGCAGGTATATACATAATTTTTAAACTGTGAAAACTGAAAACTCGGGGCGCGTGGGTGGCTCAGTGGGTTAAGCTTCTGCCTTCGGCTCAGGTCATGATTCTCAGAGTCCTGGGATTGAGCCCCACATCAGGCTCCTTGCTCAGGGGGAGCCTGCTTCCCCCTCTCCCTCTGCCTGCCTCTCTGCCCACTTGTGATCTCTCTCT
This sequence comes from Lontra canadensis, assembly GCF_010015895.1. Classification (NCBI taxonomy): domain Eukaryota; kingdom Metazoa; phylum Chordata; class Mammalia; order Carnivora; family Mustelidae; genus Lontra; species Lontra canadensis. Next base: position 16,667,143 of record NW_022631022.1, read on the forward strand.
ATGTCAAATAAATAAAATCTTTAAAAAACAAAACAAAACTGAAAACTCGTTCATTTTACTGTTTCCACAATAAAAAAAAAAAAAAGGAAAAACTTTAGCATGACTAATAAGATTGGTTATTTGAAGCTAAAGTGGTATTCCAAGTAATAAATATTATCAGGGGCGCCTGGGTGGCTCAGTCATTAAGCATCTGCCTTCAACTCAGGTCATGATCCCAGGGTCCTGGGATGGAGCCCCACATCAGGCTCCCTGCTCAGCAGAAAGACTGCTTCTCCCTCTCTCACTCCCCCTGCTTGCATTCCCTCTCTCGTTGTGTCTCTGTCAAATAAATACAATCTTTTTTTAAGATTTTATTAATTTATTTGACAGAGAGGGAGAGATCACAAGCAGGCAGAGAGAGGGGGAAGCAGGCTCCCTGCTGAGCAGAGAGCCTAATGTGGGCCTCGATCTTAGGACCCTGAGATCATGACCTGAGCCAAAGGCAGAGGCTTAACCCACTGAGCCACCCAGGCACCCCAATAAATAAAATCTTTAAAAAAAAATTGATGATCAGTCCAATATAGCAATTATTACTGAATAACTTAAGAATGTCTCAAAATTACACTTTACTATAATCACTAAATACCTGGGTAAAGTATAAAAATTAGCATGTAGTTTAAATGTTAATCCAAAGATTTATTCTTTAATTACATTATTTTAACAGTTTCAAAATACACTGAACTTATGCCATTCTACTGTGACACCAAATGGAGACTAGCCTATGACCAAAACATGAATCTTAATTTAATATTTCTCCCTCTACAAGACAGATCTCTAGTGTTTGTAAATAAGATTTTTTCTTAATATATCAATACAAAATGGATGGCGTAATTGACATTTCTGTGCTTTTTATCCACTTAAATTAATAAAATTCCAAATGCATCAAAATGTTTACTCATTCTAATAAAAATCTTTTAAGGCTACAAAAAAAATATTTTATATTGTTTTACTCAGCAAATTTTTTACTCTGTAGAAAACCTCCTAAGTTTATTCATAATTACTATACAATGCAAAATTTGACAGAATATAAATCCTACAATTCTTTAGAATTCTTAATGAAAACATAAAAATTCTATTTGTAATTAGAAAAAAGTTCTACATGATTTTTTCTCAATCATTTATCCTGAGATCTCATTTTACTAGTTAAATGATATTTGTCTACAAGACTATCAAATTACCCTTCCACAGTCCTTCTAAGAAGAAAACTGTACTTCAAACAGCTTTCTCCCTAGGCTCCCAATCTCTAAATAATTAATGTATTCAGTGAACATGCATTTAATGACTCCTATAAAGCTCCAGAATGTGCTACATCTCAGCAGCACTTCACTTCTTTGAATGTCTACAACATTTTCATTCACAGCTTTAAGAAAAATCATTCCTTTTTATGGAGAACATATAAGACACTGTGTTGTATATGTGGTATGCATTACCTCGTTTAATAAGAAATGTATTCTATTACCATCTTTTACAGATAAAGAAGTGAACTCCACAAAAGTTATATGATGTTCCCAAGATGATATAACTAGTATGTGGATGATCTGGGGTTAGAAACCAAGTCCCAATTTCTTAACCAATATGCTACACTTAGTACAAATAAGAAACATGATGTCAATAACAATAGCAAAACACTCTTTTAACACTATGTATTTATATCATTTAATCCTCTTAACAATCCTAATCAAATGTGATTATCCTCATTTTACAAATCAAGAAACTTAACCACATGGAGATTGGAGACTGCCCACTTGTGTCAGGTTACAGGCCAATGGCAGAGCCAAGATTTGGACCCCAGTGGGCTAGCCTTAGGATTTTGGTTCCTAAATATTATGCTACTTTGCCTTTCACAAACTGCTTCATGATATAGTTGATAAGGTATATGTCATATTTCCTCTATGAAATCATAAGCTTTTTTTTTTTTAAGATTTTATTTATTTGACAGAGAGAGAGATCACAAGTAGAGAGAGAGAGAGGAGGAAGCAGGCTCTCTGCCTAGCAGAGAGCCTGATGTGGGACTTGATCCCAGGACCCTGAGATCATGACCTGAGCTGAAGGCAGAGGCTTAACCCACTGAGCCACCCAGGCAGCCCCATAAGCTTTTATATAGAGCATCAAATCCTCTGACCCCACTACAGTTCAATATTAGGTTTTCCTTAGCATAAAGACTGGTAAATAATAGAAACTAGGAGGTACACTGGAGTCCAAAGGAAAGCTTCTTTGCAACAGTGATGTCTGAGCTCAGCCTAGCCACTTAATTCCAAAACTATATATAAATTGCTTAGTCCATATTTGTCAGTCTCCCCTACTTGTCTATATGCTTGTTGAAGCAGAGTGTTTTTGTTTTTGTTTTTGTTTTTGTTTTAGAGGTCAGGGAGGGACAGAGGGAGAGGGAGAGAGAGAATTTAAACCAGGCTCCCTGCCCAGCATGGAGTCTAATGTGGGGCTCTATCTCACAACCCTGAGACATGACCTGAGCCAAAATCAAGTCAGACGCTTAACTGACTAACCACCCAGATGCCCCTGAAGCACAGTATTTGTCTTTATACCTGCTACACAACGTTTGGTACCTAGCAGAACTCAAAAAATATTGAATAAATATGTGAAACCCCACTACAAAGGGCTTTACCTCACAATAGCCACTACCAACAGAATCAGTAATATAAAAAAGATTCATAAGCAATTATATAATTTGTGATAAACCACTTATCAGGCTTTTGAAGTAGAAAAGAGATACGGGAATAATACTGATAAGACAGTAGAAACACAGAAGACAATAGAAATATGTATTATTTTACACCTAGCAGCAAATATAAGAACAAAGCAGAGAGACCTTAATTTACACATTCATAAATTTTTATTCCTTCATTTCTTTCAAGACAACCTTCTTTTGGACACTCTTCCTTTAACTTTCTTTTTTTTTTTTTTTTTTAAGATTTTACTTATTTATTTGACAGAGAGAGATCACAAGTAGGCAGAGAGGCAGGCAGAGAGAGAGAGAGGAGGAAGCAGGCTCCCCGCTGAGCAGAGAGCCCGACGCGGGACTCGATCCCAGGACCCTGAGATCATGACCTGAGCCGAAGGCAGAGGCTTTAACCCACTGAGCCACCCAGGCGCCCCTTCCTTTAACTTTCAATAAGAATCTGAGACGGGAGTTCATCTATGGAATGAATCACTTACAAACTTCATAAATGTCCACATATTTTTCAGGTCTTATTGACAGACAGATATGCTCAGTGACTATAAAATATAAGATATACATCAAAATGCTGAGATTCAGTATCACTTGCCCCATTCTTAAGCCTGAGCAACAAGAACTCAGCACTTACTTAGAAGCATGGCCTAGGAGTATCTTTCAACTCTCCTAGTTTATTTCTGGCACCCATTTCCATAATATGACATCTTTCAGGTGTTTAATGGCTTTTCAGATATGCATACTCTTAACCACTTGAACAGTTTTACAGGTATACTTTAAACTCAGATTTGAATCCTCCATTTGAATGATTCTGAATGACTTTCAGAATCACATAGGCAGGAGATCCTTCTAACAGATCATCTCTTCTTGCCCACTTTGGGAGATGTCCCACAGACTTTAGCCTTTGTCCCTACTACATTTTTTATTTGTCCTGTTTTTCTACTCTTCAGCAATAATCCCAATGTACCTTTTATTACTACTGCTCAATTTCTCCATTCCAGATAATTTAACCAATGTTCCAAAACTCTTACAATTAAGCATTCTGAGGACAAAACAAAACAAAACACCAAGGAAACAAATGAACAAAATAATTTTGGATAGCCATAGGTCTTTTTCTAGAAAGAGCCAGATAATAATTATTTTAGGCTTCACAGTTCCCATAAAGCCTCTGTCACATGTTCAGGGTTTCTATTTGTTTTGTTTTACTCTTTTAAATGTTTAAAAATGTAAAAACCATTTTTAGTACTCAGAACAAAAACAGGCCACCTGCCAGATTTGGCCTGTGGACAGCATTTGTCTATCATTATACTAGAGGACTTACATATGCTATTTTAGTTATCAGTAGCACACAGTGAAACCTCAGGGAGGTGGTCAGAAACCTGTATAAACCAACTATATTAACTATGTGAGAAAACTCTAGGCTAAGAGGAACAGAAAATGCAAAATGCTTAAATCAGAAAAAAATCTGGCAGGGTTGAGGAACAGAAAGGTTAGAGCGGCTCAAACAAAGTATTCCGAGAGGAAAATGATGAGAGAGATGAGATCAGAGGTAGAAAGTGGTTGGATGTTGGATGGTACCCGGGACTTTATTCTAAATGTAACAGAAAATCTCTGAATATTGTTTTATTTTGTTGTATATATACAAGGAATATTACTGATTTGTTTTTAAAAGGTTACTCCAGTTGCTTCAAAGAGAATGGATTAGAGGAAGGAGGGTAGAAGGAGAAGCAGGAAGACCAGTCAGAAGACTGTTACAGCAATCCACGCAAAGGGTAACGATAGTTGAATAGAGTAGTAGCAGTGGGGAAAGAAACAAGTGGACAGATTGGGTATGTATTCCGCACTCACTGTTGGATTAGTTGTGGGAACAAACACAACACATAGGTTTATTTGACTGAAAGCAACTAGTTAAATAGTGGTTCTATTTACTAAAAGGAGGAATTAAGAGAAAAACAGGTTTGTTCATGTTCATTTGTTGGTGGTGGTTTTGTTGTTTTTTGGGGGGGAATGTGGCTTAGTATGTCTTTGGCCATGTTAAGTCTAGAACGTTTACAGGATATGCAAGTGAAAATATTGTGGATATACTGGATATACAAGTCCAGAAAACAAATGAAGAAAGGGCTAGAGATAAGGCACATCTGGTAACCATCAGCATATAAATGGCATTTTAGGCAATCAGACTAGATGAACTCACATACAAAGAGACTGTAGGTAGAGAAAAAGAACTTTGACCAAGCTGTATGGGTCACCATTGTTTAGTCGGCCAGCAGATAAAGAATGGGAGTCAAGAGTAGTAGAGCAGCTAACTTAAAAACACACAGTAAAAACAGCAGCAGTACTAGTAATAATAGTAATAATGGTTAACCCTTAGAATACTAAATATGTGCCAAACTATTCATTCAAGTCATTCAATCTTAGAATAATTTTGTGGAGCTAAGCAGCACTATTATCACTACTTTCTATCAGAAAAACTGAAGAACAGAGGATAAACACTCTGCTTTAGATAGCACATCTTAGCTGAGGAAAACCACCAGTCAAGTGAAAGCTCATGAAAGAAAAGTATTTCAAGAAGCAGCAAATGAAGTCAGACAAGCATAGAGAAATTTCCCAGGATTTGAAACCATGGAAAACATTTGTGACCATTCTTTATAACTTGTTAAGTCTGGGCATGTACCCCAATCTCTTCACGGGGTTAGTGTGAGAGATAAATAAGTTATTACTGAATATTCCATTACTTACCTATTAACAGACATCTCATCTTTCTTATTATAAATCATTCATGGTTAGTAACCTATTTTTATAGTATCATTCTCTAATAATATGAATATTTAAGACACTGTGGAGATAGAGCAAACCATTTGTTCCCAGAAGTTAAAGCCACTACTAACCACCCAGTAAGAGTAACCTTCCACTAAATTTGTATTTACCTCTAAAGAGGTACCTGTGTCAAGATCAACAACTTGCCACATTTGCCTCAGATACTTAAAAATTATTCCAAGTGGCTCTTGTAACTAGGATGAATCAGAAAGTGTACCAACCTCAACCAACTACCACTGCAATAAGGGTCCATGGAACGTGAAAAAAAAAATCATAGCCAAGTAAAGCATTTTGGCTACAGCCATTAGATTTAAGTGTACCCCCACTCTAGTAAATTTATTCTATAGAGCCAACATATCACTATTTTCATACCTCAAGGGAATCTAAAGTATCAATGACAGTCTCATAAAAATATAAAAAAAAAAATTAGGAAGAGCCACAGAAACCATGTGTTTGACTGAAA